>NC_141792.1:11779651-12979651 GCF_054643075.1 Acanthaster planci
TTTGTCATTCATTGTTATTAAATCTAAATAACAATACATGTCCTCCTGAACGGGACGTCATACGCAGGCCCTCATAATAAGAATCACCAGTAGTGTATGAGTAGCCGTTTTTGTGTTCTTAAAGAGCATCCTCCAAGGAAACATGTTTTCTCTAATTTCATCTGTTTAACTTAAAAATTGAAGCATTCAAATCAAACGCAGTGTCATTTGTCTCCAGAGCTCAACTACAACAAGCTAAAAAGGTTTTTTTCTTCTGTTTATGCCAAGATGCGAATTCTGCATGTAGATGATTGAGTATGTTCGTAGTGAATACATCCTTGTGCATGCTAAACAATGGCTACATGCATTGTTTGCGGCACTCACGAGGGTTTATCCACTGCTAACAGAGGGCGAGGGTTCACCTCGTTTTCTCCGAATGACGCAATCTTAATTTAGAATTCGTATCTAGTTGGTATGAACAGGAAAAAGCCCTTTTTAGCTTGTTATAGTTGAGCTCTGAAGAAATATGACACTGCGTTCGATTTGGACACTTCCATATTTATTTGACAAGATAAAATCAGAGAAAACATGTTTTCCCTAGAGCTGCTCTTTAAAACAGAAAAAAACATGGACCAATCAATCAGAATAGCCCCCTCTAGCACGATGTACGACAATCTACAACGTCTCTTTCTGTCCTCCTCTGTCCCCCTTGGGATGCAATAGGAGCACATACTGTGATGCAGCGGAACCAGACTGAACTAGCCCAGCAACACGCCCGCGCATCCATCGCGCGCTCCACGCACGCGCCGCACAGCCAGCCGTACCGTACCGTACCGTACCGTACGCCTTCGCACTTCCGGTATTTTCGCCATCTTTTTGATCGATCGATCCCGCTTGAGGGAGGGAAAGCGATTGACTCACAAATTCCTTCCGTTTGGAGCGTTTCCGCAGAGTCATCCAGACCGCCAACGTCATCCTTGGATACCACTAGGATTTGGAGAATTTTTCCATGGGGTTCCTGTTGCCAGCGAGGATAAACTGAGGATAGTGGGGACAATTTGTCTGAGTTGACCCTCTGACGAAGACTTCACGGAGGTCAAAGTAAACAGCGTGACTGCCGGATATTTTACGCCGGTCAACAGGCCAGGCGCACCGGATCTTGAGTGGACACGCTACGCTATACGGACCAAGACAACCGCCTGACTTCTGAAAGAAAAGCATTTATAAGTAAGTGGGCTCTATACTATTCAAAAGTTGAAGGGCTAATCGGTATTTTGCGTCCAGTTTTTATTACTAGGCCTAAGTTAAGCCAGGCTAAGACAGGTAGGCCTAACTATCAGTAGGCCTAGTGACCGATTTTGATAGGCCTACTATCACATTCACAGTCGGTCACTGTGAATAGAGCCTAGGCCCATGTTGAATTTGAAAAAAAAGCCAGTTATGAATTTTAAACCGATCAAGTTTTGAAGACCAAAATTACGTATAACTATTTAAAGGAAGGATTACTATTAGGCCTTATCATTTTAGGCATGCTGGAAAAAAATTGTAACCCTGGTAACATGGATGGTGGATAAAAAATATAAAGACATAGAATTTTTACATACTAGGATACATTCATGGCTTCCCCAGATATAATTGATGAAAGTGAAAGTTATTCCGATAACTGACATGGCTGATAAATTGTGGATGATAAACATCGCAGAACCGGATCATGGGCAGTTAGTCGTCTATCTTAACACATATTTGAGAATATTTACACCATGAAGATTTTTTTCCCTGTAAATTCCTAGTTGATGTGTCATGGATAAATAGTCAGTGAGCACGTAATCCACATTTTTTTCAAAATTAAATGACACAGACCTCGAAAATGTCTAGTTGCTTTAAAGACCTTGGAAAGAGTTCCATATATAGACAACACCAATTGATAACAAGTCTTAAAAAGTGAAATGTAGCTTAGAAAATTCTGAACCATTTCCTTAGAAAACCTTTATTTCAGACAAGTCTCATAGGTTTGTGCACAGGGGCATCAAGTGTTGTCAGTGTATATGGAACTCTTTCCTAGACCTTAATGAGTATTATCAATTTGAGATTGACAAATCATCAGGGATGGCTGACTTAGGTTGTTGAGGGATGATGGTGAGGGTGATGATGAAAAGCATCTTTTCAGTGAGCCAGAACTTTCATGGATTGCCTGACTAGGTTTTTCTTTTTGCTTTTTAATTGTTGGGAATAAAAAGAAGTAAAACTTCCCTTGAGTCCTCCGAGTATTATTTGCAGCATACAATGTACATGTATGTCGGCACTGTAAGTTAATAACATTTGGTGATTACCATAAGATATTTTGCTCCATTGGACTAGAACTTGTACACATTTGATGTCTGCAGAAGTACATGTATATACCGGTGTGATGTACATGTACATTGTCTGGAAGATGTGTGTTGCATAGAGAAGGAACGGTTGAAGTAAGTCAAGATCTTGGGAGGGGAAGCGTCTGGCCCCCCCCTGCAAGAAGGCAGTGGTCAACCCTACAGTGTAAATGGTTCTTCATTCCAAAATTCCATGACTCGGCCCGATGGGCCTTCCCAACCCCACCCCCAGACGCCCATCCCTAGGAGGTTATTAAGTCTTTTGTAGGGACTATTGAATTAAATTCTAATTGGATTGTACAGGTAGGAGGGACTCTTAATCCTCCCTTGAGGAAGGAGCCAGGTAAACAGGAGGACCTAATGATGCTGCGCTGTGGCAGACATTATTTGGAACATCTTAGTGCCTGTGTTTAGCAGGTGTTGATTTTTTTGTTGTGTAAATTACTAAATGTGACCCCTGTAACTGTTTACAGCTATGGTAATAACAGATTTGGCTACATGTAGTTCATGAAGGCCAACAAAATCAAATTATCCAGTATATCTTAAATGTGTACTTGTTCTGCCTTGTTCTCGAGTGGGCGTGTTTGACATTTCATTGGTGTGTATTATTTCAAGCTGGTGCTCCAGTCTCCTTTTGACTAAAGAGGTTTATAAATAGATTCCAAAAATATCCAGCATGTGCTTTATTTTGCAGGTCTGGCAAATGTCATTGTGCACTGTAACATAAACAGTCTAGTACATGTAGGGGTACATGTACAGCACATTGGGAGGTGGTGCCATCCTGTTCAGAAAAAAAGTCATGTACATGTGTACTGGTAGTCAACTTTCTGTTTTAGCTGCTGTGCTACTTACAAGTCCAATTCCTTTTAGCAGTGACTTCTCTTAGGATTTTACAGAGGAATAAATCTTACCGTGCCTTGCCTGCCCGTATAGAGGGATCCCAATACGACGCTTTTAGCGTCGATCTGCGCACTTCCGCGTTTGAAAACGAGGCTGTATGTGCCAGCTTCAATTCTTAATACGATCAGATGATTGAAAGTAAGAAGTCAAGACACAAAATACATAAAGGTATGTTAAATTCAGACTTTTCAGGCTGAAAAGTTTTGTGGAAGAGTCTTTCAGGATGACTTGACGCGTAAAATCAAAAAGAAAAAATAACGACAATTGACCGCAAACTAACATACCTGCGATGGTCCTTTATCTTGTGCAGTGGGCGTGGTTTAAACTGAAGTGGTGTCACACTTACGAACCGGATACTGCATGTACTGTGTCGACTCCGCGGGCGCACGCGACGAAGTTAAACACAGAGAGCCTCGGTTTCGATGCAGATATGCGCAGACGGCGCTAATGTGAAATCCCTCTATTGCCTTTCAGGTGCATGTAAAGAATGGTTAGGGCTAATCCTAACCATCCTCGGTCCTTCAAAATCCTCCGGGCGGTTTTGGAGAATTTCGGAGGACTGAGGGTGTGTCCTAGCCAAAAGGACCTAGGCGGTTGGGGTCAATGTCATGATAGAAGTGTTTCTGAAGGAAAACATTGTATTTGTACAGTGGAGATACTTGTCGATTCTGAATACATTAGTAGTAGGTACTGAATGTGATTCATGGTGCATGTATTTCGACAGCCTTGCTCGGCATTCTTGAGTGTGTGGCATTTGCAGTCAACTTGCGATTACTCAGCGTTTCAATCTATCTATCTGCAGAGCATGACCGATGTAAATACATTTTCTCTGTGAAATATGGTTTTATAATCAGACCGGAGATACCGTACATTGTATGATTGATAACTTGGGCTGTGCTGCCTTCTTTGTCTATCAACTGCCATAGCTCAGCATTATGTTAGACATCTCTGGTTGGAACCTCTCGTTGTTAATTCGTTTTGAATGTCTTAGGCCATGTGCAAGTTACCCGGTACACAACGGGGAAGGGAAATCATAAAGGGAAATATATACTTCAAATTGAAACTTAAATTTCAGCGTTTCAGTTCCTCCTGAAGTGTGTTGGAGATCTTCATTATCTCACAACAAAACCTTCTTTATGCTTTTGAAAAAAATGTTCTTTCTTCACAAGGGTTGTATCTTGCATTTTCTTGTGTGTACAAAACAGTGTTCCTCTGGAAAAAATTTTTTCTCTTCAATTTAAAATGTAACATCTGAATTTTTGTAAACAGATAAACCACAATCCCGTTGTATGGAAATACCCTGGTACATTCAGTTGTTGTATACTGACTTTATATTCCACTCATTTCATCTTTTTTTCCAGTTTGTGTCCATAGAGAAACCTTTACAAAATGTACATGTATATCAAAATCTTCAATATATTTACAGCGACCAGTGACTGCATGTCTGGTACAGCGAGGACCTCAAGCATTATCCTAATAGACTGGTTCTACCTGTACGTGTGGGTGGGGCGATGATTTCATTCAGATCCCATCATTAGGATGCTTCAACCAGTTCAAGTTTCCATGCAGTGGATGCTTTATCTTCTGAGAAAACACACCCAGGACGTCTGCACTATGAATTTCTGTGGGCACGTGAAAGGTTTAAGGTTCTGTTTATGGCAAGTTACGGTACATGTACGTGCACATGCAGGATTGCAGGTACATGTAAGTGTCACGCAGTTGCATGAATGAACATAGCTAAGAATTCAGCGCTGTTTGTACATGCACAGTGCAGTATTCAACTTTGCACTACTGGATATAATATACTGGTACAGTCATATACAGAATGCAATAAGGATAATTTGCTGATTTTATCGTGTTTGCAAATGTACACATAAGGTCACTGGTTATCTCTGGTAACCTTTGTGACATCTTTAAATTTGGTTCTTTCACTTTTCTTTTGGAAACTTCCTTTTGTCACGACAGATATACGGACATGAGTTATGTACTGGTACATGTATCCATATGGTATGTTTGTGAGTGCCGTGTTTTTGAAATTATTTTTTTTTTAAACATGGCACTGTAGAAATCTTATTTTTTTTAAGACGTGCATTGTTTGTGCTGGATTCCGCACCAGTTTATGCCTTCCAATTGTATACATGCCATTATGTGGGATAGTCTTTAGATACACCTGTACATGTAATCATGAAAACTTGATAGCACTCTGTCTTGTCGGCATTGTTTACATTTAAGTAGGTTATCCTACATGCATTTGGAAATGTGCCCCTATTTCCCCATAGACCCTTTTCTCTGCATCCACACATTGAGAGGGGGTCTGGTTTCTCACCACCCAAAAGGCCTGTGAGTGTGTGTTTGCATACATGGCCTAGGTACATGTACATGTCTAAGCGAATTCAATCAGTCTACGGTATGGAGGAGCTATTGACTTGCAAGGCTCCCTGTGATTACTTAATGACGTGCCAATTTATGAATGTTGAATCGGTCAACTTCTTTTTTTTTTATCAAAGGCCATCTCTTTCCATGCTTCTCTAGTAAGCCTGGGAGAGTTGATAAGAACAACAACTGCAGGGGCTCCCAAAATGACATAATCTGCATACCAGATAAAGAAAAAAAAATGTTGCTGCTGCTCCTTTGTCTGTGGGCGATGGAGCTTGCTGGCAGGGCTGTGGCTGATGCCCATGACAACAGGAAGATATCAATTTCTTTTGTTTGAAGGACTAATGACTGAAAAGGCGACAGTTATAAAGTGCACTAGGGGTCAGGCTTTTGCTGAGCTCTGACAAGCAAAAGGCAAGTTTCAAAGGAATTAATGTCTTTCAAAATCTGAATGAAACAAAGGAAAATACATGCAGTTATATTTTCCTCCATGTAGAACGGAGCCCTTTTGAAAGTCTCCTAAAAGTAGACAGTATGTACATGTATGCTTTACTTTAGTTTAGATGCAATAGAACTTGGTGCAGCGATTTCATTTTTGAAAAAGAGTTGCAGGTACACGTACACTAGTATTTGACCACGGTGATTTGACTGAATAGCACTTGAAATTTGCTGTTGAGTAGACCATTTGGATTTTTATAATAGAGTAAAAGTTTGATGTGTTCTCTTGAAATATATATCGGGACATCTCCAATTAACAACCCAATTTCTTCGTAGCTGAGAACTTTGTATGTTCATTTGTGCAGTTTCATGTAATGTACATGTACGAACTCAACCATAGAGCAATGTTGATTTCAGAGGTCAAAGGTCACTTCGTAATATCAAGCACCACACTGAGGGTGGAATTGAATCAATTAAAATGATACTTCTTGGCCCGGCCTCTTGGGGCATCTGCTCCAGCAGCTTGGTTGCTTCTTCAAGGCGGCATGCTGGCACACATGCTCTCTGAGATGTTACACGGGATAGTCCTCAAGAATTCAATTTCAGAGACATGTTAACCCTTGGGTACCAGTTAAAATTACACAGAGCCTCAGAGGTGCTCTGTGAAAGTGTGAATATACTCATCATATGACACTTGCGCCACTTAACTTTCGCTGTCGTCAAAACATACATGTACTGTATCTGGACTACACTTCACATGTAACTGATTGTTTAATTCTCTCTTGATTACATAGGTACATGTACGGTACCGGTACCAATACAAATATTTATGTGTTTATTTTTCCCTGTTTTCCAAACTGATTGAAACCAAAACTTACGCTTTCGTTTTTTCCCGTTTTTCGCCCTAATTATGCATGCATCACAAAAGCAAGTGAAAGGTTATCTCCCCGCTCATTCATCTTTGCCATTTGTTTGGTTTGTCTTCCTTCTTGCAAATCAAACTACAAAAGTGCACCCCAAGAGGAGTTGCGTGCGCACTGCCATCCAGAAACAAATCCCAGTCTGTACCATCAACTCAATTCCAAATGATCGAGGTCGAACTGTGTGTTGACACAGTACAAGGAAATTGCTGTTGCTTTTATCTGAGGAATTGTTGCAGGAGAGGAAATTGTTCATATTTGCGACCAGATTGGAGATATCCTGTATTCCTTTCCTTTGTAGAATGCTGGGGCAGTGTTAACCGTAATACATTCCCACATCCTTGTCGGAAAATGAAGGATACGTGCAGACCTACTTGCACAAGTAAGAGTGTTTTGCCACTTTGATCACAGTCAATTTGAGTTAACATGTAGGGCCTAACAGAAGTAGTACCCCCCCCCATAAAAATTGGTTCGGGGGGGGGGGGAGAAGGAGCTTCACCCTAAAATCCCATCCCCTCAAACAATAAATCCTCCAAAGTTGGTCTTGAAAACTGTTTTCTCTGACAGAAAGCAGGATGACTGAGATCTTGAAACAATCGTCAGCAATGTCAATCTTTACATTACTTTAAAAAAGTTGGTTTCATTTTGCCATTCTTACAGACTTGTTTTTGTCCTCTGAAGTAAAAAAAAAAAAAAATCTGAATACTTGTGGGTGGTCCTGGAGGTCAAACTTCTGATTCTCAATTACATGATGCCCCTTGTCTCTGCCTTAGAGCTCCTTATAAATACACTGTACTTAGACAGATGTTTAGATTTTTTGTCAATGGAATTGGACCTGCCCCAAACCACTGGAAAGCCACAGTTTTAGTAACACCTTGACATTCAAGTAATTCAGGCCTTGTACCCAAGTTCTCCTTGACAGGTCCCTATGCCTGAACCTCAGCATCTGCAGGTGCACTTGTAGATGTGCAAACATCCAGAGGAAAATGATTAGGGCCTCAGTTAATGTACCTACTTAGCCTTCTCTGGTATGATTTATTTCTCAGCGTTGGCTGTGAATGCCTTCCTGTCGCACTGTTGAGCATCCCGGTGAAAGGTCTGTCTAAATCATCCGGGCCCGGACAAACAGCCAATGACTGTTGTGTGCACGTTGTAGAAGCCCTGCCGCAAAGATGGGCGGTTTCAGAGACCAGCAAACTAAAAAAAATCACTTCTAACTTCTGCATTTTTTGTCATGTAAACAAGCACTTCAACCTCTCAAAAGCATAGATATGCTTCCTAAAGGGTCCCCCCCACTCAATTTTTCATGGCAGTATACCGGTACATATTTCATAGGATTTGGAAACTTGAGTGAAAACTTAAGCAGATTAGATGCCCTTAAAGGTGGCAGTGTGATAGCAATATTTTGAATATTTACTAGAACCCAAGTTATCAAACTCAGGGTTAGTGTTAAAAAAATTCATAGCTTCATTGGACAAACATGGAGGAATTACATGTAGAATTAAAACAGCTTGTATGGTGTGGTCTTCATCTGTTATTGCAAAGTAACCTGACACAATAAGTGTATAAATGCCGTTGAACCTGAAGGGTGCGATAAGGTGTGATTCAATTCAGTGTAAACAGAAAGTGATGATAGGATGCGTATGGAATGCGTGTTGGCTCTCCTCCCACCTACGTGACCTCCAGCTCTCTAATGCTGAACTTTGACCTACCCCAGTTTGTAGGGGCGGCAAAACGGTATGTTGTTTTGGGAGAGGAGTGTGCTGCACTGGTCCTCACTTTTGGTAATGCTTGCCCTGTATTTGGACTGAGTGATTGCTGTGTTTGTAAATGCAAGAGATTATTGTTGTGGGTGAGTCTGGGAAACGGTGGTTTTTGTTTATTTCAACATGCCAGATATGTGTACATGTACCCTGTTGACCTTGAAATACTTGATCATTTCAACCAGAGAGCTACCAGATAGTTATTAAGTTAACTTATTAGCAATCCGGCAGGGGGGCTTTTTGTTTTTGTTTTTGGTCATTTTATTGTACTGACCTGCAAAATAAGAAATGAAATGAAACCAAATTATTCCTGGTGCACGATTGTACGCACTGGCCTACCAGTACATAGAGAGAACTGAAAGTAGTTGTTGAAAGTTAAAAAAAAATTTCTGGAGAAACAGGTGTACTTATCTTTACAAACATGTTATATGTACCAGCAGCATGACTACACTCATGCTGTGCAGATGTGCATGTAGGTGGATCTATGGCACAGTGAATTTATCCCAGATGTGGCTCGCTTGAGATGGAGACCCCACCCATGTGTACCTGTACATGTATGTACATTTACTCCCTCAGTTTGAACAAGCCTGATCCATGTACGTAGCCAGCAGCGATCCCATTTAGCATGCACTTTGTCAATGTCAGACTGTGGTGAATTATCTTGCTGCCTGAGTACAGTAGCATCTGTGTCCAATAGGCCACCGGTGGGACTCCAGGAGGGTGGTTGGGGCAAAAGGGAGCTGTGCTGTGACCAAAAAACATCCATGGTACCTGTACCCTTGTGGCTGTTACCAGGACATCAGCAGTCCCTTTAAAACTCCCAGGCATAAAAGATCAACACTTGACAGGTCTGTGAAATACTGACATCAATTCCTTCTTGCCAGCCAAGCGTAAGTAATCTCCCCACTGTTAGAAACAGCAGACTTGTCCCGCTTCCTAAATCACAAAGATAAAGAGATTGAGTTTTCACTTTTTTTCCGTTCTTTGATGTTGGAGCACTCCAGCAGAGGATGCAATGTTCCCCTTGAGATCATCCACAAACAAGGAGTGAATTAGACTGTTTGGATAGAAAATCTTTAGTGGGGAACCCCCCAGGCTTGTGGGTAATTTTTCTTGTTGAAGCGACTGAGGTTCAAGGTGAGGGAATTGGATCTTGGCAGACGCTAGGCAATGCTTTGCAGTGTCCCCAAGCTAAACAGATGCTGCTTGGATTTTGGGGCATTAAATTTGGGCCGCAATTTACCCATCAGAAGGCAAGTGCGTGGGAAAATGACATGTCTTCTAGGTGCTTTTGAGACCCTTGGGAGGCCATTGTCATATTCAGGGTGGTCATGTGCCATCTTGAGGGCCAGGCTGGAAGCTGTTGTTGAAATGTGGTGAGCTGGACACAGTGTGCCGGGATTACGTGTAGATGGAGAAGGGAAATGTTGCCGGTGGGTTTGCCTGGGATGAAATCTGAATTGACATCTACTGATACATGTATAGGGTGTGTCTTTACATAACTGATGTTCTTAAAAGAAAAAAAGAGGGACTGTGCGTATCATACATGGGTGTAGGCCTACCGCATTTGGGATGGTGCCACTTGTCACTTCATACATACATGTATATGGATGCACAGCACAGGTACGGTACATGTACCACACCAGTACACGACAGAATACAGACTTACCAGTAAGCTACATGTACATTCAACCAGGGTTCAATTAATAGATTGGCCGTGTGTGTACGTGCTTGTGTTCTACAAGCACGTAAAATGTACAGTAGGTAGACTACCGCTTAAATAGACTTGTAAAAGGTTTACAGTGTACATGAAAATGTTAGCTTATTCAAATTGCATTGTATCCATTTGTGTTCCTTCCTTACGGTATGTCGGGAGAGACCAAAAAAATGAGAGCACACTTGTGCCGGTACCATGAAAACATGCACGTTTGTTCTGTGAGACGATTGTTATATGGTCATACATTCCACGGCTTGGTATATGTACACGGAATTCCTATTTTTCCTAACAAATGCTGGCAAAGTTCACGGTGAGTGACCTTTGTGTGTTGACCTATGCTTAATACTGTGCTGTCATAACATAGATGTCAATTTGTACTGTGCAGAACACACATGCACATGTACAAACTGGTTTACAGTATGTACCATGCTTATGTACAGACTGTGTACGTGATATTCATGCAGTCAGTGTGATGTTTGGGGAGTTACATGTTTACTCAGTCTTGGTAATGGATTTACCCTGGGCTGGTTGTTGAGGTCTACTGCCAGATGCATTTCTCCTGTCAGTTCTGGATTATAAGATCTCACTGTGGACTTGTACCGGTAGAATGTTTCTGGGGTTTGCTTTTAGGGAGGGAATTTTACCCGAGGTCTTGGATGTGGTTTGAACATGTTGGAAGGGTTCCCTTATGGGGGGAGGGGAATTGGCCACTGGGTTATCAGTAGCTTGATTTAGATTTGAAGAGTTTAGTCTTAATCAGTGTTCAAACTGCAAATTGTGATAAGCCAATGCCTGCCTACATTTACTAGCACTTGTTTACATTTTGTGTGGTACTGATAATGACCATGTGTGGGATATTTGCAGGGAGTTGGTGTGGTTTAGCTGGACTTCAGTAAAATAATCTTTGTTTTCCATTTGACAGTGACAAAAATCATACACAGGGCATGTGGCTCGATCCTTCCTGGTATTTTCAACTGGCCAGCATGAAGTGACATTGGTTACAAGTATGTACTGTACATGTACAGTATCGGTACATGTACATGTACATGTGCACCTGTACCCATGTGTACATACCGGTACCCGCACATGTAGTGTACATGAAGGGCTGGATACCGGTAGATTGTCAGGTAGTTAAACCGTCTAATCGGAATATAGTCTATATGAACCAGAGTTCTCGACATGTAGGCCCTCGTACAGAGGCCTACATGTGCTGTATCAATTGTTATCACAGCTAAACAAAATCCACACAATTAGGGCAGCTTGTAACACAGAAGCTGTGTCATTAGTTGAAGGAAAAAAATGCTTACTGCCAACCTGACCTTCAAGCTGTTTATAGTTATTCTTTGAAAGTATTATTTGGCACTGGATATTGGAATCTTTAAGAGTTGGCACAAATCAATGAAAGAGTGTTTTCTTTTGCTGGCCGGCACACAATGGGGAGCTCTTGAGAGTGCTTAGTTAGTTGCAACGTCTGGCTTTATTAAATAGGTAACAGACAATTTACAAGGGGGGCCTTGTAGAGCTTGCCCTGCCGTACCCCCTGATATGCACCCTGGAGGGGGGAGACAAAATTACCATTAGTCTAAACATTCCCCAGGGGAAGGTGTTGGGTCCAGACACCTCTTTTGACATCTGAGTTCCTGGACAAATGACCTCCTTTGAAAAAAATTGTGAAAATGGGACAGAGGGTTTGAAATTGTAGAGTTGGCTGGTGAATTGGAAATGATTGCCCTGTGTTTTTTTTTTATTGCCGTAGCCTTTCAGCTTTGTAGGCCAACTCAACAGACTATGATGAGCAAAGGTAAAACCAACTGAAAATTGTTTAGGGAAAAGAAGCATACCAGTACATGTACATACATGTACTGGGTTTTTAGACATTGGTGTGATCTACTGTACATGTCGTTTAGCCTGAAGATTCTGGACGAAATCTGATTTGTACTGGTATTTACTAGGCATAAAGTTGAATGTGGAACGTGCGCATTTTCTGTGATATACATGTACATGTATGCTGTTTCTCAACTGGCTTGAGGACCAAGGATCTGACATTTCCATCAACCTAAAAACCCCAAGGGGTGTAGTAAAAAACAGTCCTTATAAATTGAACAGACTTGTAGCTTAGGATGGGGAAAAAAGCAAAGAGCCTGTGTACGTCAGTGTAACATTTTTGTATAAAAAGAAGTTTGTGTATTATGATTCACATGTACATGTATACCTCACAAGATAAGATGGTGCATAGAAATGCATGAAGCAGAACTATTCGACTCAGTTTTTTTGGTCATTGTTTTAGGATTGGCATCCTTGTATCCTAACTTGGTCATGATAGTTAACCCAACAGTCTTGATTATCTCGAAAGTCTTAAGCTGCTTTAACACAAAAAAATTTTCTTAAACGAAAGGAAATCTTGCTCGATAAATCAGGTAACCAGCCAAACCTCCATGTGATGTATAGCCCTATTGTTTTGGGATGGTCTTTAGCTGTCTTTTGGTTAGCGTGACAATCAGGCGGGTAACCTTTCTTTTTGTAAGGAATTTTTTTCACGCTTAAGAAACTTTTGTGCTTAAGCTGCTGTATGAAATTAGCCCCAGGCCTGAAGCCAAAGACGTCTCTACAAGGCCATATTTGGAGATGGCCCTACTTAACCACATTGCCAAGAAAAAGCAGGGCAAATTCCACTTTTTTCATCTTGTTTAGTACCTAATGTGAGTCATCTTTGTGTTTCTCTCTTAAATCCAGCAGGTCTTGAGTGGCTGACATGCTAAGGGTTCCCCCACCATGCCTTACGAAGGCACCCTCTATGAGTTCCTGAGCGAAGTGGGCCTGCAGCAGTACCACCAGGACTTTGTCAGCAAGCTCGGGGTGACCGCCATCGATCACCTCGCCTACGTCCAGACCGACGATGTGCTGCAGCTGGGCATGACTCAGCCCGAGTGGCGGCGGCTACGGGCGTCCATGAAGAAAGTTAAGAAGGGCAAATTCAAGCCTGGGGTGAGTGCTTAGGGATACAGTGGGCATGGCAAGTTGTTGGTTGGCAGCCATCTTGGCCTGACTTAAACGCACATTGCTAAATGTAGCCTTTGGTACATGCATGCCTGGGCTTTTTGCTTCATCTCTAGATCTTCAATTTTATTTCAGAGTCATTTTCCAAAGTTTATTGTGCAAAATGTACCAGTGCTTCAAGCTTTTGCCACTGAGTGAAACAGAACGTCATCAATCTGTCGGCAGTCTAACAAGGGACTAAGTTCAAAACTTAAAAGCCAGAATCCGAGGCTTCAGATAAGGCCAAGGTTTAGGAAACAGTCTTTGTCTTGAAAACCCAAGATGTGAAAATTTGTTTTCATTGTGTTTGTGGGTTTTTTTTGGGGGGGGGGGAAATCCTTTTCTGGGGTATTCCCCTCCCCTTCTTGAAACTCTTTGACACTTCCTCCTTCCTTGTCTTCTCTCGCTTCCGTTGTCTGCTTGGTTTTAGCAAGGATTCAGTGAGTGCTGCAAGTAGTTGATCACTGGTAAGATAACTGGGTTGCAGAGAAAGTTGCACTGTCAGTTTCAAGTCCTGAAAAGGCCCTCGTAGACAGTGTCTGATGGCCATGTGACTTCTGAAAAGGTTGTCTGGTCAGTCGTATAGCTGCTGTACAGTCCAATTTTCTGGGCTAGATAGAACTTAAGTTTACATGTACATGTATGTACATCGTTTTTTTTTTCTAGAACACATCTGGTGTCAGATGTCAACAGTTTTTGAAAAAAAAGCAGTGGTAACATTCTACATGTCATGTTGGGCAGTTCTTCCAATTACAGATGTGCCGAGGTATAGACATGTTGCAAAGTTATACCTATTGCAGAAAGTTTGCTCAATAAAAGTCAAGTTCAGTATGAACACGAAGGTCTAACGATTCTTGATGGCTCTACATGTAGCTTTAAAGTTCATTTGGGAAAATGAACTTTAAACTTGGAAAAATCGGCTGGTAGGTACACCTCCAGAAAGAAAAACAAACAGCCCCTTATTGCAAAGTGTTCCCTGAGAGTTCACAGGGGACAAAGTGAGCACCCCATTTGCTAGATTTAGGATTTGGTGTGATGGGGGGGGGAGGGAGAGTGATTTGACCTTGTCTTCTATTGGATAATGGGAATAACCTATCCCAGTTAATAACATCATTGCCTTGGGGCAGGAACCAGATTGATGTGGTTAGGTGGCATCTGTGAGTCATCCAGTTCCCACAAATTTTAAAGGAGCCCTTATGGTTTTGCTGTTTGTGGAACTCTGAAATTCGTGTTTGCTGCAGAACATAACATCCTGCATTGTTCCTGGAACTGTTGTGGTATAAATTATGCACCATTTGAGAACCGCACAAAGTCCCATCTACTTTGCTGTAATATTACCAAGTGACTGCATTTTTTTTTTTGTGATCCTACTGGTAATGCTCGGTAGCCTGAGGTTCCCATTCACTTGTTTTTCATTCTGTAAATCAACAGACTGCCTGAACTACGGTATCAATGGTGAGCTATATTTATGTCCAACGAAAGTCAAAAGAGTTTACCGTTATTAATTTAGCCCCACCTTAAATCTGTGTATGCTACAGAATTTGGTGAAATACTGTGAGCCAAAGCATGCAAAAGGGGTTTTCCTTTGATTTCAGAAGAATGCCAAGGTATCCAAGACCAAACCCACCATCGTCAGGGTGCCCTCGCAGACGAGCTCACCCTCAGGGGGTCACATCATCCCGGCCTCAGCTATCAACATCCTGGACCGGGAACTGGGCAGAGGGGAGTTTGGCAAGGTGATGCAGGGGATATGGACTGACAAAGATGGCCAGAAGGTAAGGTTTGCTACAAATGACTTGGCTATGGGTCAGAATGACATGTGTTTATGGGTACTGCAGCAAGCCACTGGCTGACGGATTCCACAGGTACCATTACTTGTGTATAATCCAGATATTGCCAAGTAAAAATACAAACATAAACATAAGAATGTCAAACTTTGTTTAGCCCTGAGAAAAGTGGATGTTTTTGAAATTTGATGCAGATGGCCAGAAAGACTGGAAAAGTAATCACAGACAGTGGTCTTGTCTCCACATTGCGCTAATTTGGGTAAATCTTAGTCTTTGTTCAGCAAAAGGATTTCGTCCTTATGATAGGTTCACTTACCACTGAAACAAAGACTACTATTTGTTCCTGCAAATCTCAAGCACACTTCCTTGTTTGCCATCAGACGTGAAGTCACTTGTGCAAATGAAGCATTGAATATACTGGTACAGTTTCATTTTCTGTGTTTTTGAAAGAGCTCAAGCTTTTTTTTTTTCCCAGAAAAATGATGGAATGAAGGTTTATGTTACTACGGCCTACAGGGGTGTGAGTGGCCATTTCAAATTAAAGCTGAAAACAGCTAAGAAAAGCTGAAATGTAAAAATTTCCTGTTCTTTTGTACAGATCAGGTAGGCCTATTTGAAAAAAGCTGAAATTCAGGGTCAACATCTAAAAAAAAAGCTGAAATCAGCTAAAAAGCTGAATTCTCACACCCCCGCTACTAGTACCGGTATTGCTACAAATGTTGAGTTTTCTTTCTACCGTTACTTTCTGCAGCCAAGACTAGGGAAATAAAATGTTTTGTTGCCTCCATTGAACATTGGAGAAGGTGTGAACTTTCGAAGGATTTTGATGTGTGGATTTATTCAGTGAGGGAAGTTTTCTTTTTTGCCGATGTAGTTTTTTTTTTGGTCAGTTGAACAAGAAAGAAAAAGCAATCTCAAACAACACAGTGATTAATGAAGCATACGTAAATATCCTGAGTACATGCACTGGTAATGGACCTTTCCCATGAAAAGGCAGGCGCATTACTACCACTAGTTGGCAAAGTTGCTTAAATCTATAATGTAACGATACAAATTCTTATGTGCACGCCACTATCGCCGTTTTTGTACTTGTATAGTTCGACATGAGTGCCAAACTTAAAGACAAGGAATTGTTACTTTCTAACCTCAGGACACTGAAAACTTCACTTCGTTTCGAGAAAAGGGTGCTCAAGTATCGGACAAAGGCTGTAATATGGTTTTGATTGACCGTCAACGCTCCAGGTTATGGTTACTAGCAGCTCGCCTACACTGCCGACAGCGTTGACGGCCGCGCTTGCCAACCAGTGGTAGTAGCGCGCATGCACCCGTCTAATTTGCATATTTCATGAGAAAGGTCCATTGTTTCAGCTCCAGCAGGGACAAGTTCCAGTCCAAGCTCTTAATTGGTAAAGGCTACGTACATGTGCATGATCTGTGTCTCCTGAGCTTAAAAATCCAAATCCACAAAATGCCAAGCACATGTACAATGTATGCCATATCATCTTACCATTCCATAGAGAGTGTGTGTGTGTGTGGCCAGTTAAAGAGAAACTTAGGGCCTGCCAAGCCTGGGTATGGGCCCCAGAGGGATTTGTCAGGATGAAATTTCAGTATCTTTAATATCTCAAGCACACAATGAAGTAATTGTTTAGTTTAATGGTTTCTGGGCTGCAGGCTGTGGTCAGGAGGTTTACATGTACATGTATACATTGGATGTTTGTACTGTGTGACACAGGTAGAAGAATTCCCCCAAAGTCTTTGAAAATATAATGAACGTGAAATCATACGAAAATTCCAGAGTAGATTTGTGAGAGTTTCTCATATCATAAACATTTGTCTCCTTTTTATTTAAAAGTTTATTGTACTAGCAACACAAGTGAAAAAGGAGTCATCTTTTGATATCTGTAAAATGAAGTGTGTGCTTGTAGAAAAATGAAGCTCTCCGCGTCTGTCAGCCCATTATCTTGAGTACCGCCAAAGTGAGAGATACAGGCGTGCCAAAGCCATTAAACGGTTCGTGTAAATCTTGCCACATCCTGTCTGCGTGAGACCATCTTCAATTCCCTACTCACATGCATGCCTCGGTAGACTCACTCCAAGAATATGCCAAATATTACTAATGTATTGGACATTCATACAGACTGAGATACTATTCAGAAGTACCATATTTGTCCTGATGCCAAGAGTAACCGTATGTTTCTTTCAACATTGACTCAGTGTCTGTTTCTGTGAAGTTTTTTCTCACATTCTCAAGGGATTAAACACTGGAAACCAAATTGAGACCCTGTATGTCATGAAGTCCTTAGCATTTTCCCTGACTGATTGAAAACAAATTTTGCTTTCTTGGAAAGCTTCATCGATCTGCCAGAATTCAAACTCTCGCTGCTCTCAGAATGAACAGAAACTAAGGAACTGAAAGTAAAACGGCAAGAAATTAGTGAGGGAAACAAGACAACCGTTTCAGCCAACTTTTGTTCGTACTATTCACGCACATGTACATGTACCGACATAACTGTACATGTGCATGTAGGGCTGACCTTATGTGTTCCTCATTGGTTTTGTTTGGGCTTTGTCAGTAACAACCTAAGCTTGGGCAATGCCGGCCTATGGGGTAAATTCAGACTTGCATGTACATGTACATGTACAGTACATGTATCATACGTACGTGTGAGATTAGAGCACATATCCACCAGTAGTTGTGGAGGCACAAGTCAGTGGCCATACATGTAACATCTTTGTTTTTGTTCTTTGCAACTGACTAGGATTTCCATGGTTTGTTGGCTTTTGGCTTGACTCACCCACATGGAATTTATCCAATTACTCCTCTGTTGTTCATGTCCTTGACACATAATTGTAATTTGGAGTGCTTTAAAGGAGCTGTTCCATAGTTCATTTTTTTCGAGATGAACTCTTCATTTATTTGTGTTGATTGTAAACTTGAGAGCGATTACAAGTGTCTTTCATTTCTGTTTGAAGAAAGATATACACGTACATCAGGGGAAATAATAAAAAAAACCTGTGGATGTACGGGGTACTGTATCATTATGAACCTGGATTTTAGGATCTTCATTAATTGGGAAGAGAAAGGAGTTGGGCCTGTGTAATGTATGGACTCAGGTTCACCATACACGTACATTTTTCTGGACTCATGTAGTGTACGTGTTGTACTGTACGTGTCGTTGTACGTGTACATGTATGTGAATTAATTATGCTTCTCAGACATTTACTAGGGTATGGGAGGTTATCTCCTTCCCTTCCCGGTAAGATTGAAGTTGACAGATCATTTTTGATAACTTCATTATCCAGTGCCCTCGAACGGGGAGGAAATTTAATTTGAAAGGAATGAGTCCTCTGTTTGGGTCATTATTGAGTGGTGGCCCCTTTTCGGCTGAGTTCTTTTCCCAGTATTTGTGGTTAAGAGCAGTTTTAACCGTTCGTCACTTTGTATTTTGATATGGGCAGACAGGCATGACTTTTTGTAAATGAAGGCACGTTGTTGAATTCCCCCCCCCCATGTCGTGAATGAAGTGTTTGAATGCCCGTTACTTTCCTACATTAGTTGGCCAGAAATTCATTCAGCGATTTGCCAGTAATCGGCACCTGCATCGTGACTGATGTCTCAATAATGAACAAGGTGTGCACCCCTCTTTGTGTTGGGATCAAACCACAAATGAGCCAATCTAAAAATCGAGAGCTTTAAAGAGACTGTGAACTGAGAAAACTGCCCGGGAGTTGGAACTGCTGGCTAAAAGGCTAAAACGTGCCTGAATTGGTCAAGCTTAAGTTGAAAGTTTGGCAGTGACATAAAGGGAATAGGCTGGGTGTCAAGTTCAGGGATTTAGTAAGGGGGAGCTCAAATTTGTAAAATTCCTTCAGAAGTACCAGTAAGTACATGTAAGTTACATGTAAAGTTCTTAAGCATATACCTTTACATGTAACTTATCAGCAAAACCTGCATCTGAAGATGTCTAAATATGAACAAAAAAGAAAAAAAGAAAACTAGTCCACACATGGCTAGTTGAAGATGTAAAAAGGATCTGCCTGAGAAAACCCCCAAAACTGGAAAATCTCATAGACTACGGGGAAGAAGATACTGGAGAGACAGTTTCTTTAAACACGCCCATAAATTGTTTCCACGGTTGAGCGACCACACATGTGTACAGAAGGCATGAATAGATGTACCCTCCTGTGCTCTTTTGAGCTCGCATTGCAAAGATGACAAACCTAACCTTTTTTCATGCGCGCTCTTTTTTTTGTCGTCCGGATTTATTATGAAGCATTGCGTGCCTAAAAACCTCTGGCATGTTGGTTCTATTCAGATGGGTATTTACACTCACACGGTGAGTGCTTCTCATCAACGAATGCTGAAACCCTGCTCGCCGAGCCAAACAATTGAGAAAAGACGACCCCACTAGTGTTGTAGCCTGTATGTACATGTATGTTTATGATGATGTTCTTGTGTAGTGGCACCTGTCAACCTGTGAAAAACAAGCTTTCTGCAGTAGAAAAAAAAACCCACAATTTTTCGTGGTGAAAAAGGGACCACAGGAGAGCTGGAGAGACATTGTGTATGCCTGCTCTTGACTGCAGTACAGAGGGAACATGTACCGTGTACCAGTACTGTACATGTACGTGGCATTCATACATCATTTTTGTTGGCCATTGCAATGGAAGCAGTATTTTTAGTTGAAGATTACTTACGTAGTCCATTCCAAAAGCCATAGACACCTGTCCCTTTTTATGTCACTGTGACTACTGCAGTGATAACAAGTGACTACCGTGACTGCCCACTAAAGTCGTGGAAATCCATGCCCGGTTTTAGTTGTGTTACAGTGGAACCATGTCTACATGTACAATCTTGTAGACTGGCTTTGCTTTTTTATACTTGTAGAACTGGTTCAGTAGCCACCGTTGGGCCTTACCGGTACTGTACATGTACCTAAATTTTGACCAGTTTTTATCGTAAACACTTTGCCTTTTTCCTTCTGCACGTGGAGTTCCATACCCAGATTATGCAGAAGTTAGAGACATGTTGTTTCAAGGAATTCAGAGTGGCCTTCATTTCTACACAGACCATGTTCATTCATGCCAATGGCTATAATGCCTCATTTTTGGTTGCACTGTAAACCAACAATATTATTTATTTACCGGTACTTGGACATGTTGGTAGAGGAAGATCCGAGGGAAAATGGTTTTCAGACCTTGGAGAAAGGCATCCATTTGTTTTCTTTTTGCAGATACTGCACTGCAAAGAACGCGTCCATGGTTCAAGGAACTATTCCCTTCTGGTACATGTACCACCCCGGTACATGCAAATTCTATCACCCTGCTTTAAGATTGTAAGGGTTACGTAACACTTGACTTCCATAAGCAAACACACCTGAACCAGCTGCAGGTATCAATTACATGTTTTCAAAAATACTGGTACTGTACATGTACATTTACTTATGCATTTTGTTTGTTTAATTGGTGAATTGCTTGTTATTTTGTCGAACCCTTTGTCATATTTTAACTGCTGTTGTAATAATGTACATGTACAAAGTGCCTTGAAGTTCTGTACTTTTTGCATATGCATGCATTAATGTATATGTAATATGCTGCATGTACATGTATAAATAAAATGTCCAAAATAATAATAAAAAAGCTTCAGTAAGCCGGTAGATCTTCTGGTTGCACGCTGCTGATCACCATTCCAGAGGAGCGAGTTTGAAAAACAGCAACCTTGAGTTGAATTGAGACTTTTTTCAGTGATTAGTACAGGTGTATTGAACACAAAGTTTTCAAAGGCTCTAAGTTTTTGATGGTTTGAAAGGAGTCCTTTGAGTTTGTTGTGTCGTCCGTTGAGAAAACGTTGGCGATTTTGTTGAATTGTGTGCTGTGAGAGTTCATCCGGCTTTGGCATTTCCCAGAATAGCCCGAGTGCCTGCAGGAAAAATTCAGTATCTGTATATGGGGGCCATCAGGGCAGTGCACTTTTTTGAGAATTGACTTCTTCCCAAATTTTTATATAGTACGTGTGGCTGGAGTAAAAGGATTTGCTTGATTTACCTGTAAATGTCTCAAGAGAGTATGATTCCTGGCAAGCACATTATAAGATTGCTTAGATATGTTAAAATTGTTACACTGTTTTTGGAGATCTTATTTTTAAACTTCTATTTGGATATTTCCTACAAAGTACGTGTACCTTAAATGAATTTTCTCTTTTCTTTCATGATTCATCAAATTTTGAAATAGGTTCTTCCTTTGACATTACAAAATTCAGAGGCACCATTATGTGTCCAGTGTCCAGTGTTGAATACGTGTACACGCACATAATCTTGTACATGTCAAAGCCTGTTTGTAAAAGGAACATTGCACCAAAGGTTGTAATAATGAGGGTAACTTCAAAGTGTTATTGTCCTTGGTTGACGAAGTTGAGTTTTCTTCACATTCCTTTCATTTAGCTTTCCTGTGACATTCTCTGTGGTTGTAAATTGAAATTAAAAGATTTCACATTTTAACGTTAAATGATATTTGCCGACAAGGGCTATTATAGTCACTACCCCTCTCTTCCCACTCACCTAATCACGTCGACTCATCTCGTTTCCATCTCCTCATCTCGTCTGCAGATTCAAGTAGCAGTCAAGTGCCTGAGCCCGGAGAAGCTGTCAGCTGACAAAGCGCAAGACTTTGTCAAGGAGGCAGCCATCATGTACTCGCTGAATCACGACAATCTGGTCAAGCTGTTTGGAGTGGTTCTGGACGTGGATACATCGTTGATGCTGGTGAGTTGAAAGGAGGATGCTGGAAGGAAGGAGAAAAAGGGAAATAAATCTTTTTTAAGTGCAAACCACTTTATTGGTACCAGTAAGATTTACCGACGATAGGAGCAGAAGGGAAAGGGGGTAGTTACCGGTAGGTGCTGCTGCCTGTTTGCACTGCAACCAGGACAGAATACAGGCAGTTCACAGTAGTGCGCCTCCAAGAATTTATAACACCTTGACCAGTCACAGTGCATGAAATCCGTAGGTGCTGCTGCCTGTTTGCATTGCAACTAGGACAGAATACAGGCAGTTCACAAAAGTGCGCCTCCAATGCCTTGACCAGTCACAGCTGCTTGAAATCTGTCGAACCCATTGTGCTCTTAGAATGGGTCGCAATATTTCAAGCATTGTGATTGGTCAACACCTTCAAACTCTTGGAGGCACACTGTTGTGAATTGACTGTATTCCATGGAGCTGCTAAGGAAAGCTCAGTGCCCACTTTCCATGGTAATTGTTTACAAAATTCGTCCAGGGTACCAGGTGAAATGGAGCAATGGATGACAAATAGTCGTCATTTAAGTTTTCCCGAAGTAGAGAATCATGCACAGCAGTCTAATGCACCAAGCAAAAAAAGTTGAGTGGCAGTCGACATAAGGATTCATACCGTGACTTTTTACTGGTAGACAAGGTAATTTCTGTACTCAGAAAAATTCCTGAGCTAAGGAACCCGATCAAATAAAGCCGTAGCCATTTACACATGAAAGATACTGTAAGCAGCTCCTGTACTTGGCACAGAAGCAGCATGTGATGAGGTCAGATCGTTTTTGAGCCTCAGTTTGGAAACACACCATTTGTGGTCACTGGGGTCAATTTCAAACAACTTCTAAGAAAAGAATTTGTTTGCTGAGCAGAAAGGGGTAACATGCTGATCATTTATGTCATGGTCATTCTGTCCTAACGTGCTGGGCATTTTAGTTTTGCATTGATTACCCTCTGCCCCCTCCGACAGGTGACGGAGTTTGCTGCCCTACGATCCCTCCTGGAGAACATCAAGCAGCCCACCCTGCGCCCCTCCTTCCCCATCACCCTCCTGCTGGAGTTCGCCGGGCAGATCGCCGACGCCATGAGGTACCTCCACCTGTCCAACATCATCCATCGAGACCTAGCCACCAGGAACATCTTGCTGTTCGTGGATGATGATGTGAGTCCCCACCAATATCAGTGCTGTGTTCTTAAGTTAAGAATCCACATCAGCCTATGCTTTGAACCGAACATTCAGTGTCCTTTAGTACAGTAGACCAGGTGGGGCCAATTCATAGAGTACAAAGTTTGCTTAAGCGTAAAAACACCTTGCTTAAAAAAAACAAAGGTTACCAGCTTAAAATTTAAGTGATTGTCATGCTAACCAAAAGACAGGTGAATACCATTCCACAACAATATACATCACATGGAGTATTGGCTGGTAACCTGATTTATCAAGTAAGGATTTTTTCCATGTTTAAGCAAATTTTGTGCTTAAGCAGCTCTACGAAATTGGCAGTCCCTCCAGCCTTGTTATTAACTTGCTCAGAAGGATGGCACAGTACGCTTTTATTAAGAATGACATTTTTAACTACAAATCCTTATTTGTTTGTTTCTTGGATTGATCTTTCAGGGTACTAAGAAAGTCAAGATCAGTGACTTTGGGCTGTCTCGGAGGTTGATCCTTGGGGAGAACTACCGCAGCGAGATGAGACCCAACCTGAAGCTGCCACTAGCTTGGTGAGATCGAGAACCATTGTCAGAGTTTTTGGTCAGTTATTTTGAAATAGCAGTCTTAGCTGAATTGAGGGGAGCAAAATTTGGGAAAGCAGTAATTCAAAAGTGTATGGCTGGATGTCATGATGAGGAATCTACATTTTCCACGTAAAATGGAGATTGCAAGGTCAAAAACATTAGTAGAATTCAGTGTACCTCAAATTTGTTTGTTTGATCGTGGTCAACCTCACTTCTAAGAGTGGTTAACATGTGAAGTTGTGAACATTGTTAGTGTTTATTTGTTTAGCGGTTTCAAGCTTGTGTAGTCTGATGCTGCGTGCAAGGCTATCTGAGTGATGTTGTACATGTATTTAGAATTTTCTTTTATGTTCACCGTGACTCCATTCACTACAGTGAGTCATAAATGAATGGCGCATTGTTTGACTGTGTTTTCACTCGCCCACTTGCTTGCTCGTGTGTGCTGTTTCGGAACAAGGTTTTCCTGATGTTACCCAGGCCACGTTCAGTCATTGATCAGTTATCAGCCTCTTGTAAATTTTTGGTGGTACCCTTCTGTCCTTGTTGCGGGGGGGGGGGCAAACTCAACCAGTGGTGGACTAATTGGTCATTGATCAAACTTACACATGTAACCATGCTCCCTCCCCCCCCCCAAAAAAAAAAGATAGAAAAAACAAAACTGAGGTACTGAGGCAGAAGCTTGGCCCCTGGGAAAATTTTCATCTGCTAAGCTGTGGGACCCACGGTCACGGAAAATCCGGAAAAAAATCCGGGAAAAAAGATGCCCAGGAATGCCGTAGAAAAGTCATGCCTAACTGGAAAAACACAGTGTTCTGAAATCCTGTTAGAGGAAAAAATCAAGGAAATCAAAGATCATGCACGGGTTATATTAGATGGGCCTCTTTTAATGTGTTAAAGGAAAAATGATACATTTTCTGGCTATCCTTGACAATCTGTAGGAGTGGCTATGAAAATCTTCCATTTCATGGTACCCAACAACGTTTCTTGGCAAAATGGGATTAAATGTCATGGAAATTGTCATACCGGTATTTTGAATTCTTGAAAGTCTTGGAAAGGTTGTGGAATTTGGTTTTCAGATATCTGTGAAAACTCTGTGCTTGACACAAAATATTAGGTCAGAAAAAAACAGGTTACTGGTCAAAATTCCGGTTTTTGTTTGCTTGTCATATATGCAGGCCATGTCTGAATTACTTGGATGTGACCTGAAATGAGGCATGAGTCTATAGTCCTGACCTCAGCTAGTTCCCATAGAGTCGGGTGTAATTTTAAGCAGCAGCCAAGTGATTCGGACGTGGCCTGAGCAGTGTTTCTGCTTAGTCAGTCCAGGAAATTTAGCCGAGATATCATCCTGCCTCTCTCACACTTTTGACTGGTTTCTCACAGGATGCCAGTGGAAGCGCTAACTAAGCTGACCTTCACAAAGGCCAGCGATGTCTGGAGTTTTGGCGTGACGATGTGGGAGATGTTTACGTACGGGCGCCAACCGTGGGCCACGTACACCGGAGAAGAGGTAGAGAGGCAAAAAAAGTCGCGACACAAGAGTCTGAAAATTCACAGACAGACAGCATTTATAACTATAAGGAACACACTTCTTACCGTGTCATGAATTGCTAAGTAAATACTTCTCTGTGAGTCATTCATGAATATTTTGCCAACTTGAAGTCCACAGAGGTGTAAAACATCGCAGAGAGAGTGTTCATGGCCAATGTTAAATCTACGTCAGCATTCCAATTTGTGTGAAGTTGAAATGCAGAGTACTAAAGATTAAAAAAAAAGTATTAACACTATACAGCAACTTTCATTCACATTGGTACATATTGAGGATTACTCAGAAATGAACTTGTTATGCCAACAATAATTATTTGCTTTTGAAATAGATTTTAAAAGCAATAGACAAGCCAGCATTACAACGTCTGGAAAGACCCGATGCCTGTCCCGTCAAGATCTATGACATCCTTCTGAAGTGCTGGAAACATGAGCCTGAGAAAAGGCCAAGCTTTGCCGAGATTTGCGAAGAACTGCCCAAGGTAAGAACTGCTCTTACGGCATGAAGTCAGCGAAAGAAAGTTTTTTGAAAGAGCTCTTGGCTTCCTTTTGATTCTGTGGATGATTCCATACTGTACACTTGCAGTTTGCCACAGTGACATTTGATCTCATACTTTTTGAGGCCAGCTTGTATTGGGCACAGAAGCGACACATAGATTTGTTATTTAGTGACACATTTGTGCTATGGGCCTGCAAAACTTGAAAACATTTCCATGGCTCAGGGTGTGAGAATTCAGCTTTTTAGCCGAGTGCAGCTTTTTTGTTTAGATGTTAACCCTCAATCTCAGCTTTTTTGTACACCTGGTCCGTACAGACACATGGGAACTTCTTACATTTCAGCTGTTTACAAGCTGTTTTCAGCTTTAGTTTCAAGTGGCCAGTCACACCCCTGACGGCTGCAGATTTGGCCATGAGTGTACTTTGTGATGCCGGATTGCTTTTCATCTCACATTTGCTTGAAATGGCCTTCATTCAGGTATAGCGTTGCAAACGTTTTACTGGTAAATTGTGTTTCCTCAGGCCAAGCCGGTTCAAGTCCGAGCCATCACACACTACAAACCTACCAAAGATGGCGAGCTAGCATACCGAGCAGATGACATCATCACTGTCTTGGATGCAAAGTAAGATAAAGATATGGCATTTCTCCAAAAAAACGAAAATTCCACTGTTGCAGTTGTAAACTCCAGTCATTGTAAAACTAAATTTTGTTCTGTTGATGTCTCTTACTCCCTCTGTATCAGTGAAAATTCCGGGATCTGGACCGGTATCCTCGCCAGTGGTAAGATAGGAACCTTCCTGCGATGCAACACAACCCTCTTGGGCAGCACCAGTACTGCTGGAGGGAGTAGGTTACGCCGATGGAAGAGCGGGTTCCGATCGGACAAGAGAGACGCAAGGAAAAGGTAAACATTTTGCGCTCCTCAAAGTGGAGATCTTAGGTTGCTTGATTTTCTCATTTAACAAAGATTGAAATGGCTGATTTAAAACATGGCTGGGCACATTTCAGCTTTGATGCTTTCAAGCAAGTTTTGCATCCATTGAAAAAAAAAACTGCTCATGCTTTGCAATTGATGAACTTTTTGTTTGCAAAACCACTTATTGGAGAGATTGAGTTTCATGATTTCGGCCGTGGTTAGTTAATTGCGAAAAAGACGTTTTTTTGAATTAACCTAACCTCCAAGGGTGTATGTAAAATCATATTGTAATTGGAGGATTTGGGACTGTTGGGATTAACACCGTTTACATTTGTGTTGTGTGTGGATTCAGGTGGTCAGCTGCGCGTCAACTGTGTGGCAGGAGAACTTGAGAGTTTTTTGAACAAATTCTAAATATTTTTGTACTTTTCTTCTGAAGTGCATTGATTAACAATGAGCAATTTAGTCATCTGAAAGCAAGGTTTGAGAAGGAACGATGACCTGACCATGGTTGAAATCCATTAAAATGCAGAATTGTCAGATGACTAAAATGGACTTTTAAGAAAATCCCCTCTTAGGGACATTTACATCTACTGGTACATCGCTGTTATTTCTCAGCAGACTAGGTTTGAAACGAAATGCAGAGCGAATTATTCACTTCAAAAAGCTTTTCCGGAAAAGTGTCAACTTTGAGGGTAGCTAAACCAAGGGCATCTCATGGAACTCTGGGGGGACAGTGTGATGTTATTAAGGTGTCACTTGGACTGTTTTGCTTATATGCAATAGTACGACAGTATTGACTGCTGGTTGAATGAAAAGTCCTCAGTTCCGTTTTCTTTAACGTATCTCTCTGGTAGTATTAATTCATTCCCATCCATGTTTGCTCTTTTCATGCTCATTCTCTGGTGTGGTTGCATGCCTTTGGCTCATCTGGCCTCTGCTCACTAGTTGGCATGGGTACGTATATGTCAGCGTACGGTAACATGAGAAACTAAGTGATTTCCCGGTCACAAGATGCATGTTCTGGTCTGGAGGCCCGCACAGGTGAATTTCTGAAAAGCCAGATTCACAAGTACATGCATGTAGGATGACACGTACCTTAGAGGTTGTTAGAAATGTATTAGTTACTTGTAGAAATGGTTACATTTATAGTGGTTGATGTCAAAGTCATAATCTGTGACTGAGAAGAATGCGTAGTCAGGGAATCACACTGACAGGATGACACCTGTCGGGCGTCACAGTCATCTGGTATTAAAATCTGTCCTTGCTGATTTTTAATTTTTTTTTCACATGGCCAGGTTTATTTTTCAGAGCCAGTGTGATGTGGTCTAATTTTGTGGCTGGGATTTCATTTAATTTCAAGTGGTGTCTCGTGGTATAAATGCTTCAGTAAACGGCTGTTGTCTGTGACTTTTGAAGGTGGACAACTCCGTAACTGTTTTCAGCGGCAAAAAAAGACCCAAAACAACTTCACGCTCAAAATAAGGTGAAGCATCCCAAAAAACAACATTTTCCCCAACATTTTTACATCACTGAAGGTCCTCAGCAGAACTTGCGTGAATAATCATGAAACAAAAAACACACTCCTGTATAATGCAGACATGAAACAGTCAAAGATTTGGTGTGTCTGTCTGACCTGTGTAACAAGGAAGTGAACAGGCACTTGTTTTCTGACACTGTACAAAATTCACAGAATTTGGAAAATGGGTAAATATCAGAAAGCATCGAACTTGGCGATCGTTCAAACAATTCATTGTAACACTCATCTGTGATATCGTTTTGCTTGCTGAGATCAAACGTTCACTGTCAGTTCTAATGCTTTGGTTGAGTCCTTTCCCATAATTCCCAGTACATGTACATATGTAGAAGATGGTACTTGCTCGACAAGCCCACCTACCTATTATAAGAAGCCTTGGTACCAGGACAATACCTTTCATTTATAGGCTTTCCTGTCTTGTCTTGTCCCCGTAATACATTTACATGCCGGACCCAGAAAAAATCCTCATCTGCAACTCTGATTTTTTGTATCCATCTCTTTTGATAAAAACCCAGGTGTGTTATTGAAACAGCGAACAGTAATTTACCTTTAAGTGCTAGCTGTAAAGCTGGATACTGCACAGTGTCAAATGAATCACACAGACTGGAAATGGACTACTGTTTGCCTCACATTCATATTGCTTGAGTTTTTGCCAGCTGTTTTTCCTTCATTGATTTTATTGTCTGATCATGCAATATTAACAGATATGTAATCTTGTTTGTAATGAAGAGCAGATTTAAAAAGAAAGTTCTTATTCACATAGGGCACATGAGGCCAAGGGCTCACATTTGAGCAAATTTTTTTATTGAGGATTGTGTTAATGCAGTTCGTGGTGAAGAAAAAAGAGACAAAATTAAAGGGTTGTGAACTGGAAAAGGTTGGGGTCCGTTTTTTTCCCGTCCCGGTTACGTCTGGCATTTGATTGTTAATGTTTAGAACTCACTGTTTCATTTCCAAGACTGAATAACCAGCATAAACTACCTGCTAAACAAATAAAAATAAGTAAAAATCAATTTCAGTGATACATCCCTTGTCAAACTTGTCAAATGGTATACATGTCAGAGGTAACAGGGACAGAAAATGTCACACTCTGGACCCCAAATTTACATAATGACCAACAGTTGTCTTGTGAGCTTTTATCAACACAGTTGGAAAAGGTTATATGCAAGCAATATATCCACTCCGAGCGGGGACACAAGAGGGCGTGTTTTGACATGAAATTGACAGTCCTTTGGCATGAACTCACAGCATAGGCACACAAGTTTATGTGCATTCGACACAGAGTACGCTGAGCACGCACTATGAATTTATTCTGGAATGTATGTTCTTCGCATGCATGCCGAATGTGTGCAAGAACCCAGTTGGAAAACTTTGTACCAGCCTGTCTTTCTTTTGCCGGTGAGGGCGCACTGCAGTTCAGGGCGGATTGAACTATTTTGTTTTAACAACTCAGTAGTCTGTAAATTTGTAAAATCTGAGTCTTTAAAATCAGGGACTTAATAATCAGGTAAAACCAAAGACAAGCATGATGCCGAGGTTTAAGAAATGAGAAATAAGAACTTAGGAGGGCTCCAACATTGAGATTATGTTGAGTACAACTTGACTAACACAGAAGAAAAAATGTGATGCTTGAGCACATTTACTCCAATAAGTTCCTCTACAATCATTTACAGGTGGTCTCGGAAACACTTCCATTTTGTCTCAAAGTGTACAGTAATCATGCCAGACAAAAATTACCCAGCGGATCCTGTGACGCCTGTGTGACCCAATCTTCTGATTTTTGTCCTGTTTTTGCAGTCGGCTGACAACGGATGCCATTGGGACGCCCATGGGGGCCCGGCATATATTCCATGTGGGGCCAGACGGCACAGTGCAGGGAGACGCAACATTCGGCGGAGACTAGTAAGCCCCTTCAGCCCCTTTGTCAGTTTGTAGTAGACAGCGTCTGCTTGCACAGCTAGCTTGATATTATTATTATTCATGACATGCATGGTTCTTCATATTCATTAGTCATAAATAGGCAGACAACGGCAGGGCCTCAAACTTTGAACCAGCACCTTTAACAGAGTTCAAAACTCTGACCTCAGTGATCGTAGAAAGTGAAAGCTTTCAGTTGACAAGGCACATGTGTAAAGAAATCTTGGCCAACCGGACAGTACTTGGAAGTGCTCACTGCACACAAAGAATAGGCGCTGAAACTGAAATACATTGCTCAGTATCAGTTAATTAAGGCAGGTGTATTTATTGCATTGAAAATGCAGTATGTACTTCAGTTTTCACTTTTGCATGCAGCAGCAAATCCATTCTCTGGAGATTCTCTCCCATGAAGTAAATTACTGCCAGCCCCAAGTGTACATTTCTGTAGTTGTGTTATGACAAATTTACTGGTAGTTGGTCTTTGCTGAAGGAGACATCAAAGATGTGTTCATGCAGGTGAAATCAACTACTGCTTTTGTTTTTCATTTTGCAGTCGGACTCTACCTTCGGAGAGTAAGATCCGCCAGCCCTGGAGTAGTTCATCGTCTGTCTCATCGGCATCTTCAGCCTCCACCACCCGTTCCCCACCTCGTTCCCCCTACCGCACTAACCCCCCGGATCAGAAGGTCCCCGTCGGAGCCAGCTCCTCGGCCACCTTGCCCCCGAGCCACTCGGTGCAGTCCCTGCCACCCCGGTCCTCCCTCCTCAAGGCCAACGGTGAGCTGACCAGCAGCACGCCCGAACTGGCCAGTGCGGGGGCTCCGCTGCATGCCGACCAGGACGAGCTGGACTCTGATCTCAGCGAGCTGCCGGCCGTCTTACCCAAGGAGAGGGAGGTGTTGGCCTCCGCAGCTGCCAATTCCAGGATCGCTGAGGAGCCCAAGATCTCCCCTCTGACGGAGACCACAATGGAAGCTGGGGCCACAATAGAAGCTGGGGCCACCGCTTCCTTCAGTGCCGAAATGGAGAGACCGCCGTCCCCAGACTCCTTTTCTGTGAGTTGCATGGACATGACATCCATCTTAAAATTGCTTTGGCCATTTGTTTTGTCAAGTGACACAATTACCTTTACAATAACCGTAACATTAAATCAGAATTACCTTTTGTTGTTACTTACAAAGAAAATGTACATTTATTCAAAATATGAAAGAGAACTTTTTTTACTTTTCTATTCTGCGAAATAGTTTTGCAAAATGCCCATCAATTCAGTTTTGTTTTTATAATGTTCTGCAGAAATGTTAACATATTTGTAGATACTGTTTGTTTCAGGTCAAATATATTGTACCAATTGTTTTTATTTCTGAGAAAATGAAAGCAAAATAATACGGCATCACCACATACCAATCAAAAAAAAGTGAAAGCCAGCACATGTAAACGTTAAAACAGATTTATCACATTGTTTCTCTTTCCCCCCTCGATAGCAGGTCAGAGTTCCTCGTTGCACGGTTTTGTTTTTCCAAACCTCACTAACCACAACCATATTTGGTGCTTCCTCTGGCCCCTCTGCAAACTTATTTTTGTTTCGTTCTGTATTTTGTTTCTTTCTCTTTCTCTCTCTCCCTGTCGCTCATCATTTGCTGTGCTGCCTTGGTCGGATCCAGCTCTCCTTGGTAAGTATGCTTGCGAGCAATGCATTTTTGTTCAGTACTTCCAAAACCTTTTTTTCTGAGCTAACAAATTTGATTTCCTAGCCCCCTCACAAAACAACTAAACTCAAAATCGGTCGGTAACCTGGTGTAACTGTAAAACTGTAATTTTTGCCAATTTCACTGTGAACGTGAAACTTGCACGGCCTTTGTGAAATTATTTTCCCATGGTGTACGGTTACACTTCATTTAGCTACGCATAGTTCTTACATTCAATCCTGGAAATCGGGTTGAGTATTTGGTTACAGTAATTCATTCCATTTCAGGCTCTTTTTTTCGTTTGAAAAGACGTGCTATCAAAAACCTGAAGACGTTGCTTAGTCACTCTGGGGAAGCTTTTGAGTGACTGTGTCGCATGGAAAACAAAAACAATTCGTAATTACATCCATGAAGATGAAAGGAAAGTTATTTTCAAAATGAGACATATAGCAGATCCAACAGGAAATTCTTTGGATGTGAAATATTTTATAGCTCTCTTTCAGTGCAGCTACGTGTATGTTGACGTTACTTTACACCATTTAGTAATGATAAAAAATCTGCTTGAAAGTTGATATTATTGGTCGGTTCACTTTGTGATTCCCAAAGGCTACAATTTTAATCTGTAAAATTAAAGGCCGGAAAGGAAAAAGAAATGAAGTCCTCCATGCTATTGTTTAGGTTATGCAGAGGACTCTTAAAAAATTGAAGCCCTCTTTGTCAATGAATGAATTCTTAGGAAGTTGAAGTGATGTTTGGTGTGGGGCGACTCTTATATAGAGCTGCCTTGTCAGTGGCTGGTTTCAAATAACGAAACTCTTTGCTGTGTATTGTTGGCAGTGTTAATTCATCCAACAAACAGGGGTGTGTTTTGGCGACTTGAACCATGAACATGTTTCAGCTTTGGTCATTGGTTAAGCATTCTCTCGACTAGCTTATGCCTCCGTGACATCATTGTTCCGACTGAACGAGAACCGAAGGTTGGAGTTGGTTTGGTGCCAGGTCAAAACGGTGGAAAATAAACAGATAGTGTTTGTCGCCCCTCAAATAAGTGAATTTGGCTTTTAAAAATTGTTGTTACAAGCAGAGAATCAAAGAGATGCCGGTACTTTCTTCTGGAAAAGAGAGAGCACCACTAGTGAGAAATATGCTGAATACTGAGTGAAAAAGATTTTCATCAACAGTGTCATCTGCTTCCTTGTGCTAGCCTCTGTAATTATTTTTATTATTATTATTACACCATACATGTACTTACAAAGCACCCTAATCCAAAAAGGCTCTAAGGCGTTTACAATATAAGACAATAAAACTAAAACCGATATTAATATGTTAAGAATAAAATTACAATTAAAATAATACAAAGATACATGCGAAACTGTGGTGCCAAAAACAACACTTCCCGGTGCCACCAGAAGACCGCACCCAAAATGTGTCGCCCCAACACCACCGGCGTCGCTCCCCGCATCCACAGGTGCTAAAAGCAATTTCAGTGGCGCCGGAGCAACACCTAACAACGGCAAGGGTGTTAACGTGGTCGTCGGATAACACCCACGTTTCTGCAGAAATGCTAACCATAAAAAATTTATTAAACTATTTCATAAAAAGATGTATTTTAAGATATTTTTTGAATAAACCCACTGAGCCGCTGTAAGATGATGTAACCATTTCTTCCCCCTCCCAACATGTTCTTGGTTATTGCTTTGACGTCACAAACAAGTTTCTGGTTAGGGGTTGCCAAAACACGCCCCAGCAGACCAAGATGAAAGTGAACTGGTATACATTCATACAGTTCATACCTGACTCCTGCAGAATAGGAAGGCATTGTGCACCAGTAAATTTACTCCCCTGAACTCCCTTAGAAAAACATGAAAAACATGCCCTGTTTCCTTTTCAAATTGCAGATTATTATGGTTATTACTAAATGTCGGGTATTTTTCAGAATTTGGAGATGGGATCACTGCTGGATGAGTTCATGTGTGAATGGGACGATCGGAGACACACAGTGGAAATCCAAGATGGCAAAATGACGCAAAGAGTGCCGAAGGAGGATAAAAACAAGAACTGGGAAGTGGGTGGCACCAACAGCGACAGTGGCTCCTTGTCATCCTCGTCCACAACAGGTAATACCCCTCGCCCTGGGTCTCTCCATTTATCCAGCTCTTCCGGATCCGAGGGCGGGAAAATGTCCCGAGGGGGTGTTGTGTCTGTCCTGAGGTCCTCGTCTAAGAAGAAAGCTGCAGCAGGTGGTGCTGTGGGCACCGATGGGTCAGGGGAAGAGAGTATGACTCCGTTGCACAACATGATCATAAAGGATTCGCCATCCAATCCAGCCAAGACGTACAGACGGGTACCAGCATCAACTGGTACCTCACCAGCTGCTGTGGCCACAGGTGAAGGCGCAACAGGTGGGGATAGGGACTCACCAGACGATAGCTGCGGGAGAAGCGAAGGGTCAGAAGTCAGGCTGAGGGTTAACCTGAATAGGGCCAACAGTGTGCAGGATAAAAAGGATGAGATGAACTTTGTGAGGTTGTCTACGTCGCCGCCTTCCAAGGCAGAGAATGATTACATAGACATCAGCAGTTTGGCCAAGTCTAGTCCCAATTCGCCGGCTTTGGATGGGGTGTCGTCGCGGCAGCCATTTGTGTCATCAATGTCAACCTCATCTTCGTCGTCCTCAGAGAGGACATGTAGTCCGCCGTCCTTGAGTTTGAGTCAGAAGGTATCATCTGGGGACTTCTCAAGCCCAAATGAGTATGAGGAACTGTCTGATGCTACATCGGCGGATCCTGAGGATATTCTCCATCCCATGCCGACAAAACCCAACTTTGTCAGTCAATATCCTCCTGCCAAAGAGGTTGGCCGGAGCAAGAGCATGCGGGTCACCAGCTCCGGTCCAGCTGTGGAAGACCTTGCCAAGAGGAGGGGTCAGTTTGGTCGGAGTCGCAGTCTTAAAGAAACAACTGCCACAGCCAGAGCCGAAGAAGTCTATGCAAAGTTGATTGGAGGGAGGATCAGTGGATCCCCCACACTGCCACCCAGAGCGAGCCCAGCAGTTTCTTCGCCTCCTAGGGCAGTAGGCTCCCCAGGAAAATCCACAAATCCATTTTTGGATGCAAGTAGCAGTCCGACAGCTAGTCCCTCTAGAAGGCATGTGGGTGTCTTGGAAAGGATGAGTTCTGTGGATAGTTCAGATGGAAGCAACAAGGACGGTTGGCAAAACAGCACCTCTGACAGAGATTCCAGAGAGCTACAGTTTGGTCCAGGGGATCCGTTGGATGAAGGTGTGGAGGTCACAGGTGACAAAATGGAGGTTAATATTGGTGTGAAAGCCTTACGTAGCAGGTTTGATGCCCCGTCACCACCCCCCAGGCAAGCACCCCAAAGCCCCAGCCCTAAAAAGCCTCCACCTCCTAAGGTTCCCCCTCGTGGTCCCCGCTCCCAGAAACCTCCCCAGCCTAGTGTGGTAAAATCCACTGCTAACATAGTGTTACACAGTCCCACTGGGATAACCCATTCTCCAAAAGGGTTGAACAATAACTATTCCCCAGAGGGGGACAGTAAAGTCTTTGGTAGTCCCGACAGTCAGTCTTCCATCGATGTGAAACTGAGTCCAAAAACTCTGCAGAGCTTAGAGAAAAATATGCCAAGGCGAGTGCGACGGTCCGTTGGTGAAGCTCGTATCAAGCGTCGGGGCTCAAGCGATGTTAGCGATTCGGACAATGAACCCAGCTTCGTCAAGCACCACTCGGCTGACATCTCAATGCGAACCGTTGAAGGGGACAGTTCCTCTGAAGAGACGGCCGGCAAGTTTGTTGGGGGTGAGAGTGGTGTTGGCTTCGGTGTATCCTTGGCCCGCCCACTTCCAGATCTACCTGAAGACCAGGTGAGAGCTCAGACCAAGGTCGAAGGGCATGGTTAATACACTGTCGTTGGCTAGAGGTTTATTGCATTCAATCAGCATTCTCAGCATCATTGATACTTGGGGAATTGACATACCCAAAGGAACCATTGGAAATAAAGATACATCTAAGTCAGCGTCTTGAGTCCAGATCTTGTTGGCTTACTGTTCTTTGGAGGAATTTTTGTTATCCCTGTGTTTTTAAATGAAGTATCAGTGATGGTAGATGGTTGTAAGGAATGCGATAAATCTTTATCAAGTGGAAATAGGCCCTCTAGAAATAGGCCCTAGGGTCCATGTCGATCTCAGACGAAACTGGTATACGTGTAGATAGTTCGTTGATGGTGTTTTCCTGAAATGACTGTAATGCTGAAACGTTACTTGAGATTTTTTTTAAATGAAAATTAACCCAAAAAACCTATTTAAAATAGTAGAGTTGCTATTGAACTCTGTAAATGAACTTCCTTTTCCAGTTGCCTCAAAAACACGTTTCTTTCAGATAAATCTATGGGAAACAAATTATCAAATTAAGCAGAAATGGAAGGAAAGGTTTGTGATACGACATGGCCAACTAGAGGCGTTAATTGTAGCAGTTTGTTTTACTTTGGGGGAGTGTGTAATTCATGTTTTTGACTTGTAAAAACAAAAAGTGAACAAATGGAAACCCATAAAAATGGGACAAGTTAATGAAAAGTTTATGGTTGTGTTCTAAAAGCTAAAAGCTTGACGTTCATGTGCATACTCCCTTCAACTCGTCTTTATGCATTTTGCTCTGTATGTAATGCGGCATCATGAATGCACATTATAATTTTGTATTGAGTTTGGGAAAAATTATTTAGTTGGGAAGCTCTTGGGGTTATTTTATTTTGAGCAAAAAAATATGGTTTATGACTGGCAGTTTTGTGTTGCATTTCGGCACTGTATCTTGGTTCTTTCATCATGGTTTCACTCTTGTAAAATATAATTATTATTGTTGCCCACATTGTGAAGGTTTTTTTTCAAAAGGCACATTATATATTGGTACTGGTTCGATTTCTATTTTGTTGACTTGAGTGGTTTATAAATTGTTCAGTAGGTTTTAATCAGAGCACCATCAGCATTTCAAGTCAGTGTATTTTTGGGGGGGCATGTGAGTCAAAGCATGTTACTTAGGCGGTCCCAATTTGTATCGCAGATCGCTGGCTTGTACGGCTTTTGGAGAAATCTTTTGTGCCTTCTTAGCAGCATTGTAAAATTACACTCACATTAATGGATATGGGTAATTCCATAAATCAGGGGTCCAAAAGTGTGACATTTTTGTGTCCTTGTTACATTTGTACATCTGACCTTTGTTATTTGACAAGGAAATATCACTGGAATCGATTTCAAATTATTACTGTTTGTTTGGCAGGTAATTTGCATTAATTCATCACTCTTGGAAATTAAAAAATGTGTTGTGAACTTAAAAAATATGTCAGATGTGACAGGGACATGAAAGAAAAAACTGGACTCCTAACTTCTGGAATTACCCATATACCCCCAGGGATTGAGGGTGTAGCCATTACAGCCTGTGCATGCTGAATAGATTTTGTGTAGAAAACATGCAAGTACATGTACAAATAGCTTATAACTCCTAGATAACGCTCAGAAACATGTGTACCTCAGATATCCATAAGTGACTATTCACTCTTTGTATGCCGCTGCCATAGGCATGCAGAGCCCTGGAATTGCAGCTTGTTCATCAGAATCGCTTTGCCCACTTGCATGGATGCGCAGCAGGTGCAAACTTGCACAACATACACGAGAATCACTGAACCGGCTATGTTTATTGTGTAAAGCTACCAGATTGAGGCTCTGCGTGCCTACGGCGGCAGCGTGCAAAGAGGGAGTACGGTAGTTTGAGTTTGATTAATTTATTGGTGTTTGCAAGTTTGCATTTAATTCTCTGCATTTGATTCGATGCATCTCTGACTTTATCTCCCCATTTCTCCTCTTTCGTCCCCCTATCTCGTCGCATTCCTTTTGAACTGATAATGCCTGCGTCTGGATGGCCCCTGAATCTGCACATTCAATTTTCTACTCCCTCTCTTCCAATTGGCTGTTTGGCATCTGACCCATGCCAATCCATGTGGGCCATTCTGTGTGGAACGGTTTGTCATTCATTATATATTCTTCCTCATTTTGTGGTGGCCCCTCAACATGTGTACAAACCCATCCCTCTCAACCCTCATTGACTGTTTGACCTTATTAATGTGGGGCAACTCACTTGAATGGCTCGTTGACCATGTTCACTGCCAACCTCCTTTCCTTTCTTCATTATATATTTTTAATAACACTGTTGACTGTGACACCATCCACATGATTTGGTTTTATGAATATCTGTCACATTTTGAATGTCAACTTGAATGTGTAAATTATGTTTCCCTGAAACTTTAATAAATTTCTAATTCTGTGATACTGTTTTAATTTTGTTAATAGAATGATGAGATAATACATCTATGATTTCAACCCTTACTTTGTACCCTCATTGTCAATTATCACGTGTACGTTTCTTAATTGTTTTGTACTAATCTGTTAAAGTAAGCAGAGAAAACTGGTAGTGTTTAACATTTGAACCAGTTCAGAAGTCAGAGTTAATATCCGTGGTTTGTTCTCAGTTGCAGTTTTCTCTGTGTGCTGTTTATGAGTAAATGTTTCCACAGGCAGCCATCTTAGTTTAGCACCCTAAGTGCTGTGTAAAAATGTTATTTGGTTTGCCTTGTTGGTTGGGTGACCAATCTGTTAACCTTGTCATGGTAATGTATCTTAAATGTACTTTTGCCTATGGCTATGGATTCTTACTGTTGCACGTCAGTGTCCATTGTACCTACGGAGTACATGTATTTGTAATCTAAAGCAGTAGCCAACAGGGAGCTGATTCAGATACATTCATGGACCCTAAGATGGCTGCTGATGCAATACATACATACATACATACATGTATACTTGGACAAAATGTATCCTCAGTTTCTAGATTGTTCAAAAATGATGTCTGTGTAGTGTTTGGTTTATTACTCTCACAATTTATTTGTTACTGTTTATTAACTTTCCAGTAGTATTAATTCCTTCCATTTCTTGTGCGCGGACTTTAAACAAGTTCTATTTATTGAAACAGTTTGGTTTGAAGTCTTCTGTTGCATGTTTTTAGAGTTGTAAACGGAAATGCTGCTGGAAAAGCATTTGCAAATTTATGCTGATTTATGCCTCATGATTGCATGATTGTTTTCATCCTGTTCAATTTTCTTTTCTGTATTTCCTGAAATCACATTCCTTTAATTTCAACCTTCTGTTGTTTTACGTTTCTGTGTATTCCTTTTACGTACTTATTTTATGATCTGATCTGTTATTTAAACTTTCTTGCTTAAAGAGAACACTTTTAATGTTATGGAATCACTGGAAAACTCACAATGCCACTTACAGTTTTTACTTATTTCAATGAGGATAATTTTGATGTATTCACAACTCTTTTAAAGAGACGTTAGCATTCATATATTTCTGTGTTAGTGAAATGGTGGAAATATTTTCACGTCGCTTTTTGTCGTCTCATTTCGGTAATGCATGTACATGTATGCACGATGCCCTGCTTGTTATTTGTCACGGATTTTCACATCAAAGAATGCACCTTGATTTTTTTTCTTGGGAATCTCAGTGTCGTAGAGCCTTTTCATGATTACACTGTATTACATTTTCACATGCATGTATTTTAGGCAAGCCATCAGAAGGGTTAGGCTTCTGTTGGCAGAGGCCACCGACGTAGCAGTCCCACGTTACAGACACGGTAGTGATGCACTTACCATGCATGAAGTTTGCCACACCTTGTTTATATAGCCAGGGGTAGAGGTTTGTTTTCTGTCATTGAACAGAAGTCAATAGCTTCAGCTCACTGGTCAGATTGTAAAATATAAAAGAAATACGTACAGGTATGGAAAAAAAGTTGCTTTGAAGAAATGAAGGGAAAAAAGGGAATAAAACTTCTCTTTTGACAAAGTAAGATGGAAGTATGTGAATGCTGACGCTCAGTGTCCTCTTGGTAACCTCAATCGTAGCATGACCTGGCTAATCCTGTCACATTGCGTGTCTTGTTTTTGTCTCTCCATGTCTTCTCGTCTACCAGACTAACAGAAACACAGCCAAGTTCCCCCGACCCCTACCACCACCACGAGTACCCTCCTCTTCCTCGCACCCTCAATATCGCCAGAGCATGCCGGCAAGGTCCCCTGGTTTCGCCTCGGACCAAGCGACGTCTCGAGCCAACAGTGAAGTGGAAAGAGTGGACCTTGCTGATTTCGCTCCAAGACCAGTCCCCCTACCAAGCCCTTCCAACGCCCCAAATGCAGGCAATGATAGTGATGGAGAAGCAGACGAACGCTACATGCCACCACCGACCCAGCGACAAATCAATGGAGCTTTGAATTTTGGTGCCCAAGGTGTCAGAAACCCAATGACTCGTGGCCACACCATAGACGTCATCATCCCCAACCAACATTCCACAAACCCTTTTCTTCAAGCTCAAACGCCCTTGAGACCTCCTTTACTGACTAGCCAATCGGTGGACTCAGGGAGGGGTACTGCCGATGGAATGGAGGACCTTGTAAGGGCTTCACCTGAAGACATCCGTCGGATAATCCAACAAGAGTCAACCCTCAATACACTTGCATCACAGAGTGATGAAGACAGTTACGATGATGATGACGATGATGATGATTCTCGGGACTATGTTGTTTGTAGGTTTAACAATGATGATCTAAGCGATCTGCCAAGCAGACTCCCACCAGCTCCTCCAATCCCAGTGTCCCAATGCAAACCCTCAAAACCAAAGGAGCTCGTCCGCGAAACAGAATACGAGATCATGAACCCCCAGAGAGACTCAGTGTTCTTAAGTGAAGTGGAGCAGGTCAGTGTGGGTGTGCCAGTGCAGCAGAACATACCACTGGCAGAGCGGGAACTCCCGCCCCTGCCAGCTCTCAAAGATGACAACCGGAGCAGTTCCCTGACGCGCAGTCGCAGTGCCCATTCTTTCACTTGGTCCAGCAGGATCCCCAGCTCCCAGCAGTTGAGAGAACGCCGCGGCACACTTGCTTCCACCAGCCGATCAGAAACCCTCAAGGAGATCGACGAGAGACAAGGTACAAGGAGCCTGGATCGCTTGGAGAGGAAATCAAGAAGTTCTGATGATATTCCAGAGGAAGAGCCTGGACTCAAGGAGGTAGAGAGCTTGACAGATGTTCTGGCCCGCACTTACAGATCACCTCCAGGTAAGATTCTACGTATTTCAATTTTACTTCTTGCAAATTATACATGACCCCTAGCGCAGCATTTGTCTTTCATACATGTACATTCAGTAAAGAAATGGTGCACCTGTTTTGCCATTCTGGCCTTGTGTGTTCAAGCAACTGTTAAATTTTGACTAATTTCAAAATCAGACACTTGTTATTCACTTTCACAACAAAATTATGCCAGATATTTCTTGGTTTGAAACTTTATTATCGGCTGCAGTTTCTGTGGGCTCCAGTAACTACATCTTCCCTCGCCCGCAAAACAACTTTCTGTCACAAAGAATCCAGGCACCGATGGTCCACCCCCCGATCCCTAAAGATCCTCCGCCCCCGTCAGTCATCAACAACTACCACATCCCACGGCCTCTACCGGCATGCTCCTCAGAGGACTACATTGACATGACCAACACCAGGCGAAGGCAGAGTAATTTAGCAGGGTGCGGATCAGGAAAGGGGGTGGGGTCAGAGAAGACTGAAGGGGTGGATGCCAAGCCGCCTGATGGAGGACCTCAGAAGGCCTTGGACATCCAATCCGTCCGAAAAGAACTTCCTGATATGGTAAGAGCATGGTAGAGACACCACAATCACTAGATTTTTGCGATTTGACAGTGAATGTACCATTCTTTAAAGTTAACTGAGCAGGTTTTCAATATCGTTTCATTTTGTTCGTTAGTTTACTTGATATTGAATGAAAAGAGATACTTATGAATGTTTGGTTAAATTGCAAGTTTGCATGGTACCTAAATTTTGTACAATGAAGTAATCTTTGCTTCAAGCCAGTTGGAAACCATTCACTTTACTGTAGAGCACGCATCAAACATTTCAGTTCATCCTGAAGGCATATCTGGAAACTGTCTCTTTGTCATAGGTTTTGGGATGGCTGTATTTCTCAACCAGATCAATATTTCACTTGTTTAAAAATGTTAGTGAAATTATAATCCAGTGTCATATCACTGAATTTTAGATGATTTAATTCTCAATTTTGATTCACAAATGTAGATCTCTCTAGAGGAGTGCACTCAAGTCCTGCGAGATAACCTCTGGAATGTTCCGCTGACCATCAAAATCCTAAAAATTCGCTACCTGACTCGGACCTTCCTGATGGATGATGGCACTTGCCGTCAGGCTCTGGAGGAAGCAAACTGGGATCTCGGAATAGCCTCGGCAATCATCGGCCAGTCTCCGGAGAGCAGCATCAGCTTATGATTTGGCTCTTCCAAACATTGTTTCCAAATCTTGGCTGTGTTACAATCATTGGTCTGCCGATTTGAGACCCACAGGCTCAGTGCAGTATCATTTGCTGCAACAGAAGTATTAGACTGTGTCATCTGAGATCAAAGTTTTGGAGTATTTTCAAAGTGATGCTTGAGACTGATTTCTGAACTCAAGATGAAGCAGTAGACAGAGACAAAGCGAGGTTTGGAATGTTTGAAGGAATCGGTATGTTTCACTTTTTTGCACATAGAATTTTGTGCACATGATTAATGATGGCTTCCACTTTCACATCGTTCATTTGGTGCTTCAGTAATTGATAAACAGGGATTAGAATGTACACTTAATGTTAACTTTTAAGTTCTGAAGATGTCTCTTTGAAGCAAGTAGGTAATCGAACACTCAACATTGCGAATTGGTGATACTGAATTCATCATTATACACATCAAATGCGAGCTGTTATTTGAGGACATCTTAGTTTTTGCCCTTGAATTTCATTTTCATTCTGATATTTTGGTACTACTTGAGGAGGCCCTGAGAAATATCAAGTGTGGAGTGGGGTGGAGTGTGAGTCGTTTTGTACTCTGCTGAACTCATGCTCATTTTGTTTAACTTGTTGAAAGTCAACAAGTGGCACTTAGCTGTTTTTCCAAGTAGCAAAGATTTGGATAATCCTGTTCCATTTCAGGAAAACATTGTGGTTGGTGTTGGGGGTAGCTTGTGAACATGTACATCTATAAATGTTTTGACATCTGATTGTGGTGGCAATAACTTAGAGTAAATCTTGCAGATGTGTAGAGTTCTACGAGGACCAAAATGAAGAAAGTGGGTGAGCAGTAATTGAAACAATCGCAGTTCAGATGGCGATTAACACGAAATCAAGAATTTTCAATTAATACTCTTATCGTACCTCATTTAGTCTGTTATATGATGAGACGAGGCTGGTAAATGTGATTTATGATTGTAAAATGAAAGACTTGATTTCATTTCTGACATCTTCCATATTTTCTTTACAGACAAATCTTAAAAAGGTGAGGTGTGTTAGTTATTATATACATGTAGGCTGGTACCAGTTGTAAAAATTGTTGCTGTAACATAGTGTGCCTTCAGGGTACATTACAAAGATGGCTGCAACCTAAAGCAACTTTGAAAAGCTTTTACTGTGTAAATCAACATAAGCTATTTTGGCCATCTCACAAAGTTCCAATATTGTACAGTTCGGTAGTTTAACAAAATCTGGTACTGATGGCTATAATTAATTTTTTTCTTTCTTTGTACTATGCAAAGCAGTCTTGCCAGGTTGAATTTGCAGCTTTTGAAGCAAAAATCAATGTTAAGTTTCATCTGTGGCAACTTGCCAATTTTTTATTTGCATTTCCTCTCAAAACTTGAACACTAGCTGTATCACTAGTTTCCAGACTGCATCTTATGTATTGGAAAATGTGTTTACATGTATGTGCCTATCCGAATGAAGTGCACACATCGATATTAATCCAAAGAAAGTCCCATTTCTGGTTTCTGACGAACTTTTGGTACTTTATACCTGTACAGTTGGATGGCCCAGTATGCTAATTGATCTGCGTATCTGCTTTGAATATTTAATAGGCATATGTATTCATTTTTAAAGTAACTACACATGTACATGCTTTGAATTATTATGTGTGTTTGGCAGGTGTTTAAAGATGACAAAATGCTGGAGTGCAAGAAAGTGAGAAATTTTAAGTTCATCTTGTGACATAACTTATTGAATGTGCTTTTGATTGGAGGACAACATCCTTATCATGTGGTTCTGCTTTAACCTTTACGCAACAGTTGATTCTGGCTTCAACATTTTCTCCATTTGGCCAATACACGATCTGGCCAGTAATGTACATGTGCAGGATTCGTGAGACCCATGCTTAACTTTGTAACATTTGGAAATTGACAAACAGGTCACTCTTCCGGTTACCCAGTCTCAGTTAAGGGAACTTGATTCAAGTCCAACAGTGTTAAGAATAGTAATTAATTTACAAATGTAAGCTCTCCTTGCAGGAAGGACATTGTCTCATATACCAGAAAGAGTTGTTTTAATTGATAACGACTGTATATAGTTATTCACTGGTCACGTATGTAGCAATATAACGGGAAAAAGTTTAAAGTCAGACTTGAACCTAGACAAACTATTTCATGAGAGGAAGCATGAATTCTCTTATTGCATTTCCAAAATCAAGTGTCCAGACTATGTTAATATGCTATCAAATTGGTAAGTGCTGTTTTTAATGTGTAATTTTTTTTATTTATCAGGTTATCAATTTGTGTACTTTCTTTCAGTGAGCATGACGCTATCTGCTTTAACACGTGGTGAACAGGGTTAACTAGGATTAAACAGCTAGGCTATAATCTGGGTTAACGGTTTAACTAACATGTACTTGGTAGTCTTCGGTAAAAACTAATTCTAACATGCATGTCTTGCAAGGGAAAGTATGGCTACTTGCCTTAATGGTCGTAACAACTGCATTCCTTGTAACAGCAGAATGGTCAACATTTGGTAAGAATTGTCACATTTATACTTACGTTAAAAAATGTATAAATTGAAACGTGTAATTTAGCATTACCAGAGCAGTTGTACAGGGTGTGTGAAACAGTACCAATTTAAACAATGTTTCTTGTTGAAAGGGATAAAAACAACAATTTGATTGTATTAGATAAGGCAGAGAATTGGTTGAAACCATTGGATGGATTTGGCCAGTAAATCCAGGGCAATTTTGCGGGTGCCATGAAGTCAGAGACGGTAAACAATAATTATCCAATTTCCATTTTTTAAAAACTGCGTTTTGTACTCTCTTGCTTTCATATTAATTTGTCTTTGGATCTGTAAAATGTGCTTAAATTTGTCTTGTACTTTGGCCCAATCTGTTCCTTTGAAACAGAATTTTCTTCATGGTATTGTGTTGTTTTTCGTTCTTAAATCACGGGGACTTTGATGAATTGAGATGTAGTCTTACGTTTTTGATACTGACAAAACCAAGTTGGGGAAAGAGCTGGTCTATTCAAATCAGTAGGGCATTTTCCGTGGTTTAGTCTTAAGCTCGTGACTTTTTCACCCTAGGAAGGCACCCTGTCTTTGTATTAAATCAAAGAGTGTCAACAATGTAGCCTTTGTCCATGCCTAGGCCGTGTCTTAATCAACCTGCTGCGGCTAGTAGTATCACACGCGTCTATGGGAAGTGGTGTAGCCATTAGACAGTGGCTTCTATAGGCGCATGTGTTATTTCCAGCCGCAGCCGTAACATTCAGACATTGCCCCCACGAGCTCAGTGTATTTATGATACGGCATCGCAAAGTGTGTGCATGTTGTAAAAGTGTCAACAGATACAGTACGATGTATTATGCAAACTATGTTACAATGTGAAATGCTTTGTTTTCTAATCTTTCTGTAACATACTGTACATGCGTAATCTTAACTAATTTTCATATTAAACATTGACCCGAAAACGCACTTGACATTTGTCTGGTTTAATATGTTGAAAGATGCCTTCATATTCAGAAATTAATTTCTGGGTACTAGTTTTTGGGGAGGGGGTAACCAGGGAAAAGTCGATGGGGAGAGATTGATTGTATCCGTTGCAAGAAGAGTCAGTTTTTTTTATTATGAGCCGAAACTCCACTTGTTGGAATTTATCGCGAAAAACTAAATGAGTGGCATAGGAGACAAGTGCTGTCTTGGGGAGGCATGTTATGCCTCCTTGAGTAATTTCACATCCCACGCCAAGATGTTAGGAAAAATTGCACATCTTCCGCGACTGCTGACCGACTCCCCCTTTTCACTTGTCACCCCACCCTCCAAATCACTCTTCAATTTTCATCAAGTAAGAAAATATCCTAAAAAAACCTCTACCAAGCGACCACTTGACAGTTTTTTTTACCGAGTAAGAAAATCATTGAGCTCAAATTTATGCAGTGAATCTCATCGACTACAGTATTAAAAATTTGATACTTTTGCGGATCACAGGCCCTCTAGTCGTATTAATTATCCAGAGGCAAAAATAGCCCAGTAAAGTCTACCGCTGTAAATGGACAAGACAAACAGACCGGATCTCACGCTGTTAGAAAAGCTTCTTGATTCCATGTCTTTATCACGTCTCACTTGCATTGTTTGTAATTCAAGATCAAAGGACCTTAAAATAGACACACAAACACCTTAAAGGCTGGCAGCTGGGCTGCTTGTGAAAATGAGGTCAAACAACCTATGCGGTCGGCAATAATTAAACCATGGACCCATTCTACAACCAGAACAATGATTAGACAAAGGGAACTGTGTTATTTATTAGGTGACTGTCGGTTGAAGGGGAAGCGTCATATGCGTGAATACTTCATGAAAATGTGTTTGTAGCGTGCGATAATATAAATAAAAGCTACAGGAGCCAAGTCCGCGACACTGATGGGTGACACCAATTCACGCCTGACGCAGACGAAACACCGCGCTGGAAGTGTCACAATTTTTATTGCTCTCTGAAGGTGTGGTGTACTTCGACCACTGTTCTGACTGATGTTCTGGTTGAGACTGAAAAGAATTTTTAATGTCACTGGAGGAGAACGTTGAGGTAGGGGATGCGACAAGTTAAGCTACAAGCGCGCGAAACTATAGGGCCAACCCCAAGAACGTATTTGAAAGTTGACTTTGTCGGAGATGCTTTTGAACAGCGGAGGAGGTTCGGACATCGTACCTATATAGCTGAATGTGCGGAATGTTTATAGTCTGAAAAAGACAAGCAAATGTTTGGAATACCTCTTTACTGGGAAAAACAGAAGTAATCCCTTTTCATTCTCACAGTAAGTTCAAGAGCAAACAAACTCTGCGGCCGAGCGAGAGGACTTTGATTTCTCAGAAAGTGTTCACACCTTTAGGGAGGCTACCTCGAAGCAAGAAACATTTGGATTAACTGGAATGTTTACATGGAATGCTAATCAGGAATTTGTCGGGACTGGAAATAATCCCCGAGCGCTGAAGACTTACCGTTCTGCTTGTCGTCCATGCACCAACAGTTTGATACCAGCAGATACAAGAGCAGAACTTTCCAAGATGGACGCCAAAAAGCACAGCATGAGTACTAGTCTCTGCAGCCACCGCGGAGGTCTGACGGCCAGGCAGCTCGACCGGCGCTCCGAACAGGCCCGGAACTTGAACAGCGGCGAGCAGAAGCTTCTGGAGACCACGCTTGGAAGACTTGAGTCCAAGGAGAAGAAGTCCGTCAAACTGTTGCGCCGAACCACCGAGGACTTGAAGAAGACTCTCCACGAGCTGAACATGGCCGGCAATTCCGTCAAGGTGTGGATGGAGTTGGAGGCACGAAACGCCGCCAACGGCGGTTGCCACCGTAGCCCTTTCGCCAATGTGGAGGAAAATGGCGGGAAAGCAGACTTGTCCGAGTACAGCCGCTATCGTCTGCCCAGGATCAGCTCGGCCGTCCCGGATCGCAGGCGCAGTAACGATGCCCTCGCAGCCAAGGGCGCGGGGCCGAGAAGGTACAGCGAGAACGACTTGGCCTTGGCCAGCCAGCTTTTGCAGTTGAAACTCAAAAAAGGCGATACGTCGACGGCAGATAAACTGTTTCCTGAGACCGACCCCGGGTCGGTCGACAAAACCTGCAGTTTCGGCGGCCCGTCAACGCCGCCGGGTTCCGGTTCTCCCAAACTTCCGAGCAGCAAACTCCTTGGGAGGCACGCCTGGATCAACAGCGTCTATATGACCGATTCTCCCCGAGATTCCCCACACAGCTCCCCACGAGATTCCCCCCGCAACTCGCCAAAGCTTTTCCACCGATCTACGGAGATTCTGCACCGGTCTGTATCCAACGAGAGTCTGGGACTGAATTCACAGTCTAGTGCCAGTCTGAGCGAAATATCTATCGATGTGAACGTGATGCCGGTTTCACCGGATGAACAGCGCAAGCCCTCCTCTTCGCCCCGATCTCCTAAACCTACATTCTCATCCTTGAAGCCTCAAGGAGTAGATGAGACAAACGCCCGTATCGCGGACAGACCGGACACACCTGCTTACATGCCACGCCCACCGCCCTCCTCTCGCATCCAGGTCCCAAACATCAAAATTTCTCAGAGTGGACGCATGCAGCCAGTCTTTGAGCTAGCAGACGTCGACCCTCTAGTTCCTACACATGTATCTCCCTTCAACGCCCCTCCCCCATCTTGGCCGTCGGCAAGCGCGCCGGCCTCCGAGTGGCGTGTGGAGAAGCCGCTACGGGAAGCGCGCCGCAAGGTGCTCCTCAACCTCCCAGCTACCTTCGCCGCCTTGTCCCGCCGACGTCACTCCAGCCCGGAGAGCCAGGACGAAGCCGTCAAAATCTGCCGGGAGAGATTCTCCGAGATAATGGAAAAACGGAGGGCGAGTGAGCAGTCCGATTTGCAGGCCAAGGTAAAGGAGTTTTTGGAAAAAACCATGTCATCGTCGTCGTCTTCAAATTCGTCCTCTGAACCAGCCATCGACGGCTGATTCTCCCTTAAAAACTGCAGATGTGCTCAACCGGTTACCAAACTACGCGAGTGGTACCGAGAAAAACGAATTCTCCAGCAGACTGGAAACTTGGACCTCCAAATGAAGACAACTACATAGTCAGCAGCGGGAGGCCTTTCAAAAAGAAATCTGTAAATGTGTATAAATGACACCCCCAATTCTCGGACTTGTAAATAATGGTGTAGTATTGAGTTTGTAAAACGTGTACATGCTTTTCAGGCCTCTTGAATGATGCAGTGTTCAAATGTCTGCCCCACATACCTTTATCATGATACTGTCGTGTTTGTCTTGTTCCCTATAAGCCCGTTGGCAACATTAATACAACTTTACATATTGATAAAAGGGAACAGGCTATTTTCCCTTCAGGCTGTGTCCGAAACGGGCCTCCCAGAGCTACGGCTAGGTCTATTCTGCTCTTTAAATCTCGTTCATTATTACCCGATCTCATTTTTCCCCTGTAGGAATACTTCAGTTTTTACTCAAAAGGACAAGATGTTAGAATTGCAAAAGCTTTCTTCACATCTTGTAATATCATTAGCTTTAGACAAAAGACTTGTGTAAACGTACAGGTGCATTCGGCAATTTGGTTTGCTTTATTACCAGTAATACTTGGGATTTTGATACAGATCGCATAGATCAATATTAAATTAGCATTACCCTCACAATTGAAAACTCACCAATTATACATTACACATTAGAAACATTTCGTTATGGTACATATCTGAGCATTTCATTACCCACAATAAGCTAATGTTTGCCAACAGTTTCCAGAAAAGTCACAGCTAAAGACATTGGTTTTTCAGTCGTGTTGACAACCTACCCATTGTGGACTCTGACCATGTTCGGTTGAAAAGCCCATTACATGTAGTTGTTCGAAGCTCAGTTTTATGACATATTGCACATTGAATTCCTTGATGCAATGTTTTCTGTCCCAGTTGCACAAGGTTCTGTAGTTCATTTTGTAAGCAGAGTTGCGTAGAATAAATGCTGCAGAAACAATTTCTGAATCTGTTTGCAAATTGTCCAAAATTCCATGACAGAAGATACTCTATGACAAGATACCTGTGAAACAAGTGTTACTTTTAAACTTGTAGCAAAGAATATACGGCTGCTAAGGAAGGCATCTTCCAAGCGATACAAACTTGTGTGCGAAGCTTTGTTAAAATTGGCCTCACCAGACGCGTGTGGATTGCAAAACTGTCACCATGGAGTGTTAATTAAAACAAAAAAGCCAGTCATATAAACATATGGGTATTCATGTTACAACCTCATTTATCTCCCGTGGATCCGAACAATAGGTCGGTCGTGTACCAGGTAAGGTGAGATGCAACAAAATGCTAGCTTTGATTACAAAAAGTACAGAGCAGACCTGGCACCGACACATCACACGGCCCGTTTCCGCTGGTCAGTTTTCAGTGGTTGGTTTGCGTGGGTCAGTTTCCCATGGTCACTTCCCACGGTCACTCCAGAAAAATGGGCCCTTTGTTGAGTAATGTGAATACAACCTTAAAACACATACAGTGCTTAGGGGTTTATATAAAGTTGAAATAGGTGGAGGACACGAGGTTGGAAAAAAAAACAGCGAAGCACATACATGTTTCAGGTTGATTACAAATGACTCACTTCATGTAAATTGATGAGAATCACAAGTCCCCAGGCTTCTTTGCCAGGAAAATGTCTTAATCCTCTGAAATCAGCCACTGTGCAAACCCAGAATTCTCACCTGTCCCAAAAGATCTTTCTTAATCATGTAAATCCTCCAAAGGCCTCCTGGGGAACTCTGGAAGATACTTTCGGCTACGTTAGGACTGATGTATTTTTGTAACTTATAGTGCTGCCGATGTCATTATGAAGATACATGTTCAATGAACTAAAAATGTTTATAACTACATTGTGGATACCTGCACCTACTGGAGCTGTCATGGGGTTTAAATTTTTTTGGTCTAGTTATGTAAATGGGGACGCAAAATCCAGATCTTGGGGTGACGCCTGCAGTTGCTGATTTCTGAGAAGGCGTCGCTTGCATTTTGGGCATGGCGTCACGTCTGACTTGCAGGCCTTGTGGAAAACAGTTTTACAGGTATCACACTGCGATGCAAATAAAGATTGAAGAGACCATTTAGATTTGCCCCCAAAAAACCTGTCACCGTTTCTGTAGGTGTTCAGACTTCTTTGGTTGGCAAAAGACTAGGGGAGCTATATTTCTTGTGTTCATTCAGTGTAATCTGTTAAATCGAGTAAGCCAGACTTTTGGGGGTTCCATGCCTTGGTTTCACTTTTATGAAAATGTGGCTTAAAATATTTCGATATACTTAACCACAAATTTTAAAATCTTCATCAGCAAAAGTGACATTAACTTGTAGCGAAGTTTTATTTCAGTCCTTTTTTTTCTCAGGTGCCAAAGAAAAATGTTAACCTCGCATTCAATTCAATATGGCCGACTGGTGAGTAAGGCCAAACAAGATAGTTATTGCAGAAAGACTGAGATTATAATTAGTTTTCAGAGCTTAATTTGTGGTTAGGTTGGGAGACAAGGACAGGAAAAACGTTTTGCCAAGTGGTTGAAAGCAGTAATATACTCCTGAAAAAGAGGACGGCTACAAGCTACTTACTCGGACAGTCAGATCGGTGTCAAATGGATAGATGATCTTGGGACTCTCGCAGATGAGACAGATGAAGCCTTTCTGACTACAGAGGGCACACTGCTGGACGTGCTTGGCCGCAAAGACAATGACTTTCCTCAGAAAGTGAAGCAGCACGCCCGATTGCACTTGGAGAAAATCCTTGGAATTGTGCCAAAGAGACATTGGATGTTAAAGATTGCAAAATTTCCTTCCATTAAATCAGGCAATGCAAGATGCAAAGCAAGATGCAAAGCAAGATGTAACCCTAATTTGTTAATTTGCTCGAAGCATTGCTCGAAATTTTCTGAAGAAAAAAGATCAACCAAATGAAAAAATCTATCAAATAAAAACATCTAAAAGTTTCTTCATCTCAAATTACTAAAATCTCATAAGAGTGAACCTTCCTTTGTCATTTACACCCTTCCCTTAATAAGTACATTTAATTTGGAGTGAAAATACATCATTTTTATTATTATTAACCCTAACAGTCCCAAATCCTCCAGTTTCAATATGATTTTACATACACCCTAGGGGGTTAGGGTTAATATTATTCATTCGACCAAAGCAATATAACAGAGTTTAAGAGTGTACATAAAAGCAAATCAATGACAACAAAATTACAAGGCTGAACAAAGAATACGAAAGAAAACAAACAGGCAGGATGTGTGGACCAAGGGCGAACAACAACTGAAAAACCAGGACAAGACACGTGACTGTTATGTGAGGTAGGGACTGCAAAAGTAAAATTAACTACTGCGTTTTTATCTTGTCTGTTCTGCTCCGCTAAAAAGTAAAAGAAAATTACCATGACTGAGTACAGGTGCACATGGTCCAGCATGTACTCTCGTGGCCAGATTCTCTTACGGAGTCCTTCAGCAACTGACTGCTTACACGTGAACAGGTACGCCTTCAAGTATTTCAGCTGAGTACGTACTCGCTGAAAAAACATCAAGGATGGATAAAAATTGGACAATCTTTGGCTGAAGGAAAGATAACTTGTCTGGAGTAGATTTTAGGTTATTTAGTCTGTTTACTGTTTTTCAAGGCTTTTCCAAAAGTTTTATTTACAGTGTGTCTCAATTTCCCTTTGAAGCCTTCTTTTCAGAACTCTAGATCTTCAACTCTCAAAGTGTGAGATAAATATGTTAGGTTGTGTACTCCAGGTGCTACATAAACAACAGATGGCTCGCTCTAGACAGACTGAAGTGATGCCAAGGGTTGAATGGGGAAACTTTGTTCCTGAAGGAGCTTGTGAGACTCACCAAGACATTGGCAAGTTCAGAGGAGGCTTTGTAGAGCGACATGTTGCATTCCTTCACGTCGATCAGTGGCATCTCTTCAATCTGCTGCAGGAACAACTTGGTGTGCACAGCAACTACATGTTAGGAGAGAAAGGTATGTGTGAGGTGAATAGTAACGTTAGTTACGTTTGGACCTCCACTGCTTGTCAAAGCTAATAACCAGTCAAAATATATTAAGTATCAGATAGAATTTCGACTGGCAACCCCTCTCACCTAAATCAAACATTTCTGTGTTCAGCAGATTTTTTCACCAACACAGGACAGAATCCAGAACCAAATTTTGGGAGGGGGGGTTGGGGGAAGGTAAAACAGTTCAAAATTTCTTTGTATAACCTCTTGGCCTTTCTTAGAGGTGAGACTAAATTTTGGGGTTCTTTACCTTATTTAGAAAGAAGGGAATCGAAACAGTCCCCAAAATTGCTTGTTCTTGGGCTGCAACATCCTGTTGGCCATCCCTCCCTTCCAATCAATCAGCAGCAGAGGGCTGCTGTGCACCTGCTGTGGCCAAGACAAGCCAACAATATCTACCTTTGTGCTTACGGAAGTCCCAGTTGTACAGAATCCTAGCTGGAATGACGGCTTCATCATCCTTGTGACACTCGTAGCAATAGTAATTGCCGTCATAGCTACAGACCCGTGCCTTTCCGTAAACTGGGGGGGGGAAATGATTAGGAATTAAGAATCTGAAGGTGATGAATTCTACTTTCCACACGAACGTTAATCTTCACTCTGCCTTCACCCTCATGGTGAAAACCAGCAATTGCAAACTTCAAAATTTCACATCTTCAAGTGCTTAAGATGAGAACACTCAACAGTGTTCTAGCCGCAGTGGGTGGCACCACTAGGTACTGCAAATTTCCGCCCGGCTCTCAAATTGGGTATGCCGCCCAGCACGGAGTTTCCAAAACATGAACTGAAATATTACTGAAAACATACCAATTTCAAGCATCAGAAAGCGTTGAGACCCAGATGTGAAATTATGGGATATAATGTAGCCTCCCCTGAGGCTGCGTGCACATGTTTGTAGTCTTGGCTCAAGGCCAGCTGAACAGCAGTATCGATAGAGGGCGCAAATCCAGTATGGCTACGAGCCACGAGAGCTCCAGTCACCGCGCGCTACGCTTCACAATCCAAACATTTACCCAGCACTAAAATGGTCCTAGCTAAAACACTGACACTCACTTATGCCAACTGGCCTGGAGCAACCTTTGCACTGGTAATTTTGCTTGTCCAAGCCTTTCTCTCGACCAATCTCGGTGATCATCGCCAGTAGAGATTGCGTTCTCTGAAAGACAGAAAGTATCCCGCTAATATGCAGCCATCCTCCTCTTCCGGACAATTTTAGCATTTCAACAGAAGTACCGCAAATAAATTGTTCCTGTCCGTGCCTCAAGAATATACATTTATTCTCAAGAATGTCGCTAACCTCCAGTAACTACTCTTGTTATCTTGAACTCTTAAAATTCTATTCTGGGCCGTTTTCCAATACTCAACTTCGTCTCCGTCTCAGGCTTCATTCCCAAAATCAATCCCCGATTGTGGGCCTGAAGCATTTAAATTGCATTGGATTTCTGCAAATTTTGGTTCTGTTACATCTTATTTGATATTTTGTGGCACTATTAGACTAATTACTGAGCTCACAGCTTCAAAGTCAACTAGTTAAAAAACAGTTGAAGCCCACGACGGAGCCGAAGTTGAGTATTGGAAAATGGCCCTAATATACTTCAAATTCAATTTTGCCTGATCCTTAAGTTCTCCATATAATTCTGTGTTTATACTTCATCAACCTCTTCTTCCTACACAGAGAAACTGCTTGACCTTCCAGATGTGAATACTTTTTGGCTTTAAAGTAGGTGTTTTGTTTCACGGGCATGATACTTGGATGGAGATTTAAATAATTCGGCTAGAAATGTGTGGACATGTGTCTGCTGCACTGATCAGACAGTTGCCTGCACAACTGCTGGTGGACAACAACTATGAGAGATGCCTGAAATGGACACCTACAAAATCAGTGCATTGCCGCAACCAAAACCCAAAGACCCTAAAAAAAAGGAGGGTAAATCCAAGGCAAAGTCCACGTAAAAATACAACAAGGACAGCCTGGAGATAACTTGTTCCATTACAATTTGTTTCATGCGTGCCCAGGCGAGGTATGCTGTATTTTTATGTGCACAAAAAGAAAATATAAAGCTCAACACAAGGTATAAAACCACTGGATTCAGCATGGCGGACAAAAACTGAAAGCATGCACAAGGTAAGCAGAATGGGCTCACAAAACAAGAACTTTGAGACATTGGTTAAAATCAACATAAAACATGCTCAGCTTTTGGAAAGAATTAAAGAATTTAAATAGAATTAAAAAAAAAATTCCCACAAATGTGAGCCATGATTTAAATGACAAAACCAAGCAGGCTTGGAAGATACAAATCCATTTACATTATTGTTTGCCTCTACGGGCCATGGTCTAAATGGCCCAAGAGAATTACGTCATGCTTTTAAGGTAGAAACTGTGAACAAACAAGCAAAGAAAGATAAAGGCTTTGTTTTAAGAGCTCAGGTTACAATGTGCATGTACGCATGCTCCTTGTCAAGTTTATTTCATAGACTGCATGGAACAATTCCCAACACATATTTCTGCAAAGCTGTTGCTCTTGGCGTTGGAGGAAATTTTGTTTGTTTTGGTTGAAAGTGGAAATGCCAAAAAAGCTCATCTGGAGTCTTCAGGATGGGTGATTCTGCCCGTGAAGTGTTAGTGAATGAATTTTGTTTGTGGGAAGGGGAAGGGCAGGGCTTGGGAATCCAGAGGCTTTGACCTTTATCAAGAAGCCACTTACAGCGTCGGCGTATTGTGATGTTGGTGAGGTACTTAAAGGAATTACCTCAAAGTCTGAGGGCAAGTCGTCGAGGTCAGACGGACTGCGGACACGAGATGTTAACGCCTAGGACCAGAAGCAGGTATTATGTCACGTACGACAGCGGATTAAGGGAAGCCGAGGAGTCAGTGGCATAACTGGGGTACAGTTCGCAGGGGGCACTTGACAGCACTCATCTTCTCGAGGAAGTAAGTTTACTCTGTGAGTTTGGTCACAGTTGAAACACTGACCAAGGCAGACTGTCTCCAATTGTTTTTCCTCAACTCAACGTTGAGAGCAGGGCACATGGGAGGGCAAAAGCCTATACCCCCCCCGCCCAGTTATGCCACTGACAGGGATAAGAATTAACCTCTAGGCACCAGAAGTGAAACTGTGAGCACATAATGAGTGAATTCCATTCAGATAAAACAAACTTCTGAAACAATTTTGAACCCTTCATCTTGTACCTATCTCTAACCCCACAGTGTTTTGACCAGATACCCTGCTGCGATGCAACAACAGCAATCCGAACTTTATCAAAGATTCCAACGGGTCGGTCATCTCCAGCCAAACAGAGTCGGGGTCCCAGTCTACCGGCCACCACCAGATTTGAAGGCAAAAGTAATCAATGGGTCTGGCTTCTGTGGTCTACAATGCTAAACTGCCCAATGCCACAAGGTCCCACAGATAGCCAAGCATTCGGTAAGATTAGGGTTATGGGGGAATAAAAAGAGGGCTGTTGGCGTGACAGGAACATCTAAGTCTGGTGGCGTCAAGTTGACCATTCACTGGAATGCTTGGGTACCACACATCGAAGCAGAGCCACCAAAATTTTACAGTCAAAAAGTCCCGGACACCTGTGCTGTCCTTTGCAGCTCAACAGGCATAAGCTCTTTGCCATAAAAAAGCAAAATGTAACTGGATCTTGCAAAGCAAGTTTAGAGAATGTTTTTTAAGTGAAGAGGCTTTTTTCCCCTTGCAGTTGAAAATTCATTTTGGGAATTTATAATCAACCCTACTATGGAGGTCTCAGATCCTCAATAATGAAACAAAACCGAGAATGAAAAAGGAAAATATATGCACAAGCTCCATGGTGACTCATTCCGAGGGATCACATCACAAGATAGGCAATGGGGCGCAACTTGAGACTACAAAATATCAACAAAAGGAAAGTGTAAATACCTACCCCTTCTATGGGCGGGGCTTGATGGTAGTCTGTCCCTTGATCCAAGGCTTCTGGGAATGACGTAGGGGGCTGGGGGCCCTGTAGGCTATACTGCTGTAGCATGGTTTTGTAACTGAGTGCTGCTTGAACATGAACAAAAACTGATGAATTTATCAAATTGAGATTTTTAGGGCTTATATTTAGAACGGTGTCAGTTTTAACATGGATGAGTTTCGAGTCTGGAACTTAAAGTGTGAAAATGCTACTTCGCCTCAAGATACTGTGGGTTTTTATGGAAATCAAAAGATGGTAGCTTAGGTGCAAGTGAAATTGTTGGCAATAAAGTAGATTCTTTTTTTTTAATCCACAAAGGTAGCTAACCTTATAAATGGAAACTCATCACTTTAATAATTCCACAGACAAAAGCAGATCAAAACCAAAAAAAGGAAACGATGAAAGTGAATGAAAGGTTAAGAAGCAGCAGAGACTAGGATGAAGTTACAGCACTTCCTAAACCCATCTTAAACCCCCAAGAGCCACATCTGAGCTCAGCCTCAAGACTAGAGCTGTACCCGAAAGTCTTGGCTGTGGCTATGAGAGTACAGGTTGGCGTAGTGGTTCTTTTCTTGCCTTCCACCTCTGCGGTCCAGGTTGGAATCTTGGTTTTCAGTCGCTACATGACTCCGTGGGTTTTACCCAGAATATTCCTCTGGGGTTTTCCTCCCACCTCTCAAACTGTATTCCCGCTTCTCTTTGTCTCCTCTCAACAGGTTTCTTCAGGCTTGCGAGCTACAGTGCCAAAGGCACTTCTTGGTGTCATTACCAGAAATGATTAATAATGATAACAATCTATGGGAGGCAAATGCAGCTGCTCGCTGGTGGCTTTTCATGAGGGCACGTATCATCGCTATGACTTTCTGTCGCAGGCTTACTTTTAGAAGCATCCGGGGGTACTGATTCCTGGCTTGGCGTGTCCGGCGAGAGCTGGTTCTGAAACTCTGAAGACCAGCCGCTCATGGCCCCCAGGCTGTTGCCATGGACATGCTGGGGGTCTTCCTCATTGCCGCCCTCATCGGGGCTTCCCTTGGCTACATCTGCCGGTGGTTGCACCGCCTCAACAGCGCCCTCTTGGGTCCCTGTTTGGTGGTCGTCGTGGGGTGTCTCTGGATTTGGAGTTGCATTTTCTTTGGCGTCGTAGATGTCGGTCTGGCTAGGGATGTGTAAGTTGGTTTCTAGGATACTGAATGGATTAACTGGTTCCCTGCCTGACACATCTTGCTTCACATTAAGTTCAGAGGGTTTCTCCTTTCTTTCCGTCTGACGTTCTTCCATGTTCACCTCAAATTCTTTGGCTTTGCTGTCATCAGCCGCCTGATAAACTGTTTCAACTCTGTCACTCTCGACTTTGGAGTCAGTGTGGTTGGCAGGACTCTCTGATACCATGTGGATGACGATACTATCCTCATAGCTGTCCTGTCGAATTTCAGGCAGGTCCTTGTCCGAAGCAGGCAGGCCTCCCCCGTTCTCTGGAGTGGTTGGGTCTGCATCAGTGGAAATGGTGAGCCCACCCATTCTCAGCAGGGTGGATCCATCCTCGGAGGGGCTGCGCAGGAGGGTGCTGCTGATCTCACACTCGTGGAAGCTCTCTTCAAAAGACAGGCCCCTGTCCCTAGGCGGATGGGCGCCATCCCCTTTCGTCTTAGTCACCAGCAGATCCTGTGTTGTTCGGTCTCCTTGATGTATTCCTAGAGGAGGCCCACCTGAACAAGGGGGAAAAAAATCTCAGAATAACAGAAACAACTTTTAGCTGTCTGAGTGAATATAGGGACCTACAGCACTGAACACAGTGCTGTGTTTACAAGTCCTTTCACAGGTCCGGTCATAATTAACGGGGTGGACAATGACAAAAGAATGCTTTTGTCACAGCTCATTTGAATAGCTTGTTAATTGGCTTAAGACTGAACGACTAGTGATGGCCTTACAGGGACTAGTGATGGCCTTATAGGGACTTGTGATGGACTCACAGGGACTTGTGATGGCCTGACAGGGACTTGTGATGACATTACAGGGACTTGTGATGGCCTTACAGGGACTTGTGATGGACTTACAGGGACTTGTGATGGCCTTACAAGGACTTGTGATGGACTCACAGGGACTTGTGATGGCCTTATAAGGACTTGTGATGGACTCACAGGGACTAGTGATGGCCTTACAGGGACTTGTGATGGACTCACAGGGACTTGTGATGGCCTTACAGGGACTTGTGATGGACTCACAGGGACTTGTGATGGCCTTACAGGGACTTGTGATGGACTTACTGCTGGAGTAGTATTTGTACTACTTCAACAAAAATACAACTGTGAATAAGCCAATTTGACATTCCAAGAACCCATACAAAAAATGAACTACGTCCTGAGTCACTCGGAACAATCAATATGAGTGTACAAGATCGGCTGTGTCGGCATGGCCGTACCCACATCCATGAACACCAAACAGGGTCATGCCGACCTGATGTCACATGCTTTGGTCACAAACGACCTTGTCTTTTTGAAATACCAAATGACTTATTCTATATTCATGGCGCCTAAACTGGCAAATTTTCAAAACTTTTCTCTTAAGGTGATATCATTGAAACTTATGAGTTCACATTTGTTAAAGGTGCGTCTTTCTGGCAAATGTACATGAAACACTGATGGTCAATGCACTTACATATCGCAATAATTGAACACGTGCACTGGCAAACGTATTAGTGAAAGTTCTCAACTGAATTCCAAACTGGTGCTAAGTTTCGGACACTCACCTGTGACGATTCTCTTGGAAGTGTTCGGGTTGCTCTGGGTCCTCTCCCTGGGCGATTCCCAGGAACCCGCCAGGATCATAGGGGCCGCTCCCCACACATTCAGCAGAGAGGAGTTGAAGGACAGTTGGAAGGTGAAATTGACCAGGCCTGCCGGGACGGGAAAAACAGATGGAATTTGTTGCCGTAATCCAAACGTTATTCGAAAGGGCTGCAGCAGTGGACAAATTCTAAAACTGGAGCTGGTACTCACTGTGTGACTTGCCACTACACGCCCAATCGGTGACAAAAGAGAACATGATGAACTGGAACACTGCTCTTTGAATGCGCATACAAAGGCGACTCATTGTTTTGGGTGAATTTATTTATTTTCTTTATCAATTGATTGGCTTTTTTTTTTTTTAAATGATAATCACCTTGGACAAGGTTACACCAAAGTGAAGACTACATTAGCCCTATCCCCCTAAGGTGTATGTAAAAGCATACTGGCATTTTTTGTAGGATTCAGGACTATTAGGGTTAAAGAAGCCTTCACAGAACAACACCACCAGGGTATAAAGGAGCACAATTTTGTACAGTTTTCACAATAAACCCATTCCAAATCACAGTGCATCTGTAACCTTCAAACATGATATTGGTGTTGACCGTAGGGGTTAAACAATGAAGTCCCATGCATTCAAGGGAACAGAGATAAAAGTTGGCCACCATGGATCAGAGGCAGTGACAGCTATCTCAAGTAAACGAGGCTCCTTCTGATAGTATAAACTGTTAAGCAAACATGAGCCATTCCAGCAGGTTGAGGAATGTTTTGTGACATTTGATCAACTTTTAAAATGAGGTATACAGGTCTGATCAGGCTGCATGCAATCTTTTGAATACTTTTCTTCGAACTATCTGACTAAACAAAATTAACAATCTAAAAAATGCTCTGAAACATTCCAGGACAGGAAGACTAAGAGGTACACTATTAGCAACAGATTGGGAATAGTACCTACTGAATATCCAAAAGTCATCAAAACATCATGGAATGACCCATACGTTCCTGTCGGTATGTTTCGCTTTGCTGCAGAGAATGGTCAAATAAAAGTGCCATAACATTTTTCTCCCTGCCCTAGATTGGTTAGTCCTGTGTTCAAATCTGTCTGGTAAAAGCCTGAGTACAGGTTACAGGATGGAATGATGCTCTAATGCTAGACAATGAGCAACACAGTGTCTTGTCCTGAGACATGACTCCGCGTAATAAACTGTGACGCACCTTGCAGATAGTTTTTCATGATGTGCGGCTCTTCCGGGTCGCGCAAGAAGGACGTTCTCTTGTAGTGGCTCTGAATCACCTTCACGTCAGACAGCATGGCGTCCATGTAACTATCCATGAGGCCGTCGTTAAGAGCTAGTCTAACCCATGCCTGTTGGCCAGGCAGAAACAAAATAATGGTCAGGGTTCATACACCCTTGTGAAAAAAAATTTGAGGACTATTCCAGGTCCAAAGTTTGATTTTTCCAGGACTTAATTCGGGTTCTGACAGTGATAATCGCACCACGAGGTAGGCCTATAGTGTACAGAAAGCTGGCGATCATAAAAAAATAAACTTCCCCTAGTCCATTCAACATTAAGGAAAAAGGATCGACACAGTCACAGTTTTACTTTTACAATGAGTTTTATTGGTTTATAATGACTGGAAATATTTAATTGTGTATTAAATAAAGTACGTAAGTTTAACAGAGAATGATTTCATGATTATAGCCACAACAGACAGTTCACAATGGAGCTACAAAAAAACCGAAGGTAAAAGTTGACTACAAGAAAGTTTAGTAATGACATCCTTGGTGCCCCGTGCATGCAAAATAGAGAGAACCACATTGTGGGCACCATCTAAAATTGAATTCGCTCAGAGTGCTGCGTGCAGCGCGCGTGTGTTTTCGAGTGTGGAGACCATGCATGGTGAATAATGTACAAGTGTATTGCACCGCGCAACAGCAACAATGTACGCAGGGACGGATTGATTGCGGTAAATTTTTGGTCACAGTTTATTAGATCATTTTTGTCTCATTTTTAAAGTGACATTGATTTTACTGCAATTTCCAGAAATTTCCAGGACTTCTTTTAAAAATTAAGCATTTTCCAGGACTTTCCAGGATGGGTATAAAATTCCAGGATTTTCCAGGTTTTCCAGGAGGTGTGCGAACCCTGAATGGTACTCTTGCATCATCAACCACCAATCGGCAATACTTTGGCGACTCCAAGAAGATACATAAGAACTGTCATGTAACTTTGTGAAACTGGTCCACATCTGGTTGTTTTTTTTAGCTTTTCTGCAAAATGGGGTCTTGTTTTTTTGGGCGGGGGAGAGGTTTAAATCATCTTACCCTGCAGTAGCCAATCTCTGTGTTGACCTGGGTTAACCCCTTAAGTTGGGAAATGACATCCTTGTGGGTGAACTTCATCAGAAATGGCCACGGAGTCTATAAGATGCAATGCAACAAATTTTACATCTTACACATACATTCTCAGAGAAATGCACTGGTGGCTGACAAAAAAAACCCAATAACCTGCTCTAGAACATCCCTACTTTCAGAAAGCGTCAATTCTCCCATTCCTCACAGTGAGTTTTTGTGGGCGAGGGCTTTTCAAGACACCGAACCTTTCATTCATGTCAAGCATTTTATGTGATCACAGAGTTTCCTGGTGGCTGTCAGGCTCACTGTAAGTGGTCATTTTTTTGCCAAGAATTGTGTGGGAAGAAAACACACCGCTGTCAAGCGTACAGCAAAAACACAAACCCTAACACTCCTCAGTCCTCCAACAGGTGAAGGATTGAGGAGGGTTAGGGTTAAGCACACCAGAGGGCGTCTCCCTCTGACAATGATTTTTGCATTTATCAACAGAGGACTACAAAGTGCATGGATCCCACCAGGTTACCTAACTCTAACATTCAGCAGAGTCTTAAATTTCCATGATTTCCACCATTCCAATAATTCCACAAAACAGTACTTTTGAAGATTATCGTTAACTTGGTTGAATTGTTCACTCAGTAGGCACCGCACATGTATGCTCACGTACTTTACTGCTGTATGACTCCTTCAGATGGTGGAGAAGCACTGCTTCAATCAGATTGCAGATCCTGTTGGCTATTTCTCCACTGAAACACAACAGAATTGCATAATTTTGCTCGTGAACTCTGAATAGTATGGTGGACTAAGACCAAGATGGACAACACCAAAAAGTGGCACTACGGCGGTAAGGAAAACATTGGACAATCTCGGATTTAGTGGTGACAGGGTTGCTCAACCTTTCGGCAGACATGTCTCAATGCTCCAAATTGCTGTTAATTTCTTAATCTCTTTACCTTCGTATTGCTGAATCCGATGAGATGTGATCCTTTTGAAGCTGAAACCAAAAGACGCTTTTGGTAAGAAACACCGAGGATTAAAATGCTCGCTTTGTGATTTGTGGTTTTGACCCCCCCTCCCCTCAACCTAACAGGACATTTGTTTTGGTCGGAAAACTTCTGACGTCGGTAAAGACAAACACTGCACAACGAAAGTCTGTGGCTTCTTTTTTTTGTTCTCAAAAATACAGTCTGCAATTAGAAGCAGACAGTGCTATTAGGTTTAGTTCCATATCAGGTGTAGATTTGGATTAAAAAATAAGGGAAATGTTGATTTTGTTGAAGGTGAGTTCAAATGTTTTCATAAGTTCTAGGAGAATAACTTGACAGGATGGTCATTTGTGAAGGGTGTGTAAGGGTGGCAGGAGGTTAGGGGGTTGGGGAAGAGCCCCCAACCCCTGCATATGACCCAGGCAATTCAGTGACCGTGACAACCAAGCTACCTTCTTGATGGAAGAGGACAGCTCCCGGCTGAGATAGTGTTTGAGGGAGGCCAGCTTCGCTGCCTCCATCTCATCCATGGATCCTAACAAGGGGACGAAAGATCATTTTGAGGACCACAAACTTTTTTATGACATCTTCGAAGTATGGCATGTTACTATGTTTACTGTCCTTAGAGAAATCGGCACAATTACAGTCAAACCTTGTTAATAAAAGCACAGTTAAGACAACATTCTGCTCGTAACAGGGAAATTTTTAGGTCTCAATTCTTTGCTCTTCATTGTTTTCATTCTTGATATCGCAAGGCTCCTTTTATGACAAGGTAATTTGCCAAGTCCACAGGACTTATTAACGAGGTTCAACTGTAAATTAGGTTTATCAAATACATGCACTGTCTTGGCCGACCCAGTTTATTTCGGCTAGGTGCCTTCCTGAACCTGTCACAATCCTCCACTCAGCAGGAAACAAACGACACATTCTTCAAATCACTTTTGCTGAAGGCACCAAAGTCCATGTAAAGTAAAAACAGATACTGGGCTGCTCCTCTCCTCAGTGTCACAGAAATTCCAAAACTTCAAGATAGATTTTCCAGTTTTTGAAGGCTACAGGGTGTGGATAAACATGATATTACATGCATTTTTTTTCAGAAGTTGGGCACACAGATGCACTTTTGAGCATGACATGTAAAGAATCCACTAGTACACATTGCACCAGAAACTGCGCTTGTTTTCTTAACTAAAAGATGTGAAAAGCAAAGTAACTGACCTTTCCTTGAAAACATGTTGACGCTCTCTTTGAAAGGAAGTAGGCCTACAGAACTTGGCAGACTTCTAACCCATATCGGGGGGGGGTGGATCAACTTGGTCAGGTCAGGTCAGGCGTGGACCCAAGAACAATCCGTGGAGAAGAGCAAAATCGAGGATTAACACCTAGTCACATCAGTGTCGTCAGCTATACTTCTCTGCGAAGACCTTGAGTAATTTTAATTTAATCCTAATACGGCCGTTTCACGATAGTGCGCCACCAAGAGTTTGCAACGCATTGGCCAATCACAGTGCGCGAAATTTGTCGACCCAATGCGCGTTTGGAAAGGGTCGACAAATTTCGCGCGTTATGATTGGCCAACGTGTTGCAAACTCTTGGAGGCGCGCTATTGTGAATCGCCCGTATTGTTCATGACATCTGGAAAAAAGTAGATATTCATAATCAGGGTTTGACTGAGCCCAGGATGTGCCTTTTTGTCACTTGCTGCCATGTCTGTGTATGCCTTGTCAGCTAACTTTTAGAGAGATATATATCAGCCAAAATGACTTTTTTGGAGAGGATTTGATTGAGAAAGTGGAATTCTGGATTGAAGTGATTTACCGCTGGGCAGTTTAAACTGTTATATTCGAGTCCATCACACATACGTACATGTATAATACAGAATTGACCTCATCTGAAAAAGAGAACCCAACTACGGTACATGTAAATGTATGGGGAACTAGGGGGACTCCTTTATAGTACATATAACTCTACTGTACCCCATTAAAATTACACAGTAGCAGGATTTCAGTCATAACTTAAGTTTGGCAGCTTAGACGAGTTGCCACGGCTACAGTAACAAAACAAAAATGAGCCAATTTCGACATCATTGTTACAACTGTGAATGTCTTCCCTTGGATGTGCCAAGAAAGATGAGAAGAAATGCAGAACAAAGTTTTAGAGCTATTAGCAATTTAAGACTCATCTGCATTTGACATGTTTATGAGTTTTGTGATGCACAATTGCAATGGCGCGACAGCAAATACCATTGATGACGAGTAGGCCTGAGGATATGGCAGTTTTCCAATATTCAACTTCGTCTCCGTCTCATGCTTCGTCTCCGAAACCAGTCTCCGATGTGGGCCTGAAGTATTCAAATCAAATTAAGGAACTGTTTACCCATTTCGCATCCTTAATCATGATGTTCTGTGGTACTGCGCTTACAACTTCAAAGTAAGGTAGTGAAAAAACACTTTAAGCCTGAGACGGAGCCGAAGTCAAGTATTGGAAAACGGCAAAGTATACCATTTAATTTACAGGCCCAACATTTGCCCACTCAGTAAGTAGGCCTAGCATGAGAAAACGAACCCTTGTTTGCAATATGCCTAAGGCAGGCTATATTGCAAACTGGCTTCGTTTGTTTACTTCTCTAGTGGGTAACTTGTTACACCATTACACCAATTCCCACAATTTTGCACTCTGAAGAGTCCTAAGACTCAAATTTACTTAGCCTACGCCAACAGCAGAAAATCACAGAAGCAGCAGTGGGAACTTCTTCTTGGGTGTTGTGTCCAAAGATCGCATAGTTTCGCTACGATCTGTCGTTGTGTCCCCCATAACGTACGTGTTAATTTCTCTAGGTCAGGTTACCAGATTTTAGTTGATAATAGAGTTGTGCCCAGTCTTTCCTGTATTTTTATAGAGAATTTTTAAAGGAGATTACATACCGCACTGTTCTGTACTACGTGTGACAGTACGGGTAAAACAAATTCCACCCTCCGCCTCGGAACGGTCGAAGTTATGGAGGAAGTTCCGGCCCACAGACGTTGTAAACGCCTAGGCCACCAGGTCCTATTCAAAACTAGCTACGGGGAATTTTCTAGCCTTTCATCAAGGCCTTCGCGGCTGTGTTCATGTGTAGCTGCAAAGCGGCTGGACCGGAGACCACGTGAACGAGTGGCGCAGCCACGAGGCCTTTCTCAACTTGTCAGGAACTTCTTATGATTTTCTTCATGTTTTCGGGTTTTGCTACCCCGTTGGGATAGCACAAATCTCAACCAATCATAAGCGAAGGGGTCAGCACACATTAACCTATAAGACTTAAAGGTTTTCATGGTGAAAGAAACTAACCTATTATGCGTATTGAAATTATACAAAAGATGGCGAGCGTGTCAAGTGTGTCGGCGGTCGTGAATGGGCAGGCTAGTTGTCTGTCAGTGAGCAGTATTTGGACAGTTCTTCAGAATATGCTGCTGGAAAACTTCACCTTACCGAGTTTAAATCATAAAAGAAATGCTACATAAATATGAAATTTGGCCTCAAAGTGGTTGCTATAGAGATGATAAACTATTTCCATTTTCAAGCGATCTCTTGCTCTTTTTCCCGCTTAATTTCTCAATTTTAGAAGTTTTTCCAGAACAGGGAGACACTATATACGATAAGCCGGAATCTCAATTACACAATAAAATCAGTTCTATGTAGCTAGAATTTTTTGTTTGACTTTCATGAGTTACACTTGATACTTCTGCGCAGCACGATCTATACATGTGTTTTTCATGAACAAAACCGATACCGCCACAGTACACTGCGCGGCCTGTTACCCGCGACGTACCGCGGCGGCGTACCGTACCGGTATGTGCACGTACATGTACATGCACGCACATGGAGATTCTCGACGGAGCCGGTGTACCGTTCATGTGAATCCTGCGTGTATAGTACATGTAAAAACTGGGGATTTAATACAGTGAATTTCAACAATTCCTGGCACTTTTATAACCTCGATTTCGTTGTTTCGAGTCTTCAAAAATCACAATTCAAACGAAAAGTGATCTCCTGGCCACAACCGTGACTTTCCAGAGAAAAAAAACGGAGGCCAACCTCTTCACGATCGAGGGTCAACGGTCACGGTGGCGCTATTTTGGTCCTAAAAGGTCAAAACAAATCGAACAACTTGTTAAAGGTTTTGAACATTAACTCCCAAAGCCTACGAAGCAAAACTGCAGAGTTCCAATCATTACTTGAGACAGAAAAACCTGATGTAATTATAGGTACAGAAACATGGCTACAGGATGGGATCTGTTCTAGTGAGTTCGCACATCATACCAAGTCTTTTGCCGTGAATCTGACACTACCGGTGTGGTGTCTTGATTGCATTCCGCTTGGATCTAATTGTTTCACCGGGGTGAAGAGTTACTTACATCAGATGCAGACTGCGAAATGTTGTGGACTAGCCTCCATGTCGTAGGTCGTCCTATGCTATACATATGAGCCTTTTACAGAAAACACCAAAACTCAGCCACTACAGATCAAAAGCAGCTCTCAGATCTTGAAACTGCCATTGCAAAATTACCTACCAGTAGTCAACTTGAATTTTCCTGGCTGGAGACTTCAATTTGCCTGATGTTGACTAGTCAAGTACGGTAACTGCTTCAAACCAGGGGGGAGGTATGCTGCGATCAGCAAGCAGATGATAAACATTGCCGACGATCACAACTTACACCAAGTTGTTACACACTGCACCTACACGGAACAGCCACATATTACACTTAGTGTTTGCAAATGTCCCATCACTTGTGCAAAATGTACACATATTACTGGGGATATCGGATCACGACATTGTATTGACAGAATTCATGTCTTCTCACCACAGAGTGAAGCAACAGCGTAGAAGAATCTACCTTATCAAAAAGGGGAACTTTGAAAGCATTAAGAAGGATCTAAATAGCTACTCAGATTCAATCGACGATAACACAGTTAAAAAAGCAAGTGTCAACGAATTATGGGAGGATTTTAAGTCAACCCTAACATCATCTATGAATCAGCACATTCCTCCAAGATTGGTCACACCAAACAGAAACTTACCCTGGTTCAAACACACTCACAAAAGACTGAGTATACGTAAAAGGAAAGCATAGTATGACAAGGCGCGACACACCGGATCAGAGACAGAGACAGACTGGGAAAACTTCCGCACACTGCGTAAGGCACTGGATCGTAGCCTGAAGAAATCACGCAGTGAATACCTCTGCACAGTTGGAGAAAACTTGTCACCACAAATCACAAAGACTGCATCCGAATCTCATGTCTAGAACTAGGTCTAGGTCTTCGCTCCATTGGAAATGCGTGGAGACGGGTAGACAATAGACCTAGCTCTGAAACTGAGCCCGTTTCGGACACGGCCAAAGCTCAACTGGTGTTGCTCCATTAAAGACAGCAACCGGAATAGAAGCGTCTCCCCTAGATAAAGCTAACGCCCTGAGCAGTCAGTTTCAATCTGTCTTCACCCGGAAAGATTGTCAACACCTACCTATTTGTAGAAGTCAAACACCTTTCTCCATGGCCCCCATCAAAATTACGACACCAGGTATTATATTAAACTTCTTAAAGAGCTGAAACCCCACAAAGCAACGGGTCCAGATGGAATGCTACCTTCAGTTTTGAAAGAGTGTGCTGACAGCATAGCCCCATTACTCTAACAAATTGTTCAAAAATCTATCGACACTGTGAGTTACCCAACGACTGGTTAAAAGCTAATATCTCTCCGATATTTAAAAAGGAAACCGTGACCCAAGTAATTACCAGCCGGTCTCACTGACGTCTATACCGTGCAAACTAGTAGAGCATATTATCTACACAAGTGTCATGGACCATTTTAAGGAAAACAACATCGTAAAATTTAATGAAGAACAACATGGCTTCCGTAGGGGGCGGTCATGCGAAACACAATTGACGCTAACAATTAACGACCCAGGAAAAATACTTGACTGCCAAGGTCAAGCAGATGTCATCATAACAGATTTCAGCAAAGCTTTCGACACAGTTCCTCACAAATGTCTTTTCCTGAAGCTCCGACAGTCAGGTATCACAGGAAACCTAGACAGCTGGTTTAATAGAAAGTCTTTCTCACCAGGAGGACACAATCCGTTGTTTTTGGCTGGGGTTTCTACATCATATCAGTCAGGGTACAATCTGGAGTCCCTCAAGGCACTGTCTTGGGGCCTTTACTCTCCATCCTGTACATAAATGATCTCCCTGTAGGTATAAGATCCCAAGTACGACTTTTCGTCGATGACTGCATTCTCTATCGAGAAATCAAATCTGAAGAAGACAGGGTGGTCCTTTTTTCACCTCACATCAAAAAGGATTGTTACAAAATATTCATATCTGCCAAGAACCATAGTTGAGTGAAACCTACTGCCAACAGACGTACGACAAGTAACTAAAGCTGACAGGCTGCAGACAAAATTAATCAACATGGACCTCACTACTTTTATCGGAGGGCGCACCACGACACACCACCAACAGTGTATCTCATTTGAGGAGTTTGGTTTGCAGAACCAAGAAGCCTTGAAGAAGAAGTTGCGCGTTAACTTCCGGTTGTGATTGTGCTTGTGCAGTGGGCGTGGTTTAAACTGAAGTGACGTCACATTTACGAACCGGATATACAGTGTCCAAGCCACTGACTCGTTTCAACCTGTACTGTCAAGTACGTGTCATTCCGTGAAAAATAATGGCACCTGTTTACTGCACTGCTTGCTGCTTTTTTCTGCGTGAACAGAAAAATCTGTGCATGCTGTACAGGCATGATACTAGGCCTACAATCACACATGTACACGTGTATTTTGTTACGCTTACAAAGGGTTAAATTTACATAGTATAGGCTTGAAAAATCTTGAAAAATTCAGACCCTGTGCGTTCGTCGTCAGGTACTAACGAGAAAGTGGTAAGTTAACACTGTGGTTTTTCAGAAAGGGTACTGGGCATGCTGGGTCAGTGGGTAGCCTCACTAGTGTGGCACGGACTCTCACTCGAGCGGGAGTGAGAGTCCGTGCCACCGGGACTAGGTCAGTGGGTAGGTTTCATTTTTTTTTCATGGTTCACAAAGTTTCAGAAACTATAGGCTAGGTACTTCAAGGCTGCTCTCATTGGAAAATATTTTTAGACAGTGGAATATGCGTCACCAGTAATTTACCTCAGGAATCAAAAACAGATGAGATAGGCCGAGGCCTACTGAGATAGTTTGATTTATTAAACTTCATGTGCAAGACCCTGCCTGAGCTGAGGCCTACCGTCATTCATTCCTCCCCACTGCCTGTGCAGCGTGCTCATGAGTAGGGAAGGGCAAATGTGTTTCACAGTTTTCAAGAAGTGGCTGTTCTAAAACCCCCATTGACCCCCAAGACACGTCCGTATACATGTATACAGCCACTGATTCTAGTCACAAACTCACTCATCATTTTTAAGATCACAATTTTTTTTGTTTTGGAATATTTTGAATGAATATATAGGCCCATGCAATCACAAGCGGAACATTTCCGGCCCGGTCGAAGAGCTGTTTTGTGTAGGCCTTGAGCTAGTCGAGGGGGTTGAAAGGTTTAGGTAAGGTCGTGGGGGTCACGAGAGAGGTTTCAGAGTAACCTCACACTGAGCCATTGTCACGCAAAATAATGTGGGTTATCCCTGCTCTGTGGTGAAATTCAGTGTGCACCTGTGCACACTATAAATGTTAACCTGTACGTGCTATCTTAAAGTTAATTTTTTTCTCTCACGTTGTTGATGTGTTATCGTGCAGATTCGATTCAGCTGTAGAAGTGCATGCGACATCCCATGTCATGAATTAATGGATTTTTTTACATCTGCTAAAAAACTGACTTTGGAGCTGCTTGGTATTTCAACGGCACTTGCCCAAAATGAAGTGCATGCAAGTTCATTCATAAAAACGTACACGTATCCACTGATCCCCTTACTTATTTTCCAAGTGTTCCATTGGGGACCTAAGCCAAAAAAGATGCTATATTACAGTTTAAGGAATGTCTCAAACATGAATTTCATTCAGCGTTTGTTTTATTGTGTGGTAACTTCATTTCCCCTGTTCTTAAACAGTGCTGTCCTTAGTTGTCACTCCTAGACCTTAATGTTATTCCCTAGTCCTCCTGTACTGGAGATAATTATTTTCAATTTTTTTTTCATATTTCACAGGCTTTTGCTCACGTGTGACTGATTTGTGACCTTTAACCGTTGAGCATGGCCGAGCCGACGCCGTCCCAGCATCGCATTTTCTGCTGGTCAACTCCCCGTTCCCTCTCAACAGCCCTCATGAAATGTCTGTCGACAACAGAGGGTGCTGTGGCCTGGCTGGAACCGTTTGGCACGGCAGAGCATTTTGGTCCCGAGGGACGCTTAGCACCTCCTGAAGAGGTCCCCGCCGAGCCTGACTACAAGCATGCCTGGATTCAAGAGAAGTTGGAGGGTGACTTTGAGGGTCACAGCTTGGTCTTCGTGAAGGACCTGGCCTATGCCGTCTCGGACAGGCTGCAGTTTCTCCCAAAGGGTTACTGCCATTCTTTCCTGATCCGCCATCCGCTGAAGAGTTACATGTCCTATTACCGCTTGTTCGAGAAGATGTTTGGAGAGGAAGGCAGCGCTCACTTCAAGGGCTGGCTGCCAAGGAAGGGGTTCGGGTACGGGGAGCTTGCAGAGCTCGCTAATTATATTGAGCAAGACCTCGGACAGCCGCTGGTGATTGTTGATGCCGACGACATCCTGAGACAGCCGAAGGTCATGGTGGAGAAGTACTGCCGCGCTCTGGGGCTGCCATTCTCCGATGCCATCCTGACCTGGGAGCCGGGTATCCCCAAGAATTGGATCGTGCCTAAGTCAGTGAGAAAGGCAGAGGAAGACTACCATTGGATGACCACAGTGTTAAGCAGCCAGTCGTTCAACAGCAGTCATCAGACAACTATCAGTCAAGATGAGGTGCCTCAAGTCGTGCAAGAGATGCTTGAAGTCGCTCTACCCTTTTATGATAAACTTTATGCAAAGCGTCTACTCCCATCTTAGAAAGATTTGTTACTAATGTAGGAAATCAGTTACTGGAAATAAATCTATCCACCCTGATCTCACTGCGGCTGTGAATGTTCACGTAAACATAATGCAGTCCATCACTGGGATGAATATGTATTCCTTATTTGGGTAGAATAACTTGAATAGTTTTATTATTTAGTTGCTTGGAAATTAGTACTAAATCCTGGTCAGTGATTGTTGGATGTGAACTATCCTAACCAGTAAGGGTGAGGGCACGGATATAGTTTGAAAAACTTTGATGGGGGGTGCATTTTGTTCTTCCAGAACTTATGCGATTGCTGGATAGCTGAGCCAAAGACACTGTACTATGAGAGTAGGCTCCATAAAAGCCAATATTTTAGTTTAAGACTGCTTCCTTTGGCCAGGGAAACACTGGAAAAGAAAAGGGGGACACTTTGTGACTGGTGAATAATTTTTATTTTCCAGGTAACTCATTTATTTCTCTATGTTCAGTTCACATTCACATAACACAAGATGTACTAGATTATTCTGAACATTATTAGAACTAAATATGGAAACATAATCACCAAAATTAGCGTCGCGGTAACCTCACTCTTGAAAAAGTCCAGAGTGTAAGTCCCAGTTTGAACTAAATCTTCGCTTATCACTGTTTACAATAGATAAATGTTTTTCACAGAGACAGTACAGCTTAACCTCCTTTTTAAAAACTAAGATAGAGGGGAGTCTATTGTTCATCTTTGCTTTATAGATATGGAATCTAGCACATAGACGTATTAAATTAACACATTCTAAAGTAACATTAATATTACCAAATAGCATAGTCTGATTGTCCAAGTACAAACTTATATATTTTTTCTCCTTAACCCTAACCCTCCTCAATCCTCCAACAGGTGAAGGATTGAGGAGGGTTAGGGTTAATCCACGAAACTAGAGAGGACCAGAAGTTTCCTGAATAAGTTCAGCTACAGAAAAGATGAATTAGGCATTTTTCCACAGTTTTACAAAAAGTACAAGTGTTGGAATCAGCTTGTTTTATACACTTTGGCAATTATTTTGAGTCAGATCAATTTCAAACTTGGTATAGTAATTAACCATCATCAGAAGATATGCCCTAAACTTTTTTGTTATTGCGACGTCATCAGGGGTCACGTGACCTCAATTCAAATGTTCATTCTTTGCAGTCTAATAACTAGTTAACATTTGACCGATTTATTGCAAATTTGGTATGCACATAGTCAGGGACGTGTTATAGATGAAAATTAATATCTTGACCTCATTTGACCTTTACTTACGGTTTGACTGGAACTTGTATTTTAACACACAAATCGTCATATCTCATACACTATTCGTTCATTTGCAGTTATATTTGGTTTTCATTGTACATGCCACTTTTGCAATTATTTGTAATCCAATTTATTGCAAACTTATGGTACTTGTTGACAGTCATCAAAAGACAATAAAAAACATTTTGGGAACAGCTATGTGTTTGTTCACAAACACCACCTCTCGTTTGGTTTGGTTTTTTATTTCCATTTTGCAACATTCACAAAATTACATTGAAAGGTATATTGGTAAAGTTTTTGAAGTTATAAATTGTTTCATTGGTATTGCCCTGACCGGTCTGGTCTTATTTTTTTTTTCACTACCTGACGAACAAAAGTCAAAAATGAACGAGCCAAGTTGTCTCGCTGTGCCCAGAGATCATGCCCAACAACCCCCCTCCACAACCCCCCTCCACAATATCGCGGTGTATTTCTTGTCTTTGATTGCGTTTTCCTCGTATATTTAAGTTTTAAAACAATATTCTCTAATCTAGTTAGGAAATGTGATGACACTCTAGACATTTATGGGGACGTGAATGTTTCAGACTGTAGGCCCAGCCTCTCACTCGGAAAAGCTGATGGCTTTGCACAGATTTTAGTGAAGGAAATACGTCACAAGGGGTCACAGCTAAAGACACGCAGAGCATTGTGGGTCAATTTCTGCCTGGGGCGCGAACTCACTGAGTGCATGACATAAAGGCTTTTATTGATTCGATATTTTGTCTTCATCTTCCTCATCGCTGAAAATATCCTCATTTTAATTTATTCGTAGGTCCAAAATTGATCAAGATGACCAATGATTTGAAATATATCGCCAAAAGACACGTGACCAGTGATGAGAAGATACATTACCATACTGTGATTGCACCAAGGTCATGTCTTATCATATAGCTGACCCTTTACCCGTACCAAAGCACAGCCCCGCCCTTTGCTTACAGGAATTTATAACCTTGCCGCGGTCACAGGTCGTGGGCAATGAAGCCAATCACAGTGCAAAGCCTTCAGCCCTAGTCCCCGCAGCGCCCTTTTCGAGTATGGCAGGCACGAAATGGGTAGAGGGGTACCCCCCTAACAAGTCCATTCCCCGTACACACTCCAGCCTATTGTCACTTAACACATCCCCCTAGATGTCTGAAAAGAATTCCTGAGATACCAGTATAACAATAACCAACACAAAGGCGGGGGGGGGGTCCACTCTGTCCCATAGTTTGCTAAATATGTCTTCGAGCGCTGGGCGACGAGCGAAGCCCAGCCTTTCTCTAAGTCAGCAGTGAGGGCGTCTTAGGACACAAAATCCATTTGCAGATGTGACCAGTGGACAAAGTATTGTCAACCGTCCCAGGTTTAATGTCACTTTTGTTTAGTGTGCCTTTATAATTAGTTGAAGTGCGCCCTCTCTCGTCATGTATAACAATACCGAGCTATGTGGGAATTCAGCGCTGCTTTTTGTATGTCTGTAAGTTGTAGTGTTGCGTTTGTAGGAGTTATATAACTATTGCATAATTAGAGTTCCGCTGTTGGGGTGGGTCAAGTCATTTGGCTCATTTCTCTATATATGGTGCGTCTTGCCGTGTAGCTTTGCTTTTCTGCCTTTCGTCTTGCGAGGTGCACTTCTTCTACGTCACGTTAGTGTCTGCTGCACACTGCATTGCATTAGTGTGGGATACACATCTCCGTGTGAAGTTCACATATTGATATTGATAGTGCTCCTAACTTATGATGTTGTGAGCTAGCCTAGTCCGGGTGTAGTCCCGATACTTGTAAAATTTGAGTTTGAAACTCGGCAGTATGGCGTGGTGGCAGAGGACACATGGTGAGTAAGCACTTTCTAATTTTTCTTTAATAACTGTTCGATTATACATTGTACACATTTAAATCTGCATTTTGCGCTTTTGTAGGCACATTATGGAACTATGTCCTGTTGAACTCTAATTTGCTTGAGGTAGTTTCTTGCAAGCATCTTTGCATATTGCCCAGAGATATCAATACTTTTGAACATTGTACACCTCAATAAAAATGAGTGTTTGATCATATTTAGTCAACATCCTTACCTTATAATGATTTGTTTCAGTGTTATATTAAATGTTTAATTCTGATTTACAGTGACAGACCTAGTCCTCCTGTGGATCTAGCACTATCGTACATGTGTAGGACATCCTACACCACCTTGTAGCACTTCCATAACATCTTGAGTAAGTTAATTTTGGTAGTTCGTATTCTCAACAATATTACTGGTGGTTGTGAAACATTTAATTCCTTATTAAATTGATTAGTACATAATGTTAAAAAATAATGTAATGTAAACCATAAATTCAAAAAGTATGCTGTGGCAGGGCTGCATATTTTATGCCTAAAATGCAAATGAATCCAGTATATGCATATAACTGTACATGTACTTCTAATATATATGATGCTGGGTCACTTACACAAATGTGTTTTCATTTTAATTTACAGATGGTTCCATCATCATATTGACTGTCGTTTATTTTTGTGGGTGTTTTGGGGGTTTCTTAAGGTTATTTTGTTTAACCCTCCTATGCAAATGTCATCTGGTACAATATTTTGAGCAGTCACTTTTGCCTGTCAAGTGTCTGGTCTAAACCTTCAGTGTTTAACCACCCATTTGTATGATTTTTATGATGCCTTCCCACTGGCCTGCTTTCTGTTTGATAAATCTTGGCCAGTCAGGTGGTTAGGGTTGGGTAGTTTGTGCATGGGGGCCAGCCAACAAAAATACATGCCAGGTTGCGCCAAATTGGATTTGACCGTCCTTTGACTGCACCACCATTAATAAAGGGGGTTAACGTAACTTGGATTAATCTGAATTAATTATTGAATGTATTTGTAATTCTTCTAATTTTCAATTTTAATGAAATCAGCAGTCTATTATCGTAAATTGTTTTTTTTTTAATTTCTTTACTCTGCATCCCTGTTTCCTTAATATCTTGGGTTATCCACCACCCCTCTCTTCGGTAAAATTTAACCACTCGGTAACACAGACATTCTTAAAATTGAGGCTAACTACAACTGCAGTCTGGACACACAGCAAAATAAAACGTTTCACAACCAATTTTTTGGGGTGTTTTGTTTTGCCATTTTATTATTTTCATTTTATTGTTGCCATGTTAGGCTTATCACCCGACTTGATATCTTTCTTTGTTATACTGGAATGTTGACCTACACAGAGGTCGCTGTTCAGCTTTACTACAGTAAAGGAAAAGACCTCGTCTAAATCATTGTGTCTTGGTGTAAGCCTTCGCCGATTACAAGCGGGTGGGCACATGCTTCCAGTAGACGTCGCCATTACTCCATGGAGACCATCCTGGACACAATTTAACTTTGGACGTGTCTGATATCAGATTTATTTGTAGGTACGAACTTCCACGTTTTTTCAACATCAAAATGCAAAGAACAGTTTGATTCGATTCACAGAAAGCTGAACCTTTTGGTGCCCGATGTTTTGCCTTAATTACTGCCATGGATGAGCCTGATCAATCGAGAATCAGGGTATGCGATGGAGCAGATTACTCAGCATTGAACATAGCCGTTTTCCAATACTCAACTTCGTATCTGTCTCAGGCTTTGTTCCCAAAACCAATCCCCGATACGCTACAGTAATGAGTGATTGAAGGCTCTCACCTATCATAAATCTTTGAAACGGCTCACTAATTACTAAGAAGTTTGTTTCCTTAACATTACTCCCTATGTTGTGATTTTAAGAGGGGGGAAAAATAATAGAATCACTCTCATAATCGAGAATCATGCATATGCCAAAGAATGCTGACTGTTTCATGACGAAGAGGAGCATGCCTAAAAGATAACAGGCTGTAGAGACAAATTGTTCCAAAAATAATGAATACATGTAATAACTCTGATTTCAAAGTTAACAAACTTCCGGTAATCACCTTTGTAGTAATTCTTAAAATTACTAAGATAATTATTGTAAAAAATCAATGATGAACAACGGGAAATAAAACGGTACCAGTACAAACCTACCAGAAACCAATATGTGAAGTCCATTGAATTTGTTTTGTGTTATACTTATCGGTATGACTATCGAATGATAATTTTCAGGTTGGATATTGGCCGGAACTTCTGCACAATATTCCACAGCACGACGAATAAATTTACCCCTTTGCTACGTATTAAAAATCCCAACTGACGTCATGCCACCCCCAGAACTCTTAATTTTATATAATGCTGTATTTTACATTTAGGTTCCGCAATAACGAACAACAGTAATGCTCCGCTCTGACTGAATTTGTGAAACGTATACATGTACAGGGTAACGAGACGTAAAACACTCTAGTTCAAAGGATTAAAAATTCAGCTAGGGACAATAGAGTCTTCTTCCCGTATCGATCGAATCTCGGTAGCCATAGTAAGCCAAACCCAAAGACCGCTAGCATGTGGGCGCCCTCTCTTCCTTAGTGTCCAAAGGTTAAGTCAGACCAACGCTCACTTCCAACGTACACAATGTAATCATTAATACAATAGTCCGCCAACACAGCTCAGCCACTACATGCAGTCTATTATCTAGAGATTATCTCTCTCATTAACCGGCGGCACGAGCTGTCTATTGTGTAGGGATTATCGCTTCCTACTCCTTATTACCCCTTAGGATTGCCTGGTGGGCCAGTCCGTATACCATCACACACTGTATGACTCATCCACTATTTTTTATTATCAGCAAGGTCAAATTGTACCCAAAGTTTTTAACCCACTATGTTCATATTCTCCCTCTACAGTCAAGGTCAATTCGTACCGTATTTCTACCCCTACTCCATTGTTATACCCCTACCCAAGGTCAAATTGTACTCAAGGTTTCACCCTATCCTCATTCATATTCATATTCTCCCTCTACAGTCAAGGTCAATTCGTACCGTATTTCTACCCCTACTCCATTGTTATACCCCTACCCAAGGTCAAATTGTACTCAAGGTTTCACCCTATCCTCATTCCTATTCATATTCTCCCTCTACAGTCAAGGTCAATTCGTACCGTATTTCTACCCCAACTCCATTGTTACACCCCTACCCAAGGTCAAATTGTACTCAAGGTTTCACCCTATCCTCATTCATATTCATATTCACCCTCTACAGTCAAGGTCAATTCGTACCGTATTTCTACCCCTACTCCATTGTTATACCCCTACCCAAGGTCAAATTGTACTCAAGGTTTCACCCTATCCTCATTCATATTCATATTCACCCTCTACAGTCAAGGTCAATTCGTACCGCATTTCTACCCCTACTCCATTGTTATACCCCTACCCAAGGTCAAATTGTACTCAAGGTTTCACCCTATCCTCATTCCTATTCATATTCACCCTCTACAGTCAGGGTCAATTCGTACCGTATTTCTACCCCTACTCCATTGTTATACCCCTACCCAAGGTCAAATTGTACTCAAGGTTTCACCCTATCCTCATTCCTATTCATATTCTCCCTCTACAGTCAGGGTCAATTCGTACCGTATTTCTACCCCTACTCCATTGTTATACCCCTACCCAAGGTCAAATTGTACTCAAGGTTTCACCCTTTCCTCATTCATATTCATATTCACCCTCTACAGTCAAGGTCAATTCGTACCGCATTTCTACCCCTACTCCATTGTTATACCCCTACCCAAGGTCAAATTGTACTCAAGGTTTCACCCTATCCTCATTCATATTCATATTCACCCTCTACAGTCAAGGTCAATTCGTACCGTATTTCTACCCCTACTCCATTGTTATACCCCTACCCAAGGTCAAATTGTACTCAAGGTTTCACCCTTTCCTCATTCATATTCATATTCACCCTCTACAGTCAAGGTCAATTCGTACCGTATTTCTACCCCTACTCCATTGTTATACCCCTACCCAAGGTCAAATTGTACTCAAGGTTTCACCCTATCCTCATTCCTATTCATATTCACCCTCTACAGTCAGGGTCAATTCGTACCGTATTTCTACCCCTACTTCATTGTTATACCCCTACCCAAGGTCAAATTGTACTCAAGGTTTCACCCTATCCTCATTCATATTCATATTCACCCTCTACAGTCAGGGTCAATTCGTACCGTATTTCTACCCCTACTCCATTTTTATACCCCTACCCAAGGTCAAATTGTACTCAAGGTTTCACCCTGTCCTCATTCATATTCATATTCACCCTCTACAGTCAAGGGCAATTCGTACCGTATTTCTACCCCTACTCCATTGTTATACCCCTACCCAAGGTCAAATTGTACTCAAGGTTTCACCCTATCCTCATTCATATTCATATTCACCCTCTACAGTCAAGGTCAATTCGTACCGTATTTCTACCCCTACTCCATTGTTATACCCCTACCCAAGGTCAAATTGTACTCAAGGTTTCACCCTATCCTCATTCATATTCTCCCTCTACAGTCAAGGTCAATTCGTACCGTATTTCTACCCCAACTCCATTGTTATACCCCTACCCAAGGTCAAATTGTACTCAAGGTTTCACCCTATCCTCATTCATATTCATATTCACCCTCTACAGTCAAGGTCAATTCGTACCGTATTTCTACCCCTACTCCATTGTTATACCCCTACCCAAGGTCAAATTGTACTCAAGGTTTCACCCTATCCTCATTCCTATTCATATTCACCCTCTACAGTCAGGGTCAATTCGTACCGTATTTCTACCCCTACTCCATTGTTATACCCCTACCCAAGGTCAAATTGTACTCAAGGTTTCACCCTATCCTCATTCCTATTCATATTCTCCCTCTACAGTCAGGGTCAATTCGTACCGTATTTCTACCCCTACTCCATTGTTATACCCCTACCCAAGGTCAAATTGTACTCAAGGTTTCACCCTTTCCTCATTCATATTCATATTTACCCTCTACAGTCAAGGTCAATTCGTACCGCATTTCTACCCCTACTCCATTGTTATACCCCTACCCAAGGTCAAATTGTACTCAAGGTTTCACCCTATCCTCATTCCTATTCATATTCTCCCTCTACAGTCAGGGTCAATTCGTACCGTATTTCTACCCCTACTCCATTGTTATACCCCTACCCAAGGTCAAATTGTACTCAAGGTTTCACCCTATCCTCATTCATATTCATATCCACCCTCTACAGTCAAGGTCAATTCGTACCGTATTTCTACCCCTACTCCATTGTTATACCCCTACCCAAGGTCAAATTGTACTCAAGGTTTCACCCTATCCTCATTCATATTTATCATACCTAACCTTTTCATATTTCAAGGTCAAAGTGTACCCAATAGGCCCCCCCCACTACTCAAATCGAACAACTTGTTAAAGGTTTCGAACATTAACTTCCAAAGCCTACGAAGCAATACTGTAGAGTTCTGATCATTACTTGAGACAGAAAAACCTGATGCAATTATTGGTACAGAAACATGGCTACAGGATGGGATCTATTCTAGTGAGTTTCTTCCCACATCATACCAAGTCTTTCGTCTTGATTGCATTCCGCTAGGATCTAATTGTCCACCGGGGTGAAGAGTTACTTACATCAGATGCAGACTGCGAAATGTTGTGGACTAGCCTCCATGTCGTAGGTCGTCCTATGCTATACATAGGAGCCTTTTACAGAAAACACCAAAACTCAGCCACTACAGATCAAAAGCAGCTCTCAGATCTTGAAACTGCCATTGCAAAATTACCTACCAGTAGTCAAATTTTCCTAGCTGGAGAGTTCAATTTGCCTGATGTTGATTGGTCAAGTACGGTAACTGCTTCAAACCAGGGGGAGATATCCTGCGATCAGCAAGCAGATGATAAACATTGCCGACGATCGCAACTTACACCAAGTTGTTACACGGAACAGCAACATATTAGACTTAGTGTTTGCAAATGTCCCATCACTTGTGCATCGCTGTTGCTTCACAGAGTGGACCAACAGCGTAGAAGAATCTACCTCATGAAGGGAAACTTTGAAAGTATTAAGAAGGATCTAAATAGCTACTCAGATTCAATCGACGATAACACAGTTAAAAAAGCAAGTGTCAACGAATTATGGGAGGATTTTAAGTCAACCCTAACATCATCTATGAATCAGCACATTCCTCCAAGATTGGTCACACCAAACAGAAACTTACCCTGGTTCAAACACACACACAAAAGACTGAGTATACGTAAAGGAAAAGCCTGTGACAAGGCACGACATACCGGATCAGAGACAGAGACAGACTGGGAAAACTTCCGCACACTGCGTAAGGCACTGGATCGTAGCCTGAAGAAATCACGCAGTGAATACCTCTGCACAGTTGGAGAAAACTTGTCACCACAAATCTCAAAGACTGCATCCGAATCTTTTGTCTAGAACTAGGTCTAGGTCTTCCTCCATTGGAAATGCGTGGAGACGGGTAGACGATACACCTAGCTCTGAAAGCCCGTTTTGGACACGGCCAAAGCTCAACTGGTGTTGCTCCATTAAAGACAGCAACCGGAATAGTAGCGTCTCCCCTAGATAAAGCTAACGCCCTGAGCAGTCAGTTTCAATCTGTCTTCACCCGGAAAGATTGTCAACACCTACCTATTTGTAGAAGTCAAACACCTTTCTCCATGGCCCCCATCAAAATTACGACACCAGGTATTATATTAAACTACTTAAAGAGCTGAAACCCCACAAAGCAACGGGTCCAGATGGAATGCTACCTTCAGTTTTGAAAGAGTGTGCTGACAGCATAGCCCCATTACTCTAACAAATTTTTCAAAAATCTATCGACACTGTGAGTTACCCAACGACTGGTTAAAAGCTAATATCTCTCCGATATTTAAAAAGGAAACCGTGACCCAAGTAATTACCAGCCGGTCTCACTGACGTCTATACCGTGCAAACTAGTAGAGCATATTATCTACACAAGTGTCATGGACCATTTTAAGGAAAACAACATTGTAAAATTTAATGAAGAACAACATGGCTTCCGTAGGGGGCGGTCATGCGAAACACAATTGACGCTAACAATTAACGACCCAGGAAAAATACTTGACTGCCAAGGTCAAGCAGATGTCATCATAACAGATTTCAGCAAAGCTTTCGACACAGTTCCTCACAAATATCTTTTCCTGAAATTTTGACAGTTAGGTATCACAGGAAACCTAGACAGCTGGTTTAATAGAAAGGCTTTCTCACCAGGAGGACACAATCCGTTGTTTTTGGCTGGGGTTTCTACATCATCAGTCAGGGTACAATCTGGAGTCCCTCAAGGCACTGTCTTGGGGCCTTTACTCTTTATCCTTTACATAAATGATCTCCCTGTAGGTATAAGATCCCAAGTACGACTTTTCGTCGATGACTGCATTCTCTATCGATAAATCAAATCTGAAGGAGACAGGGTGGTCCTTCAAAGTGATGTTGACACCCTATGCAACTGGATATCTAAATGGCAGATTAAATTTAATATAAATAAATGTTGTGTGATGCATATTACACATTAACAGAAACCCTTCCAAACCTTTTAGATTATGATAGATTCTGTTGCAAATCATAAGTACCTTGGCGTTGAACTAAACAGCAAATTAAACTGGACAGACCACGTGAACATCACGGCAACCAAAGCGAACAAGGTCCTTGGTCTTCGGCGCAACATTTACAGTTGCTCCCGTAAGGTCAAAGAAACCCCCAGCTTACACAAATTGGACCACTGTGCTTCAGTGTGGGGCCCTTACAAGCAAGACCACAAAAACCGGTTGGAAGTAGATCAACTAGATTCGTCTGTATAAGACTCAAGAAGGACCAGCAGTGTCTCCTCTATGATATATCTGAATTGGGTTGGGAATCACTGGGAAACCGCCGGCCCGTATCCAGACTCTCACCCCTGTTTAAATCAATACATCATATGATAGCCATCAACACTGACAAGTATCAAATCAAACCAGCCGCCGAAAAAATTCACACCCGGAAAACAACTGCAACTTCCTTTTTTCAACTCACATCAAAAAGGATTGTTACAAATACTCATTTTTGCCAAGAACCATAGTTGAGTGGAACCTACTACCAACAGACATACGACGAGAAACTACAGCTGACAGGCTGCAGACAACATTAATCAACATGGACCTAACTACTTTTATCGGGGGGCGCACCTCGACACACCTGCAACAGTATCGTTTGAGGAGTTTGTTCGCAGAACCAAGAAGAAGAAGAAGTTGCGCGTTAACTTCCGGTTGTGCATGTGTAGTGGGCGTGGTTTAAACTGAAGTGACGTCACATTTATGAACCGGATATATAGTATCCATGTCACTGACCTGTTTTCTGCACTGCTCGCAGTTTTTCTTTGCTGCGTGAACAGAAAAATCTGTGCATGCAGTACAGGCGTGATACTAGGCCAACAATCACTCATGGACACGTGTATTTTGTTACGCTTACAAAGGGTTAAATGTACATATTATAGGCTTGAAAAATCTGGAGAATTTCAGACCCTGTGCGATCGTCGTCAGGTACTAACGAGAAAGTGGTGAGTACACACTGTGGCATGCTGGGTCAGTGGGTAGCCCCACTAGTGTGGCACGGACTCTCACTCGAGCGGGAGTGAGAGTCCGTGCCGCCGGGGTAGGTCAGTGGGTAGGTTTCATTTTTTTTCATAGTCCACAAAGTTTCAGAAACTATTGGCTAGGTACTTCAAGCCTGCTCTCATTGGAAAATATTTTTAGAAAGTGGAATATGCGTCACCAGTAATTTACCTCAGGAATCAAAAACATATGAGATAGGCCGAGGCCAACTGAGATAGTTTGATTTATTAAACTTCACGTGCAAGACCCTGCCTGAGCTGAGGCCTACCGTCATTCATTCCTCCCCACTGCCTGTGCAGCGTGCTCATGAGTAGGGAAGGGCAAATGTGTTTCACAGTTTTCAAGAAGTGGCTGTTCTAAAACCCCCATCGACTCCCAAGACACGTCCATATACATGTATACAGCCACTGATTCCAGTCACGCGCTCACTCATCGTTTTTAAGATCACAATTTTTTTAGTTTTGGAATATTTTGAACGAATATATAGGCCTATGCAATCACAAGCGAAACATGGCCCGGTCGAAGAGCTGTTTTGTGTAGGCCTTGAACTAGTCGAGAGGTTCAAAGGTTCAGGCAAGGTCGTGGGCGTCATGAGAGAGGTTTCAGAGTACCCTCACACTGAGCCATTGTCACGCAAAATAATGTGGGTTATCCCTGCTCTGCGGTGAAACTCAGTGCGCACCTGTGCACACTATAAATGTTAACCTGTACGTGCTATCTTAAAGTTAATTTTTTTCTTTCACGTTTTTTGATGTATCATCATGCAGATTCGATTCAGCCGTAGAAGTGCTTGTGACATCCCATGTCATGAATTAATAATGAATTTTTATACATCTGCTAAAAAAGTGATTTTGGAGCTGTTTGGTATTTCAATGGCGCAAGCCCAAAATGAAGCGCATGCAAGTTTATTCATAAAAACGTACACGTATCCGCTGATCCCTTAACTTATTTTTGAAGTTTTCCATTGGAGACCTAAGCCAAAAAAGATGCCATATTACAGTTTACGGAATGTCTCAAACATGAATTTCATTCAGCATTTGTTTTATTGCGTGGTAACTTCATTTCCCCTGTTCTTAAACAGTGCTATCCTTAGTTGTCACGCCTAGACCTTTATGTTATTCCCTAGTCTTACTGTACTGGAGATAATTATTTTCAATTTTTTTTTCAAATTTCACAGGCTGTTGCTTACGTGTGACTGATTTGCGACCGTTAACCGTTGAGCATGGCCGAGCCGACGCTGTCCCAGCATCGCATTTTCTGCTGGTCAACTCCCCGTTCCCTTTCAACGGCCTTCATGAAATGTCTGTCGATGACAGAGGGTGCCATGGCCTGGATGGAACCATTCAGCACAGCGGAGCATTTTGGTCCCGAGGGACGCCTAGCACCTCCTGAAGAGGTCCCCGCCGAGCCTGACTACAAGCCTGTCTGGATTCAAGAGAAGTTGGAGGGTGACTTTGAGGGTCACAGCTTGGTCTTCGTGAAGGACCTGGCCTATGCCGTCTCGGACAGGCTGCAGTTTCTCCCAACGGGTTACCGCCATTCTTTCCTGATCCGCCATCCGCTGAAGAGTTACATGTCCTATTACCGCTTGTTTGAGAAGATGTTTGGGGAGGAAGGCAGCGCTCACCTCAAGGGCTGGCTGCCAAGGAAGGGGTTCGGGTACGGGGAGCTTGCAGAGCTTGCTGATTATATTGAGCAAGACCTCGGACAGCCGCTGGTGATTGTTGATGCCGACGACATCCTGAGACAGCCAAAGGTCATGGTGGAGAAGTACTGCCGCGCTCTGGGGCTGCCATTCTCCGATGCCATCCTGACCTGGGAGCTGGGTATCCCCAAGAATTGGATCGTACCTAAGTCAGTGAGAAAGACAGACGAAGACTACCATTGGATGACCACAGTGTTAAGCAGCCAGTCGTTCAACAGCAGTCATCAGACAACTATCAGTCAAGATGAGGTGCCTCAAGTCGTGCAAGAGATGCTTGAAGTCGCTCTACCCTTTTATGATAAACTTTATGCAAAGCGTCTACTCCCATCTTAGAAAGATTTGTTACTAATGTGGGGAATCAGTTACTGGAAATAAATCTAACCACCCTGACCTCACTGCAGCTGTGAATTTTCACGTAAACATAATGTAGTCCATTACTGGAATGAATATGTATTCCTTATTTAGGTAGAATAACTTAAATAGTTTTATTATTTAGCTGCTTGGAAATTAGTACTAAATCCTGGTCAGTGATTGTTGGATGTGAACTATCCTAACCAGTAAGGGTGAAAGCACGGATATAGTTTGAAAAACTGTGATGGGGTGCGTTTTGTTCTTCAAGAACTTATGCGATCGCTGGATAGCTGAGCCAAAGACACCGTGCTCTGAGAGCAGGCTCCATAAAAGCCAATATTTTAGTTTAAGACTGCTTCCTTTGGCCGGGAAACACTGGAAAAGAAAAGGGGGACACTTTGTGACTGGTGAATAATTTTTATTTTCCGGCTAACTCATTTATTTCTCTACCTAAGTTCACATTCACATAACACAAGATATACAATATAGTCTGAACATTATTAGAACTAAATATGGAAACATAATCACCAAAATTAGCGTCGCGGTAACCTCACTCTTGAAAAAGTCCAGAGTATAAGTCCCACTTTGAACTAAATCTTCGATTATCATTGTTTACAATATATAAATTTTTTTCACAGAGATAGTACAGCTTAACCTCCTTTTTAAAAACTAAGAAAGAGGGGAGCCTATTGTTCATTTTTTGCTTTATAGATATGGAATCTAGTGCATAGAAGTATTGAATTAAGACATTATAAAGTAACATTAATAATACCAAATAGCATAGTGTGATTGTCCAAGTACAAACTTATACATTTTTCTCCTTAATCCACGAAACTAGAGAGGACCAAAAGTTTCCTGAATAAGATCAGCTACAGAAAAGATGAATTAGGCATTCTTCCACAGTTTTACAAAAAGTACAAGTGTTGGAATCAGCCTTGTTGATTTTGAAAAGAAGGATTGGTGAATAATTAGCTGTTCCCAATCTCAGTTGGGAACAGTATTGTAATTGTTAAAGTTTCTTTTCCTTTTTTTTTTCTTTTCCACTTTTTTTTACACTTTGGCAATTTTTTAAGTCCCATCGTTTTCAAACTTGGTAAAGTAATTAACCATCATCAGAAGATATGCCCAAACCTTTTTGTAATCCTGACGTCATCAGGGGTCGCGTGACCTCAATTCAAATGTTCATTCTTTACAGTCTAATAACTAGTAAACATTTAACCGATTTATCTCAAATTTGGTATGCACATAGTCAGGGACGTGTTATTGATGAAAATTAATATCTTGACCTCATTTGACCTTTACTTCCGGTTTGACCGGAAGTTGTATTTTAAAACAAAAATCATATCTCATGAACTTTAACTCCCATCAATTTCAAACTTGGTATTGTAATTAACCATCATCAGAAGATATGCCCCGAACATTTTTGTAATCCTGACGTCATCAGGGGGTCATGTGACCTCAATTCGAATATTCATTCTTTACAGTCTAATAACAAGTAAACATTTGACCGATTTATATTAAATTTGGTATGCACATAGTCAGGGACGTGTTATAGATGAAAATTAATATCTTGACCTCATTTGACCTTTACTTCCGGTTTGACCAGAAGTTGTATTTGAAAACAAAAATCATATCTCATGAACTTTAAGTCCCATCAATTTCAAACTTGGTATTGTAATTAACCATCATCAGAAGATATGCCCCGAACCTTTTTGTAATCGTGACGTCATCAGGGGTTACGTGACCTCAATTCAAATGTTCATTCTTTACAGTCTAATAACTAGTAAACAGTTGACCGGTTTATCTTAAATTTGGTATGAACACAGTCAGGGACGTGTTACAGATGAAAATTAATATCTTGACCTCATTTGACCTTTACTTCCGATTTGACCGGAAGTTGTATTTGAAAACAAAAATCATATCTTATGAACTTTAAGTCCCATCAATTTCAAACTTGGTATTGTAATTAACCATCATCAGAAGATATGCCCCGAACCTTTTTGTAATCGTGACGTCATCAGGGGTTACGTGACCTCAATTCAAATGTTCATTCTTTACAGTCTAATAACTAGTAAACAGTTGACCGGTTTATCTTAAATTTGGTATGAACACAGTCAGGGACGTGTTACAGATGAAAATTAATATCTTGACCTCATTTGACCTTTACTTCCGGTTTGACCATAAGTTGTATTTGAAAACAAAAATCATATCTCATGAACTTTAAGTCCCATCAGTTTCAAACTTGGTATTGTAATTAACCCTCATCAGAAGATATGCCCCGAACCTTTTTGTAATCCCGACGTCATCAGGGGTCACGTGACCTCAATTCAAATGTTCATTCTTTACAGTCTAATAACTAGTAAACATTTGACCGATTTATCTCAAATTTGTTATGCACGTAGTCAGGGACGTGTTATAGATGAAAATTAATATCTTGACCTCATTTGACCTTTACTTCCGGTTTGACAGGAAGTTGTATTGTATTTTAACACACAAATTGTCATATCTGATTCACTATTCGTTCAATTGCAGTTATATTTGGTTTTCGTTGTACGTGCCACTTTTGCAATTATTTGTAATCCAATTTATTACAAACTTATGGTACTCGTTGACAGTCATCAAAAGACAATAAAAACATTTTTGGAACAGCTATGTGCTTGTTCACAAACACCACTTCTAGTTTGGTTTGTTTTTTTATTTCCATTTTGCAACATTCACAAAATTACATTGAAAAGTATATTTGTAAAGTTTTTGAATTTATAACTTGTTTCATTAGTATTGCCGTGACTGGTCTGGTCTTATTTTTTTGTAACGACTACGAGTGTTTTTCGCGCTCATCAATGCCTGTTGAGAGTTGCCATTCAAGTGACGTCTACGCGCTGCATGTGCGTACGCACGCTGCGCTGTCGGCGTGTTTCCACATTGATGACTTGGCCTTCATCGTGTATGCAGCAGGTTCGATGAGCAAGCAGCAGTGCGCACTATACATGTAAGCGCTGGGTCGTTTAATCTTGCCCCCAAGGCCGGTGCGCCGTGCAGGTGACATGCACTGGTACGTGGTACATGGTGAGCACAGCCAAATAGCACTACCAATAGAGGGTGTTACATTCACAAGAGATGACCTGCCAGCAACCTCGTTCCCATGGGACCTTTCCCATGAAATATGCAAATAAGGCAGGTGCATGCGCATTACTACCACTGTTTGGCAAAGTTGCTTATATCTATGACGTAACAATACAAATCTCCATGCGCGCGTCACTACTGCCGTTTCTGTACTAGTATAGTTTAACATGAGTGCCCAACTTAAAGACAACGAATTGTTACTTTCCAAGTTCAGGACACTGAAAACCTCACTTAGTTTCGAGAAAAGCATGCTCAAGTATCGGGCAAAGGTTATGGTTACTGTGAGCTCGCCTACGCTACCGACAGTGTTGACGGCAGCACTTGCCAACTAGTGGTAGTAGTGTGCAGGCACCCGTCCAATTTGCATATTTCACAGGAAACGTCCATAGAGTACCGAAGTGTGACGTCACTGTGGACCAGAAAGTGCAGTGCAAACAAATGGAGTACGTGCGCGTGCTTGTTCTCGCGCTAATGCCTTTACACACTAATTGTGCGCGTGACGTATTCATTTCGGGCTCTGTAAAAGTGAATTTCGATTTTCAATTGATTTCTTTGACCCACCCACTCACAATTTCGAAAAAAGTCGACATTTAAAAAAAACATTGAACATTTTGATTGGCCCTTTACCCGAAAAATTCAAGCATGCCTCATGCGCTCAAATTACCATGAATAATTGCTCATGTGCACTGTCGAAAACCTTAGTCTGTATGGCGGCCAGTTTTGGGCATGCAGTCCGTACGGGCATTATTATTCATGAACATGGGCGCTTGAAGCATACTCAGAATTTTCCGGTTAAGCCTGCCAAATTCTACGGGCCGTTTTCCGATACTCGACTTCGGCTCCGTCTCTGCAGGCTCCAACTGTTTTTTTTTTACCACCCGACTTCGAAGTAGTAAGCGCAAAGGTAAATCTGATAGTAATACAAAACATCAAGTAAGATAAAAAAAGAGCCAAATATTACAGTACTTTAATTTAATTCCAACGCTTCAGGCCCACAATCAGGGATTGGTTTCGGAGACGCCGCTGGGACAGAGACGAAGTTGAGTATTGGAAAACGGCCCGATGCAGGTTTTTTTTTCTAATCGCTGGTTGTCTCGTGAATGTAGTGCCCTCTACTGGTAGTGCTATTTGGCAGTGCTCACCAGCGCATGTTTCCTTGCACGGTGCACCGGCCAAAACAGTAAAACCAGCCTTGGGGCAAGAAGACGGATCGCTCCTCTACATGTATTTTAAGTACATGGTGTACAATTATCACCGCAACATTGGCATTTCTTTGCGTGGCAGGCCATTTGGAATCTCCCAAATCATTAGCCTACACTCTAGCTGAGTTTTGAAGGGTCGTTTACACCAAGTAGTGCCTGTTGGGAAAGCTGAAACGGTTCCGATTCTTATTACATGTACTTTTAATATCATTATATTTCATGATAATTGATATACAACACCTGTACTTCTCTGTTTTTAACAGGGGCTTGTATTAGTTGTTTTTCACTAACTGATAAACAAAAGTCCAATCTCAAAAATGAACGAGCCAAGTTGTCTCGCTGTGCCCAGAGATCATGCCCAACAACCCCCTACAATATCCCGGTGTATTACTTGTCTTTGATTGTGTTTTCCTCGTATATTTAAGCATTAAAACAATATTCTCTAATCTAGTTAGGAAATGTGATGACACTCTAGACATTTATGGGGACGTGAATGTTTCAGACTGTAGGCCCAGCCTCTCACTCGGACGGGCTGATGGCTGATACGTCACACGGGGTCACAGCTAAAAACACGCAAAGCATTGTGGGTCAATTTCTGCCGGGGGCGCGAACTCACTCAATGCATGACATAAAGGCTTTTATTGATTCGATATTTTGTCTTCATCTTCCTCATCGCTGAAAATATCCTCATTTTAATTTATTCGTAGGTACAAAATTGATCAAGATGACCAATGATTTGAAATATATCTCCAAAAGACACGTGATCAGTGATGAGGAGATACATTACCATACTGTGATTGCACCAAGGTCATGTCTTATCATATAGCTGACCCTTTACTCGTGCCAAAGCACTGCCCTTTGCTTACAGGAATTTATAACCTTGCGGTCACAGGTCGTGGGCAATGAAGCCAATCACAGTGCCAAGCCATCAGCCCCAGTCCCAGCGCCCTTTTCGAGTATAGCAGGCACGAAATGGGTAGAGGGGCACAAGTCCAATCCCTGCACACACTCCAGCCTATTGTCACTTAACACATCCCCCCTAGATGTCAGAAAAGAATTTCTGAGATACCAGTTTAACAATAACCAATACAAGGCGGGGGGGGGGGTCCACTTTGTCCCATAGTTTGCTTCATATGTCTTCGAGCGCTGGGCGACGAGCGAAGCCCAGCCTTTCTCTCAGTCAGCAGTGAGGGCGTCCTAGGACACAAAATCCATTTACAGACATTCTTAAAATTGAGGCTAACTACAATTGCAGTCTGTAGACACAGCAAATAAAACGTTTCACAACCATTTTTTTGTTTTTTGTTTTGCCATTTTATTATTTTCATTTTATTGTTGTCATGTTAGGTGTATCACTCCGACTTGAAATCTTTCTTTGTTATATGTTGACCTGCACAGAGGTCGCTGTTCAGCTTTACTACAGTAAAGGAAAAGACCTTGTCCGAATCATTGGCTGAGTTCGGGCGGCTTGTTCTGGTATGTTCACGAACAGCTCGATTTGTTGTTCGTCGGTCGGCCGCTCGATCGCCGGTAGTTAGTGACATGCAACATGGAGGCGTCCATGTAGGCTACGTTATTCGAGAGTTAATGTTTAGATGGGCTGAATTCTTTGCTATATAAACAGGAACATTCATTTCTGTGTTACGGAAAATAATTAATGATAATTTTGCAAAACTTCCCATTGTGTATGGCTTTGGAAGCCATCTCTCTACTTTTTGCAGCTGTTCAAAAATCAAAATCTCACGAGTTTCTCCGTTTGTTCCTGTAAAACCCTGACGAGGAGGTGGTCTGTGATCCTGTTCTGAGAACAGTGTTCTTGAGTCGTGTTCCCGCCGGTCGAGTGCGAGAACAAGAAACTCGTGTCAAGAACAGGCCGCCCGAACTCGACCAATATTGTGTCTAGAGCTCCATGGAGACTATATCCTGGACACAATTTAACTTTGGACGTGTCTGATATCAGATTTATTTGTAGGTACGAACTTCCTCGATTTTTTTAACATCAAAATGCACAGTTTGATTCGGAGGAAGCTGTACTTTTTGGTGCCCGATGTTTTGCCTTAATTACTGCCATGGATGAGTCTGATCAATCGAGAATCAGGGTATGCGATGGAGCAGATTACTCAGCATTGAACATGGCCGTTTTCCAATACTCAACTTCATCTCTGTCTCAGGCTTCATTCCCAAAACCAATCCCCGATTGTGGTCCTAAAGCCTTTAAATTGCATTGTATTACTATATTTTTTGGCTTTCTCGCATTTTATTTGATGTTCTGTGGTACTAATAGACTGATTACTGCGCTTACATCTTCAAAGTCAGCTAGTAAAAAGCAGTTGGAGCTTGAGACGGAGCCGACGTTGGGTATTGGAAAACGGCCCATGTTTACTCCTTATCAGTCCCGTCTTGAAATAGGAGCACGTACTACGCTACAGTAATGAGTGATTGAAGGCTCTCATCTATCATAAATCTTTGAAACGGCTCACTAATTACTAAAAAGTTTGTTTCCTTAACATTACTCCCTATGTTTTGATTTTAAGAGGGGGAAAAATAATAGAATCACTCTCATAATCGAGAATCATGCATATGCCAAAGAATGCTGACTTGGAAACACCTAGCATGTCACTTCATTTGACGTCGTACTGGCGATCCAGGAGCAGTAGTAGGCAACTCGGGTGTACACTCCGGGGTAGAGGGGATTGGCGCAACCCCAGCCCCAGCTGACAACTCCCACGAGTGTTGTGCTGGGGGAGTGCGAATTAACGTCGAAGTTGCTGACAAGTGGACCACCGCTATCACCCTAGAAAAGAACGAGACCAACAGAAAACGTGCACTTATTGAATGTCTCTTTGTGTTGTCCTCAACCGAACACGCAAAGAAGATTGCTCCGTTGTGCTTTTCAGGTTAAGGCAACCTGTAGGTTAACAAAATAATTTTAAAAAAGGAATGGATGGCAATAAGTGTTGGATGAGGGAGATCCCTCCATTAGACACGTACCCACGCCTGTATATTTTGGCGAAAGTACGTTCAAATTGGTGATGTTGGCCCGGCGGGGTGTCAGTCTTACCCAAGACCCGGCGAAGAGTGATTAGGAGCCAACTTGTGAAAAGCGTTTGGAAATGCAGATTGAAACTGAGTCTTTGGGAGCGCTGCACTAGAGAGTCAGATCAGACTGACCGGTATATCTGTCTTCTCTGTCGTGCCTTGCTTTTGGGGTGATCGCGGTTTTCCTACCTGGCAGGAGTCTTTCCCGGCTGCTGCAGCGCAGACCATGTTGTCTTTGATTTTGCCGTTGTAAGCTCCCTTGCTGTTGCATGTAGCGCGATTCACTCCGTTCACCACCGCCTGTCTCAGTGTGGTCGGGAAGTATCCGGCTGGAAGATTGAACATGAATTGAAGTGAATTATTACACCTTGTCAGAACATACCCCCCTCCATATGCTTTTCAGAGTACAAATCCTTTGTGTCTTGTCTTTTCCATAATCAGACAGATATCCTTTGGTGACTTTTCAAACCAAAAGTATACCATCCGCCTCGAGCAGAATTGCCCCCTCATCGCTTGAAAAGAGCCATGAATGTTGGTCGGAGTATTCTTTTTGTTGGTATGATGCGACTGCAACACTCATCTTTCCAAATCATTTGTGAACCAGCGATGCGCAGTTAGTACAAAACACAGACATATAAATGTTTAAATGTGTGTGGTATAAAAGGAACCTACATTGCTAAGGAAAAAGCCCCCTCTCTTGGTCCAGCTGGAGACCCACAAAACTGAAGAAAAAATTCGCTACATGTTCTGCTCGGTTGACTGTCGACTATACATTGTAAAACTAACGGACAACGATGGTAACGACAATGCCATAGACCGTACTTGCCGTATATGGGGGACCTAATTGCAATTACGTTCCCCAACGTGGTAATTCATCTGAAAACGTTAAAGCTATTGAGAGAACTAGACTCTATTCCAGGATTTCACATCCCGACCCGCTAAAATCACCTGTAACACCCATGAAGGGTTTTAATGTATAGACCTTTAATACGTTCAGGAATATGACTGAAATTGGTTCTCCATATCTAGCAAAGACAAGAGCACGGCTTACATGACGCTTTACCCCAGCCACTCACTAACAGCTTCTCGCCTCCTGAAATGTCTGAACCATTTCTGGCAAGCTTGATGGGCTGTACGGCATCCGACAGGGTTGCTGGTGCGTCCAGATGAATCAGAGATATGTCGTTGGAATGCCATGAAGGGTGGCCGTAGCCCTTGCCTCTGATGATCTGTTGCCCGTTTGCTAAGTTGTGGAATCCAAGCCCAACGTACGGTGCTCCCCTACGTTGATATACAAGAAAACTGTTTTCACTTACAGAAAGAAACTGTGAAAAGACTTACAGTGCAAATGAATAAAGGCACGATAAGTGTCTGCTTGTGGTTACATTACAGAGTCACAGTGAGATTGGTGATGGATGTTGTTAAGAGCCGTTGCTTTTCACAAGTATCGTACGTGACAGTTAGGTGAGTTTGACATTAGTCATTCCCATGGGTTTGTACAGCGAATGTCTGATTTTTCTCGACAATGGAAATCAGACATTCCCTGTACAATACTATGGGAAAGTCCACGGTGTCGAGGAAAATCAGACATTCGCCGTACAAACTTTTGGGAATGTCCAATGTCCAATATCAATATAACTTTACTGTCATGTATCGTACAGCCCATAGACTTCAAAGCCAATAAGATACACGCAGGAATCCACGCATGCGCGCAGTGTACACAGGTTTCTTGTTCTTGCGCTCGAACGGCGGGAACACGACTCAAGAACACTTTTCTCTGAACAGGATCACACACTACCTCCTTGTCAGGGTTTTACAGGAATACATGAAAAAACTTGTGAAATTTTTATTTTTGAACAGATGTAAAAAGTAGAGAGATGGCTTCCACAGCCCCTGACAATGGGAAGTTTGGCAAAATTAAGATTAAATATTTTCTACAACAGAGAAATCCATGTTCTTGTTTAAATAAAAAAGAATTCAGCCCAGATAACATGAATACATGCAGAATGTAGACGTGACGACTTCGGAATATTTTGACTATTTCCGGAAAACTGGAAGAATTCCTCGATAACAAGCGAAATTTGCTAACGCACGGAGTCTATCATATAGCTTGAACAATACAGGCGATTCACAATTGTGCGCTGTAAGAGTTTGCAACGCGTGCATCAATCGCAACGCGCGGAATTTGTCCACCCTTTCCAAACGCGCATTAAGTCGACAGATCTACATGTATATCTGTATGGTATAGTCGGCAAAGCATCCAAGGGAAACATCACACCAACTATATAAAGTTTACCCTTCCCTTGATGAGATTGATGCCAAATTAAAACAACCTTTCAATGAAAATATTGCCCGACTGCCTCCTTGAATACTGACACTGATGTTGCATTTACCACAGATTGAGGCATGTTGCTCCAATCCCTAACTGTTCTGGGAAGGAAGATATCGTCAGAAACCTTGGCATGAGAACAGATTTGCAATTGTGTTTTGTATGACCCCTGGAGATTCTAACATTTGGAGTGAGGATACCACCAGACTGAACATCGACCAACTTATTGATTATCTTGAACATCATGGATAACCGGTTTGTTTTCCGTCCTGTCTCAAGGGATGACTAGCCAAGTTCCTAGAGTATGTAAGTCACGGTGCCAGGTGCTCTACTACAGTTGTTGGAAATGAATGTAGCAGCTTGTCTTTGGATCTGTTCGAGACAATGAATGTCAGACACCAAGTGGGGATCCCAGGCAGATGACGAATATTCCAGCAATGGTCGAACCAATGTGAAGTACGATCCTTTTTTTCGCACATTGTGATTGGCGGACGCGTTGCAAACTCTTGGTGGCGCACTATTATGAAACGTCCGTATTAAGCACAAGCATGGTGAAGCATGGTGAAGCTGAGCCGAAATAAGAAGGAAACTGCCAAGAACAGGAAGTGGGTCAAATGAGTCCCTGGTGAGAACAAAATAAGTGCGCTCAACTTGGTGATGACTAAGAACAGCTATGCAGGGGGTACATACTAACCCAGTCCCAACACAGTGAGCAGCAGTTAACACCCAACGTGTGCTGAGAAGAGTTCCGCCGCAATACTGACTGTTAAATCCCCCAGTGGGTGTACGGAAGATAGCAACTTGGTAGGGGCGACTTTTTAAAGGCGCCTCGATGCCGCCAAAGATCGACTTCTCGTCTAGGCGGCCTGGTGAAAACGCTACATGGAGAGAAATAGAAATCTTATTGACTACATCGTACATTTGAATAACTTGGACTCGTGTTAACACGAATTTTATACTCTTGAACAGACAACTACAGGAACACCTACTGGTATGTGAGAGAATTGTTGTACTGCACGATCAGACTGCGAGGCGCATCACATTATCATTGTCCGAAAGCGTCTCTCCCACGGGAGTGCGCAACAGTGCCCTCTCCTGATTCATTTATAATTGCCGAATCATTCCATTTTGAATCACATTGTTCCTCCAATCCCCGAAGTTCTTTCTTCATCTCTAGACGCCCTGTACCTTAATTATCCAGTTACAAGGTTAATCATGAAATATATCCCTTGTGCGTGGACGATATAAAGTGAATACACTTTGGTTGATTTTAAGGTGGAGTACACCATTGCTATTGGTAAAATCCTGAAAATCGGACCACGCCGTATAAACCTGAAATATCTTACTTGAAAGAAAGTACATTACAGTCTCAATCAGCCTGTAAAATACATCCACCCATAATGGCGTAGTTTTCAAGAAAACAAAAATGTCGTTTCCTTTTTATGATGGTCGGGTGAGCATCGCCATAGAGCTAATATCACTTCGTACACCACGTCCTTTAAAACAGGCGCCAGTTTTCTTATAGTGTTTGCAGATGGTGAGGGAGTCTCCATTAATGAACGGAGAAACCTAAAAGCAGCTAAAAATATACTGAAATACATTCACCCAAAGCATTGTGAATTGAAATTAGGCGTGTTAGGCGTAAAGCAAAAAATCACCCCTAAAGCATAATGGTATGATCCAATATGGCGGCTGTTTCCTAGCATAATTATTTTCGTCAACAAAAAGTACGATTTCCACATGTTAATCTTCCCTTGTTTTAAGATATGATTCTCTGTTAATTATAATTATTATTGATGAATCAACTGAGACTTCCATCGACTTGTAAACTGATATGAAAGTGCTGTTATAGGCTTAAGCACGATTGCGCGCGCACGTACATTAGGCCTTCTCGATTCGATGTCACGGACTCGAGTTGACAGCGTTGCTGGAGGAAGTTTTTCCATGAATCCGCAATGCTACATTTTCTAGGAGCCACATTACTCCAAGGTAAATTTACTAATTTCTCCTAGCCGTTGAAAACTGAACAGTTTTACGGGAATGAGAATCTGTCATGCTAGTTTCCCAACCTGACCCCGTGGACGTTGTTTTCTTGTAGTACGAATGCCCCATAATCCATAAATTTTACGAAAGATCAACTACAAGACCTTCGATTTAAGCGTTGAAAAATGCAGCGCTGTTTTTCTCGATATTTTGCAAAGCAGTGAAATGTTGCAGTGAATATTGTACACCGCAATCAGCAAATCTTGTGAAATTACGACAAAAAAATCGATGGTGTCTGCTACCTTTAAATATGATATTCGGGAGATGTCTTGGGTTTATAATTGTTGGATTTAGTGCATATCGTATTATGTTCGTGCCACATTATACATGACACGAGCTCTGGGCATATATTTTCATAAGACTTAATAATTTTTTTTTTGGGGGGGGTAAAACTAGAGTAATGTAATCATTGTTTGGCTTTTATCTAGGTTCATAATATCAGTTTTGCTGGGCCAACTAGCCCTATGAATATGATTACACATAATTTGCTGATGATAACATCAATTGTTATTATCTAGGTCTGTGCACATATTTATTAGTTTCTTCGTGTGCATTCTGTTTTGTAGACCACAGGGTAAACAAACAATCAAGCCCATCAACGGGAATTGATTGACTCCTATCAATCATTTTTTTTCACGTGGTAGAAAAGTAAACGTTGAAAGTTTGCGCGAGTGATCCGAAATTTACACCCACGCAACATATTTCTGCACTCTTGAGTATTGATGTGTACAAACTGATCTGGTTTAAAAATCATACACCAAACAGCACAATTATTAGAATTCTTTGATATGAATTAAAGGTACAAAAACTGATCCAAAGCCATCGTACAAAGAAAAAACGGTTCGGCTATTTGTTCAAATGTGTGTAACCGCATGCTCATGGTTCGACATTTAAAGGAACCAAGAAATAGAAATATTTTTATAAATTTTACTAAAAACCCTTGAAATTGCATCTTTGGGTTTCAATTAAACTTATTTTAAATGTTTGCAATTTTATCCCATATTTTGATGCTTTTTTGGTTTTATGCTGATGCATATTTGCACTTTCATGAGCAGAATGATGTCACCCAAGGCATTGAATCTCAATGTTGCACTAATTTGTATACGGAAAAGATGTAGAATTTTTTAACCACTGCTATGGCAGATTTCATTTTCTTTGGCAATTTATTGTTGTGTAAGTATATGGCAATAATCCATCAAAAATTCTTTTCACAGAAATGTTCCGAAATTTTGGGTTCACAATTTGAACATGAAAACATGCAACATGAACCATGTCTCCCTGGATTTACATCAAGGCCAAAACGCCCTCACTTGTCCAGAAATGCTTGATCAATTTTTATTGTTTGAAAAAGTGCACTGTCCAGTTTACTTAACTCAAAAAAGATGTCAAACAGTCTTTATACGTGGTAGGAGAGTACAGAGATGCACAAAAAGTGATTCTAAGAAAAGTTCATTTCCTGGATTCTTTAAAGAGCTGGGTTAGTTTGGACCCCCCACAGCAGGGGAAAGATTCTTCCCTTTCAGCTGTCACTCACCTGATTGTTTTGAAACTTAGCATGCATGTAAAGACTCTGTTTTCGAAAGCAACAATTTCAATTCAATGTGACAAAGGTTCTGATGTTGTAGTCATTTGAAATTCACGGCGCAAACGTTTCGGCCCGCGTGCATGGAACACGGAATGGGAAAAGAGTTGCTTTTCAGTGGTTGACCCGTCTCGGAAAATGAGCATTTTGCAAGGCCAGCATGTCTTATTTTTAGAAAATTTGTGTCAAAATGACCACAAGATGTGTCTGAGGGTAGGTTTGTGAAAACGCAAATACACGGTAGCGATATTAGAGAAACGTTTGAGGGGTTGGATTCCCCCTCGGATGTTTTCTCTTGAAAACATCTGAATACAGGTAATCACCTGAAACTTCATCAAAGTAAAGCTGGGGCAGCCTGCTGGTCGCGGGCCTTAACAAAATGACTTACCAAGAGCCAGTGAAAGGCAGGCGAAGAACACGAAGATCCTCATGGTGAGTGAAATGTCGAGTAGTTAAAAGGATGTTCGTCACTTGACTTCTGTGTACTCTCTCGGCTTAGTGGGTACCTGCCCAAACGGGACGGCGCCTTTTATTAAGGCCCTCGTCGGACGCGTCGTGCACTCTGCTGCATGGTGAAACTAAACAGCTGAGTATCTCACTGCATACTGATAGTGACGCATGTTTCCTTATCTTAATTTAGTGTGCCTTGAAGGCTTTGTATCTCATGTGACCAATTTGTGCACTCCCTATTGCTGTTTTCATAATTGGTTATGAAAGCGAAAGTGGTGACGGAAAACAGCAGCCCTAAATTCGTACGCGAGCTTGAAAAAAGTTGGTTGTAGATTCTATAGGAGGTTTACGGAAGCCCGTAGTGCTAAGTTTATCTCTGCAAAAGTACTTATGGCGAAATTACGCAATAATTTTACGAAATGACATTGCTCCATAACGGAATACAGTTGCAAAATAACACAATAATATTGTGAAATAACGCATCAGTTCTACTGACGTTTGGGGTACCTTCGCACGGTTACTCCTGGTAACCAGAGTAGGATGCGCGCAAATTACACCTGGGTCTCGCAGGAGTATACTTCCCCGTTAGCGAGAGTATACTTTCGCTGATCAGTGGGTCGGACTGCAGCCGTTTGAGCGTGAACATCAGAAGCTCACTCGAAGGCACCCTTGAGTGAGCAGTGCGAGTGATTTCCCGTAAAATACCATTCGAGGAAAGCTAAGCATGACATTACGCAAACTTGTGAGCTTCTACTTCTCTCTTGGTTTGAGTTATGATCAAACATTGTGTTTTTTTACATCATCGTAAGTTTAAGGACCCTAAAACGACATTTGGCCTATCACGGATTGTCCAGGACAACGACTAAGTCATCGATTGTTGATTGTTGCTCTTTTCATACTGGAGCAGACGCAGAGGGTGCGTTCGAGCGAGGGGAGGGTGCGTGCGAGCGAGGGGAGGGTGCGTTCGAGCGAGGGGAGGGTGCGTTCGAGCGAGGGGAGGGTGCGTTCGAGCGAGGGGAGGGTGCGTTCGAGCGAGGGGAGGGTGCGTTCGAGCGAGGGGAGGGTGCGTGCGAGCGAGGGGAGGGTGCGTTCGAGCGAGGGGAGGGTGCGTGCGAGCGAGGGGAGGGTGCGTGCGAGCGAGGGGAGGGTGCGTTCGAGCGAGGGGAGGGTGCGTTCGAGCGAGGGGAGGGTGCGTTCGAGCGAGGGGAGGGTGCGTGCGAGCGAGGGGAGGGTGCGTGCGAGCGAGGGGAGGGTGCGTTCGAGCGAGGGGAGGGTGCGTTCGAGCGAGGGGAGGGTGCGTGCGAGCGAGGGGAGGGTGCGTTCGAGCGAGGGGAGGGTGCGTGCGAGCGAGGGGAGGGTGCGTGCGAGCGAGGGGAGGGTGCGTGCGAGCGAGGGGAGGGTGCGTTCGAGCGAGGGGAGGGTGCGTGCGAGCGAGGGGAGGGTGCGTTCGAGCGAGGGGAGGGTGCGTTCGAGCGAGGGGAGGGTGCGTTCGAGCGAGGGGAGGGTGCGTTCGACCGAGCTACTCGTGTTAAAACTAACAACATGAGTGCTCTCCTGAGCGTTCAAACGGCAGGAGTACGACCCACAGGTCAGCGAGAGTATATTACTACACCTCATACATATTCTTGAGCAAATCGGAGCGCGTCATTGGCCGATTCCGACTCGCGTCTGGGAAGTAGAAATGATACGCGACCATGTGACGTCATAGTAGTGAGTATCCACCTCGCCGCGGTGCGGTAGTTTTTTTTTCTGGTAGCATCAAAACACCCTCTGGAACCCGCCGTGTAAACATGTAGTCTGTTTCATGTAATCTTTACGGAACTAGTCTGGAGTTTTATCCTCATGGCTATTACAGTAAAGACCCCAAACGTATATCAGCACCAGACTATTGAAGCCCTGTTTCTATGTACATCTGCACTCACCTATCATTACATGGAAATTTAGCAGCTGAGAAACAACAATGGCGTCTGTGAGTACAAGTAACGTGAGATTTCAGTTTGAATATTGATGCAGTATAGTCCCAACCCATTACCGACCTATTACTGGTCCCGACCTACACCTCGGGACCAGTAATTCCCACTACTTTCCCTCAAACCATGCTGTATTTGTACGCTCTCGTTAGACGAGGAGTATACTCCTGCATCCGAGTGATGCGCACGCATCCTGCCATACCCGAACGCAGTAACCACGCGAACGCACCCAGAATGGAGTATGACATTTGATTTCAGCGTGCGGTGCTTACGCTGAGAGGCAAAACACCAAAGGAGGCAACAATCACATCGCGAAAACCACAGCGTTATTTTGCAAAGCTATATATGGGTTTTTTCTCAAACTATTTTGGTATTTTGCAAAGCTACTTAAATATTTCGCAAAGTTATTGCGTTATATCGCAATAAAATTTTTTTGCATATTTAAAATTGGTACTAACGGGCTTCCGTAGAGGTTTGAGGAGCAGACAATTTATTTGAATTGATTTTGTTCGCTCTTTTGTAAAAATAAAATCAGTTGAAGCCGCAAACAAAGTTGAGGGCAAACTTAGACTGTAACGTTGTCCAGACTCGGAAACTGAACGCTGAGCTATACGCACTGTTTACTAGACGGGTTCAATGGTGTTTGCCCACGACTTGAAATTCAGCAGCTGGCTGCATTGAACCGCCATCTTAAACATCAGCCGAGGACATTTACCTATTTATTAGATTCGCTATTCACGGGAGGCAAATTGTGTCACACGAACAAGATTTTTTTGGGGTTGAAATGACAAACAACCATGGCCCATTCTGACTGACCGAGAAAAATACCAGTAATGTGAACTCTTGTCTTGACAGAGCCCGGAAAATCATGTCCAGGTGACATTTTGCTCTCGGTGTTTTTGAACTTTGCAAAAAAAGTTGGCTCCCTGAACTATTACTTTCGCAAACAGAGAAAATACAAAACAGAGGCCATTCTAAAAAGATGATTCATTGCTAATGGATGAGTAGAACTTGGCTTCATATAACCCTTGCCTTTTAGTTACACTCGGTTGTACAGTTTATGCAGGCTCCGTTTACAAGAGATATTTTGAAGATACGTGTGGGAATTTTATGGCAAACTACATATGGGTAACTTCGGTATGGCCTTTATCATCAATATTGCTTTCTGCCTTCCCTATCACAAAATAATAACCCCAAAACACGGTCTATGAAACAAAGCGTCAATCATGGTCGAAAGCAAGACTCAACATGCCGAATTTAAACACTGATCACAGCCGTATCGTTTGAATCTCAAACTAACGTCATCGTGACGTGAATTGGTGGTTACGTAGAGAGTTTTGCTGCGCATTTTGTGCGCTCGACGTCATATCAGAGTCGGGTCAATACAATTTTTTTGTGTTTGTTTTTCTTTTATGTTTTTGTGAGTCGGGAACTCGAAGATATCTTTTGTCACGGATATTGCAACATTGTGCCACTCTATAACATTTTGTGTAGTTACGTCGACAGGAGTTAGTGTTCACGGTTACTTGCGTCTTTGTTGTTCATAAGGCTAAAAAATTCTAATAAAACAAATCAGAATTATTCTGTAAGTAAGAAGCTCATGGGTCCTACATAATTCATGTAACTAGTACTTGTATACAAATATAGCGCTTTTACATTGAAAGTTCTTTTGTAGAAAATCACGAAAAAGATTGAGAACCAGGTAATGTCTTGATCTTGAAAAGAATGTACATATGACCTTTCAAAGGAAATTTCTCTGTTTGAGGGTGGCTCGGACATGGTTCCTTGACCTGTGTTGTAAACTTCCCCTCGGTGCCGCTTTTCAAAATAACCCCATTGAAATAAACAGTTCCCATTGAAAAGACTCTTCCTTCTCTCATTCTCATCATGCACGCACTATTTTCAGTACCCTGCAACCATAGAACTACATATAAGATTTGGAGAGCGCACTCAGTAATACTCTGCGCGCTACGCGGCCGTGCTGGCCAGTGACCCGTCTGCCATTTTGCAAGTGGCCAAACCAATAGCAAAATACCCGGATCTCTATTTGTGAAACGAGACACTTTTCTACTTGTTGCTCGTCTTACGAAATGGCGTTCATGTAACCCTGTCGGAGCGTGTCACGGACGTGGCTAGTGCGTTCTCTTGTTGTTTTAATGTAACTACATGCCCGCAACAGATAAGCGTTTACTAGCGAGGCTGAATAGCGCTGTCTGCCGACTTTAAACCTGCAGATAAATGTCACTCCCACTACTTAATCTGCAAAGCACCTAAGCGCAAGCTTGGTTGTCAAGCCCTGTTTGATTAACAGTATTTTCTTTTCGATTCTTAAAGGGGACTTCTATGCTATTTTGCACTTGTAGGTCCGAAGGCGTATAATCGTTCTTTATATATGAAAAGGGTCTGTGTGGCAGTCAGTGTGATCGTGGGAGCGAAATATCGGGCTCTCCTGTTTAATTTAAAAAAAGTTGACCGTGGGAAGTCTTTTCGCGTCGTCTATGGGTCGTAACAAGTGAAAGGAGGAAATACAGTCGATCCAACCAGCAAGTATGTCAAATGTACATGTATTCTGAAAAAGTGCAAAGGTTGCCATTCAATACGCTGCAAATTACAGCTATTTCAAGGGACATGTTGTAATGGTGTAACAAAATGGGACGATCTTCTGCATAAGAATAAGTGGACTTTAAATGTTTGAACTGAATGGGGTAGAATATCCCAAACTGAAACTATAAATTGGGGTAAAATCATGAAGGTGAGCCACGTTGTTAAGCAACCAGTCCTTCAACAGTGATCACCAGACAACTATCAGACAAGTATCAGTGAAAACGAGACGCCTTAGGTCGTACAAGAAATGCTTGAAGTCGCTCTGACCTGCTATGATAAACTTGATGCAGTTGGGTGTCTCCCATATGAAAAAAGGTCTGTTAGCCTGCTAATGATAAGCAGTTACGTAGTTTATTTGTATCGTGTATGTGAATACTTTGATATCCTGGTGTATCTTTAATTTGAAAAGTTTTCTCCATATATTTAAGCCCTAAAAAACAATATTCTCTGATCTAGTTTGAGACATGTAATGACACTCCACACGTTTTAGAGAACGTGTGTGTTTCAGACTGCGAGCCCAGCCTTTCTCTCAGTCAGCAAGGAGGGCGTCCTAGGGCACAAAATGCATTTGTAGACGTTCATAAAATTGAGGCTAATAACAACTGTAGTCGGGTGACACAGAAAAAACAGTTTCACCACCAATTTTTATTTTTCTCTCATAAGTTCATTTTATTTTTGCCATGTTAGTTTTATCGCTCCAAGTTGATCCAATTTTTTCACCAGAATGTTGACCTGCATTATAGAGGTCGCTGTTCAGCTTTACTTGAGTAAAAGGAAAGACCTTGTCCGCATCATTTTGTCTATAGAGCTAGATCTAAAGTCTTACAGTAGACGTAGCCATTGCCTCATGAAGACCATCCTGTGCACGATTTAGGTACGAACTTCCACTTTTTTCAACATCAAGATGCAACGGAAAGGACAGTTTGATTCGAAGGAAACTAAACCATTTTGGTGCCCGATGCAATGCCTTAATTACCGTCATTAATATGAATGTATCTGATTTTTTTGACAGGCAGGGGCAACATTCACATGCCCTACAGCAGATTGTAATAATCTAATATTGAACATGTTCACTGGTTACCAGACTCGTCTTGAAATAGGAACACGTGCTGCTACAGTAATGGTGATTGAAGGCTCGCGCCAACAAATCAAACCTTTGAAACGGCTCACTAATATACTTGGCACAATCAAAATCGATACACAGAAGTTTGTTTCCTTAATGACAATACTTTATATTTTCATTATAAGAGGGAAAAATGATAGAATAACTCTCGTAATCGAGAATTAAGGAAGTGCTGTGGAATGCTGACGTGGGAGCACCTTGCATGTCACTTCATTTGACGTTATTTTGGCTATCCAGGAGCAGTGGAAGGACACTCGGGTGTACACTCCGGGGTAGCGGGGATCGGCGCAACCATAGCCCCAGCTGACAATTCCCTCAAGCGTTGTGCTGTTGACGTATCGGTTTTCGTCGAAGTTGCTGACAATTGGACCACCACTATCGCCCTTAAAAAGATTGAGACCATCAGAAAACGTGCACTTATTGACTGCATAGGAGAGGAGAGTACCAGTTTGTTCCATTACCTATCAGGGACGGATTCGGGATTTTTCGGCTGGTGGTTCAAATTTGTTCAATATTTGTTGGTGCCATTAATTCTTTTGGTTTTGTCCTCAACAGAACACGCAAAGAAGATTGCTACTTTGTACTTTTTATGTTAAGGGGGTTGCAGCCTGTAGATTAACAAAATAATAAAAATAAGAAATGGATGGCAATAAGTGTTGGGGGGGAGGGGTGACTTCCTCCTCCGGACCCATGCCTGTCATTTTGGTGAAAGTACTTTGGTGATGTTGGCCCAGCGCAGTGTCAGTCTAACTCAAAACCTGGCGAAGAGTGACTAGGAGCCAACTTGTGCAAAGCATTTAGAAATTTAGATTGAAACAGAAATCTTTGGGAGCGCTGCACTAGAGAGTCAGATCAGACGGACCGTCTGAGAGCCTGCACCCAGACCGGTATATTTGTCCTCTCCGTCCTGCCTTGCTTTTAGGGGGATTGCGGTTTTCCTACCTGGCAGGAGTCTTTCCCAGGAGCCGCAGCACAGATCGCGAAGTTTGCAATTTTGAGGCCGTAAGCAGTGCTGCATGAGCTACGACTCACTCCGCACAGCACCACCTGTCTCAGTTTGGCCGGGTAATAACCGCCGGCTGGAAGATTTAACATGAATCGAAGCAAATTATTAAACCGTGTCAGAACATGCTTCATATGCTCTTCAGGGTATAAAAAATTGCTTTGTGTCTTTTCCATAATTAGACAGATATCCTTTGGTGACTTTTCAAACCAAACGTATACCATCCGCCTCGAGCAGCATCGCCCCCCTCCCCCATCGCGTGAAAAGAGCCATGTTGGTCGGGAGTATTCTTTTTGTTGGTAACGATGTGACTGCAACTTTCGTCTTTCCAAGTCATTTGTGAACCATCGATGCGCAGTTAGTACAAAACACAGACATATAAATGTTTAAATGTGTGTGGTATAAAAGGAACCTACATTGCTAAGGAAAAAGCCCCCTCTCTTGGTCCAGCTTGAGACCCTCAAATTTAAGAAAAAAAATCGCTACTTGCTCTGCTTGGTTGGCTGTCGACTATACATGGTAACAGACAACGATGATAACAATATGCGATAAAGCGTATTCGCGGGGGACCAAATTGCAGTTAGATTCCATAACGTAGTGATTCATTTGAAAACGTTAAAGTTATTAAGAGAACCAGACTCTATTCCCGGATTTCACAATCCGACCCACTAAAATCACCTGGTACCGCCCATAAAGGGTTTTAATGTATAGGCCTACAATACGTTCAGGTATATTCGCGGGGACCCAATTTCAGTCATATTCCCTGGCGCAATGTATTTATTTGAACACGTTGAATTCAAAGAACCAGACTATGTTCTACAATTTCATTCCGACCCCCCAAATCACCTGGTACCATCCTATTACGGGTTTCGAATTTATGCTATACGTTCAGGAATACGACTGAAATTGAAGACGCCGTGAATACGGTCTGTTACCAAAATTATACTTCCATATCTAGCAAGGACGGGAGCAACGCTTACATGACAGGGAGCCCCAGCCACTCACTAACAGCTCCTCGCCTCCTGAAATGTCTGAACCAGCACTGGCAAGCTTGATGGGCTGTACGGCATCCGACAAGGTTGCTGGTGCGTCCAAATGAATCAGAGCTATGTCGTCACCGTGCGTCGGGTGACGGTACCACTTGCCTTTGATGATCTGTTGCTTGACATTTAAGTCGTGGTATCCAAACCCAGCGTACAATCTACATTGGTATACGTGTATAAGAAAAATACTGCGTCACTGACCGAAGGAAACTATGAAATGACTTACAGTACAAATGAATAAAGACATGAGATGGTACTCTCTGTTCCTGACTACTTCATAAAGTCACAGTGAGATTGGGGATGGGTGTAGAGCCGTCGCTTTTCACAGGAATCGCACTGCCATAGTACGTTTCAAAGCCGTACAGGCTACTACACACAGGAATCAGTGCATGCGCGCAGTGTACCAGCCGTTCCGACGATGACGTTACCAGTTTACCACAAGCGAAATTTGCTAACGCACGGAGTCACAACCCACGAATAATTAAGGACAAGCATAGTGAAGCTGAGTCGATTACAAAGAAGGACACTGACGAGAACAGGCCTAGGAGGTGGGTCAAATGAGTCGTCGATGAGAACAACATTAGCGCGCTCATTTGGGTAATGATTCAAAACAACTATGCGGGGGTACTTACCCACCACAGTGAGAGGCAGTTAACACCCAACGTGGGCTGATGAGGACTCCAGCGCAAGAAAAACTGTAAAATCCCCCATTGGGTGTATTGAACAGAGCGACTTGGTAGGGACGACTTTTTAAAGGTGCCTCGATGCCGCCGACGATTGACTTCCCCTCATTTAGGCAGCCTGGTGAAAACGCTGGAGGGAAATAGAAATCTTATTGGCTACATTTGGGTAGCTTGAGCTCATGTTAACACGAATTTTATACTTTTGATTCTTGAACAGACGATCGACAGGAATATATGCTATTATGCGAAAGAATATATTCACGATCAGACAGCCAGGTGCATCACCATTGTCCGAAAGCGTCTCTTCCACGGGAGCGCACAACATTGCCTTCTCTTGATTCATTTATAATACAGCCATTTCACAATAGCGCGCCACCAAGAGTTTGCAACGCGTTGGCCGATCAGTGGAAAGGGTCGACAAATTTCGTGCGTCATGATTTGCCAATATGAAGTGTCATCTAGGTTTTTACACATATTTTTTTAGTTCCGTCATGTTTATTCTGTTTTTTAGACTACGGTAAATAAACAATCCAGCCCATCACCAGTTTCGCTCTCAACTTCTTTCAATCATTTTTTTTTCACGTGGCAGAAAAGTAACGTTGAAAGTTCGCGCGAGTGATCCGAAATTTACACCCACGCAAAATATTTCTGCACTCTTGAGTATCGAAGAGTGGCACCAGCAAACTAACTCTCAGATCTGCTAAAGTAAAAGCAATTGGTGATTCAAACCGAGTTTGGAACTGAAAGCGAGAAGAGAATTGCCCTTTTCTTTATTTTCTTTAGCTCACATCAGTGCACTAATTGAGATCGGGCTTGATGTCATAAACCAGACAGCATATTCAGCAGAATTCTTTGATATGAGTTAGGGTACACACAAATCAAAAGCCATCGTAGAACCAGAAAAACTGGTACGGCTATTTAGTCAAATGTGGAAACGCATGGTTGAACCCTTAAAGAGCTGGCTTAGTTTGGACCACCCACGTCAGGGGAAAGATTCTTCCCCTTCTGCTGTCACTGACCTGATTATTTTGAAACTTTTGAAGCATGCATGTAAATACACCATTGTCGAGAGGAACAAATGTCAATTCGGTGTGACAATGGTTCCTAATGTTGTAGTCATTTGAAATACATGATCACAAACGTTTCGGCCCACGTGAATGCAACACGGAATGGGAAAAGAGTTGCTTTTCAGTGGTTGACCTGTCTCGAAAAAATGAGCATTGTGCAAGACCAGTATGTCTGATTGTTAAAAAATTTGTGTCAAAATGACCACAAGATGCTACTTAAAAGTGTCTGAGGGTGGGTTTCTGAAAAAAACATGCACGGGAACGATATTGGAGAAACGTTTGAGGTTGGACTCCGCTTCGTGTTTTTCCCTGAATACATGCATATCAGCTGAAAGTTCATCAAGGTAAAGCTGGGGCAGCCTGCTGGTCGCGGGCATTAACAAAATGACTTACCAAGAGCCAGTGAAAGGCAGGCGAAGAACACGAAGATCCTCATGGTGAGTGAAATGTCGAGTAGTTAAAAGGATGTTCGTCACTTGACTTCTGTGTACTCTCTCGGCTTAGTGGGTACCTGCCCAAACGGGACGGCGCCTTTTATTAAGGCCCTCGTCGGACGCGTCGTGCACTCTGCTGCATGGTGAAACTAAACAGCTGAGTATCTCACTGCATACTGATAGTGACGCATGTTTCCTTATCTTAATTTAGTGTGCCTTGAAGGCTTTGTATCTCATGTGACCAATTTGTGCACTCCCTATTGCTGTTTTCACAATTGGTTATGAAAGCGAAAGTGGTGACGGAAAACAGCAGCCCTAAATTCGTACGCGAGCTTGAAAAAAGTTGGTTGTAGATTCTATGGGACGTTTATGCAAGCCCATAGTGCCAAGTTTATCTCTGCAAAAGTACTTATGACGAAATTACGCAATAATTTTACGAAATAATGCTATAACATTGCGACATAACGCAATACAGTTGCGAAATAACAGAAAAGCCAATAACGCAATAGTTCTACTGACTTTTCGGGTACGCTCGCACGGTTAATCCTGTTAACAAGGAATAGGATGCCTGCGCATTGGTGCTGGAGTATACTCCCACGTTAGCGAGAGTATACTCTTGCTGACCAGTCGGTCAGACTGCAGCCATTGTGAGAGTAAACACCAGTAGCTCGCTCGAACGCACCCGTGAGCGAGCAGTGCGAGTGATTTCCCGTGAAACAGCATTCCAGAGAAGCTAACATTACGCAAACTCGTGAGCTTCTTCTTCTCTCTTTTTGGCAGCAAAATCATCGTAAACTTAAGGACCCTAGAAACGATGTTTGGTCTATCAACAGGGAGCAACAATCAACATCGCCAAAACTACAGCGTTATTTCGCTAAGCTATTGGGTTACTTCGCAAGCTATGCCGTTTATTTCCCAAGGGTACTGCGTTATTTCGCTAAGTTATTGCGTTATTTCGCAATAACAAGTATTTTTGCATAGTTAAAATTGGCACTAACGGGCTTCCATAGAGGTGTGAAGAGCACATAATTTATTTGAATTGAATTTGTTTTGTTCTTTCGTAAAAATAAAATCAGTTGAAGCCGAAAATAGGAAAGGGCAAACAAAACGCTGAGCTATATGCACCGTCTACTAGACGGGTTTTAATAGTATCTTCCCAGCAGTTGACTGCATTGAACCGCCTGCTTAATCGTCAGCCAAGGATATCTCTCCGTTTAGATTCGCTACTCAAGGGAGGCAAATCGTGTCACACGAACAAGATTTTTTTTTGTTGAAGTGACATTTTGCTTTCGGTGAACTTTGCCACAAAAAAGTCGGCTCCCTGAACTATTAGAATAATGAGAAAATTCCAAGAGAGCAGCACTTGGCTTCATTTGACCCTTACCTTAGTTGCAGGCCGCGCTCCGTTTACAGGAGATATATTGACGATACGAGTGAGAATTCTTATGGCAAACTACATATGGCTAACTTCGGTGCGATCTTTATCATCGATAATGCTTGCTGCCTTCATCACAAAATGATAGCCCCAAAACAGTGTGACTGTCTTCGAAACAAAGTGTCAATCTGTCTTTGAAACAAAGTGTCAATCATGGTCGAAAGCAAGACTCAACATGCAGCATCAAGTACTATACAATAAGCCTTTTGCGGGTTAACTTTGACCCAAATCTGGTACACTGAGTTCTTTAATTCACGTGAACATAACAAATTGAATTCTCCTGTTGCCAAACCTTGTGATTCTGGGCAAGCTTTTGCTTAGTTAAATAAAAGATGCCTTGCAACAGTCCTCAATGGATAAACTCAAAGATATTTCTTGTTATATTAGTAAATTATTGCTAGTCTTAAACATTTTGTGAAGCGTCGATGGAACTACTGTTCACTGTTGCTTGAGTCTTTGTTGTTTATAAGGGGGAAAACTTCTAAAGAAACAAATCAGAATTATTCAGTATATGATAAGCAACTCATGGCGTGGATCCTACAAAATACATGCACGTAACCGGTACATACTTGTATACAAACTGGCTTTGGCACTGACAGTTCTTTTGTACAAAATCGCGAACCGAGCACATGAATACCAAGTAATGTCTTGATCTCGAAGAGAATGTGTTTTGCACAGGAAACCTCTCTGTTTACGGGTGGCTTGGACCTCATGGTAAATTCCATTGACCAGCCCTTTTTTGTACATGGTGCTTACCGTCCATGACAGAGAGAAGTCCCGCGTAACCAATGCACCGAGTCAAAATCCTCCCTCAAGAGCCCCAAGTATTATGTCAATTTGCCAAGGTTTAATCTAAAAATAAGCAAAATATTTCGATCAATTGACAAATTAATTTAATACAAATTACACAAAGTATCCGTACATGTTATGCAAATGAAATAAACACTGAAATAAACATTGAATTCCTAAACGTGCCGATGCAGCAGATTCGTCCGATCCGACTACCTGCCGCTACTTATAAGTAGACCTTGCACACCATATAAGCCATGCTATAAGCAGGTTGGTATCATTGGATCAAAGCAGGACTAAGTTCGCCACGCTTGTAAGCGTGGCATTAAAAGCGCCCCACTTGCCACACAACAGAAAGTTACTGCTACGGTACACAATCTAAAACTGGTCTAGCTTACAAGTGTGGCGAACGTAGTTCATGCAACGATCGAATGATGCCAACCTACTCATAGCATGGCGTATTTAGTGTGCAACCCTACTTATGGGTAGCGGTGGGTCGTCGGATCGTGTGTTAGACTAGCATTACAACTTTAGCGGGTACACTTTGAATCGCCCAACATCATGTTGAGTATGCCTACATGATCGTGCATTTACACATCACTGAAGTATTACAATCGACAAGGTTTCACAAACACACAAAAACTCTGAAAACTTACGACTCTGCCAGACTCTAAGAAAGTTCCAGGACAGCTGCAGACAATGTACTGTATATATCTACTGCTACAAACTAGCTCAATAACCCAAACTAGGAAGTATTATCGGCAGTTTTATCCTTGCAATTTATCTGGTCAATCCAACCTCTGCAAAGGCAGTCCTTCACACACCCTTGGATGTATACATTGTACACAACAGAGCCTGAAAGCTGACCGCTGATGGCGCGCTTCCGGAACCCTTGGATAAGAAAAATAACGTGTAGAAATTTTAGAATTGGTAATATATTTGCGTTGGATACTTCTTAAAAACTCAATTCTTAAAAAAGCCTTTTATAAAATATTTGCTACCATATCAATTTATGGAAGCTAAAAAATGACCTGACTTTAAAGACAAATATACTGCCAAAAATTGACCTGTCACTTCCGAATATCCAAAATACATGAAGAACTATGCAGCTCGGTGGTCTCGCACGCACATTAACAATAAAGGATTATGGTAGTCTTTGGGTAAAAACCGAATATAAAAACAAACCGAAATATCTTGAAGAATTTAAAATTTATAAAGAAATAAACTTAAAACAATAATATGCTTTTACAAAAGATTCTGGTGTACAATCTAACCTTTTGCTGACAAGAACTGCGTCACGTCAACTCAACAGAGTCTGGAACCCATCGACTACAGGTAGGTAAATCTTTGCAACGTTGTACAATCTCGTTTCTTCGTTAGCACGGGTAATGAAAACAAACAGGCTTAAACAAGGAGACCTAGGAACGATACTGCGTGAAGCAAAAGGTCGTTAATGAAATTCGTTTTTACCCATCTCTGGGTGACATTTCCTATTTATTACTCGAGGAGGACAAGGGGAAAATTCCGACGTGAGCGTTTCTCGGGGTGGTTTCAGTTAGAAATCATTTTCCTCAAAATTATAGGATTTGATAGGACGGCCCGTGTAAAATCCCCATAGGTAGACCGGGTTCAGGAAGCTCGCTGCGTGACCTTTACTTTCAGGCTCTATACAGTGAGCGATTGCAGTACGTGTACATTCTAGAATACGTTTTTCACCTTTGACCTTTTAACTTTCAGATACGTTACGGCGAGCCCAGCCTTTCTCTCAGTCAGCAGTGAGGACGTCCTAGGGAACAAAATCTATTTGGAGACGTAAATAAGGCTAACTACAACTGCAGTCAGGTGACACACACCAAAATAAAACTGATGTTTCACTAGCAGGTTTTTTACATTCCCGTTTATTACTCATTTTATTTTTGCCATGTTAGTGTCATCGCTCCACGTTGATACCATTTTTTGTTACCAGAATGTTGATCAGCATAATTATAGAGGTCGCTGCTCAGCTTTACCACGGTAAAAGACATACCTTGTCTGCATCATTGTGTCTAGAGCTAGGTCTAAAGCTTCGCCGATCACAAGCTCGCAGGTACATGCTTGCAACAGGAATAGCCATTGCTCCAAGATATCCTGGACAGGATTGAACTTTATACATACATATGAGATTCGTTTGCGGCAACAAACTTCCACTTTTTTAACATCAAAATGCAATGGAAAGGACAGTTTGATTCGAAGGATACTAAACCGATTTGGTGCCCGATGCAATGCCTTAGTTACTGTCATTAATATGAATGTATCTGTTTTTTGACAGGCAGGGGCAACATTTACATGCCCTGCAGCAGATTATAATCATTTAATATTAAACATTTTCACTGGTTACCAGACTTGTCTTGAAATAGGAGCACGTGCTGCTACAGTGACATGAGTAATTGAAGGGTGGCGGGCAACGATTTAGAAATCTTGGCAACGGCTCACTAATTATTTAGTACAATCAAAGTCCTTTCACATAAGTTTATTTCCTTAATTACAACACTTCATGTTTCGATTTTAAGAGGGGGCAAATGATAGAATCATTTTCATAATCGAGAATCGTTGAAATGTCGAGGAATGCTGACTTGAAAGCGCCTAGCATGTCACGACATTTGATGTATAATACGCTATCCAGTCGCAGTATTTGGCAACTCGGGTGTACACTCCGGGGTAGTAGGGACTGGCGCAGCCGTTGCCCCAACTCACAATTCCCTCAAGCGTTGTGCTGCTGGAGTGACTGTTTTCGTAGAAGTTACTGACAATTGGACCACCACTATCACCCTAGAAGTGAACAAGACCATTAGACAGCGTGCGCTTGATTGTAGAAGGAGAGGGGGTTCTGATTTGTTTCATCAGGGGTGGACTTGGGATTTCATGGCTGGTGGTTCGAAATTTTTCTATAACTGAACACGCAAAGGAGATCCTTACACTATGCTTTTTACGTTAAAGGGGGTTGCAACCTCTAAGCTAAAAAATTAAGAAAAATAAGAAATGGATGGCAATGAGTGGGGGGGGGTCGTGACCCCCTCCATTGGACCCACGCTCGTCTATTTTGGTGACAGTTCTTTGGTGGTATTGGTCTGGCTCTGTGTCAGTCTTACCCAAGGCCTGACGAATAGTGACTTGGAGCCAACTTGCGAAAAGTCTTTGGAAATATAGATTGGAAACAGAGTCTTTGGGAGCGCTGTATTAGAGAGTCAGATCAGACAGACGGTCTGAAAGTTTGCACCCAGACCCGGTGTGCCTGTCGTGCCTGGCTTGTAGGGTGGTAACGGCTCGGTTTTCCTACCTGGCAGGAGTCTTTCCCAGATGCCGCAGCACAGATCATGTTTCTTGTGATACTGCCGCCGTAGTCACTGTTGCATGAGCTACGACTCACTCCGTACACCACCGCCTGTCTCAGTTTGCTCGGATAAGAGCCGCCGGCTGCATGGAAGATTGAACATGAATGGAAGCGAGTTGTTAATTGAGTCTGAACATTAACTGCTCCATATGCCCGTTTGTTGCCGCTCCAACGAGTAAAGAAATCACCTGTTGTGTCTTTCCCTTAATCAGACAGATCGTGCAGGTGACTTTTCAAACCAAGAGCACACCACAAAGAGGAAAACACTGCTCTAATTATGAGCTGCTTCGTTGGCTGTCAAGTAACACAAAACGACAGAGATACCAACATGTAATTACCAACATTGTACCTGTATTTTCACATCTAGCAAGGACAAGAACACGACTTACATGACAGGGCACCCCAGCCACTCACTAACAGCTTCTCGCCGCTTGAAACGTCTGATCCTGAGCTGGCAATCCTGATGGGCTGTACGGCACTCGACAGGCTTGCTGATGCGCTCAGGTAAACCAGAGCTATGTCATTATCGTAATTATTCGAATTGTATGACGGGTGAATGTACCACGAGCCTTTGATGATCTGTTGCTTGACTTCTAAGTCGTGGTATCCGAGGCCAACGTACACTGACCCTCTGCATTGGTATATGTGTACAAGAAATGGTATTTGTAACGGTGCGAGTAAATAAGTGGAAAGATGTTCGGTGCAAAATTGATAAATATTAACAAACACGTGAGATATGTTGCTAATGACTACTTCGTAATGTCACAATGACAATGCTGTTTTTTAGTGAGAGCCGTCGCTTTTCACATGAGTCTCGTACTGCTCTAGTATTGTTTAAGTCGTGTACACGCAGGAATCAGTGCATGCGCGCAGCATACCATCCAGCCCTACAGACGATGACGTTACCAGTTAACGGGTAAAATCTGCAAACGTACGGAGTCCACAATGCGTGAACAATGCAGGCCACATGCGTTTCACAACAGTGCCCCTCAAAGAGCTTGCAACGCATTGGCCAATCATAATGTGCGAATTTGTCCACCCAATGCGCGTTTGGAAGGTGCAGACAGATTCTCACGCATTGTGATTTGATTGGCCAACACGATGCAAACTCTTAGAGGCCCACTTTTGTAAATCGCCCGTACTGAGGGCAAGTACGATGAAAGTGAGGTGAAGAAGGAAACTGACGAGAACAGGGAGATGGGCCAAATGAGTCGCTGATGAGAACAACTTCTTCCAGGGATGGATTTGCGTCGGGGATTTTTTTGTCCTGCCCAAAGTGTGTTATAGCACTGTATACCTAGTGTTTTGCACCGGACAGTAAGTTGTGGGTTCGAGTTTCGCTCGATTACGCTTGTGGCTTTTAATAAGCCTTTGAGCGCAAACACTGAGTATACAGTGCTATAACACACGTCGGACGGGCCAAAAAAATCGTACATTATTTGATGAGACCAACATGAGTTACGTCAGTTGGGTCATAGGAACAACTATGCAAGGGGTTCTTACCCAGCACAGTGAGCGGCACTTACAACCCAACGTTTGCTGATGAGGGTTCCACCGCAGTACTGACTGTTAACCCCCCCAGTAGATGAAGCGAATAGAGCGACTTGGTAGGGGCGACTTTTATAAGGTGCCTCGACGCCACCGACGATCAATTTCCCCTCGTTTAGTCTGTCTGGTGAAAAGGCTGAAGGGAAACAGAAAACGTCTTATTGGCTGCATTCGAGTAGCTTAAATTCGTACTTTTGAACGGACAAACTGCAGGAATGCGCGCTGGTATCCAAGAAAACACAATCAGACCTGAGGTGCATCACATAATTTTTTTTTCAAGATGGCAGAAAAGTAAACGTTCAACATTTACTTGAATGATCCAAAATTTAGGCGCACTCTTGAGTATCGGGAGTGATATGTTCAAGTAAAGGCGAGTGGAGGTTTAAATTGAGTTTCGAATTAAAGACGAGAAGAGACCTGAACTTCGTCTACTTTTGTATCAGTGCACTCTTTGAGATTGGGGTAAAAATCATATACCAGATTGCACTAGCAATCACCTGATCGAAAAATTATGAGAACAGCATTTCTGATCGTTAGAAAATGTGTGTCAAATGACCACAAGAAAAAGTGTCTAAAAGTGGGTTTGTGAAAAGAAAAATGTACGGTAGCGATATCGAAGAAACGTTTGAGGAGTTGGATTCCGCCTCGGGTGTTTTAGGGTTAAAACATGGAGTCTGCTGTAACTCCATCAAAGTGCATTAGTTTATGAATTCGCGCATGCGCAAGAGTAACATATGGTCGTCGGCCTGAAAATTAATATTCTAGCAGACGACGCATATCGGTGAGGAATTTGTCCAGCCATTTCCCTTGAAGACCTCGTTTGTGAATAAATTGCCAAGAATCTATCAAATGGTGATATAAAATATTTTGTGATAAGAAAGATCTGCGGAAATTAATCAAAGAAGTGGAAAATGTCAATTTTACGACAAAGAATAATTATGAGAAATGCCGTTCGTTTTTCATGCAGATTCTAATTTCCGCACCGAGTCCGCCATGACCGACAGCGGTCAAAAATAAGATGTCCGGATTTAGGGCATTATGCACACGCACACGTCCATACACCTGGATACGAGTGCGTTTGGGTACGAGTTGACTTTTACTGCATTGCACTAATATGTACAACGACGTCAAATTGCCCGACTAAAAGGCCCAAACAAAAACATTCCATTCTCATCCATAAGGTTTCCTTCTTGCATGATACTCATTAGAGCGTTCATGATATTCCTCACCATTCACAAGTAGAGAAACGTGAGGAAAAACTCGGCAAAAATGAAAAAAATCCCCTCTACATGTTGGCTTCACTTTCAACTTCTGACTCTGTTACTTTGGAGGTACGTAAGAAAGACGTGCACAAATTTGGCCGGAAATAGATTTTTATCGTGTGCAAGTTAGCAACATAGATTTTTGTGTTTAAATACTAATCGGTATGGAAATGAGGGGTAAACAACTTTTTCTGATCTAGATGATGATGGATGACTTTTGGAGTCCACCTGCCCGAGTTAAGAGCAATTTTACTGGTTTCTGGCTATAGTGGGATTCAGTACGCATGCCCACAAACTAAGTGAGGGGCATGAACCTACGTGAGTACAGCCGGGGCAACCTGCTGGTCGCGGGCATTAACAACATAGCTTACCAAAAGCCAGTGAAAGGCAGGCGAAGAACACGAAGATCCTCATGGTGAGTGAAATGTCGAGTAGTTAAAAGGATGTTCGTCACTTGACTTCCGCGTACTCTCTCGGCTTAGTGGGCACCTGCCCAAACGAGACGGCGCCTTTTATTAAAGCCGTCGTCGGACGCGTCAGGCACTCAGCTGCATGGTGGAACTAAACAGCTGAGTATCTCACTGCAGCCCCGATAGTGACTGATAGCATGTTTCATCAACTTAATTTGGTGTCCCCGGAAGGCTGGATATTAGCTTTGTCAACACCTTTATCGCATCTTATCTTAAGTGACCAACTTGCGCCATCCTTCTTTCTGTGTCACGAATGGTTATCAAAGTGAAAGTGGTGACCGAAAACAGCAGCCCGCCATAAATTTGCACGCAAGCTTGAAAAATATTTTGTAGACTTAAGCAAGTTTAGGAGCGGACATTTGAACTCAATTTAGTTCGGCTCTTTGAAAATATCAGTTGAAGCTGATAACAGGGGATTGCAAACTTAAACTGTGACGTTGTCAAGACTCGGAGACTGAACGCTGAGCTATACTCACCGTCTACTCGAGCTATACTCACCGTCTACTCGAGCTATACTCACCGTCTACTAGACGGGTTTAATGGTGCATGTCTTCTCACGACTTGAAACTCAGCAGCTCTGGTACATAGCACCGCCATCTTAAACGTCAACCGGGTATATTTACCTGTTTAGATTTGCTTTTCACTGGAGGCAAATCGTATGCATGCAAACAAGATTTTCTGTTGAAGTGACAGAAGTTCGTGGGTCATTCTGACAGACCGAGAAAATACCATTATCTTTGTCCTATGTGTTTGCAGAAATTCAATGCTAATGGTAAGTATAGAACCTGGCTTCATATAAATTCCTTGTGGCCTTCGTTACACTCGGGTTTATAGTTTATATAATAAACAGCCTCTGTTTGCGGGAGATAATTTCAAGATACTAGTGGGAATTCTTATGGCAAACTATATAATGCCAACCTCGTTATGACTTTTATCGTCAATAATACTTCCTGCCTTCCCTATCAAAAAGTGATAAGCCAAAAAACACGGCAACTATCCACGAACCCAAATCAGTCGTGGAGGAAAACAAGACTCGGCAGCATTAAGTACTATACCATTTAAAATACTGATCACAGCCCTTTTGCTCGCATCTCGGACTGACGTCATCATGACGTGATTGGTGATAGTGCAGAAAGATTCGCTTCCCATTTTGTGCACTTAATTGCATACCAGGGCCGGGTCAATGCATTTTTTGTGTCTATGTGAGTCGGGGACTCGAAGATAATTATCTTTTGTCACGTATATTGCTGCATTTTTGCTACTCTATACCATTTTTTGTAATGACGTCGACGGGAGTTAGTGTTCCTGGCTGCTTTCTTCTTTGTTGTTTATAAGGTTGAAAAAAAATTGTAATAAACCAAATGAAAATTTTTCAATATGTAATAAGCATCCCACAGTATTGGTCTTACAAATGCATGCATGCACGTAACCATTTATCTCGTGTACAAAAAAAGCCCAGTGCTTTTACACTAAAAGTTATTTTGCACAAAATCACGAAAACAATGAATACCGCGTAATGTCTTGATCTTGAAGAGAATGTGATAATCTTTCACAGAAAATTTCTCTGTTTGACGATGGCTCAAACATATGGTAAATTCCTTGACCAGCCCTTGCATGGCGCTTGCCATCTCATGAGAGAAAAGTCCCAATGTACAGAGTTAATGTAACTAACTCCCCCAAGAGCCCCCTTACGTGTTGTAAAAGTACCCTTGGTGCCATGTACGATTAAACTAGCCCTCACTGAAATAACATCCGAATCTCTTGTCTGGAGCTAGGTCTAGGTTTTCACTCCATTGTAAATGCGTGGAGATGCGTAGACAGTAGACCTAGCCGTAGCTCTGGAAGCCCGTTTTGGACACGGCCTAACTCCCATTAAAACACTCTTCCTTCTCTAATTCATTATGCAAACACTATTTTAATTACCCTGGAACAGATAAGCGTTTACTAGTAAGACTAAACAGCGCCCTCTGCCGACTCTAAACCTGCAGAAAAAGTTACTCTCACTGTTAAATCTGCAAAGTACTTAAGTGTAAGCTTGGTTGTGAAACCCTGTGGTTGATTAAATTAACAGTATTTTCGGATTATTAAGGGGGACTTACTCCTGTGCTATTTGCATTTGGAGACCTGAAGGTGTTGTTCTGTCTACATGAAAATGGTCTGTGTGGCAGTCGTGATCGTCGGAAGTGAAATATCTGTCCTTGCTGTTTAAAAGAAAGTTAACCGGGGTAGTCATCTTGTCATCCACCGGTTGTGACAAGTGGAAGGAATAGAACTAGCAGTTATGTCAAATGTAGGGTGTACATGTATTAATGAATATAAAACTTGCCAACCAACTGAATGTACAGAGCAAATTGCAGTAATATTTCAAGGGACAGGTTGTAATGGAGTAATAAAATAGGAAAATCTTTTGCATAAAAACAAGTGGACTTTAAATGCTGGAACTGAATGGGGTAGAATATCCCAAACTGAAACTGTAATTTGGGGTAAAATCATGAAGGCGAGGCACGTTGTTAAGCAGCCAGTCCTTCAACAGTGATCACCAGACAACTATCAGTCAAGATGAGGTGCCTCAAGTTGTGCCAGAAATGCTTGAAGTCGCTCTACCCTTCTATGATAAACTTGGCATACGGCGTCTCCTCGCATCTTAAAAAAAGTCCGAGTGTTACTTATGATAACCAAGTCAAGCAGTTCATCCAGATTGTGTACGTGAATGTTTTAATATCTGGGTGTATTATTTGTCTTTAATTGTAAATGTTTTCTCCATATATTTAAATCTTTAAAAACAATATTCTCTGATCTAGTTTGCGACATATATATACACACTTTAGGGAAGGTGTATGTTTCAGACTGTGGGCCCAGCCTGTTTCTCAGACAGCGGTGAGGGCGTCCTAGGGCACAAAGTCCGTTTTCCGACGTTCATAAATTGGGGCTAGTTACAACTGCAGGCAGGTGACACACAGCAAAATAAAACTAACGTTTTGTTATATTGATTTTATTTCTTGCCATGCTAGTTTTATCGCCCCACGTTGACATTTTTCTTTGTTACTGGAATGTTGGCCTACATAAAGAGGTCGCTGTTCAGCTTTACTACAGTAAAAGAAAAAGACCTTGTCTGAATCATTGTGTCCAGAGCTGGGTCTAAGGCTTCGTTGATTACAAGCTTAGGGGCACATGCTTACAGTAAACGTAGCCATTGCTCCATGAAGACCATTCGGACACGATTTACCTTTGGACGTGTCCGATATCAGATTTGTTTGTAGGTACGAACTTCCACTTTTTTCAACATCAAAATGCGATGGAAAGGACAGTTCGATTTGAAGGAAACTAAACTATTTTGGTGCCCAATGCTATGCATTAATAACTACCATCGAATGTGTCTGATTAATTGAAAAGCAGGTGCTTCATTTACATGCCTTGGAGCAGACTATAGTCATCATTTAATACTGAACATGTTAACTCCTTATCAGACCCGTCTTGAAATAGGAGCACGTACTATGCTACAGTAATGAGTGACTGAAGGCTTGCACCAACAAATCTTTTAAACGGCTCACTCATTACTAAGTTCAATCAAAATCCTTTCACAGAAGTCTGTTTCCTTAATGATTACACTTCATGTTTGGCTGTTATATTAAGAAGGAAGAAATGATAGAATCACTTTCAAAATATTGAGAATGATGGAAATGCCGAGGAATGCTGGATTGGAAGCGCCTAGCATGTCACTGCATGTGACGTCTTACTGGCTATCCAGTCGCAGTATTTGGCTACTCGGGTGTACACTCCGGGGTAGTAGGAACTGGCGCAGCCGTAGCCCCAACTGACGATTCCCTCAAGCGTTGTGCTACTGGAGTGACTGCTTTCGGAGAAGCTGCTGACAATTGGACCACCACTATCACCCTAGAAAAGAACGAGACCACCAGACAAAGTGCACTTGATTGTAGAAGGAGAGGGGGTTCTAGTTTGTTTCATCAGGGGTGGATCCAGATCTTCTGGCTGGTGGTTCGAAATTTTTCCCTAATGAAACACGCAAAGATTCCTACACCCGTGCTTTTCAAGTTAAGGGGGGTTGCACCTTTAGGCAAACAATAAGAAATGTATGGCAATGGGGGGGGGGATGACCCCCTCCCCCGGACCCACACCTGTCTCTTTCGGCTAAAATACTTTGGCGATATTGGTGTGGCTCCGTGTCAGTCTTTCCCAAGACCTGGCGAAGAGTGATTCAGAGCTAGTTTGTGAAAAGTCTTTGGAAATTTACAGTGGAACAGAGTCTTTGGGAGCGCTACAGGTGAGACCCAGATCATACGGACAGTCTGAGAGCCTGCACCCTGACAGGCATATCTGCCTGCCTTACTTTTGGGTTGGTTGCGGTTCGAAGTTACCTGGCAGGAGTCTTTCCCAGATGCCGCAGCACAAATCATGTTGTTTGTGATAATGCCGCTATAGTCACTGTTGCATGAGCTGCGACTCACTCCGTACACCACCGCCTGCCTCAGTTTGCTCGGAAAGTAGCCGCCGGCTGCATGGAAGATTGAACATGATTTGGAGGAAGTTGTTATTGTATCTGAACATAATTACTGCTCCATATGCTCGTATGCTACCATTCCTGCGGGTTAAGGAAATATTTGTGTCTTAAGCAGACAGATCATTTGGTGACTATTCAAACCAAGGGCAAACCATAAGAAGGAAACCGCTACATGTGCTGCTTTGTTCACTGTCGAGTAACAGACAACGACGGAGATAACAATGTGCAATTTCCAACATTGTACTTTCACATCTAGTAAGGACAAGAACACGACTTACATGACAGTCTACCCCAGCCACTCACTAACAGCTTCTTGCCGCTTGAAACGTCTGATCCCGAGCTGGCAATCTTGATGGGCTGTACAGCATCCGACAAGCTTGCTGATGAACTCAGATAAATCAGAGCTATGTCATTGTCGTACGTCTTGGAATTGTGTGACGGGTGAGCGTACCACGTGCCTTTGATGATCTGTTGTTTGACGTCTAAGTCGTGGTATCCAAGCCCAACGTACACCGGCCCTCTACATTGAATACGAGTAGAAGAAGAGGTAAGCTATTTGTAAATACCCAGGAGAAAATTCCAGTTGACTCCCATTGAATCCCATTGGATTTTTCAATGGGACCCAATAGGACTCAAGTGGATACAATAGGACCGAATGGGATCCCATTGGTTTCAATGGGACATATTCACACAGACTTATCATTCCAGTTGAATCCCATTGAGTCCCATTGGTCATTTTAATGTCACCCATTGGTTTCCAACTGGATTCCAACTGGATACAATGGGACCGGATGTGACCCCATTAGTTTCAATGGGACATATTCACACAGACTTTACACCCCAGTTGAATCCCATTGACTCCCATTGGTCATTTTAATGTCACCCATTGGTTTCCAACTGGATTCCAACTGGATACAATGGGACCGGATGTGACCCCATTAGTTTCAATGGGACATATTCACACAGACTTTACACCCCAGTTGAATCCCATTGAGTCCCATTGGTCATTTTAATGTCACCCAATTGTTCCAACTGGATACAATGGGACCAGATGGGATCTTATTTGTTTCAATGAAAGATGTTCATGTGGACTTTACATTCCAGTTGAGTCCATTTTTTGGTCATTTAAATGGCACCCAGTAGGTTCTAATTGGATACAATGGGGCTGAGTGGGATCCAGTTGGTTTCATTGGGAGACATTCGTGGAGTTTACATTCCAGTTGGGTCCCTTTTAGTCCCATTGATGTGTTAGTGGCACCCAAATAGGTTTTAAATCGATACAATGGGGCCGAGTGGGATCCCATTGGTTTCAATGGGAGACAGTCGTGGACCCAATAGGTTTTAATTGGTTAGAGTGGGAAATTTTAGACTTGCAATCCATTGAGTCATGTAATATGGGAACTAACTGACTCAAATGTTCTGATGTAAGATAATCGGACTTGACTGCATTTAATGAGACGCAACTGCACCAAAGATGGTTTTTATTAGGTCTGTACTTGATTTAAAGGGACTTAATGGATTCTCTTGATTATTGAGACATTTCAAATGGACGCCGCATAGTGGAATCACACGTAATAAGATTCTTTTTTTTTTATTAACCCGACTTAACAGGAATTTCTTACATTTACTCATTTTACTGATATTTAAAATCGTAAAATTTACTTCAGTTAATAAAAAAATAAAATGAAACCTCACTGGCCGATAAGCGTACGGGAAAATTAATTAGCACGCCTTTGTAAGCGTCGTTTGCAAATGACTTTTTTTCGTCAGGGTCAACAGTCGCGCGCGCGGTCGATCGTACCAACATGTACATAGTGGGTGCACTGAACCAATTCAAGCTCCATTGAAAATAGTGTAAAATCAACCAAGTTTGGAGCCCCATGGCAGGCAACTGAAGTCCCTGGGGCCTCTCAAACAAAAAACAATGTGTTGTGTGGTCCTTCAGATTTCATTTGATTTTCAATTTTTAGTAGGTTAACCAATGAATTTTTTAATTATCCGCCCAAAACAAACTCAGAAGGTTGCCAAGCCCTCCCAGCGGCCATTTTTCAAATGACATCCCTCACCTTCCTCGGGCTCTTCTGACTAATTTTCAGTCCCATTTTTGTCTGCTTTGCCCCCAGATGGGTGCCCTTGAATCTACAGAGATGATCCTGGGCCACATTGACACAATCCCACCATTTCTTGGCCCAAACAGACCCCTCTTTTTGAAACAATCTCTGGGGTGTAGTTTTTGTGCGGCTCGGCCTGGCGGAGAATTTTCCTTGAATTGGGACACTGCACCCTAGTTATATAGGAATCGTCACGATGCGGTCGTCATTAAGTCTGGTTCCCAGAACGGACTCATGCTGGACACTGGCAGCTCATAGGGCACGGAACCATACCACGTTCCCAGCGCATGTCATGCATACGTGGCACACACGCGCAGCTTTTGAATTGTCTAGAACTAGTATATAAAACCCTAACAGTAACATCGGTCAGTCAGAGATATGGCTTCGACCATAAAATTTGCCTTTGTGAGGTACTTAAAGGACAACGAGAAGGACATTGTTCCTATACATTACATCAAGAACTTCAGACTAACTGCAGCGAAGGACTTTGACTCAGCGAAAGCGTATTTAGTACAGTGGCGTGGTGACGTGGCAAGCCCTGTGTAGCAGCAGTGACGAGGACGTGTACATGTACTACAAGGCTCAGATACTGATGCTTGGAGGTAAGCCCCACTGTTTTATGAATGGTTTATTTAAAAAGACTCTTGCAGCAAAAATAGCTCAATTGCAGTCATTTTTACAATAAATAGATAGATACACCAGTTGTAAAAATATTTGACTTTAAGAATAAGAAACTTTTGTGTGGCATATACATGTACCTCCGGGCGCTAAACCTACCTCCGTCTCGCCCGCATGGGGAGTTCAATATTTTTATGGGGGTCGGAGGATAAGTGTAGCAACATGATGCCACTTTGTAAACTGGAAAATCCCCACGTTTTTGGCTCATAACTTGTCCTTCATTAACTTTGTCCACTTGCATGTAAACATGAGTATGAGTAGAGTTTATGGGAAAGTCTTTCATTTTGTTGGAACACAATTTCGCATTTTTAGGCCTATGTACATCCAATACGGGGTGCACACATTAAACTCTTAGTGCGTGGCTGTCGTTCTGACAGTCTTAACACCATGAACATGCTTCCCATTTCTTACATGTCTAAATTCTATCATTACGACACTGAACTGCGCAAGCACGATGACGTTACTGTTTTCTAAAATTCAAACTACTGCCGAGCAAAAGTTGTGGGCGAGTGACTAAGGCGTTTCGAACCCACATGGTGTGAGAGTTCTAATCGGCATTTGGACCTTTTTTTTAAATTTCAAGTTTAAGGCCTAGAGGCCCTACCACTACCAGAATTTCTTTTTGTTGGATACTAATTGTGTAAGCACTGAAAGCAGGAATCTCTTTCTTTCCTCATCTGAGGCTTATTGGAAGATTTTTTTTAGGGAAATGAAATCCGCACTAAAGTTAGTATGCTTACGCAGTTGCAGTGCTATGTAACGATGTACATGTACATGTAGAAAAAGGCCAATGTGTTACACATGCCACGATAGCAGCTGCCCATTAAAAATGCACTCAGTTGACCAGACTCCATGAAAGACTTTCCCCACAAACTTCTCATACTATAGTGCTCACATGCAAGTGGACTCTACACATAAATGTATGAAAGACAACAGTCAGAAATGTATTTTTTTCTGGTTTCAAAAGTGGCGTCAGGTTGAAACATTTATCCCATTTTGCACATAACAGATCAACTCCGAATTCAAATCCCAACCAAGTCTGAACACATAATACTGTGACAATGAAATTTAATTGGAGTGGCCCCAACTTATGAGGTGGCCCTAACTTGAGTTTAGTTGTTGTCTTAACTGCTGGAGAAACATGTTGAATGCCTGTCATGATTGCTATATGTAGTTAGCCTGTGTCATTGAATTTGATGTGGTACTACATTTTGTGAAAACAGCTACCCGACAGGAACTTGAACAGAAGAAAGAAGCCTCCCGAGTTAGAATCCCAAAGGTGTTGGACACAAGTGTGGAAAGTTCTTCCTCTGAGGATGAATGTGAAGTCATTCAAAAGGAAACAGCAAAGATCCGTGTAAATTATGGTTTCAGGTCAACTCGGTCTCAAACAATTTGATCCTAAGTCAACTAAGCAGAAAAGTTGGTTGCAGGTCAGATTAGTCCCTTTCAGAAAATTAAGGAAAGGGGTCTGATGATTTACATACAAACAGTAAGGCAAAGTTTTAAAAAACATATTTAGCTTCCTCCCTCTGTGGAGAAAAGGAAGGAGGAGGCCCCCTTTTTTGTGTGGTTTTTATTAGTCCTCCAGCCCCCTATTTTGCAAGATGACCACCAGCTTTATTAAATGTGCCCAGTTGGACTCAGCTTTTCAAGGGCTTACATCTTTCCTCCACATTTTTGGAAAAACATTTTTTTTTTGGTTTTTAAACTTTTTTGAAAGAGGCAGCCCCCTTAAAGGAAGTGGGCGGGGACGATAATCATGTATGTTTTTTTACTTTGCCTAATAGGAAGTCAGGGCACATTGTCACACAGTGTTCAATAAACGTGTACATGTAATTGTGGCTCATGCATGGACTAATTACCCTGTCAGTTTGTTTGCAATATTATGAAATCTTGGGAGGATTTATGGATGAGTTGTATTAAAGTAAGATGTTAATGTGTTTCCATTCACAGAACGGGCCACGTATTATTTCCTTTGTAACGACAAAAGCACAGTATTTTTACTTTGTTTTATATTGCTTGATTCCCATTCTTTGCCAGACTCAATGTGTGTCATTGTAACCCATATTTTATAATTTAAGAAGACAATATTTTTGCATTCACTGTGGTTATTGCTATTGTTTGTGAAAGTAATTTTACAGGAATCACCTTCTTTAGAACTTGCCATTTATTTAATTGCATTTATTTAAGCCAATGTATCTTTGCGGGTGAAAATTAGACATTGAAAACATTATTGCAAACGGGTGAAAATTAGATTTTGAAAACATCACTGCAAACAGGTGAAAATTAGATATTGAAAACATCATTCTTGAGTAATGACTGGAAAACTTGCCATTTTTAGTCCATTGTTTAATTGCATGTATTTATTAAATGTTTAAATTCCTTGTAACTATCAGAAACACCATAACTGTCTTGATAATTTGCCATTTCTACATTCATTTTGCATTTCTGTAAACCAATTGTAGTTTTCAAAGTGACCAGATTTCTTTCAGTCATCAACTGGAAACAAGGTTTAAAAGAATTGCTTGACTAAAATCTTGCCATGGTTTAGCCAATTCCTATTTTATTTTTGTAAACATGCCACCTTTGTAAGGAGGACTTCACTGCTACTTGCCGCATCAAGGACTGACCATCAATGAAGTTTTAAATTTTACATTCTTTAGATTTGTAAGTCAGTCTACTTATTACCAATTAACTCTTAGTTTTCAAGATATTCATTACAATATTTAATCACATACATACTTGTCTTGTGTCGCTGCTTCACAAGTGTTCTATACATTACCAATGGGATTCTATCAGTGAGCCAGTGGGACCAATGGGATATCACTCAATGGGGTTTTTAATATTCGATAGGAACCAATGGGATTTTATTCAGGGGGACATATGGGATACGTCAATGGGACCCTATGGGTTATATCGATGGGATATGTCAATGGGACCCAATGGGTTATATCAATGGGATATGTCAATGGGACCCAATGGGTTATATCAATGGGATATGTCAATGGGACCCAATGGGTTATATCAATGGGATATGTCAATGGGACCCAATGGGTTATATCAATGGGATATATCAATGGGACCCAATGGGTTATATCAATGGGATATGTCAATGGGACCCAATGGGATATGTCAATGGGACCCAATGGGTTATATCAATGGGATATGTCAATGGGACCCAACGGGTTATATCAATGGGACCCCAATGGGATATGTCAATGGGACCCAATGGGATATGTCCCAAATTCCACGATAATCCCATTGGGTCCCATTGCATGAGTCCCATTAGATGGGACCCAATGGGTTCCCATTGGGTCAATGGGACCCAATGGGAATTTTCTCCTGGGTACGGCGTTAGAAGGAACCAGTGGAAAGACATACAGTGTAACTGAATAAACATTAAACACAGTAATGGAGATTCGAGTCCGGACTCGGCTCCGACTCGGGTCGTTTTAATTTGGACCCGGCTTGGCTTGGACCCGGCTAGTGGCTGACTCGGACTTCCTACTGGACTCGAATCCAGTCCACTCAAAACTCTATTTAAAATTCAGAAATTTTACTGGAAAAACTGCCCGCATCTGTTGTCCATAATTGTTTGGTTACAGCCCGGGATCGGCGCACGACCGATTAGACAGAGTTTCCTGTGCAGTGCAGCGTAAAAAGATTTTCATCAAGAATTAACTTGCTCACAGTTAGTCTTCTTCTCGTGACTCGAGCCAATCATCATTGCACATCAGATAGGGAGTGACAGTGACACCATAAATTCCTTTATACACATTTAGTCGATACTTCATTAATGATTTTTTTTTAAATCTGTAAATATAATATGTCCAGATTAAATTCGGTACACAAACAGTTTGTCCATCATTTTGGAATCACTGGACAGGTGAAACATTTTGGACATGTTAGGACTGGCATAAAGTTTTTGTGCACCTGACACCGCGTAATGAAATAGGCAAAGTTGACTGGTGACCTGTCCAACTTTAAACGAGTTTAATTAAGCGAGCTCAACTGGGTGATGATTAAGCACAACAATGCCGGGGGTACATACTTACCCAGCACAGTGAGCGGCACTTACAACCCAACGTTTGCTGACGAGGGTTCCACCGCAGTACTGACCGTTAAACCCTCCAGTAGAGGAAATAAAGAGAGCGACTTGATAGGGGCGACTTTTTAAAGGTGCCTCGATACCGCCGACGATCGATTTCCCCTCGTTTAGTCGGTCTGGTGAAAACGCTGGAGGGGAATAGGGCGAGTGTGCACGAGTGATCTAAAATGTAGGCGTACGCAACACATTTCTGCACTCTTGAGCATGGAGAGAGGACCGCACAAACTCACTCATAAATATGCCCAGGTAAAAGCGACTGGTGGTTTAAACTGAGTTTCGAACTGAAAACGAGAAGAGAACTGAACAGGATTTTTTTCTGTTTTCTTCAGATCACATCGGTGCACCCATTGAGATCGAGGTTGAAATTAACACCAGACAGCAAAATTACCAGAATTCTCTGATATGAGTAAGGGTGCAAACTGATCCAAAGCCCTCGTAGACAGAAAACTGGTGCGGCTATTCGGTCAAAGGCGGAAACGCATGGTTCAACCTTCAAAGAGCCGGGTTAGTTTGGACCAGCCACAGCCAAAAAGATTCCTCCCCTCCCAAAGAACTCTACTGTCACTCACCTGATCGTTTTAAAACTTAGCACGCATTTAAAGACACCATTGTCAAGACGAACAAATGTTAATTAGATGTGACAAAGGTTCCTGATGTTGTAGTCATTGAAATTCACGACCACAAACGTTTCCGCCCGCGTGCGTGGAACATGGAATGAGGAAAAATTGCTTTTTGGCCGACCTGTCTCGGAAAAAATATACATTTTGCAAGAACAGCATGTCTGATTGTCATAAGAATTTGTGTCACAATGACTGTACGATGTTACTTTAGTGTCTGAGGGTGGGTTTGTGAAACTTGAAATGTACGGTGACGATATTGGAGAAACGTTTGAGGGGCTGGATTTCACTTCGGCTGTTTTAGGGTTAATAGTCAGCTGAAACTTCATCAGGTCACAGGCATTAACAAAATAGCTTACCAAGTGCCAGTGAAAGGCAGACGAAGAACACGAAGATCCTCATGGTGAGTGAATTGTCGAGTAGTTAAAAGGATGTCCGTCACTTGACTCCTGTGTACTCTCTCGGCTGTATTGAAGCCCTGCCCGAATGGGACGGCGCCTTTTATTAATATCCTCGTCGGGCGTGTCGTGCACTCTGCTGCATGGTGAAACTAAACAGCTGAGTATCTCACTGCAGCCTGATAGTGACGCATGTTTCATCAACTTCATTTGGTTTCCCCGGAAGGCTGCATATTAGCTTTGTAAATACCCTTATCGCTTCATATGTTTTGTGACCAATTTGTGTACTCCCTATATCTCTTTTCACATGTGGTTATCAAAGTGAAAGTGGTGACAGAGTGTAGCAGCCGTACATTTGTACGCAAGCTTAAAAAATTGTCACAGATTCGAGCGAGGTTTTAGGAGTGAACTTCATTTGTGTGGTACTTGGAATAAAAATAATATCAGTTGAATATGATAATAGGAGAGGGCAAACTTAAAATGCAAAGTTGTCAAGAGTCGGAGACTGAACGCTGCACTGTACGCATGCCGTCTGTGAGACGGGTAGGCGTATAATGAGGTCTTCCCACGACTTGGAACTCGGCAGCTGACTGCTAAGGACCCCCATTCTGAACCGTCAACCGAGGATATTTACCAGTTTAGATTCGCTTTTTGTGGGAGGCAAACCGTGCCACACGAACAGTATTTCCTGTCGACGTGACAGAAGTTCATGAGCCATTCTGACAGACCGAGAAAAAAGTCACCAATAAAAAGCCCTGTACTTGAGTGTGAGTTTGGCATAGTAATGTAAATAGTTGAGACATAAATCACCGTTTCGATTGCTATTCACAGAGCCACACTTTAAAATAGTTCATTATCATGATTGTCCGTTTTGAATCTCGAAAGGATCAGTAATTCACACATTGTTATTTCTTAATGTTGCTGTGCCGCGGAGTATACATGCAGTTGTAACATATGTGAAGCGCCTTTGCGAAAGCTTGTGTTTTGTAAATAAAGAAGTGTGGCCCCGGTATCAACTGCACGTGTCCCCTTGTTACTGTCCCCGTTCGTCGACGTTGTTGTGCTGCGGGCCAGGCGGTAAACTGCCGCCAAAACGACTCAACGTCACCGGCCTTCTAAAGCTAGACCGCTCGCTGACGTGGGCTGGTCCGACGGGGTAGCAGACTCCAAAAGACGACACTGCCACCGTATTGTTGCCGTGACTGACTACACAAGTACATGTACGCGTCGCTTAGGATTTTTTGTCTTCTATACGGATGGCCATCACGATTTTATTCGAATATCAGATAAAAAGGAATGTACTTAAGCTCAGCCGTTTATAGAAACAGAAACTCAGTTAAAAATAAGTTTCAACGTTCAGCCACTTAATGAAAATGACACAAAACAGCGCGAAAGACTGGTTCCGAATTACCGAACTTCATTCGAGAGGGTATCACTTAAGGTCTAAATACCAGACTGTGTAAATCACTTCGTGGAAATAAAACAGCATTGTCTACACGTTCCACAAAGTGACCTATTGCAATGCGTTAGTCCGAGAAATAATAATGTTAAGTTTCAGAGAGGAAGGTCAACAGTTTTAATTTACCCAAATCAATTTGTTAGCCTTTCAGAGAACCTATAAGTTTTGAATTTTCAGAAAATAAAGATTTTCTCATGCATAACAAGCTTAAAACCAAAATTCGAAAACTGAGGTCAGCTCGTGGTATTGTAAACAAAGATGATTCCAATCCATGTACTCAGTTTTCAGCACCTATACCTTTGTCATAATGTATGCAGTAATTCATTGCTAATGGATGAGTAGAACTTGGCTCTTAACCGTTCGTTACACTCGGTTTTATAGTTTATATAAGGACAAACAGCCTGCGTTTGCAGGAGATAATATGACGATACTAGTGGGAATTCTTATGGCAAACTACAAATGGCAAACTTCGCTAATAATGACATTTATCATCGATAATACACGAACCAAAGTCAGTCATAGTCGAAAGCAAGTGCACTGACGTTGAGTACGTCTTAGAAACTGGCCTTCAAGAGCCCTGAACTCGACCAAGAGAGGGTGAAATTTTACTTGCAACGGAGGCTCCTTTGGTAGTGACTGTGCATCGCTGGTTCACGAACGACTATGAAACGCAAACATTGCCGTCGCATCGCTACCAACAAAATGAACACTCGAGTCTCCATTTTATTGGTGGACTTCTGACCAACATGGTTCTTTTCAGCCGATGAAAGGGTGCTTCTGCTCAAGGCGGTATAAAAAGATATTTGTTCACAGATCTGTCAGTGAGGGAGCGTGGAAGGGCCATATTTCCATATCTTTCCGAGACCATTTGCGAGCCACGGCAAGATATCTGAGAGCCGTGCGCCCACAGGGAAATGAACAGCTGGGTATTACTTTCCCGGGATAAAAATGCACGTCATGCGATATAATCATAAAAGATACATTTTTTTCTGATCAACATTATTTGAATGGAAATAATTACCCTCCTGCAGCACCAATCCCGCTTAATATGTCACCGGTGTGCAAATAAGTTTCCTGCATATCAGTCCGATACAGCATGTTCACGGCGAGGTGGAATGAATACATATCTAAACCTGAAGTCGCGGTGACGTAAATGCGTGAACACTGAGGGGTAAATAACACAAGGTTAGCCTGACACATTTGTAAATTCCCTTCCCAGTTTGATCAAACCATAACCTACACGGTTCCGGTGGTTATAGCTTATTGAAGATGTTTCAAGTCCGACATGTTGCAATCGCAGAAATAGCTATTTAGGGCCGAAAAGAATTTCCTATATCAGTAAAATGCCACGCTGGTAACAGTTCCACAAATGCCGAGTTGGATGCATGGGTCACATTTATTTGTACTACGCAGCGGCACCTCATACATGGCGAAGCACAACAAAAGGCACACAGATAGACACAAGAGCCGTCCGCCGAGCTCATTGATAAAAGTTATATACTCAAATTATTCTATATAAGAGGGTCCTGAGAGCCATGGAATTGGAGAATGAAAGAAAAATGAGACTGAACGTCAGGCCTGGACTCGGGGGTTCCAATTCTTAGCAATTTGGATGCATTCGCGTCCGAGAGTGGCACTATTTAGGCGTTTTGCAGAGGAATGCATTTTCAAAATGACTACTTCTCCGGGTAGTGAAATTTCGTTCATAGGGGGGGTCTACTTTGGGGGAGAATTTCTAAAAAATCCATCTGTCAACCCACTAAAAATTGAAAGGAACATGTCGAACATCGTTTTTCTGAATACCTGTGAGAGTTGTGAGTATTTTTAAATACATGTACTTGTGGAGTATGGGGATTTATCACTGCTGTCTATGGGAGTTTATTTGCTGCGGTGCACCCACAGAAGACAGCAGACGACTATATACATGTATCACCCCTTACAGAAGACAACAGCATGCAGACATACGACAGAACACAAATCTTACTGTGGAATCCTTCCAAATTTTATAGCATCTATTTGTAATTAAATACGTTCAATCAACTTTTACAACACGAACAAATTACTAAAAACTATTCGGCGTTGCTACAGAGACAAAACTTTAACAGGATCTCCTGGCCAACAAGAGCACACACCATTCCAAACCCGTCTTGTCCACACTGTGTCGACAGTGACATGAGTTTTAAATTTGACGACAAGCCTTATCTGCACATGAGTATTTCTTGGTGCCACTGCGCAGATCCTTCTCCATGGCAATGATGGCCATTGCGTTTGCTCCATCGCAACAATCGCGGTTAGTTTTGATGAATACTGCCCTCTGTTGACGACTTAGCCCATACTCGACTAGTTGCGCGTCGAATTTTTAAATGCCACAAGTCGCTCGCCTGTACGTAAAAGGATCCGAACAAAGACGGGCATCATGCCACACATACCAAGGCAGTGTGCATTCTGTGATCAAAATTGCACTTGCACAAATTTAGCCAGTGTGATGCTTGTTTTTACGTGTTATTAATTTTACAGACTTCACTTCGCATGGTATTTATCCATTGATTTGATAATAACTAGGTCTACAGCTATTCATGCTTCGGTAATACAGTATAATTATTGTTCTATTTGTTTCGCTTGGTAACATATGTATATTCATTCCTTTCCTAGGAAAAATTCTCGCTCGTTTTTGAATTGTCTCTTGTGAGTCATTCCTTTTTTCTCTGTTAATACTTGACACTAATGTATGCGGCCCATGTATACCGACGTTGCTTTTTTATATCATTCCGTATCTCCCTTTTCGCTGGTAGTTTTTGTGGCTGTGTGTCGTTCGCGCAGTGTTTGACATGTGCTTATGTTTTTCTCATTTACTGTCTGTCTTTTGTGGTCTAGGGTGGAGTACACTGACAGTGACAGGACTCGGACTGGTGTGTTTGTAAACTGAAGTAAAATGTCTTCTCTGCGAAGTTTAATCGATTTGATTCGACAACTTTTATATTGTATTTTTATACCAGTTGGCTTTTGGATTCTTGTGGGTGGCTTTCTACAACTTTGTGCTTAAAGTTGTCCTTGCATTTTGTTCAGTTTGTTTGGATTATTGCCACTTAATTTTAATTGACAATGAATTAACGTAATCTTGATGTTTTTTTCACTCTTGAGTTTCGTCTTTTGATATCTAGGTAAGGGTAATGGAAGCATTTGAATAATTGAAGCATCATGCATCGGTCGTTGCCATCGCTGTTGGAAATACATCACATGTACACTGACAGCGTGTGCCTAGTTTGTAGTATCCTATAAGCTTCGGATTTTTTTGCATAAAGATTTACATGTAAATGTCCGTTCTCATTTTTGTTGCAACTGATGATTAGGCCCAATTAAAATTTCCATGCATGAGCGTGTAGGCATTTTTTTCCGGGGGAGGAAGGCTGTGTAGGGGAATTTTTTGGGGAATCATATTTATCATCAGCAATACGACAATCACAAGAAATCTGTTTTTGAAGTTTTTTAAAAACAAAATTTGTGGTTTCATTCCCTTTGAATTTTAATTTGTCCTTTCTTTTACTTTTTTTAAAAAATCAATTTCCCGGGGACGGGACGCCTTTTTTCGAGCTGCTTTGAAATGGTCATGAACTAGTAACTGGTATTGAGTGGGTGAGAGGCCTTTTCTACAATGCAACCCATCTTTCTGTGCAAAGTCCCGGCTTGTTTTAATAAGTTGTCATGCATGGAATAATTTGTCGGGAAAAAACACTGAAGCTGCTTTTGGCCGGTTATCCCTAGATTACAAAAATAGTGCCGTGGTGATGTTGCTTCTTTTAATGGGCCACAGGTTGATCGTCTCTACGTAAAAGGATCCGAACAAAGACAGGCAAATTACGCCACACGAGGGTAGTATGCATTTCGTGCTCGAAATTAGACTTAGCCCACGTTTAGTGAGTGTGATGCTTGTTTTTAGGTATTAATTTTACAGACTTCACTCTTCTAAGTATTAATTTTATCCATTGATTTGAAATAACTAGGCCGAGCTTATAATTAAATCACCGTGTAATTTGTTCCATTAGGTAAAATTGTTATAGTTATTTTGCATGTCCCATAAATCGTGTTAGGGTCGTACATTGAAGTCGAAAAAAATTGTTAACTACGAGAGAGATTACTTTTTGCATTTTCCACACAATTTGTAGCTCTGTTAATTGGAAATGTTTATGAAGTTGGATTTTTTTAAGTTGATAATCTGGCCAATGCATTTTCAATGTTGTAACCTCGTAAGATCTGAAATTGGAGGGTGCGACTCCCTATTATCAAAGTTTACTATGAGCAGGTTATTGGGAGAGGGACACTTTAGCACGGTATGGGATACCGTTTTGGGATAAAAAGATTTTGTGATGTTTTTGCTCCAAGTCGCAGAGAATGTCAGCTTCTAGAACTTATACAAGTTTGATGGGTGCAGACCACTAATTCAAGTGAGAATTTCCGGCCAGCTCATTAGCATTAAAAGTGCTCCACAGTATCTTTTGAAAAAGGAGATTGTTTGGCCCCCAAAATGGTGAGACTGTGTAAATCGTTGCCGGGATCAACTCCCTGGGTCTTTGAACTTTCATATGAGAGCAGAAGGGCTCAAAACTACGGTTGAAAAATGGTCCTAAGTGCCCGAGAAATTTGAGGGTTGCCACTTGAAAAATGGCTGCAATCAGACTTCGGAAAAATCACTATTTGGGGGTGATTTTGTTTTGTGGGAATAAATGAAAATGTAATTGGTTAACCCACAAAAAATTGAAAAGAAACTGAAAGATAAGTGACCAGACAAGAATTTCATTTGTGTTTCAGAAATCTCAGGGATGTTGGCGTGCATGCTATTGGGCCCTGAACAGTGCTGATTTTACAAAGTTTTCAATGGGGCTTGAATTAGTGGACTGGACCCTGATTATTTCGCATCCAACAGCGCCCTCGTGCGGTATGAGACTCCCTTTTTCTTTGGAATCCCTCCACACACTGTACTGCCGCGCCACCGAAGACGATCGACCAGTGGCGTTTGAGAACATCTACCCTGCGTGTCAAACGGTGAGAAAAGAATGATTTAAAATATTATTTTTCAATTTCTGACATTTTCTAACAAGCTTTCTCCTGCATTTTCCACCTTTTCATTAATTTTGACTTGAAGAATAGAGGAGCAGGACTTGAAACCTAACGTTATCTAGATGTCGAGTCCCTTTATTGACACTTGACACAGATGAATGAGTATTTTCAGGCTTCGTTTCCCGCGACTTTCCTCTTTGTTGAAAAACTTCACGTTCATTCACTGATAGTATTACCTTCATAGTACTTGCTGAAACTTTGTCATGTTCAGCAATTTCTGTCATATCTGAGAGTGAGACTGTCGTGAAATTTAGTTCGAAATTCAAAAACGGTGGCGTCCGGAAATTGGGCACAAATTCAGGCGAGTGTTATTATTAATAATAGTGTACCGGCACACTAGAAGGAATCTCTGAAAAACTCTCATTAGGCCTATGTCCTTCAAAGTTGATAAATTCCACAGGCCTAGGCCTACATCAATTATCATTAATAATAGGCCTACCACCTACTCGCGTAGGCTTACCCTGTTCTGTGAAGATTTTGTGCTTTGTGATAGCTGCATGAAAAGGATCATTGTTTTTAATGGGAGCAATCAGTCAATCTGTTTTACTTTATAAAATGTTCAACTGTTTTAGGGCCTAAAATATCAATATCCTGCCCCCGTTTTTGCAAGAAGGTTACCTCCGTACATGTACATGCCTGATGCCACTGTTTTCTTCCTATATTTCTGCGCTGAATGTAGGATATGACTTTTTAATTTGGCAACCTCCACAAGAAAGATGCCCACCAAAGTCCAGCTAGACAAAGCAAGTTGGCAGTGGACAGACACCACCAGCCCCGACGATGTGACAGCTGAGCATGTGGAGCTAGCGTACCGCATTGGACTACCAGCTTGTCAGCACAACACTTGCAGGTTCACGTTATGCCGCATTCTGGGGCATCACTGCATAAGGGGAAGACCGGGGGAAGGGGGCATGTTGTCAAGCCAGTCCCAGGTCCTTCAAAATCCACCAGATGGTTCTGTAGGATTTTGCAAGATTGTGGTTTGGAGCGACCGAACTGCTTTAAACTTGCGTGTTGCTTGATGTTACGTGAAAGTTGACGCGCAAACTTCATGTGTGTACCCTCAGTTCAATTTGGTGCACTGTATGTGTGGATGCCGTTAGGATGTTCCTTACAAGATTCTTATGCAGTAAGTGTTGAAGTCTGTTTTCAGAGGCTGGTGTGACTTTCTTTGCCGTTAATTTAATCATTAAATCTTTTCACAACTCAGGCGGAACTGTAAGGGGAATCCCAACTGCCTGGTGGGTTTGGGAGAAAAGGAGTGGCTATGTGACATCAAGGATGAGCGTTGGCATGAGGTGGAGGACCCCAACCTTGAAAGAAGGGCCGAGGTACATGCTTACAGCTCATGCTCATACTCACTCATACTCAATTTGAATAACCTTTACAATGACTCACACTCATCAGATGTCCATGCCTTAAAGGACCACAGTGCTCATTCTCATCTTTAACACATTTTCTGTACTTGTATTTCTAATTCCTGCACTTGAGTTACTCTTGTACTCAGTGTCATACTCATTCATCAAAAGATACTCAGTTGTAGTCTCGAGGATTAGCACTTATTCTTGTTCAATAGTTGAAGTGTTCCCTTGTCTACTTGAATACTGAACTGGTTTATTAGTATTGAAATGCTGAAAGTTTTTTGAGTGCTAAAACGGCATACCCTCTGGACTTTTCCTTTGTGTTTCTCTATTTTGTTTCACCGAGATCAGTGTTGTTGCTTTACAATCCTGTTGGTCCTTTTTTTCCTCCGTTTTTTCATACAGGATTCTTTTGTGGGGTTGAAGAATCTTGGAGCAACTTGTTATGTCAACACTTTCTTGCAAGTGAGTTCAAGATTTAAACATTCGGTTAGACACTGTATAGTTTTTTTTATGTCTTGTCTCTTTCAGTCTCTAATCTGCTTGGGAGACATTTTCAGGTTACTCTTTAGCTTTCCATTTTTTCAACTTCGTCACAGGTGTGGTTTCATAACCACAGTTTCCGGGCAGCAATGTACAAGTGGCGGCCATTGCGTTGCCAAGCAACAGATAAGCACAACCAATCAGGTGAGTCCTGTCTTTGGCAAGTATCCAAAAGTCCACCAAGTAGTAATCAAATCTGTTCATAGGAATCAAGATTATCCCTCCCCCCATCACCTTAAACTCCACCCCTTCTCTGAAGAATGTTATGTGCCATATAGTTTTGTCGGCTGATTAAGTGTGTTCCGTTTATGAAATGATTGATGTCCGATTCTAAATTTTCCTTCTGCCTTAAATTTGAAGAAAAAAATGTAAAAGTCACAGAAACTCTAGTTGTGTGATTTAGCAGATGGTGAGCTTCACCTGTTCCCTTGTCTTCTTTTGCTTTTTCTAGTAAATATTTCAGATTGAAAACAAAACTAGGAAAAAATCTTTGGTTGTAATTTGACCTTCACCATTTATTTTATGGATCATTGGATCCTAGTCTCTGTGTTGATTAAAAATAATAGACACCTTTTTCTTTCCGCCAGAAAGCAGCACAACCAAGGAAGGTGGTTACACACCCACGTGCATCTGTGGCCATCTACAGCTACTTTTTGCCTTGCTTCAGTTCAGCAACAGAAGGTAGGTTGTGGGGCACGACCTGACCAGTCATCGACCCCATTCCCCGTGCACCAGCCTTTGGCTCAAAGCCATTTTGTTGTCAAATTTTGTCTGGCACCGTCTCACGTGTGCTGCGGTCAGACCATTGTAATGCTGTGGATGGATATTTTTTATTTTTGAAGTTCGCCAATTAAGTCTCTTTTTCACAGCGTTGTTTGGGGTTTCCTTGCAGATATATTGACCCCTCGGGCCTTGTCAATTGTTTGGGTCTCGATGCTGCACTACAACAGGTCTGTATTTCTCGTTCACTCCCCGCTGTACTGTCTCTCCAGCCTTGCTACTTTATGAACTGATCAGCTTCAAATTAGCATAGATAGAGCCGCCCAGTACTTTAATTTTTATTTTTAACCTTGTCCGTCAAAGCATGCACAGTTAAACCTTGATATCGTGGCCACCCGCGGTATTAATTTATCAAATAAATGAATCAGTCTGAAACAAAGACTTTGCGTCTTGTGTTTCTTTTAATTTCTTGTGCTCTCACGACACAAGGATAGCAAGAATAAGTCTTCATAACTCAACGTGCATTTTTGAGTCCTGAGTACACAGGTTTCACAGCAATATATTTCTACACAAATGATTTGATCTGGGTTGGCCACAGGCCGTGCTAGGCAGGATCTGCAATAGCAAGACGTGGTTACAGTCTGTCTGTTTGAGAATCAAACCAGGACCAAGCAAAGGTGGCTAGTTTTGCAAGGCTACTGCAGTAGGAAGGTGGCCACAACGGCAGATTTGACTGAAACAAGTTATTTCAAGTAAAAGAGAGCAATTTCAGTTCATGTCAGGAACATTGCTTTTATCTCTTGGGTGCCTTCCTTGGATTGTTTCTTAAAACTGCAGGATGCCCAAGAGTTCAGTAAACTTTTTATGTCATTACTGGAGGAAACTCTGTCACAACAAACACATCCTGAAGTGCGGGATGTCATCCAGCAGCAATTCCGAGGCCAGTACGCGTACGTGACCAGGTAAGTTAATAACATTCGTGTTCAGTGATTAAATGCGAAATGTGTTATCTGGAACAAATCTTCATGAATACTACTGAATACGATTTCACAATTTCATTTTCTTGTGAGTACATGTTGATCTCAGTTTATTGATGACATCACGCATATTGAGGTTAGGCGCCTGAATTTGAGCAATCTTGAAAGGTGTTTATGATATCCTGTCTTTCTTTTTTAGGTGTAATAACTGCGGCCACAGTTCCAGACAGCCGTCAAAGTTCTATGAACTTGACCTGAACATCAAAGGTCACCGAGAGCTGAGCGAAAGCCTAGGAGAATTCTTACAGGTAACTGCAACTTCTTTGTTCTTCAAGTCTGACACATTTGGGAAGATTTTTTGTCCAAGGGTCTCTAAGCCTTGGCCAAATCAAATGAGTAGTTCTTGTTATGCTTTACGTTACTTAGAAAAGATATGAAGTATCCTGAAATGAAGATTCTTACAAGCTAAGAAAAATTTGAGTAAAAGAAAGAGACTTCATGAACTGATGTATTTGTGTGAAGGGTTCGAAATACCCATCGAAACTCTTGTTGGCTTTTTGTTGATTTGATGAAATCTGTATTCTTGATGCCTATTAAGGTATCATGTGCTTTGTTACTGACATTGTTACAGTTGAACCAGCTTTGAGTGTGAGCTTTGAGAGTTGCACTCGAGTTTAAGCTCAAGCTCAAGTACAAGTGCTACACCTCCGACAACTCATTTATACTTTTCTAATGTCCCAGTCCTTGAGGTTTCTTTCAATTGAGTTTACCTATCTATCATGATCTTGCCGCTAAGGATGAGCACCTGGATGGCGCCAACCAGTATTTCTGCGACAACTGCCGGTCCAAACAGGACGCCACTCGCCGCATCCAACTGCAGCAGCTTCCACCGGTACTCAATATCCAGCTACTGCGATTCGTCTTTGATAGGTGGGCGCAGACAATTTGTTGTATGATACTGTTTAGGACTCAATGCCACTGGTTGGGATTTCAGTAGGGGCATGATTTATTGGGAGTTTGCTGGATTTGGGGATTTCTGAACCCAAATTTGAGGTTTTTTAGACATTCAACCGTTGGAGATTCACCGTCATAGTCACAACGATATTTGAGAGAAATCTCATCGTTAGCTGTGAAAAGACACGAGAATTCATGGTATTTCATGTTATTTCATTACATCTCTGGATATTTTGGGATTTCCCCCACCCCAACCTCCTCCCTGATTTGACAGGTGGCTTGGAGCACATTCTCTGGCATCTCATTGGTCAACCTGTGGTTGGTAATTTAAGAGATATACAGGTGCATGATATAGGCCTATTCCAACCCCATTTTAACCCTAAAAGAGCAAGGGTGGTGGGATTCTCTCCCTTCACCAATTTTTCTGATATCGCTGCAGTCCAATTTTGTCAGGAGCGGAGCCTTTAATAGTTTTTAGAGTAGCTCTGCACGGTGATTTTGACACCAATATTGTGACAATTTAACATACCATTCTTTCACTGTGTCCATTTTTCCAAGACAGTTCAGCCAAAAGTGTATACTTTTTCCACTTGCTGGGACACTTGTAACCTTGAACTGCAAATGACCGTAACGACAATACCGTACATGTGATTGAGTTCAAACTTCACTTTTATAACGACGAGGAGTGTCTAAACATGCTTGCCCAGTAAAACTATGGAGCATGGCACAGCCGAATTCGGGGAGGGGGGGCTGGAATCCACTCCCTTTCCCTGCGAGATGGGCCAAAAATAACCTGGCTCTTTGAAGGTTAACCTCTTCTTTCATCAACAGGCAAACGGGAACCAAGAAGAAGTTGAACTCCTTCATCCAGTTCCCTGAAGTTCTAGACATGACTCCGTATCTCCCCAGGAAAGGTACGGTTCAGTACCGACAGTGTATTTTTGTGTTCATTTGCATTATGCCATAATGGTTGAGGGCGCTGTGCCATTTCGCAGTGGTGCAAGATGTGTCACTCAAATATTCTACCATCTGACTGCGCTGCAGGAGTATCGACTTTTTCATCAGGAGTGAGTCCCATTTGCGTGGCCTGACAATAACCTGAGGAAGTCTTCACTTACAACCTCAAAGTCTCTACAGCGAGTAGTTTTGCAGTAACTGAATAGTGGATGCTTCTTGTTCGCACTTGAACAAAATTTTAGCCTCAAGCGCTCTAGCAAGTATTTAATGCTGACTTAGTTTTACAGTGCTGAAACCACCAAAGTTAGACAGAAGCCAGTGTTAAAGTTTGGCAGACTTTGGATTGTTTAACTTCCAGATCTGTTTGTCATGAACGGTATTGAGAAACGTGGTGTAGAATTTAGACTCGGTCAGAATTATCGGCTCTTTCTGGCAGACGCAGAGACAGTTTACGAGCTGACAGCCGTCCTGATCCACCGTGGGCCCACGGCCTACTCTGGACACTATGTGGCCCACGTCCGGCAGGAGGGGGCGTGGCACAAGTTCAATGATGAGGAGGTGGAGAGGATCGAGGGCAGGAACCTCAAGCTGGGCTCGGAGGATGACCTCCAAGGTAGGTAGAAGGCCGAGAATTAGCCTGGTCCCCATGTCCGGTACAGCCTCGCTGCACTATGTTTGTTTCCACCATTTCTTGCTTGATCTAACCCCTGGTGCTGTGAAATTTAAATATCCCTCTGTTTTATTTTAGAGATATAAAATTAGGATGGCTGTCGATAGGCTTGCACACGGGACGGGGGTTATCATGGGCGCCAGCGCGTGTCGGGCAGGTAGCCTTTGAAGGTTGGAACAAGGTTGGCCAAGAACGGCATAATCTGTAGACTGGTCATTTGTGCAGACTTTTCAGGTTCCAGTATTCTGATTGCCCATTCACTCACATGTAAGAATACTTCAAATGCAGTGCCTATTTAGGTGCATAGGGATATGTAAATTAGTTGACCCTGTGTCAAAGGTCGTGAGGTCAGTGTTTCAAAGTATATGTTTTTTTTTACATTTGGGTCATCCAGTGACCTGATGCAATTTGGAAAAGAAAGTCTTCAGTCTTGGATGTTTCTTCTGGAGTAATTGATTCAGGTACCTTTTTTGGTTGTGGTCAAAGTCAAAGCATTGGTAATCCATGCTTTCATGACAGGTGGCGGACCAAAGCAGGGAAAACGGCCAAAGCATGTCAAAGGTCATCATGCTTCTAAGAACGCCTACATGTTAGTGTACACCAGAAGGCCGAGTCAAGGTGAGTAGAAGTGATATGTGTGCTGTTATCAGCTCTTCGGAATTCAAAATTGAAACTGTTGGTGATTAGTTGGGTGGTGAATACCGCCTCCAAATCTTGATATGTTAGTTTGTCGTTTCATAGAAAGCCAAGCAGATAACTCCGAGCGGCAAGGTATTTCTCTTTCGGAGGATTCTTTACCGGGCTATCTCCAAGACCTCGTGAGGCAAGACAGGGCGCAGTTTGAGGAGTGGGTCCAGGAGATGGCAGGCATGAGGCAGCGTAGCATCACCAGCGGGAGAGCCAGACACGCCGAGATCACCAGACTGTACCTGATGCTACCTCCCAAACCAGGTGAGATGGGGGTCGGCGTGGGGTGGTTGAGAGCAGGGGCTTTACGATGAATCTTGTAATGTTTCAAAATCAAATTAAGACAGATTTGAAGCATCAACGGTGGTGGAGTTGGAGGACACTTGGTAGATTTCTATTTCGGCAAAATTTTGGAGTTTACAGATTTTCTTTACTAGGAAAGTGTACGGTCTTGGAGGGCGTGGCTTTTAATGTTCACGAAGCCGATTGGTGTGTTCTTCCCTATTTACAGGGAGCAGGTACGAGTGGCTGAAATCTGATTGGCTGAAGCAATGGCTGAATGTTGACAGCAACACCGCCTGCAAGCCCATTGACAATTCTGACTTGGTCTGTCGCCATGGTAACCTGGACCCGGACAAGATACAACAGGTCAAGCGGATAAGCCAGGAAGCAGTAAGTCCTGGAAGAAAGTTATGTTTTTCTTTTAATGTGACATTTTGGACAATTGCGTGTCTATTTTACCAGAAAGTTCTTTGAATACCATTATACAAATCGTTCACATACTCAGTATCTTGTCACCAATCTTTCCTGACAATTCCAGGCAGGAATCCTACATTCAAAGTACGATGGCGGTCCGCGCCTCTCCGGGACCAGCCTGTGTTTGAAGTGTGTCCGCGAACGATGTCGCATGATGCGGCTGAAGTCCAACCTAAACGAGGACAGCAAGTTTGTTACCACGACAACCAAGAACAAGCTTGAACCAGGGTGAAGCGGGTTATGCTTTTTTCGCAGGCATACAGAGAAGGGAGAATCTAATGTCTCAGTTAGTCTTTATTCAAGTCAAATACCGAGCTCAGAGCACAGCATGTGTGTTACCAACCTAACATTGCTCTTATATAGCCACCGTTACTTCACTCATCTCCAAGGGACTCCTGAACACAGACTCATATGGTGATCGAGACATGTTAAACTGGCACTATTTTTTATTGCATGTGTTCTGTGTGGATACTTTTGTTGCATGTGTTCTGTGTGGGAGTTAAGATGAGTGTGACATCCGTAACATGTGCACAGAAGGAATAAGGATACAATTTTGTTAGTCGTCCCATCAAGCCTTTTCCTTGTGATTCTCAAAGTGAAGCCCTAGTCTAAGCCGTAACTGTGGGCCAGCTTTTTACAAAAGTCCAACGGTTTCACTGTTTAGATTGCCTGGCTATTGGGTCGGCAAGGCGTCGCTGAGGCAATGGAGAAAAATGGTACTCGACAGAGAGAAGCCATCGGAGGGAAAAGAGCCAGAAGTCGCTAATTGTGATGGTAACCCAAACTTAATGAAACATTTTTCATTACGTCAGTCCCTGGATTCACCCTTCACCATTCTAATGGGAAATTTTTTCTTCAGTTCTGTTGTAAAGCTTGTCAGAAGAAAACAAATTACAGGCATGCTTGGTCGGTACTTGAGCCCATTTTTTTTTCTTTTTTGGGGGGTTCAGCAGGACAGGACATGACATCTGATCAGCCCAACGTGGAGTCCATGGTGGGCACATTCAACGCGGAGCTACTATGCCCACACAGTAAGTCACAGTGAGTTTGAACCACTTGAGGACATGAGAGCTGCCAGTAGAGGCACAAAGCCTGCAGTGCATTCTGGGAAAATGTAAACAGCCACTTAAATTTCCAGGCAAATGGTTTTCGTTGGGCAGGGTATTACAGTGGATTTTTTGGTCCGTAGATACCAATTTTCATCGTATACCTGGCTCCTGAATTGATGGTTAGTTTGTGTATTACCGTGCGTTAGCAACAAAGAAAACATGATAAATCCCTGGCAGAATGTAAGAAGTTTATCGTGAACTCTTGAAGATAAATTCTTGATCGTTGCATTTTTCTTTGGCATTGTGAAGTGGACAGAGGTTTGTGCCTTTTAGTTTTATATTAAGCTTTGCAACAGTGGGTAGAAACTGTAAAGGTCATTGTCAAGTGCAAGAAATTGGGAGTGGGATTCTGTTCAAGTCCTTTAAATGTGCATCAATGTCGGCACAAAATTCCTGCATACGATTGGGACTGTAAAGGGATCGTACATTACTCAGTGTTTTAACAGTGTGCGCTGGTCTTTATCTGAAGAGGACCAGTACCTACTGGCCAAAATGTTGAGTCAAAACTTGGGTTCTTTGGCAGAGTTCTATCATCGAAAAAGAAATCATTCTATGGTATCACCTCAGATGCCTTTAACCCCCTGAGTAGCACCCTTAACCTCCTGCACTCCCAGATCTGGTGCATCTTTGTTAAACTATGAAGTCCATTTTAACACCTGTACTCCGGATGTCTTCATTCTCAGAACACTTTGTGATATTTGTTTGGCAGATGGCTTGAGCACGGACGAGACGTTGCGGAAGCTTGTGCCGGTCGCTGTGTGGGAAAGACTCCATGTGTACTTCCCCGATGCTCCAAAGTTCAACCAGGATCAGGAGTTGTGCCGGGCGTGTCAGGTCAGAAATGACACTTGACTGTTCTCCATGAGTCTTTCAGACCTGCCTCTCCCCTTTTCGACTGAGTATGTGAGTCAAGCCACACGTCACTCAGCCAAGGGACGAATAAATTTCGGCCAATTTTTGTTCTCTTCCCGCAGCACAGAGACGAGCAGCAGGAACAAGACGGCATGTTGAGGGTCATGATGGCAGCTGACCAGAAAGCGGCTCTGCATCAGCTCTTCAACGACAGACACCGGCCGAGCTGGGATAAGAAGGTTACCCCACCACAAGTCCAATCTTGGTGTAGCCCGCACATTCATGTTAGGGCTTAAAGGGGATGGGCCATGTAGGGTTAAATTGACGTTATGATTTTTCAACCGTCTTATAAACAATAAGTTGGATTAACCCCTCTTTTATGTCATTAAATCAGCAAAACTTGGTGTTTTCTGTGTGCTTTTTTCAGTCTCCGCCTGGGCTCTTCGCTAAAATTTGCTGAGATCGGTCAGTGAGGGCAGCAGACAAGTCTTAGCAAAAATGTGACGTCATGGGGCGGACTCTACTTTCTAGACCAGAAAGCATAGTTCGGGCAAGAAAGATAATCGGTCCAAGCAAACGACTCGCAGTGCACAGTGAAAATAAAATTGTCGGAATGAAACACCAAGTTTGACGAAGTAGGCTAGCCTATAACCACGGACTAAAAAAAGGAGGTTGTGGGTTCGAGTCCCACCTGAGTACGCTTGTGGGTTTTTTCACAAGCCTTTTGGGGCAAACACTGAGTATACAGTGTTATAATACGCGTCGGGCAGAGCAAAACTCCAATATTAGTCAGTGTTTTGTTGTTGATCCTCCAAGTCGCCGCCATGACTGTGGCCAACAGCCTCGAGTTACAAAATCTCTTCCTGAGTGTATTCTGGTTCAAACTGATAAGGCAATATTTCTTGTGCCTCATTAACTCCTTTAATGTCGCTTTCTTCGTCAAATGAATAAGACGAACATGACAACTCATTGCTGTCATGATCGTAAAAAGCATCAGTGCTGGAATTATCGTCGCTTGAGTGGTGGTACACGCTAACGCCTACTGCATTACGTACATAACAGTAAATGCATAACAGTAAATGCCAGATAAAGGACTCTGTCCTATGACGTCACGATTCTTGGGCATTTCTTCAGACAACTTTCTGTACCAGACGGCTGGTGATTAGCTTTTGCCCCGAGAAGGGAGTAAAATAAGGTCCTGAAAACTGTAATTTTTGACATATTTCCGCACATTTTGAAATAATGCAGATGTGTTTTCTTGTTATCTATGTTTGTTTTAAGTGTTGATGCATGTTTGACAAGAAATCTTCCCAGCACAGCCCATGCCCTTTAAAGATTAGGCGAAGTTTGCAAACCTCTTTATTATTTTTGCCAAATGCCCCATATATTTCCTTCCAATTCTGCTACCAAGCTACTGTTGACATTTACTGCTTTAATACAGACATGGATAAATGATTTTTTTAGAGGAGAGCTATGCACTTTGCAGCGTCATGAATTTGGCGCACTTGTTACTCTACTTTGTGTAATTTGTCCTCAAGGAAGTAACAGAGGCCTATGCCGTGAGTCGACCCTTCCTGGAGCAGTGGCGGGAATTCGTGCGTCAGCCGTTGAAACACGCCCCGCTAAGCGAAGTAAACAATGCGTTCCTCATATGTAACCACAACCGCTTCATATTTGAGCCGGGCACCGTAGACGAGGTAACGAGTAACATGTAAGTATTACTTCCCAACTTTTTCCTTGGCCTGAGCATAACTGAGCAGCCCTCACTGGCCTTTAGGGATCACGATTAATTGATGTAGAAGCTCACGTATCCATTGGTGCGCATTGCTATCCTTGCTCAAAGGACCTCGTAAACATTCTCAGACCCATCTCAGTTCTTTGAGAAGTAAGCAGTTTGATCATGCCATTTCAGATTCAAACAGCTAACCCAACACAATAACCCCCTCTGCCCCCAAGGGTGGCCATTTGTAATCCTGGTTGGGAAGACAAATTGGGTTAGAGCTTCTTGGTCAAGGACACAAGGTGAATGCCCGTTGCTTGATTTGAATTCTTGATCCTGTGACTATGAGTTCCATCATTAACCACTAAACCCCACAGCCCCAGAAATTGGCCATTTTTATTCTGGCATTTGTGTTTTTCCCCCCAATGTTTCCCACAGGTACTCCTTAGTCTGGCCCCACGAGTGGGAATTTCTCACCAAGAACTTCACCGTGGATTTTGCCGTACGGATATTCCGTGATCAGGAAGCATCTGAGAATGGCAGGCCGGTAACGCTGGAGTGCCAACCAGGTGAGATCGAGAAACCGAATTTGTAAAATGTTTCATGTAGCATCGATCCATCTTTACGTATTTCTTTTGGTTCATTTTTTTACATGCAAAAGAAGATTGACTTTTGGACTGTCTTAATGTTGAATGTTACACCTTTCCCTGATTTCATGTTTCAGCAAATGTTTATTAAAAGCAAACAAACTTTATCCAAAATGTTTTCAAAACATTGTCTTTATACTTTATACAAGCATAAGAAAGTCTTTTTTGAGAGAGGGACAGAAAGCTGAGGTTCGTGTGAGTGAAACATGGAGTATTGAATCAAGTGTAGTTGTCCAGTTTTGCAACTAGGACAGTGACTTTCAGTGTAGCCTGGTACTTTCTGACTTTACAGAGTCCTGCATGGAGTGCATTATGGCGAGGCAAACCCAGGCTAGGCTGGAGCGACAGGAGTACAGCGGGGCCCGCATCTACGTCCGCAAGATCGTCACAGAGCTGGACTCCGTCGGTCACACCCAGGACGAAGAGGACCGGAAGAGGTCAAGCCACGACACAGCCAGAGATCCAGATTTCTTTCAGGTGAGTGGTAGAGCAATGTATCTACGATTTCAGAGTTCATCCTGTTTTATTTGCAATTTTATTTCAGGACTTGCTTGCAAGTACTGTTATGCAGTTCAGTATTTAAGCAAAGCATGAGTCTTAAAGAAAGAACGGTGTTCCTGTTTAATATTGAAAGTAATTCTGTTAACGTGTCTCTGGGTCTGGTCCCTGGACTCATGTCTGTCTTGCTTTAATGGGTTTTACATACGGTTTCTGACTAGTTGCACTACCAACAAACATAGAGGTGCTGAGAGTTTCCGACTATTTGCTGTGGAAGTGATTACACGATGAAGAATGGACACAGTAAAAGGATTACACACAGCATACGTAACACTCTTATGTTACAAAAGACTGCATCGTTCAGGTCATAGAATTTCTGGTTCAGTATATACCAGGTAGACAGGTTTGAGTCATGTTTTCCCCCAGTGGAACCCAAAATTGATCAACAAATTTGAGGTTGTTCCATTAGTTTTCATTGGTGCCCCCCCCCCGACACACACCCACAGCAGGTCAACGGCAGCAAGAAGATCCGACTGAGTAGCTATGCCGACAGTACCCGGCGGAGTTCGCGACACCGCAAAGTCCGAGGGGAGAAGGAGGTGATTGTCTCCTCCGGCAACACACTGAAGGAGCTGAAAATTAAGGTGAGCAGTCTCTTCCCCACAACCATAACAGAATATCACCTTCTTTAGCTGTCAAGTCTTTTGCCAAACACGACGGCTTGCTATTCAGCATCACGAATCGGGGCCCATATCAACACCAGATCTGATTGGAAATTAACAGTAGTCCGCTTGATGTTCTGATCAGGTGATGCACGCCTTCTCGGTGGCCCCGTTTGATCAGACGCTCCACTTTTGCGGTCAGCAGCTGACCGATAACGAGTCAACTCTGTCCAGTCTTGGCATCGAGCCAGGCTGCGTCATTACGCTGACCGTGGACATGCCACAGTCCGAGGACCCGTTTGCCGTGGACGAAATATTCCAAGGTGAGGCGGCAGTTTCTCTGGAATGATCATAATATTGGAGTCATCGAAATACCTTTTTTTCCATGTTTCACATTTTTTTGCTTATGTTTAACTGATCAATTGATTTAATTGTTTCACACTCGTTTGCATCATCCTCAAAAAGTGTTTGTTCAAATGCGTGGACCACAATAAAAAAGAACTTTAAAAATCTCCAAGAACTTACATTTTGCATTGTCTTTAATCTTTGATAACTGGACCCCATTACAAATAGCAGTGGAACACGACCTTTTTTTTTTAATTACAATGTCGGAGGACCTGACACTTTGATCCAAATGCCATTTAGGAAAAAACTTACATACTTTTGATGCAATCATTTGAAGTCGCTGATGTCAGGAAGTAGATCTGCGGCAATGTTTTTATTTTGCAAGACTTTATTGTTTCTGTTTACATATTTCAGCGTCCAGTGTTCCAGAAGCCGGATTCAAAGGTAAGATTACTTGTCCCTGGACCCATTAAACCTTGATTTATGCAAGCAGGAACTAGTGAAGCTTTTTAAAGATTTGACGCTGCAGTAAGAAACACACCTAGAGGAGTTTGTGACTACATTGTTTTGGAATGGGAACACACTTTTTTTTAGAAGGGTTACCTTGCTTGACTTTTAGCGAGTACTTAATGTTTTGTTTCTCCAGGCCTTCATGAGGCAGCCACTCGTGGTGAAGAGTACCCTGACAATATCACACAGGGGCTAATAAAGTTACAGAAATGTTTACAAATATGCAAACCTCCTTCTTGTACCTCTCTGGCTGCCTTACCTAGGTTTGACCTTTCCACTTAATGCACTCAAAGACGTTGTGGACATAGACCGGTGTTAGTTCTTTACCCCGCCTCAATCTTGTGCTTGCATTTTGGGTAGGAACTGGCTTGCTGGGAAGTGGTACGTAACAACATTCACCGTGTTGTGTCGTGATTTGCAACCGAAGATGTGAGTGAAACAGTCCCCCATCTCTGCCTCTGACAATCATTTGGTGTAGAGTATGCGCAACGATTTTCGTTGGAATGCGCACAGAACTGCAGGGATTTTGAGTGTTCTGCTACTCATACCGTAATTTTCGGAATACAAGTCGCGGCTTATACATTTATTCTCACGCTGAAAAATGTCCCTACGGCTTGTAGTCCAGGCTGCTTATTCGGCAACATTTGAAGAATGAAATCAGTCACTAAACGCCGCGCCGTGCCGCGCCTCAGCGTAGCCTAGCCCGGGCTGCCGGCTGCGCGTGCAAGCGGCGGGGCATTACCGGTGACGAGGCAGTCATCTTTTTTGTTGGTTGCCGTTTACATTGCCTCAACCCACGTGTTGGAAATAAGGAAACCAGTCCAGAGGAACTGAATAGACTTGCAAATGTACCGTAAGTACCGTTTACACCTCGCAAATCGTGTGGTGCGTCTGTTCGTTTTTGTCTGTTCCATGGTTGCGTAATTCATGTTGTTTATTATTTCACTGGTCATTGGGTGACTGCAGGCAAAAAAAGACAACAAACAGAACTGCTGCATGGCAAGGACACCAATCCTGCCCGCCGAAATTGGTAATGTGGAGGACTTGGGAAAGTTTAGGTTTATGAGCAACACCCGTTCCCACACTGCTAGCCAATTCACAAAAGGTGAAATTTAATCAAAATCCTGTTCTGATTCATAGGTGTCGATTTCATATACCGATGAAATTTTGTTTTGGGCCGATTTTCCAGTTTTTTCATAAGTGCACAATGAAACTCTTTTAAAATGCGCTCCAAAAGACTTTTTTTTTCAAATAATTTTCAGCACGTTATGTGAATGGAGGTAATAATAATCGTTTATCCATTTTTGTTTGGGTGGAATTTTCTGAGATTTTTCGAGGACGCCAGACCACTCGCGGCTGAATTCTTGCCCAGTTTCCTGACGGCGACGAGTTTGAATTTCGGACGAAATTTCATGTCACTGAAATTGTTCACAAAGGTTCAAAGCCTGTTTCAAGAAGGCAATAGTGTCACCCTAGTGGATTTGAGGTTTTTTAACAGAGGTTTGCAGTCAAGTGAAACGTTGAGGCGCGCCGCGTAATACCGGTGCTCCAGCGCTTCAATAGTGCAGCACGTGCGGTGACTTTATACGTGACGTCAGCACTGCGGTGCGTCTAGGCTAATACTCCTTGGGACCTGTATTTCGAAAATTACGGTACACTTACTCGGCCTTGTTTGAAATAAATCAAGGACACCCTGCTGCGTACACATTTTGTGTACACGTACTGTGGTAACTTTTTTCCTGTGCAGTGTAGCCTGACGCAAACGTTATGAATTTTCACTCTTTCAAACGGGCGCCTCCTGGTACGTTTTGGGCAGCACCAACAATAACGATGCTGCTTACTTCTTGCCCGAGTTGTTAAATGAGTGGTCCTTTGTCCAGTGAAATGCAAAAATTAATTAGTGTGTCCTGTTCTTCAGTAGATTCAGTCTCTTGTGTGAAGTCTGAGTGTGTTTCAAGTTGGTTTTCATTGTATGAGTTTTTCCGTTTTTTAAATTCTGAAATGAAATAGCTGTCTGGCTCGATTTGGTAAAATGGTCACACGCTGAAATTTGGAGAACCCGTACATTGAGTTTGTGGCAGCTGAAAACTTGCCAATGTTTGGTTGCATTATTTCCCCAAGTAATGTTAAGTATGAACATTCAGTTATTTGGACGGAGGTCCCTTTGCACATTGTTCGGCAGAGCAAAACCACAATACGTGCATGAAAACCACCAAGATTAAACTCGTATACGATGTTGAAAAGACATTTGTGGCCTCGTTGGTATTTCTCACGCTTAGCAAAACCAGGTCTCTTTTGAAGTGAGCCGACAACCGGCAAGATATGGCTCAGCCTATCTCGTTGCAATCGAGAAGAAAAAAAACCAAAAAAAAAACCAAAAAAAAAAAAACAAACAAACAACATGCCTGTCAATGGCTGTTGAGAAAATCGGGAAGCGGTATTATGTCAAACAGATGGGCGCGGTAGAGCATATTCACATGGACTTCTCCCCTGAATAGCGATAAGGTTGGTGCTTTTTATTCAGCATGCTGCAAAACAAGTAGATACAGCCAAGTCAGCAAATAAACAAGAAATTTTGACATACCACTTTCTCGAATAATGTAATATGTTTCAACTTAAGTTCTTTAGGACTCAAGCACCCTAACATGATACACCAAGGCAGATCACTTGTTTTGCACGACGTTAAACATCTCAGATCTTCAAAACAACATCTTTAAGCTCATTTTGTGGTGACAGGTCCCGTAGGCCTGGCCTTCCCCTTTACTTTGTGTCTGACTCTGTGTTTTTGTCGTCTGACATAACAGCTTTTTTTCCTGACTTTATGAACACAACAATGCTCTTACACGTACTACAGGCAAAGGCGTCATTAGTGGTTGTGCCCGTCTGTTTCGTAGTCGGGTACTTTTCTGAAATCGGGAACACAATTACAAAATCTCCAAAACAAGTTTTTTCTGGAGTTCGGTGTTGAGTATATATGAGAACAGAGAAGGCGCTTGAGTACAGTGTGCATGTACTATTTTTATTAGGAATACCCTGCATGGTGTGTATTTGAGTATCTTTGATGAACAACTTTAAAGAGCAACCCCAAGGGTGGAGGAATAAGAAATCTGGCCGTGGTATGTTTACTTGGATCCCATTATAGACATCTATGTACACATAAACCCGGATTCAGCAATATTTTTGGTTAAAAAAACTCACTTTTGAGACCCGTGTCTGCCGAGTGCTATGACTAGCTTTCGTGGAAGGAGAGTGTCGTCATCGCTTCATTTACATCTCATGAATCAGGCTTTTCCAGTCTTTCGTCCACGTAGCATGCACCGTGGAAACGGTTCTCCGGCTGGTGCATGTACGCACTGAGCCGGTGCGGTCACGTCAATGCACATAATTACATAAAAACTCGTGTGTAGTTACAGCTTAGAGGAAGGACACAGAAGGAGTTTGAACTGCCCGGGCTATAACATCTGGCCAATTACCGCTTTCTGGCATGCCCGGTATGTCCATAGCCAGAGCGTAGCGAACGCTTGCTACGCACCATCTGTTTCACAACCACCAAACCCCTTTGTACCCTATGATCGCCGCCGCAATTTGTGGCTGGTAATCTATATCCATAAAACTTTGTGCACTGAGGTACAGGAAATTGAATATTCATGCCTTTGTTGGTGCTTGGTATGATCTCATGACAACATCAAATTTAATGCTTGCGCAGTTGCTTGCATTACGGTGTGTGCCCTCTCTTCTGGAGTTTTTTTCGGAATAAATAGCCCGATTGTTTACAACATTTTGTGTTTTGTTCCAATCATTTTTATTATTACATTTGTACAAAAGCGTATTATGAAATTTCAGGATCACTTCCCGTGATGAAAAAGCGCATTTTGTTACTTGTGCACTTGGCTTTCCAGTAAAAGTCAACCGTCATATTGTTGGCCAGTCTTAGCCAAATTCGTAGCGAACACTGATGTGTTTGAGGGAGGAGAATAAAATTAGAAACTTTGCATGTATAAGGGAACAATGTATCAACATTTATTAACTTTATTTACGATGGCAAAAATAGGTTTAATATCAGGGATATTTCTCTCTCTATTTCCTGGTCAAAGCAATAATTTGTATTTAAATGCAAGCCAAAAACTACTGTCATTGTTAGGATATTATTGGCCCTGCTTGTCCAGCTAAGATGCAGGCAGTAATCAGGTATTTTTGAAATGTTTTGTATTATTTGTCTGACTCGGCGGCGACCATCAGTGAACACTTTGAAGTGCCAGAGTTGCAACTCCTGTGTCCTTCCTCTATGGTTACAGTTAAACTGTCCCAAGCTCATGCTATAGTAGCTGGAAGGCCGAGATATTCTCCCCCCAAAAGTGGCCGAAAATGAAAGACCAGAAAGCGACAACTCCTTGGAGGAGCGTAGTATTGATGAAGAAGTGAGGAACTCGTCAGACAGCGGTTCTACTTAGGACAGCATCAGCTCACCAGAGCAAGAAGAAACCCGAGGACTACGCAGAGTGCCAAATCCGATGCGCAGGGCCTTACCGATCGGGCTGACGATGGGACCACCGCTGGTGAACGAGGGGGTGAAGGAGACTAAGATCGTTTAATAAATACGGCTTGATAAGTTCAGGGTGAAGGACGGAAGTTTTGAATTTTTTTTATGTGTGTTGCTTTATTCCAAAAAAAGTGTCCGGCTAGGCCGTGCAGCTAAGGTGTGCAGGCCTTTGTACGAAGACATACCCACGAAATCAGGTCCTGCGATGTTATGACGTTTTTCGTTTTCAAGGTGGTGCGCAATTAAATAAGCTTATCTGCGTGGCGCCACCAACGGTACAAACGTGGACAGTTTTTGAAAACCCGCCAAATTGATCCATTTTTTTTGTCGCACAGTTACTGTTTATTCAGAAGTCACAGTGCCACTTTACATATGCATGTATAACTTAGATACCACGTGAGTATTTGAAACTGTATTCCCCATTTTCCTCACCACCGTTGGTGTTGCTCTTTAACGTGCAATTTTGTAGTGGAGTATTTGAATTAGTATTCGTACAAGTTAAGCTTAAGTTAAAGAGTTAAGCTCTTGATTGTGTAAGTACAGCCTTTAGTTTGTTGTCAAATCTTTTCAATCGGTTTAATGAAGTGGGGGTAACTATTGAGGCGCTTGCCTCCCCCCGCTTTGAAATTAGACAGAAAAAATCGGGTGGTTGCTTCTTGGTCATTGTTTCAACCGTGACCAAGCCCACCGAAGGCCCTCCAAAATGTACCCCAGACACACCAGTGGTTGAATGGTTGACCACCTTTTGATTAGTGAATCTAAGACTAGATGAGTATTAGTACTTAGTGCTCGAGTTCCATACAAGTTCAAGTATCAGGGGCTAAACCTCTTGGTGTGAAGTTTAGCACCTTTGATGAATGCAAGTGTATCAACAAGGGCAAGAACCAAACATGGTTTAAAGGATGAATTCTGGAGTTTGAAGTTCGCGACCTCGTTATAATGAGAAATGATTATATGAATGTTCATGTCGTTTTCACCGTGTAAATACGTCAAGTGCAATTGAAAGTTGCAACTCTCAGGTCAGTTCTGAAAAGGGTAACCTTTCCTAGTTTATGTCTGTTCATGTTTTTACATTTTGCATTATCGTTGCAATTCTATGGATATTGCAAACAATCTTAACTATGGGGGTATTGTTGAAGGCGCGTGGTGGGTAGTAGTGGCCCCCGGATAGAGGTTGTCATGTTAACGCTATTCAGTCTGGCCATTAGGTTCAAGCAATGACTAAGAGATGGGGGACTTGAGGCCTTTTCATACCTTCTTGAAAGGTATCACAAACGCGAAGTTTTGACGTCAGATAAAGTATTGTGGTACGCGAAAGGATACGCTTGGATATCGGTTGTGGTTGTCCGTAAGTTCGGATAGTGTTTCTATAAATTAATTGGTTATAGTGGGGAACTGATCTTTGGGCCTATTAAGCATTCCTGACGACTCTATTTAGTAATGTCACACTGAAAAGATTTAGAAACAAACTTGTGTCTTTTTAATGGTATCTATAAACCAAAGGACAAGCATCACTGAAAGAGAATGCTTAAAGTTTACGTACATGTGTGTATTATACCCTGTGAAATCTGTAATAAACAGAGCCATTTACAATGTGTATGTGATGGTGGTTTGCTTTTTCATCGACCGTTGTGAAAACAACAAGACTTTTTGTTGCGTGTGTTTCAGTCTCTCTAGCTGCAGGAGCGCTTGTCTGGTAAGTGCACAGACCCAGGTGTGTGTTTCCTCGTCCCCATCGCCACCGCATGACACGACGCATGGCGTAGGCTTTGTCGGGAAATCATCGGATAAAGTTCAATTTGAATCATGACACTAGTGCACTAGATAAAATGGGTTGGGGAAGAAATGGTGTAGTGAGGGCAAGAAAGACGATTGCCTTTGAGGAAGATTCTTCCAGAATCGAAACATCAGGCCCGCTGACGTTTTTTCCTCGTTTTATATTTTAGGATATCGTCAGAAAGAAGATTTGAACAATTTATGTGTTTCACATTTTCTGGAAATCGAAACTGAGAATTTTTTTAAGTAGCCCCCGGGGTTATTTGAAAAATCATGTAGAAACTGGATGATTGAGGCCTGTCAAGGGTACATTAATGGAAAGTTTGATAACATTCAGAAAGTATTCAAAATGGGTCGTAAAGTGCGTATTGTTAACTATTGTTTTGTTTGTTTTGTTTTTGTGGCGAGCAAATATGAGGGTATTTATTAACAACTTCTGTCAGGCAGTTTCTCGGGGCGTCTGTTCGTCAGCTAGCCATCCGTATTTCACGCTATTACGGTTTTGCTTGTGGGTAGATGTGTAAGAATACTGTCACGATTGGTTCCAGTTTGGTATTTTATCAATACTGCAGAACATTACACTGTACGTGCTCAGCATGCTATGTGTATCATCTGTTCTGAAATTGGATAAATAACTAAGAAGGGGCCTTTTCATACATTTTTAGGGTGCGTTGCGTACACGATGCGTTCGTGCGTGTCACTTTCACTGACACAAAAATCGACGCTATGAACATAACACGTGTGCGTTGCGTTCAGCCGTCAAAATCGTCCCGGGAGTGATCGATTTTGGCGAATATATACGCAACGCTTGGCGCAGGTTTTGGCGCGCATATGGAAGGGTGCTTTACTCTCTCGACAAGGCAACCATGACCCTTTAGAGGGGATTTAGTGTTGTGGGGTGGAATGTGGGTTAAAAGAGTAAGAATTAGGTTGGTTAGGTATGGTTGGGCAGGATAGATATTGATGGGATGGGTCATGCTTAGGATTTGATAGAATGGGAATTATGTGAGGTGAGGTGATAGGGATTTGTTAGTGGAGAGTGGAGTTTAGTTTGGTCGGTTGGCTGAAAATGTTTACAGTCTAACCTCGCTCATTTAAGAGCACTGTTAATACGTGTACAATATTCCACTTGTAACAAGGACACTTAAGCTCCCAATCCCATTGTTCTTCATCGTTGTGGGCTCGCATGGCACAGGGTGCGTGTAAAATTCATCTTGAAATGAGAGGATTTCGCCCTACTGGGTTTCGGAGAAATCTACATTTTCACCACTGAAGAAAGAAAACACAGAGTTTCGTATGTTTACTGGATGAATTGATTTGAAAATATAAATGTATAGCCTTCGCTGTTCTTGTTAACATGTTTGTGTTAAAGTAAATATATGATCAGTCTGCTGTAAGAGCCACTTACACATATGATGTTACCTAGCGTAACAACCTTCAATCAGCTCCCAGGGTTTGTGTAATGGAACATTGTTAACTTTCAAGTTAAGAATTGCAATGAAAAGTTTACTGGGATATAAGTTAACAGCTGAGCTATTTACAATTTAAGATAAAGAAATACACTTGAAGAATTACATTTAACGAAAGCTAAAGTTTAAACGTCGAGTTAGCTTGGGGAAAAGATGCTGTTTCCCATGTTCTACAAAACAAAGGCCTTCGTTTGGCGTAAACACTCGAGATAATGGCTCAGTTCTATATTTTCTCGAATGGTCTCTCTTTGTTCATCTGTGCTTGCAGCCGAGGTTCCCATGGAATTTGTGTCTTTGGAGTCATAGCAGGTTTATAATTTTATTTACCACACGTATGTAAAAGCTTTCCACACGTTTTAGTCATGGCAAAATGCATATTAACTTTATCCTCGCAATCGTTCAAAATGTTATAACCCGCCAGCCCGTTTGGCTTACTGAAAATACAGTTGCATTCCAATCATTTTACTAAAATCAAGCCATTTTGAAGTCAGAGTAGTGGATTGTGAAAGGTATCAATTAAGTCGATGAATGATATGTGCGTATGGGATCTTCCGAGGGCCCTGCATGCATTTCTGAAATCCACCACTTGCTGTTGGGAATACATACACATTTATTTCTACTATTTATTTTTACCTAAAGTTCCCATCTTACACCAGAAGAATCACCTCCAAACTGCGCCATGCATTCAGATTATGTCCCACGTTAACGAAACTTCCTTGGGGGGGGGCTCTGCAAAAATATAGCACCTTATGAAAGTGGTTCCGCTTTTTGTAGTCGTCAAGTACTTTTGCTTGTTTGCTTCTCGATAAAGATAGGGATCTGGAAAAAACTAGTACTAAAAACTAGTAGTTACCAGTACTGGCTCGTTTCCAAACAACCCGCGCTCGACTGGTTATCGAAGCTTACGTCAGCTACCGCGCATTGTTCGCCCAGTCCGGGCTATAAAAAGCACCGAAATCCCCAATCTCGGTACTTCGAGCTTGCGTCTCAACGAAGCAACTAGCAGAATCAACGGCAACATTCAACATGAAGTTCTTCATTTTTCTGGCTTGCCTGCTGGCTGTACTGAGTAAGTTGATGCAGATTGTCATGAACGGCCGAAACCGTGCAATATGAGAACCATGTGGCTAGTTAAACTGTAGTTAAAACTTTAGTTATACATGTACTGAGAAAAACACCGTTGCAGCCATGCTGTCTATCTTTTCAGTAACTTAGTTGTTAGTAGAATGCATATTACTGATATTTGCATTAGTTGATTTAAATGAGGCCTTTACACAAAAATAAGCCTAAACATCTTTTGCACGTGGATGAGTCAATGGAAGCATGCTTGAAGGTGAAACTTGAGGCTCATTTTCCGGGTCCTTTCTCAATTAACTGGCTACCGCTAGGAATATTACACGCGTCTATGGCAAGTTGCTGCACTCATTAGCTAGTGGTAAGACGAACGTTGGATTGCAGCCTAGAAAATAGTTATCAGCAAATGAACTACTTCCTGCCGGGCGACCCGTTTTTGAGTACACATTCTTTATACATGAAGCCGGGGAGCCCGAAACTGGAACAAAAGAACTGGCCCTTGTAACAAAAGACCGTGCTTGTCACAAAAGACTGAGCTGCTGGGCATTACCGACATTTTTTTTTCACTCTCAATAGTGGAGATAATCCAGTCTTGTTTTTAAACAGTATACCATGGTTTGGGGCATTCAGAGCGAGCGGATTACCACCGGGGACAAAAGCGCTCCACCACTGCAGGGAGGAGCCACACAGCACCGCTGCAAACTAATCTGGCCCCTATTGAAAAGAGGTCAGCAGAGCACTGTTCCAGTTTCGGGAACAAAAGAATCTTACATAACACCGCACAATCTAGGCTCTTTTTGCAAGGCTGCAGGCCTGGCTGAAAAACTCGGGCGTCAATGAAGGCCACCTGTCAGTTTAGAGTAGTGCCCAAAGAGTCCTTCCTGTGTGTTTGAACGTCCCTTACATGAAATGATGAATTTTTGAAGAATTTTAAAAACTGAAAATCTTGAAAATGAGGGGTATGTGTCGAATGCATTTTTTTCAAAGCATTCAGCAGCAAGTGGTGAATGATTTCTAAGCAGACTTTCCGGCCACAACAAAACACATGAAAAATCGTAATTATGATTTCTTTCTGAACTGATATCAGCGCCGACTCTCAGCAGACTGGTCGTCGGCGGGCACGAATCCTCACCACACAGCCGACCCTACCAGGTGGCCATCTATAATAAGAGAGGTGCTAAGGGCCAGTATTGCGGTGGTACCCTTATCCACAAACGATGGGTCGTCTCAGCCGCCCACTGCGGGTTAGTACTTGTAGAGAACCATTCATTGCCCCCTTGATTCGAGTGCAATCCGTCGTCATTTTATCATCTTCGTAAAAAAAGAACTCTTGACCTTATGCCCCATACCTGTAGGCCTCTTTATAGCAGAATGCTTGATACGAAAGTAAGTATTTCCACGAAATGTGCACTAGCGAAATGTGTAACGATTTAAAGTGTAAATAATCATTGCCAAACTTTGATCAATCAATGTGCCATCCGATCAAGCGGAACATTCATATAATCATTTCTCATTATAACGAGGTTGAGAATTTCAACACTGTTCGAAACGTCAAGCTATTCCCCGGTTCTTCTGAGATCCACACATACTCAAGAAAGAGATTGATCCATGGTGTGTAACTGCAATTGTTTTACTCACCAAAATTTACCATTTTGAGCAACGAAATGGCGTCATTTACTGTGTCCCAATTGGCCAAGTTATAAGGCAAACGTAAAGACCTGTCCGAAACATACCTAATACTGATTTTACAAGGTTTTCTTTTTGATCATTTGCCTATTGCTTTCCACTGGTAAACAGGATAAGCAGCCATGGCTATGCAGGTTTGGGACTCCACGATAAGAACAACCACAGTGAGGCCGGCCAGCAGATAATTAGGGGCACATGGCTTCGCCATCCCGACTACAATAGCGGCACTCTTGATAACGACATCTCCTTGTTCCACCTGGGTAGAGACGCCCACATCGGCAACGGTAAGATCGCAGCCATTCCAATTTCCAAGACACGGCCTCATAAAGGGAGGAAACTGCTCGTGAGTGGATGGGGAGCAACAGCAAGTAAGTTTGATTTTAATAATGAGTGAGTTCGATCAAGCAAACAGCACATGCTTGGATCATTAGAGATCATCACATACGCATGCGCCAGATTGACCGTATTGGGGCGGCCGTGTGTCGACGATTGATCTCCCGTTTGTAGGTCAAGTTTGGGCTCAATCTATAGTTTGACCAGTGGTCAATCGCTTTTCAACGATACGCACGCGCAATTCAGTTACAATAAGCCTTTTGCGAGTTAATTTTGAATAAAATCTGGTAGGCTGAGTTCTTTAAATTCACGTGAACATAACAATTGGAATTCTCCATACTAAAGCCACCGTTGCTATATCTCATGATTCGGGGCAAGCTTTTCCTTAGTTACATAAAAGACGCTTTTCAACAATACACTGTTCTCAATGGATAAGAACGGCACAAAGAAACTAGTCCATTCCAGAGATGGTGGTCGCTAAGCAAAAGCTTGGCCCCGAATCACAAGGTATAGCAACAGTGTCTTTATACTGGGGAATTCACGTTTCTATGCAATCAGATAACACAGGGTACCAGATTTCATTCAAATTTAACTTGCAAGTGGCTTATTGAACGACCCTAGTTGGTGTAGTCATAAAGAACTCACTGTTGCTTACATTTCACTTTGGCTGCGATTCTCGCAGTGTTCATGGTTCCCTTCCATAATGATCAAAGAAATGGGTTACTGATAACCAGCGGTGTGACCGTGCCCGATGGCCTTGGTCGACTAGATAATTATAATCAACTACAGTCGTCGCTCAAATCGACACGCAAAGAACACATTGGGGCTGGCGTGATGTCGGAGCATTCTTGACTCTTTGAAGTACTAAGCCTGAATCATTACCACTAATCACCCATAAAATTGGATAAGATTGCAACAATGCGAAAACTGATGTCTGTGGATGTCTCTTTGGGTTGTACATTTTATTTCATTACATTACTCTTATAGCATGGATCAGAAAAGAGACATCCCTCCCGTGAAAAATTTTCCTGTCGACCATTTAGGGTTAACACACCCGTTTACTCTGTGAACCACAACCCTTTCCTCTCTTTATGGTCGATGAAACATTCGTGTCATCACCATCAGTCGAAACTCTGGCATTTCACTATAACTGTCAAAACTTACAAGATTCTATAAAGCCTACAAGAAAACTAAATTAACGACCCAACCAACGAGACCACAGGCGTAAATCTCATTGGATGGTGAGTAACCCCCCTCACAATTTTTGACCATACATGTTTTCTTGATATACAGGGGGATGAACAAACCATTTGGACTTACTAATCACCAAAACGTAGTCAATAGCACTGAAAAAGAGAGAGTAGTAAAAACTCGCCGGAGTGTATATTCCTTATTACGAACATCACGCTTATCTATTTTCAAGAATTCAAAGCAAAAAACACTTTTGATATGTATATGTGCTAATTTTTTAGAATACAGGGTAATTTTCTTAGTATACCACACGTTACAGTGCAATTTTTTTTACTATGTACTCGGATGTACTCGATTATCTCTGTACTCGTACTTGGCACGTACTCAGACTCGGAAAACTCGAACCTGCATTTTTGGTCCAGGCTATGACTCGATTAAACAGTACTCGGACTTCGGCCAATATTTGGCACTCTGTGTACTCGTAAATTTTAGTACTCGAGCTTTGGTTCTCGACTACATCACTGGTCAGCAGCCCCTCTCGCTTTTCAAATTCCCATGCATGGCAGGGGCAAGTTATCCAACCCATTGGAATTCCCCACCCACATCGCCCCGATTTCCGGCATAACTTTAAGCCACTGAACCAAGTAGCACGGCAATATGACTGGTTGGGAATTTGAGTGGTTGGCTCATTCATTGTTATTTGGTCTGTCGGGTACAGAGATTGGGTTTGTGATTTTCAATGCACATTCTTCTCACTCTATATATAAAAAGGGAGTTTGTGGATTGATCAGATACGTTCTAACAAAGTTGAGGTATTTCTTTTAATTGATTTATTGAGGTGATGGGTCTGCAAGGTCAGACGTTCTGATGGAAGTGGTGGTGAGAGCACTCACCATGCATCATTGCAAAAACGCCTACGGATCTTCATCGATTACAGACAACATGTTTTGCGCGGCCGCTTCCGGAAAAGACTTCTGCCAGGTGGGCCATTTCCTCGCAGATGCAGGGGGTGGCAGAGGGACGAGTGATGCCATGCAAAGGCTTTAAGGGGGGCGGGGCTCTAAAATGTTGGCAGTTCGTGCTAACACTTGTCAATCCCTTTTCTCAGGTGTACCGTGACATTTTCTTCTTCAGAAGTGTTAGCTGTTGGGGGACTGTTGCTGAGTTAGAGAGCTCATTGTTTCCTTTAACTTTCTCATATCGTCCTCATTGCCAATATTAAATGTAACGAAGACAACCTTTGTCTCTTCCCCTTAGCTGCCATCTCTTCCTCAAATAACCTTCTTCACCGGTCAGGCTGCTGGGTCTCTTTTAACTTAACTCTAATCATGGTTTCCAACGGCTTAGTTTCCTACTTTTCCCGCTAGGGTGACGATGGTGGCCCAATTGTCAGCAACTTCGTGCATGGCAGCCACAAGAACAGCACCACCCTAGAGGGCATTGCCAGCTGGGGTAGCGGCTGCGCTGATCCTGCTCACCCAGGCGTTTATGTTACCGTCGGTAAATACTGTGACTGGATCAAGAAGACTACTCAAGATGCCGTCCAGTGTTGAAGTTAGAGAGGGTCCGACCGGTTGCCGAGGGATGGACGCGCCACTGATTGTTGCGACTGTGATCTGAGGGAAACTCTGGTTCAGGAACTCTCGGCATTTGATTACCGTCGTTAGCAAATAGGACTGTCAGAGTTGAAATAAGACATGAAATAAAAACGAACTATAGTCAAGACAATTATGAAACAAATAGATGAAATGAACGCTGAATAAGTCTGTTTTTAATTTACACAGTTTAAGCCTTGTTAATTCCTCAAGATATACTTCCAATTTCTTCAGTAAACAACTGATATAAAAGGTAGTTTCAAGTCATTGTAATTATACAAAGAAGCTGAATTACAAGACTTTCTGATTTTTCTTCCGACTGTTATTACAACAACCTCAGATGAGACCTCTTTCCGGTCTCCAAATTGTCTTACTTGGACGAACCTGTGTTGTTGCTATCATGACTTCACATAATTGGATATTACGGACCAGGACCCACACTTGGTGCATGCTAAATTAACGTTTTGATTTGAATAAATGGAAAAAACAGAATGCCTAAACAAGACTAAAGGTGCCCTCATTAATTATTGAAACTGCAGTCAGTGCAAGATTGTTCTTCCCCATTCAGTCCCAAATTTCCGTCCTGGTGGACTTGCGCAATTCAGGTATGCACTTCCATATTCATGACTTGGTCACTTCACCTGCACCAGGGAGAATCATAGGCTATCATCGGAAAAGCCAGGCCAGGCCAGCCCAGCATGGCTGATGCCCACTACTTTATGCCTTCCAGCGTAGCTTACCAGATGCCCATCACTCTATGAGCCCGAGTTTGATCAAAACAGGGCGCAGTTTTCCTTGTAACATATGTTTCTTTGGTGGGAACTGCTCTTTTCTGGTTCACAAACGACTTCGAAAAACACGCGTTACGGTTTCGTCGCTATCAACAAATGAACATTCGCCACAAAATGGCTCTTGTAAACCGGTAAGGGGTGCTTCTTCTCAATGCAGATTCAAGGCCCTGGGATGTACTGATTTTTCAGGAGCCATCTCATAATGTCTTGTCAGAGATCTCCTACTCAGAGATCACTCCAAAAGGTCCGAAGGTGAAGTGGTGTATTCAGGTGAGATGGATTAAACCAGAAAAGTTAAGCCTTTTTTCCCCATTCACAAATGGAAATAATCTTACTGAATAGAAAACGCCAGTATTTTAGAAACATTGAGCGAGTGACAGAATGTTCGTCCACAGAGTTGTCTCCCTAACCACCCACCTAATACTGAATACACCACTGCAAAGCAAGAGAAGGTGAACAGCCAACTGACTGCTTTTGAGTAGAGCACGAGTTGAAGAAGCGAAGACTAAAATGCATTGTAAATCTGGAATTGAAACGCTTTTCTGGGGATAAATCATAATACTTACTCTGTCACTAGCACTCATGGAACCAACTTGACTGCTCTAACTTCACTGCTCGATGAAGTTTTTCACCACAATTTCAAAGTGCTACACTGTCGAAGCGGCCTCTTACTTCGAGGTTAATTACTGTGTACTCCTGGCCATGGAAAACAGTACTGCTCTTTCGAAAGGGCGAGAGCACATTTCACACATTGTCCGGTCAATCAGAACACCCCCTAGTTCATGGAGTAATATAATTTGAGATGTCTTCAATTTTACAATTAAAAAGGCTGAGGTGTTTTTCTGGATTTTTCTCAAAACAGTTAACTCAAACGTAAGTCAGTGGATTGAAAGCTACAGTAAAATTTTTATCCCCAGTATCAGCCAATCTTGTCAAATCATGGTTGATAGTTTATTCTGGGTTGAGTGGGCAGAAGTTTGGTGTCATGTAATGAACATATAGTGGAATATGATGAAAAGGGAGTGACAAGAAAACTTACATACTGTACATGTTCTGTACAGGCAGACTTTCCTGTATGTCTTCCGTCCTCTAGAAGTAAAGTATCCAATCCCATTTGGGCACAGCCCAAATTGTGGGCGTGGATTTAGTGGGATCGAATAGGGATAACCTTTTCAGCGCCAGCTTCTCTCTGTGCTATCCCCCTTTAAAGACCAGCCCACAGAGAGAAAAACTATCAGCTCAATACCACAACCTGATATGGTGCATGCTGCCCTCTACAGATTGTATGGGCCTGTAAATCTGACTTTACTATGCAGTGAGTAATAAACCGATATTGACATAGTGGATAAGTTGCAACAAGTTTGTAGAGACCATGAAGCTTTTTATAGCTCCATTTAGAGACCAATCTAATCACCTAGTCTGCCTTCAGTGTTTTCACAACTGAATTGCACAAAACGAATATCCCTTTTAGTTGGCACCAGCGGGAAAAATTTAAGTGTTCAACTCCAAAATGATGCAAGAGGTCTCAATTTGAAAACAAAAGCCCAAATCACCATCATTGGACAGAATGGCAACCAACCCCCTCCCCGGTTTCAATATTAGGAGAAACTGCACAATGCTGCCTCGTTTCTACCACAACATTGAAACGAGAGGTAAGATTTCTAGCCAATTGGAATAAACACCAACAAAAGTGGACACATTCTTCCAAGCAAACTCGTCAATGGTACTCTATTTTCTGCAACAACTGTGTACAATGCCCCAGTTGCTCCAGTACTTGTCGTAATGAGGCCGCATGTCGATACCTATACACACCAGTAGTGCTACAAATGCCATCATTTCTGGAATGGTTGCTGGAGACCAACAACTTGGGTGGCTCCGTGACTTCTCTGTCATAATCTTCCTAGCATATTAATTGGTTTCAGTGAAAAGTAACTCCCACACCAGTGGCGAGAAAAATAACTGGAAGAGCTGCATAGGTGTGAAGTCTATTTATTCTCTAGAATGTGTTGCTCCAGTGTTTAGGCCGTCAAATGAACCCTAAATTCTGTCAATTCGTTCCGGGAATAGATTTTCTGAACAGAATCAGAAGCTCTATGTGAGAAATTCGCCACGTTTAAAAATCGCTCGCGAATGATGTAATCTGACCACGTGATGCAAATTGTCCAATCCGACACCGGTACGAAGGCGTGAGTCGTGGGTCATGATACCAAACAATAAACATGGCGACATCCAGCGATGCGGACGGCACGTGCGTCAACATCGACGAATTTCAGATGGGAGTTGAAGGCATTTAATGCATGTAGAATCGGTCAAATTTGAAAGAGTGAAAGCCCTTACGAATGTCCGATGGGTTCACTTTGTGTGCCAAAGAGTGCCTTTTTATGCGGCAGAGATCAAGAAACAACCGAACAAACCGAATGCGGAGCGCGACGGACTATGCCAATGGCAAAGCATTATTTTGTTTTATGAATTACATGATGTACATGTACATTGGTTTTCACGAGACATGCTACCGGAGTTCTTAAGACCTGGTCGATAAAAAACGTTACTGTTGTCATCCAAATTTGAAATGTTGACATTTCGTAAGAATCGTATTTATAACTCTAAAACCAATCACAAAGCCACCAATTAATACACCCAGCAAAATATAAGGCTGTATAACCTCTACATGCCCAAACCCTATAGATACTGTAGACAATTATTACCTAAGACATCCCCTAGATCTCTCAAAAGAATTACTGTTGATCTTTATTGTAGAGTATATGGAAAATGCCTCATTATATAAAAATTATAAATTCTCGTGGGCGGCAAATTAATCCTTCATGCTGTGGAGTAATGTGCAGAAGTTCCCGGCCGGTATCTTACCCTAGAATTATCGCTCAGTACTGATACTCGTCAGTAAGAACACAAAACAAACTCGGTAGACTTCACAGAGAGAATTACTACAAGAGTGACTACCAGAAGTTTTAATTTTTATGTCAACTGTAGTATGTTGAGGGGGCTCCGCGTAGAGCCGGGGTATCAATTGTCTCTTGACAGACGAACAGATGCCCTGAGACACGGCTGTCTGATTTTGATGATTCTGGCATTTATTCCGGCTCTCCCAAAATTTGAGTAGACTTCCAGTCAGTCACAGCAGGTACAGGTAATAAATGATGTGAAAGTGATGAGTGTCCTCCCTGATTCAAGAATTATCCCCTGGCAAACATATAGTGGTGAGTCTCCCCTCGTGACACTCAGGGCACCATGTCGTTTTGAGTGTTAGCAACACGTAACCACAACCCAACTCCCCAAAACGACAACCTTTTACGTACGTTCCAACGGAAGACCCCAATTCTATTATTCTCCCTTACCCGAGGTCACACACCGTCTTCTCAGATACAAGGTCTATTTTTAGAACATACATACAGATACCAGGTACTAAATTTAGAACAACGGAGCGCCCTCTCGTGATATAAATACAACTTACCAACGAGTTCGATAGTCAAATGTGTACGTGCTCAATACTGAAACTTATTTGTTGCTGAAACCCTTCCGCTACACAGAGACACTACGTGTGCTAATTTCTTTTTGGAACCATAATTATGTCTCAAATCACTACTATCTTTTAGTCATGTTTATTTAGCTGAAACAGTCTGTCAAATTTATCAGCATTCTTAGGCATAACTCTGTTCGAGGCTTTATTTACTTTCGTGCCTTTAATCAAGTTTTTCTTTGAGATCATCTACAATGTCCTGGTGAGTTCCATTATCCTTTAAATGTAGGAAATTTGAAGGAACTCTTTACTTGAGTCTTGCTTAACTGCCCAGAGGGTATTTCTGTTTGCCTTTTGCCTGGTTTAATCTTCACCCATGCCTTCGTTGACGTACTGGTTAAATTGTTCATCCCCTATCTCCCTATTTCTTTCTGTGGCCTCTTCCAGCCAATCTTGGTAGGTGGCATTGTCTTCCAATTCAAAACGATTTTCATCCGAGGTTTCGTTATGAACCTCCTCAGCAGGTTCCAAATCATCGTCAACTTTTTTCATTACTGATTCCTCTTCAGAGCGTGAATATTGACTGGACTTCCGTCCAAAGCATTTTTCACACTGATAACATGCATAGGGATTGACTGCAGAAATAACATTCATGTCGACCATTGAAAGGTTGATCTTTAAATCATAAGAAACAAATGAAATCGTTCAATATATAATGTATTTACATAGACAAGTATGAGTATTTCACTGCTCGTGATTTGCTCTTTTGTTCATTGGTTCTTTTCCCATCCCTTTGCTTTTTTCATTTTTCATTGGCTCTTTTTCCATTCTTCATTTTTGTTTTTCATTTTTCATTGGCTCTTTCCATTCTTCATTTACGTTTTTCATTTTTCATTGGCTCTTTTCCCATTCTTCATTTGATTTGTCGTTGTTCATTTTGCTCTTTTTATTCCTCATTTGCTCTTGTTATTGCTCATTTTGCTTTTATCATTGCTCATTTTGCTCTTTTCATCGTTCATTTTGCTCTTTTCATCGTTCATAAAGGGGACGCTGCGAATAACCAGTGTTGACGTCACCATGGCCACTGGAACTGTACATGCAAGGCAGTCAGATGAGCTTATATTTTGAGGAGACATGGCATAACGTCTTCTCAGACGTACTCCCTTTACAAGGGATCAGTCCTCAGGCGAAATTGTGTATCCCGGAGAGACAAATTACCCCTGGAGAAGATCTGTCACTTAGTTCTCGGTTTTTGTTTTGTTAGCCATTGATTTACATAATTTTATGGAATTGCAAGTGTCAGCATTTTAGAAACATTCAGCGAGTGACAGAGTGATCTTATACGGAGTTGTTTCCCCACCCTCGCGATACTGGATACGCTACCGAGACCCATGAGTTTGTTACAGTTCAGAACTGTACAACCAGGATAGCATACACACAAGCTTCAGTAAAATTTATACCCCTAAATTAGCCACTTTGGTTATATCCTGTCAAAACCACTGATGTAACCTGCATTAAATAAGGACACGGTTAAACCCCAAAGTTTTTCACCATTTGAATACGTCGCAGCAGTTGCGACTTTTTTCAGAAACAGCAAATTACATTTGTCTGGCCTGTTACTAACCTGATGAATTTCCCGCTTATGACTTTGAAGTCTCACTACTGAGTAGTTATGCAGTTATTGAATTATTTGTGGTTGCGCCCTGCTTGCACTTTAACAAAATGTTTAGCATCAAGCACTATAGAAAGTACTGAACAAGTACTGACTTAGATTTACAATGCTGAAACCACCAAAGTGAGACAGAATCCAGTGCTTCCAAATATTTATCAAACATGGTGAATCTATCTATAAACCCAGGAAAAAGGGTTGCCTACGGTTGGCATTATCCGGAGTACATTGTGCAAGCTACATCCATCATGGTTGTGTACAGCGATTAATGAAGGCGCCATGTTTGCAAAATCATTGCACTTTTTCTTCTTTAGATTAATCACTTTTTAAGGGATGTCAGCACCTCTATTTCTTTACGTTCTAACTCTAAATTCATGCAAGATCAGACAAGTAATAAATAAGGTTACATATACGTTGGTAACTAGTTAAAATTGCATACCTGAGATGGTGGATCACGAGGCACATCCACATGGCGGTGGAAAGTTTCGGGAAGTTACTCACCGCCGCGCGGTGGCGCACCAATTACCCACTGACCGAAGGATGCTGAGCAAGGGTAGTATACGTTACGAGTGTCCAATCCATTCCCGTCACTATACATGCATGAAAACAATCAAGATCAAACTCGTATACGCAGTTGAGAAGACATTTGTGCCCTAGTTGTTATTTCTCACGTTACACGCCTAGCAAAACCAGGTCTCCTTTCGAGTGAGCCGTCAATTGGTAAGATACGGCCCAGCCTATCTCCTGGAGAAAACTTGCAAGTGACAAAAACATGCATGTCAACGGCTGTTGAAAAGGTCAAGTAGCGGTGACAATGTTAAACAGATGGGCACGGTAGAGCATATTCACATGGACTTCTCCCCTGAATAGCGATAAGGTTGGTGCTTTTATTCCGCATGCTGCAAAACAAGTAGATACAGCCAAGTCAGCAAATAAACAAGAATTTTTGAAAGTAGCTATCGCGACGTTATCAAACCACTCTCTGGAAAACTACTGGTGCAACTTAAATTCTTTGGAACTCAAGCACCCCAACGTTATATATCAAAGCAGATCACTTGTTTTGCACGAAGTTAAACATCACAGATCATTAAAACAATATCTTTAAGCTCATTTTGTGGTGACAAGTCCCGTATGACTGGCCTCCCTCTTACTTTGTGTCTGACTCTGTGTTTTTGTCGTCTGACATAACAGCTTTCTTCATGACTATATGAACACAGCAACGTACTTGCACTACAAGCAAAGGCATCATTAGTGGTTGTGCCCGTCTGAAATCGGGACCACAATTACAGAATCCCCAGAACAGGTCTTTTATGTACATATTCGGTGTTAAGTATGAGAACAGAGGGGGCACTTGAGTACAGTGCAGATGTATTAGTTTCATTGGAAATACCCCGAGTGGTGTGTATTTGAGTAGCTTTGATGAATAAAGAGTACAAGTTTATCATCCGATTTTGTAGTGGAATATTTGAATAGTATTCGCACAAGTTAAGGGAAAAAGCTCTTGATTTGTAAGTACAGCCTTTAATCAAATCTTTCAATAAGTTGAATGAAGTGGGGTAACTACAAGCATTGCCTCCCCTGCATTAAAATAGACATAGAACAAAAATTGGGTGTTCGTCCGCCAAGTGCCCTGCAAAGTGTACCCCAGTCACACCAGTGGTTGAATGGTTGACCACATTTGGATAAGTGAACCTAAGACAATAGCGCTTGAGTTCCATACAAGTTCAAGTACCAGGGGTTAAACCGTTTGGTGTGAAGTTTAGCACCTTTGATGAATGCAAGTGTATCAACAAGGGCAAGAACTAAACATGATTTAAAGAATGAATTCTGGAGTTTGAAGTTCTCAACCTCGTTACAATGAGAAATGATTATATGAATGTGCATGTCGTTTTCACCGTGTAAATACGTCAAGTGCAATTGAAAGTTGTAACTCTCAGGTCAGTTCTGAAAAGGGTAACCTTTCCTAGTTTATGTCTGTTTATGTTTTTACATTTTGCATTATCTGTGCAATTCTATGGATACTGCAAACAATCTTAACTATAGGTGTATTGTTGAAGGCGCGTGGTGGCTAGTAGTGGCCCCCGGATAGACGTTGTCACGCTATTCAGTCTGGCCATTAGGTTCAAGCAATGACTAAGAGATGGGGGGGGGGTGTTTCAAGGGACTTAAGGCCTGTTCATACCTGCTTGAAAGCGAACCCAAACGCGAATGTTTGACGTCAGATCAAATATTGTGGTACGCAAAAGGATACGCTTGGGATTGAAAGATTTATCAGTAATAGATATCGGTTGTGGTAGTCAGTAAGTTCGGATATCGTTTCTTTAATTTAATTGTTTGAAGTAGGGAGCAGATCTTTGGCCCTATTAAGCATTCCTGACGACTCTATTTAGTAAGGTTACACTGCAAATATTTAGAAACAAACTTGTGTCTTTTTAATGGTATCTATAAACCAAAGGACAAGCATCACTGAAAGAGAATGCTTTTGGTTTACGTACAAGTGTGAAATCTGTAATAAACAGAGCCATTTTCAATGCGTATGTGATGGTGGTTTGCTTTTTCATCGACCGTTGTGAAAACAACAAGACTTTTTGTTGCGTGTGTTTCAGTCTCTCTAGCTGCAGTAGCGCTTGTGTGGTAAGTGCACAGACCCAGGTGTGTGTTTCCTCGTCCCCATCGCCACCGCATGACACGATGCATGGCGTAGGCTTTGTCGGGAAATCATTGGATAAAATTCAATTTGAATCATGACACTAGTCACTAGATAAAATGGGTTGGGGAAGAAACGGTGTAGTGAGGGCAAGAAAGACGATTGCCTTTGGGGAAGATTCTGCCAGAATCGAAACATCAGGCCCGCTGACGTTTTCCCTCGTTTTACATTTTAGGACATCGCCAGTAAAAATTTTTGAACAGTATTTTCACATTTTCGAGAAGACAAAACAGAGATAAATGTTTAAAAAGTAGCCCCTGTGTGGTTTGAAAAACCATGTAGAACTTGGGCATTAGGGTCTGTCAAGGATAAATTTTAATGGAAAGTCTGATAACATTCAGAAAGGGTATTCAAAATGGGTCGTAAAGTGCGTAGCGTTTGCTAATTGTTTTTTCATGTTGGCGAGCTGCGAAGCAGATACAAGCGTACCGGTATTTTACTACCGATTTCTGTCCGGCAGGACCTTGGAGCGTACGTCCGTCTGTCAGCTAGCCATCTGTATTTTTTTACGTTATTGAAGTTTTTGCTTGAGGGTAGATGTGTAAGAATACTGTCGCGCTACCGTATCGAGCAGCCTAAACAATGAAGTCAGATCAGCGCCTTCGATCAAATCTTTTAAGTTAATGCTGAAAGAAAGCATGTCAGCCACTTAGGTTGTGAATAAGAAGAGTGTCAAATATTTCTTTCAATACATGTACATAATTTTAAATTTGAAGTATCTCGTCCCTCATCTTTTAATGGCATTTTAATGTGTCTAATATCTACGTAATGCTAATTATTATTGATATTATTTTAATCACTGATAATTTTTTTGTGTTTTTAAATATATATTTAATTTTTAGCGGCCTTAAGCTTTTTGAATTCTTTTTTCCCTTTACTGTGCGTTGTTATAGCCATTTCTTAGCTTTTAAGTGTAGCATATCTTATATTTTAAATTATTGTTATCTTTTACTTTAATTTTGTGACGTCTTGTCTCAGGGCCCTGTGGAAGACCACATCCAGTGTGAACGGGCCACCCTGATTAAATATTAGAAATAAATAAAGAAATAAATAAATAATTTGGTCCCACTTGGTATTTTATCAATACCAAAACATTACATATACACCGTACACGCTCAGCATGCCATTTGCATCATCTGTTCTGAAATTGGACAAGTTGGCGTTACTATTAAGGCGCTTTTTAACCTTGTGGACTCGCCACTTACACATACGATGTTACCTAGCGTAACAACCTTCAATCAGGTCCCAGTGTTTTGTGTAATGGAACATTGTTGTCAAGTTCAGAATTGCAATGAAAAGTTTACTGATATATAAGTTAATAGCTGAGCTATTTACAATTTAAGATAAAGAATCACACTTGAAGAATTACATTTAACGAAAGCTAAAGTTTAAACGCCGAGTTAGCTTGGGGGAAAGATGTTGTTTCCCATGCTCTACAAAACAAAGGCCTTCGTTTGGCGTAAACACCCGAGATAATGGCTCAGTTCTATATTTTCTCGAATGGTCTCTCTTTGTTCATCTGTGCTTGCAGCCGAGGTTCCCATGGAATTTGTGTCTTTGGAGTCATAACAGATTTATAATTTTATTTACCACACGTATGTAAAAGCTTTCCACACGTTTTAGTCATGGCAAAATGCATATTAACTTTATCCCCGCAATCGTTCAAAATGTTATAACCCGCCAGCCCGTTTGGCTTACTGAAAATACAGTTGCATTCCAATCATTTTATTAAAATCAGGCCATTTTGAAGTCAGAGTAGTGGATTGTGACAGGTATCAATTAAGTCGATGAATGATATGTGCTTATGGGATCTTCCGAGGGCCCTGCATGCATTTATAAAATTCACCACTTGCTGTTGGGAATACATACACATTTATTTCTACTATTTATTTTTACCTAAAGTTCCCATCTTACACCAGAAGAATCACCTCCAAACTGCGCCATGCATTCAGATTCTGTCCCACGTTAACGAAACTTTCTTGGGGGGGTTCTGCAAAAATATAGCATCTTATGAAAGTGGTTTTGCCTTTTGTAGTCGTCAAGTTCTTTTGCTTGTTTAATTCTCGATAAAGATAGGGATCTGGGAAAAAAACTAGTACTAAAAACTAGTAGTTACCAGTACTGGCTCGTTTCCAAACAACCCCCGCTCGACTGGTTATCGAAGCTTTCGTCAACTGCCGCGCATTGTTTGCCCGGTCCAGGCTATAAAAAGCACCGAAATCCCCAATCTCGGTACTTCGAGCTTGCGTCTCAACGAAGCAACTAGCAAAATCAACGGCAACATTCACCATGAAGTTCTTCATTTCTCTGGCTTGCCTCCTGGCTGTACTGAGTAAGTTGATGCAGATTGTCATGAACGGCCGAAACCGTGCAATATGAGAACCATGTGGCTAGTAAACTATAGTTAAAACTTTAGTTATACATGTACTGAGAAAAACACTGTTGCAGCAATGCTGTCATGGCTATCTTTTCAGTAACTTAGTTGTTAGTAGAATGCATATTACTGATATTTGCATTAGTTGATTTAAGTGAGGCAAAAATAAGCCTATACATTTTTCGCACGTGGATGAGTCAATGGAAGCATGCTGGAAGGTGAAACTTGAGGCTCATTTGCCGGGTCCTTTCTCAATTAACTGGCTAAGGCTAGGAATATTACACGCGTCTATGGCAAGTTGCTGCACCCATTGGTTAGTGGTAAAACGAACGTTGGATTGCAGCCTAGAAAAGTAGTTATCAGCAAATGAACTACTTCCTGCCGGGCGACCCGTTTTTGAGTACACAGGCTTTATACATGAAGCCGGGGAGCCCAAAGTCGGAACAAAAGAACTGGGCCTTGTAACAAAAGACCGTGCTTGTCACAAAAGACTGAGCTGCTCGGCATTACCGACATTTTTTTTCACTCTCAATAGTGGAGATAATCCAGCCTTGTTTTTAAACAGTATACCATGGTTTGGGGCATTCAGAGCGAGCGGATTACCACCGGGGACAAAAGCGCTCCACCACTGAAGGGAGGAGCCACACAGCACCGCTGCAAACTAATCTGGCCCCTGAAAACAGTCAGCAGAGCATTGTTCCGGTTTCGGGAACAAACGAATCTTACATAACACCGCACAATCTAGGCTCTTTTTGCGAGGCTGCAGGCCTAGCTGAAAAACTCGGGCGTCAATGAAGGCCACCTGTCAGTTTAGAGTGGTACCCAAAGAGTCCTTCCTGTGTGTTTGAACGTCCCTTACATGAAATGATGAATTTGTGAAGAATTTTGAAAACTGAAAATCTTGAAAATGACCCGTATGTGTGGAATGCATTTTTTTCAAAGCACCCAGCAGCAAGTGGTGAATGATTTCTAAGCAGACTTTCTGGCCACAACAAAACACATGAAAAATCGTAATTATGATTTCTTTCTGAACTGATTCAGCGCCGACTCTCGGCAGACTGATCGTCGGCGGGCACGAGTCCAAACCACACAGCCGACCCTACCAGGTGGCCATCTATAATAGGAAAGATATTAAGGACCATTATTGCGGTGGTACCCTTGTCCACAAACGATGGGTCGTTTCTGCCGCCCACTGCGGGTTAGTACTTGTAGAGAACCATTCATTGCCCCCTTGATTCGAGTGCAATCCGTCATCATTTGATCATCTTCGTAAAAAAAAGAACACGTGACCTTATGCCTCATACCTGTAGGCCTCTTTATAGCAGAATGCTTGATACGAAAGTATTTCCACGAAATGTGCACAAGCGAAATGGTACATGTCATGATAAGCTATTCAAGGGTTGACTTCAGGCATGGTTTAGTAACCCCTTTTTACATCCACCTGTATTACACGGCAAGCTTTTACAAGGAAAATCAAGATGTTAGTTGATTCTGCTTACAAGTTAATTTCAGAGACCATTTTGGTACTATAACTGTCACGCGCACGTGACTGGCATGTTGCACGGGGCTTACTGTTTTAAAGCGTAAACAATCATCACCCAACTTTGATCAATCAATGTGCCATTCGATTAAGCGGTATAACCTCATGCAAAATTTCCTGAAGACGGACAGAGTACACTGATCGAAACGTCGAGCTATTCCCCAGTTCTTCTAAGATCCACGCATACTCAAGAAAGAGATTGATCCATGGTGTATAACCGCAATTGCTCTCACCACTTTTTACTCACCAACATTTACCATTTTGAGCAAGGAAATGGCGTCATTTACCGTGTCCCAATTGGCCAAGTTCTAAGGCAAACGTCAAGAGGAGGCTGTCCAAAACATACTTAATATTGGTTTTACAAGGTTTTCTTTTTGATCATTTGCCTATTGCTTTCCACTGGTAAACAGGAAGGGCCACCATGGCTTCGCAGGTTTGGGACTCCACGATAAGACCAACCACAGTGAGGCCGGCCAGCAGATAATTAGGGGCACATGGCATCTCCATCCCGACTACAATGGCGGCACTCTTGATAACGACATCTCCTTGTTCCACCTGGGTAGAGACGCCCACATCGGCAACGGTAAGATCGAAGCCATTCGAATTGCCAAGACACGGCCTCATAAAGCGATGAAACTGCTCGTGAGTGGATGGGGAGCGACAGCAAGTAAGTTGATTTTAATAATGAGTGAGTTCGGTTTAAGCAAACAGCACATGCTTGGGTCATTCGAGATCATCAGATACACATGTGCCAGATTGACCGTTATGGGGCGGCCGTGTGTCGACGATTGATCTCCCGTTTGTAGGTCAAGTTCGGGCTCAATCTGTAGTTTGACCAGTGGTCAATCGCTTTTCAACGATACGCACGCGCAATTCAGTTACAATAAGCCTTTTGCGAGTTAATTTTGAATAAAATCGGGTACACTGAGTTCTTTAAATTCACGTGAACATAACAATTGGAATTCTCCATACTAAAACAAACTGTTGCTATATTTCGTGATTCGGGGCAAGCTTTTCCTTAGTTACATAAGAGACGCTTTTCAACAATACACTGTTCTCAATGGATAAGAACGGCAAAAAGGAGCCAGTCAATTCCAGAGATGGTGGTAGCTGAGCAAAAGCTTGTCCCCGAATCACGAGGAATATCAACAGTGTCTTTATTCTGGGTAATTCACGTTTCTATGCAATCAGATAACGCAGGGTACCAGATTTTATTCAAATTTAACTCGAAAGTGGCTTATTGAACGACCCTAGTTTGTGTAGTCATAAAGAACTCATTGTTACTTACATAACACTTAGGCTGCGATTCTCGCAGTGTTCCCTTCCATAATGATCAGTGAAATGGGCTATTGATAACCAGCGGTGTGACCGTGCCCGATGGCCTTGGTCGACTAGATAATTATAATCAACTACAGTCGTCGCTCAAATTGACACGCTAAGAACACATTGGAGCTGGCGTGATGTCGGAGCATTCTTGACTATTTGAAGTACTAAGCCTGAAACTTTACCACGAATCACCCGTAAAATTCATTGGATAAGATTGCAACAATGCGAGATGTCTGTAGATGTCTCTTTGGGTTGTACATTTTATTTCATTACATTACTCTTATAGCATGGATAAGAAAAGAGACACCCCCCGTGAAAAATTTTTCCTGTCGACCATTTAGGGTTAGCACATCCGTTTACTCTGTGAACCACAACCCTTTCCTCTCTTTATGGTCGATGAAACATTAGTGTCATCACCATCAGTCGAAACTTTGGCATTTCACAATAACTGTCAAAACCTACAAGATTCTATAAAGCCTACAAGAAAACTAAATTAACGACCCAACCAACGAGACCACAGGCGTAAATCTCATTCGATGGTGAGTAACCCCCCACACAATTTTTGACCATACATGTTTTCTTGATATACGGGGGGATGAAAAAATCATTTGGACTTACTAATCACCAAAACGTAGTCAATAGCACTGAAAAAGAGAGAGTAGTAAAAACTCGCCGGAGTGTATTTTCCTTATCAGGAAAATCACGCTTATCTATCTCAAGAATTCAAAGCAAAAAACACTTTTGATATGTATATGTGCTAATTTTTGAAAATACAGAATAATTTACTTCGTACATCACATGTTACAGTGCATTTTTTTAAAAAATGTACTCGGATGTATTCGATTATCTTTGTACTCGTACTCGGCACGTACTTAGACTCTGAAAACTCGAACTTGCATGTTTGGTCCAGGCTATGACTCGATTAATGAGTACTCGGACTTGGGCTCGCACTTGGCACTCTGTGTACTCGTAAATTTTAGTACTTGAGGTTTGGCTCTCGACTACATCACTGGTCAGCACCCCCTCCCGCTTTTCAAATTCCCATGGCAGGGGCAAGTCATCCAACCCAGTGGAATTCCCCACCCACATCGCCCCGATTTCTGGCATAACTTTAAGCCACTGAACCAAGTAGCAGGGCAATATGGCTGTTTGGGAATTTGAGTGGTTGGCTCATTCATTGTTATTTGGTCTGTCGGGTACAGAGGTTGGGTTTGTGATTTTCAATGCACATTCTTCTCACTCTGTGTATAAAAAGGGAGTTTGTGGATTGATCAGATACGTTCTAACAAAGTTGAGGTATTTCTTTTAATTGATTTATTGAGGTGATGGGTCTGCAAGGTCAGACGTTCTGATGGAAGTGGTGGTGAGAGCACAGAGCATGCATCATTGCAGAAAAGTGTACGGCTCTTCATCGATTACAGACAACATGTTTTGCGCGGCCGCTTCCGGAAAAGACTTCTGCCAGGTGGGCCATTTTCTCGCAGATATAGGGGGTGGCAGAGGGACGAGTGATGTCATGCAAAGGCCTTAAATGGGGGCTCTAAAATGTTGGCAGTTCGTGTTAACACTTGTCAATCCCTTTTCTCAGGTATACCGTGACATTTTCTTCTTCAGAAGTGTTGGCTGTTGGAGGACTGTTGCTGAGTTAGAGAGCTCATTGTTTCCTTTAACTTTCTCATATCGTCCTCATTGGCAATATTAAATGTAACGAAGACAACCTTTGTCTCTTCCCCTTAGCTGCCATCTCTTCCTCAAATAACCTTCTTCACCGGTCAGGCTGCTGGGTCTCTTTTAACTTAACTCTAATCATGGTTTCCAACGGCTTAGTTTCCTACTTTTCCCGCTAGGGTGACGATGGTGGCCCAATTGTCGGCCACTACGGGCATGGCATCCATAAGAACAGCACCACCCTAGAGGGCATTGCCAGCTGGGGTAGCGGCTGCGCTGATCCTGCTCACCCAGGCGTTTATGTTACCGTCGGTAACTACTGTGACTGGATCAAGACGACTACTAAAGATGCCGTCCAGTGTTGAAGTTAGAGAGGGTCCGACCGGTTGCCGAGGGATGGACGCGCTACTAATTGGTGCGACCGTGATCTGAAGGAGCTACTAGTTCGGGGTCTCTCGGCATCGATCACCGTCGTTCGCAAATAAGACTGTCAGAGTTGAAATAAAACGTGAAATAAAAATGAACTATAGTCAAGACAATTATGAAACAAATAGATGAAATGAACGCTGAATAAGTCCGCTTTTAATTTACACAGTTTAAGCCTCGTTATTTCCTCAAGATATACTTCCAATTTCTTCAGAAAACAACTGATTTAAAAGGTAGTTTCAAGTCATCGTAATTATACAAAGAAGCTTAATTACAGGACCTTTCTGGTTTTTCTTCCGATTGCTCTTAAAAAACCTGAGGTGAGACCTCTTTCTTGTCCCCAAAGTGTCTGACTTGGATGAACCTGTGTTGTTGCTCTCATGACTTGATGGATATTACGGACCAGGACCCAAGCCTTGGTGCATGCTAAATTAACGTTTTGATTTGAATAAATGGAAACAAACAGAATGCATTAACAAGACTAAATGCGTCCTCATTAATTATTTATACCGTAGTCAGTACAAGATTGTTCTTCCTCAGTCACTCCCAAATTTCCGTCCTGGTGGACTCGTGCTATTCAGATATGGAATTCCATATTCGTGACCCGGACACTTTACCTGCCCCAGGGAGAGTCATGGGCTTTCATTGGAACAGCCTGGCCACGCCAGCATATCTCATACCCATCACTTTATACCTTCCAGCGTAGCTTGGCTAATCCCAATCACTTTATGAGCCCCGAGTTTGATCAAGAGAGGGCGCACTTTTCCTTGTATTGGCTGTTTTTTGGGTGGGAACTGGTCTTTTCTGGTTCACAAACGACTTCGAAAAACACGCGTTACGGTTTTGTCGCTATCAACAAAATGAACATTCCCCACAAAATGGCTCTTGTCAACCGATAAGGGGTGCTTCTTCTCAAAGCGGATTCAAGGCCCTCAGATGTACTGATTTTTCAGGAGCTTTCTCATAATGTCTTGTCAAAGATCTCCTACACAGAGATCATTCCGAAAGGTTCTAAGATGAAGTGGCCTATCCAGGGGGACAGGTTAAACCAGAAAAGTTTAGCCTTTTTCCCCATTTACAAATGGAAATAATCTTACTGAATAGAAAGCGCTAGAATTTAAGAAACATTGAGCGAATGATAGGGTGTTCATCTGAAGAGTTCTTTTCGTAACCGCCCAATACCACAACCTGATATGGTGCTTGCTGCCCTCTACAGATTGTATGGGCCTGTAAATCTGACTTTACTATGCAGTGAGTAGTCAACCGATATTGACATAGTGGAGTAGTTGCAACAAGCTTGTAGAGACCATGGAGCTTTTTTATAGCTCCATGTAGAGACCAATCTAATCACCTAGTCTGCCTTCAGTGTTTTCACAACTGAATTGCACAAAACGAATATCCCTTTTAGTTGGCACCAGCGGGAAAAATTTAAGTGTTCAACTCCAAAATGATGTAAGAGGTCTAAATTTGAAAACAAAAGCCCAAATCACCATCATTGGACAGAATGGCAACCAACCCCCTCCCCGGTTTCAATATTAGGAGAAACTGCACAATGCTGCCTCGTTTCTACCACAACATTGAAACGGGAGGTAAGATTTCTAGCCAATTGAAATAAACACCAACAAAAGTGGACACATTCTTCAAAGCAAACTCGTCAATGGTACTCTATTTTCTGCAACAACTGTGTACAATGCCCCAGTTGCTCCAGTACATGTCGTAATGAGGCCGCATGTCGATACCTATACACACCAGTAGTGCTACAAATGCCATCATTTCTGGAATGGTTGCTGGAGACCAACAACTTGGGTGGCTCGGTGACTTCTCTGTCATAATCTTCCTAGCATATGAATTGGTTTCAGTGAAAAGTAACTCCCACACCAGTGGCGAGAAAAATAACTGGAAGAGCTGCACAGGTGTGAAGTCTATTTATTCTCTAGAATGTGTTGCTCCAGTGTGTAGGCCGTCAAATGAACCCTAAATTCTGTCGTTTCGTTCCGGCAATAGATTTTCTGAACAGAATCAGAAGCTCTATGTGAGAAATTCGCCACGTTTAAAAATCGCTCGCGAATGATGTAATCTGACCACGTGATCCAAATTGTCAAATCCGACACCGGTACGAAGGCGTGGGTCGTGGGTCATGACACCAAACAATAAACATGGCGACGTCCAGCGATGCGGACGGCACGTGTGTCAACATCGACGAATTTCAGATGGGAGTTGAAGGCATTTACTGCATGTAGAATCGGTCAAATTTGAAAGAGTGAAAGCCCTTACGAATGTCCGATGGGGGTTCACTTTGTGTGCCAAAGAGTGGCTTTTTATGCGGCAGAGATCAAGAAACAACCGAACAAACTGAATGCGGAGCGCTACGGACTATGCCAATGGCAAAGCATTATTTTGTTTTATGAATTACATGATGTACATGTACATTGGTTTTCACGAGACATGCTACCGGAGTTTTTAAGACCCGGTCGATAAAAAACGTTACTGTTGTCATCCAAATTTGAACTGTTGACATTTCGTAAGAATCGTATTTATAACTCTAACACCGATCACAAAGCCACCAATTAATACACCCAGCAAAATATAAGGATGGATAACCTGATAACTTCCATAGGGATTGACTGCAGAAATAACATTCATGTCGACCCTTGGAAGGATGATCTTTAAATCATAAGAAACAAAGGAAATCGTTCAATATATAATGTATTTACATAGACATGTATGTGTATTTCACTGCTCGTGATTTGCTCTTTTGATCATTGGTTCTTTTCATTCCTTATTTGCTCTTTTCATAGCTCATTTTGCTCTTTTCATTGCTCATTTTGCTCTTTTCATCGTTCATTTGGTCTTGTTGTTCATTTACAGTCAAACTCCATGTGATTGCAGTCCTTTAAAAGATTGGACGCAAGTTAATCGAGCGTCAATTCTTATACTTCTGTGGCCAAATGAATTCCAAGAAATTATAATTTGACTGCGTACGTTCTACAAATGTTTAGTTTTATAAATGTCAAAGTTTAAAACTGCACCCCACAACAAGAAAGATCTACGGAGAAGCTTACGTAATGAGAAGGAATTTCTGGAAGAATTGTAGACTATAAAAACGGGAGAGGCAGAGAGACACACACACACCACAAGACAGATTTTAGAAGGCAATTCTACCATATGCACCATTTCAACCTGTGCTAGCGGGTCGTCTGGGGAGTGATTTTTTTCCAGAAGAGATGAACTGAATCCAGTTCCAGTGTGTGGGAATATCAAGTCCCGTATTTGCGACAGTCGTCCCACCCTCGCCCTTTCGTCTCAAGCCCGGGCATTCTTATTCGACGTGGTCTTTGTCCCTGTTGCAGCTCATTTTTGCACTGTAGAGGACTGAACTATTTTTTTTTGCCATCTGTGGAGTCCAGCATTCTTCACGGTAGTGCCTGCCGAGCTCTGGCTCGTGAGATCATCTTGTTTATGTAGCGGACCAGCCCCACGTCAGTTGGACGGTGGGAGGGCGGAGGAACGGTCCCCTAATTAAAGCGGACAAGCACTTGGGATATGAGTATACAAGACCAGATACAGGCCTAAAGCAAATGACATCTACATTATATATCCTAAACCACAATTTATTCCAAATATAATACAGCAGGACAGCACAGTATAATACATTGTGATGACTCATGAGATATCATATACAAGCACAACAGTACATGTACAATGCAAAAAACAAACTATTTTTTTTTAAAGTCGTTACGTTATCCCCCCAAAATTACACAATATCTTTGACAACAGATCATATAAAATATACCCACAACTACTAAAGTTACCTTTCCCCAGACTTACAAAAGGAGCATAGCCAGAGGAAATGCAGAGGGTTTTAGTATGGCCCTACACTATGATTCGAAACCCACAGAAAGAGAGCACGTGGACAATGCATGCACGGGAAGCGTCAGAAAGTAAAAATTTCATGTTCATTACCTCTGTGACATGCATATGTGAAACTTCAGAATACTAGCTTGGAGTTTTTCGGATCGTAACATGGCGAACTCATACCATTCAGATATGTAAACCTTTGGTCGCCACATTGATCAGAATACTTGGCTAGAGGACGTCGAGGCCATATTAGAACAACCTCAATTAGCCCCAGCGCCCCACTGATGTTTCCCTGTTTCAGATAATGCCTCAGTTGAATGGCGGTAGGCATTGTGTTGGGTTTTGTAGGGAGCAGCTACCATGGCTTTGTGCGATGGCAGTCACAGTATTGACCGCCATTAAAGGGGACACTGCGAATAACCAGTGTTGACGTCACCATGGCCACTGGAACTGTACATGCAAGGCAGTCAAGGGATCAGTCCTCAGGCGAAATTGTGCATCCGGAGAGACAAATTACCCCTGGAGAAGATCTGTCACTTAGTTCTCGGTTTTTGTTTTGTTAGCCATTGATTTACATAATTTTATGGAATTGCAAGTGTCAGCATTTTAGAAACATTCAGCGAGTGACAGAGTGATCTTATACGGAGTTGTTCCCCACCCTCGCAATACTGGATACGCTACCGAGACCCATGAGTTTGTTACAGTTCAGAACTGTACAACCAGGATAGCATACACACAAGCTTCAGTAAAATTTATACCCCTAAATTAGCCACTTTGGTTATATCCTGTCAAAACCACTGATGTAACCTGCATTAAATAAGGACACGGTTAAACCCCAACGTTTTTCACCATTTGAATACGTCGCAGCAGTTGCAATTTTTTTTCAGAAACAGCGAATTACATTTGTGTGGCCTGACACTAACCTTATGAATTTCCCGCTTGTGACTTTGAAGTCTCACTACTTAGTAGTTTTGCAGTTATTGAATTATTTGTGGTTGCGCCTTGCTTGCACTTCAACAAAATTTTTAGCATCAAGCACTATAGAAAGTACTTAATAATAATGTTGACTTAGATTTACAATGCTGAAACCACCAAAGTGAGACAGAATCCAGTGCTTCCAAATATTTATCAAACATGGTGAATCTATCTATAAACCCAGGAAAAAGCTTGCCTACGGTTGGCATTATCCGGAGTACATTGTGCAAGCTACATCCATCATGGTTGTGTACAGCGGTTAATGAAGGCGCCATGTTTGCAAAATCACTGCACTTTTTCTGCTTTAGATTAATCACTTTTTAAGGGATGTCAGCACCTCTATTTCTTTACGTTCTAACTCTAAATTCAAGCAAGATCAGACAAGTAATAAATAAATTGCATACCTGAGATGGTGGATCACGAGGCACATCCACACGGCGGTGGAAAATTTCGGGAAGTACCCACCGCCGCGCGGTGGCGCACCAATTACCCACTGACCGAAGGATGCTGAGCAAGGTTAGTATACGTTACGAGTGTCCAATCCATTCCCGTCACTATACATGCATGAAAACAATCAAGATCAAACTCGTATACGCAGTTGAGAAGACATTTGTGCCCTAGTTGTTATTTCTCACGTTACACGCCTGGCAAAACCAGGTCTCCTTTCGAGTGAGCCGTCAATTGGTAAGATACGGTCCAGCCTATCTCCTGGAGAAAACTTGCAAGTGACAAAAACATGCATGTCAACGGCTGTTGAAAAGGCCAGGAAGCGGTAACAATGTTAAACAGATGGGCACGGTAGAGCATATTCACATGGACTTCTCCCCTGAATAGCGATAAGGTTGGTGCTTTTTATTCAGCATTCTGCAAAAGAAGTAGATACAGCCAAGTCAGCAAATAAACAAGAAATTTTTGAAAGTAGATATCGCGAAGTTATCAAACCACTCATTGGAAAACTATTGTTAAATTCTTTGGAACTCAAGCACCCCAACGTTATATACCAAAGCAGATCACTTGTTTCACTTGAACAAATATTGGGTGTTTGTCCGCCAAGTGCCGTGCAAAATGTACCCCAGTCACGCCAGTGAACCTAAGACAATAGTGCTTGAGTTCCATACAAGTTCAAGTACCAGGGGCTAAACGGCTTGGTGTGAAGTTTAGCACCTTTGATGAATACAACTGTATCGACAAGGGCAATAACTAAACACTCATTAAAGAATGAATTCTGGAGTTTGAAGTTCTCCATTATTTTCTCCGTACTTTTATGGCAGAATTCTTGGTGTGACAATGTTCTTAAGTTATTCCCGTCAACATCGTTATAATGAAATATGATTGTATGAATGTTCATGTCGTTTTCACCGTGTAAATATGTCAAGTGCAATTGAAAGTTGCAACTCTCAGGTCAGTTCTGAAAAGGGAAACCTTTCCTAGTTCATGTTTTTACATTTTGAATTATCTATGGATACTGCAAACAAGCTTCACTATAGGGGTATTGTTGCAGGCGCGTGTTAGCTAGTAGTGGCTCCCCCGAATAGAGGTTGTCATCTTAATGCTGCTCAGTCTGGCCATAGAGGGATCTCAAAACGACGCTTTTAGCATTGATCTGCGCACTTCCACGTTTGAAAACGAGGCTGTATATGTCAGCTTCAATTCTTAATACAGTCAGACGATTGAAAGTAAGGAGTCAAGACACAAAATACATAAAGGTATGTTAAATTCAGCTTTTTCAGGCTGCAAAGTTTTGTGGAAGAGTCTTTCAGGATGACTCGACACGTAAAATTAAAAGAAAAAATAACGGCAATTTACCGCAAACTAACGTACCTGCGATGGTCGTGTACCTTAGGCAGTGGGCATGGCTTAAACTGAAGCGGCGTCAGGCTTACGAACCGGATACTGCATGTACTGTGTGCACTCTGCGGGCCGGGCGCGCACGATGAAGTTCAACACAGAGATAGAGCATCGGTTTCGATGCATTATGTGCAGACGGCGCTAACGTGAAATCCCTCTATTAGACAATGACTGAAAGATGGAGGAGCATTGTTCAAGGGACTTAAGGCCTGTTCGTACCTGCTTGATAGCGAGCCCAAACGCGAATTTTTGACGTCAGATCAAATATTGTGGTTCGCTTGGGATTGAAAGTTTTAATAGCCCAATCAGTAATACATATCGGTTGTGGTAGTCAGTAAGTTCGGATATCGTCTCTTTAATTTAATTGTTTGAAGTAGGGAGCAGATCTTTGGCCCTATTAAGCATTCCTGACGACTCTATTTAGTAATGTTACACTGCAAATATTTAGAAACAAACTTGTGTCTTTTTAATGGTATCTATAAACCAAAGGACAAGCAATCACTGAAAGAGAATGCTTATAGTTTACGTACATGCGTGTATTATACCCCGTGAAATCTGTAATAAACAGAGCCATTTTCAATGTGTATGTGATGGTGGTTTGCTTCTTCATCGACCGTTGTGAAAACAACAAGACTTTTTGTTGCGTGTGTTTCGTTCTCTCTAGCTGCAGTAGCGCTTGTCTGGTAAGTGCACAGACCCAGGTGTGTGTTTCCTCGTCCCCATCGCCACCGCATGACACGACGCATGGCGTAGGCTTTGTCGGGAAATCATTGGATAAAGTTCAATTTGAATCATATTTTACGTTACTGAAGTTTTTGCTTGTGGGTAGATGTGTAAGATTACTGTTGCGCTACCGTATCGAACAGCCTAAACAATGAAGTCAGATCAACGCCTTGGATCAAATATTTCAAGTTAATGCTGAAAGAAAGCATGTCAGCCACTGAGGTTGTAAATAAGAAGAGTGTCAAATATTTCTTTTAATACATATATATAATTTTAAATTTGAAATATCTCGTCCCCCATCTTTTAATGGCATTTTAATGTGTCTAATATCTACGTAATGTTAATTATTATTGATATTATTTTCATCCCTGATAATTTTTTGTGTTTTTAGGTATATATTTAATTTTTAGCAGCCTTAAGTTTTTGAATTCTTTTTTCCCTTTACTGTGCGTTTTAATAGCCATTTCTTAGTTTTTACGTGTAGCATATCTTATATTATTGTTATCTTTCACTTTAATTTTGTGATGTCTTGTCTCAGGGCCATGTGGAAGACCACATCCAGTGTGAACGGGCCACCCCGATTAAATATTAGAAATAAATAAATAAATAAATAATTTTTTGGTTCCACTTGGTATTTTATCAATACCAAAACATTACATGTGTCACTTTCACGGACACAAAAATCGATTCCATTAATATAACACACGTGTGCGTTGCGTTCAGCCGTCAAAATCTTCCCGGGAGTGATCGATTTTGACGGATACGCAACGCTTGGCGCAAGTGTTGGCACGCATATGGAAGGTGCCTTTACTCTCTCGACAAGGCAACCGTGACCCTTTGGAGGGGATTTAGTGTTGTGGGGTGGAATGTGGGATAAAAGAGTAAGAATTAGGTTGGTTAGGTATGGTTGGGTAGGATAGATATTTGCTGGATGGGTCATTGATGGGATTTGATGGGATGGAACGGGAATTATGTGAGGTGAGGTGATAGGGATTTGTTAGTGGAGAGTGGAGTTTAGTTTGGTCGGTTGGCTGAAAATGTTTACAGTCTAACCTCGCTCATTTAAGAGCACTGTTAATACGTGTACAATGTTCCACTTGTAACAAGGACACTTAAGCTCCCAATCCCTTTGTTCTTCATCGTTGTGGGCTCGCATGGCTTAGGGTGCGTGTAAAATTCATCTTGAAATGAGAGGATTTCGCCCAACTGGGTTTCGGACAAATCTACATTTTCACCACTGAAGAAAGAAAACACAGAGTTTCGTATGTTTACTGGATGAATTGATTTGAACATATTATTGTATAGCCTCCGCTGTTCTTGTTAACATGTTTGTGTTTAAAGTAAAATATGATCAGTCTGCTGTAAGAGCCACTTACACATATGATGTTACCTAGCGTAACAACCTTCAATCAGGTCCCAGGGTTTGTGTAATGGAACATTGTTGTCCAATAAGAATTACAATTAAACGTTTACTGAGATATAAGTTAACAGCTGAGCACTTTACATTTTAAAATAAAGAATTACACTTAAAGAATTACAAATAATGAAAGATGAAAGTTTAAATGCTGAGTGAGCTTGGGGGAAAGGTGTTGTTTCTCATGTTCTACAAAACAACGGCCTTCGTTAAGCGTAAACACTGGAGATAACGGCCCAGTTCTATATTTTCTCGAGTGGTATCTCTTTGTTCATCTGTGCTTGCAGTCGAGGTTCCCATGGAATTTGTGTCTTCGGAGTTATAACAGGTTTAATTTTTTTTACCACACGTATGTAAAAGTTTTACACACTCTTTTTAGTTCTGGTAAAATGCATATTAAGTAAATCTCCGCAATCGTTCAAAATGTTATATCCTCTCTGCCTGTTTGGCTTACTGAAAATACAGTTACCTTCAAATCATTCTACCAAAATCAAGCCGTTTTAAAGTCGGAGTAGTGGATTGTAACAGGTATCAATTAAGTCGATGAATGATATGCACTTATGGGATCTTCCGAGGGCCCTGCATGCATTTATGAAATCCACCACTTGCTGTTGGGAATACGTATACATTTACTTGTACTATTTATTTTTACCTAAAGTTCCCAAGTTCCCAATCATACACCAGGAAAATCACCTCAAAGTTGCACCATGCATCCATGTACAGATTCTGTCCCACGTTAACGAAACTTCCTTTCAAGGGGGGTCTGCAAAAGTAATGGATCAGATGAAAGTGGTTATGCTTTTTATTAGTCGTCAAGTTTTTTTGTTTGTTCACTTCTCGATAAAGAGAGGGATCTGGAAAAAAATCCTACTAGAAACTAGTAGTGACCAGTACTGTCTCGTTCCCGAACAACCCGCGCTTGACTGGTTATCGAAGCTTACGTCAACTATCGCACTTAGTTCGCCCGGTACAGGCTATAAAAAGCACCGAAATCCCCCACCTCGGTACTTCGAGCTCGCATCTCAACGAAGTAACTAGCAGAATCAACGACAACGTTCACCATGAAGTTCTTCATTCCTCTGGCTTGCCTCCTGGCAGTACTGTGTAAGTTGATGCAGATTTTGTTTATGTACGACCGAAACCGTGCAATAGGAACCACGTGGCTAGTTTTACTTCTAAAGTATACTCAGAAAATACTGATGCAGCTATGCTATCGTGGCAATGCTATCTAAGGAGAAATATCACTGATAGTTGCAAGACGAACGTTAGATTACGTGTAAAGTATTGCAGCCTAGAAAAGTAGCTGTCAGCAAAATGAATTATCTCTAAATGGACTTTCCGCCAAATAAGCACAAGAAAACACATAAACAATCGTAGTTATGACTTCTGTCTGAACTCATTTCAGCGCCGACTCTCGGCAAACTGATCGTCGGCGGGCACCAGTCCACACCACACAGCCGACCCTATCAGGTGGCACTCTATGGTAGGAGCAGTGCTGATTTCCAGTTTTGCGGTGGTACTCTTGTCCACAAACGATGGGTCGTTTCAGCTGGCCACTGCAAGTTAGTATCACACACCAGTCAGCCCCCCCATGCCTAAAACAACCATCCTTCTTCATCATACCTGTAGGCCTCTTTATAGGAAAATGCTTGATACGTTTATGCGAAAGTAAAAATGACCACGAAAAAGTGCTCAGCAAAATAGTGCATGTCATGATAAGCATTCAAGAGATAAGGTATAGTTTTTTTGAGGAACTCTTTTTTCATCCTCAAGTATTACCGGTACATGGTAGGATTTTACGAGGAAAAGCAAGTTGTACATTTTGCGGATTCTGCTAAGTTCACTTCAGAGTCCATTTTGGTACTAAAACTGCCACGCGCACATGCGACTGGCATGTTGCATGGAGCTTGTACTGTTTAGATCGTAAACAATCATCGCCCAACTTTGATCGATCTTTGTGTCATTATCCGATCAAGCAGTGTAACCCCATGCAAAATTTACCATTTGAGAACGAAATGGCGTCATTTACCGTGTCGCAACTGGCCAAGTTACAAGGCAAACGTCACGAGGCTGTCCAAAACATACCTAATATTGGTTTAACAAGGTTTTTTATTTCACCATTTGCTTATTGCTTTCCTCTGATAAACAGGTCGGGCAAACATGTCTTCGTAGGTTTAGGACTCCACGATAGGTACAGTCACAGTGCGGCTGGCCAGCAGATAATTAGGGGCACATGGCATCGCCATCCCAACTATGATAGCGGCACTGTTGATAACGACATCTCCTTGATCAAACTGAGTAAAGACGCCGACATCGGCAACGGTAAGATCGAAGCCATTCGAATTTCCAAGACACGGCCTCATAAAGGGAGGAAACTGCTCGTGAGTGGATGGGGAACAACATCAAGTAAGTTTGATTTTAATAATGAGTGAGTTCGATCAAGCAAACAGCACATGCTTGGGTCATTCGAGATCATCAAATACGCATGCGCCAGATTGACCGTATCGGGGCGGCCGTGTGTCGACGATTGATCTCCCGTTTGTAGGTCAAGTTCGGGCTCAATCTATAGTTTGACCAGTGGTCAATCGCTTTTCAACGATACGCATACGCAATTCAGTTACAACTGAACGACCCCAGTTGGCGTAGTCTTAAAGAACTCGTCGTTACCTACATTTCACTTTGGCTGCAATTCTTGCAGTGTTCATAGTCATTGAAATCTCGTACAAGTATTATGGTTCCCTCCATTATGATCAATGAAATGGGCTATTGATAACCAGCGGTGTGACCGTGCCCGATGGCCTTGGTCGACTAGATAATTATAGTCAACCGCAGTCGTCGCTTGAATTCACGCGCAAAGAACACATTGGAGCTGGCGTGATGTCGGAGCATTCTCGAGCAACCTTGACGCTTTGAAGCACTGAACTGAATCATTACCATTAATCACCCATGAAATTCATCGGATAGGATTGCAACAACGCGAAAACTGTTGTCTGTGGACGTCTAACTATCATCATGAGTGAAACTTTGGTATCGCTGTTAATGTCAAAACCTAGGTAGGATCCTATAAAGCCTGCAAGTAAACTAAATCAACAAACCAACCAACGAGACCACCGGCGTAAATTAATTTTCATTGGATGGGGAGTATCCCCCCGCGATATACAATTTTTGACCAGGTTTCCCCCCGGTATACAATTTTTGATGGGCTAAAGAGTCATTCCAACCCCCTTCCCCGCACACGTTTTCTTGATGAGCTAAATAAGGTTGATTAAGAAGAATCTTTTTGACTTCTGAATCACTAAAACGTGGTCAATAGCAGTGAAAATGGGAAAGTCGTAAAAAATCGCTGGAATGTAATACACATTCTGTATCACGAACATCTATTTTCAAGAATTCAAAGCAAAACAACCCTTTTTAATTATGTGTAAATTTCTAAGAATAGAGGGTATCAAATGTAACAATGCAAATTTCCATGTTTTAGTTTCACAATGTATTCGGATGTACTCGATTATCTTTGTACTCGTTCTCGGCTCGTACTCCGACTTTGAAAAACTGAACTTGGGTTTTTGGCCGTACTTGGCACTCTGTGTACTCGTGAAACTCGAGTTTTCGTACTTGACTACATCACTGGTCAACACCCCCCCTCCCGCTTTCCAAATTCCCATGGCAGGGGCAAGTTATCCAACCCAGTGGAATTCCCCACCCCATCGCCCCATTTGCGGCACAACTATAAGCCACTGAACCAAGTAGCACTGTAATATGGCTGGTTGAAAATTTGATTGGTTGGCTCATTCATTGTTTTGGTCTGTCAGGTACACAGGTTGGGTTTGTGATTTCCAATCCACATGCTTCTCCTCTGTGTAATGGGTGCTTGTGGATGTGTATATTGATCAGATACATTCAAACAAAGTTCTTTCATTTGATTTATTGAGGTGGAGGGTCAAGTCTAGACCATCTGATGGAAGTGGTGGTTAAAGCAACCTCCTTGCAGGAGTGCAGACACGCCTACGGGTCCTCATCAATTACAGACAACATGTTTTGCGCAGCAGCTTTGGGAAAAGACGCCTGCCAGGTAGGCCATTTTTCCGCTGGTGCAGGGGGTGGCAGAGGGACGAATGATGCCATGAAAAGGTCTTAATTAAAGGGGGGCTCTAAAATGCTGGCAATTCGTGCTAACACTCTTTCTCATATCGTCTTCATTGCTAAGATAAAATTTGACGAGGGCAACCTTTTGTCTCTTCTCCCTCGCTGATACCTGTTATTATTACACTTAATTCTGCCCGGAATGACTAATGATTGACCTCTTGTCAGGGAATCGACTTCGTGCTAGTCATGTTTGAGCGGAACACGTCATCTCTTAATTAAAGTAACTTGCTTCATCGATCAGACTGATGGGTCTTTCTTGACCAAACTCTAATTATGGTTTCCAACGGCTCGGTTTCCCCTTTCCTCATAGGGTGACAGCGGTGGCCCAATTGTAAGCCACTTCGGGGCTAGCAGCCACAATCCTGGCACCACCCTAGAGGGCATTGTCAGCTGGGGTATCGGCTGCGCTCATCCTGATTATCCAGGCGTTTATGTTACCGTCGGTAACTACTGTGACTGGATCAAGACGACTACTAAAGATGCCGTCGAGTGTTCAAGTTAGAGAGGGTCCCACCGGTTGCCGAGGGATGGACGCGCCACTGATATGTGCGACTGTGATCTGAAGGAAACTCTGGTTCAGGGTCTCTCGGCATTCGATTACCATCGTTAGCAAATAAGACTGCCAGGGTTGAAATAAGACATGAAATAAAACGAACTATAGTCAAGACAATTATGAAACAAATAGATGAAATGAACTATAAATAAATTTACACAGTTAAAGCCTCGTTATTTCCACCAGATATACTTCCAATTTCTTCAGAAAATAACTGAAATAAAAGGGCGTTTCAAGTCATTGTAATTATACAAAGAATTTGAATTACAAGACTTTCTGATTTTTCTTCCGACTGTTCTTACAACAACCTCAGGTGAGACCTCTTTCCGGTCTGCAAAGTGTCTTACTTGGACAAACCTGTGTTGTTTTTATCATGACTTCACGATTGGATATATTACGGACCAGGACCCAATGCTTGGTGCATGCGAAATTAACGTTTTGATTTGAATAAATAGAAACAAACAGAATGCATTGTCAAGACTAAAGGTGTTCTCATTAATTATTTACACCGCAGTCAGTACAAAATTGTTCTTCCCAGTCAGTCCCAAATTTCGGTCCTGGTGGACTCGCGCTATTCAGATATGGAGATCCATATTCGTGACTTGGTCACTTCACCTGCCCCAGGAAGAGTCATAGGCTATCATTGAAACAGCCCGGCCAGGCCAGCATAGCTGATCCCTTCCAGCCTTCCTTATGCCTTCCAGCTTTCTCATAATGTCTTGTCAAAGATCTCTTACACAGAGATCACTCCGAAAGGTTTTAACATGAAGTGGCCAATCCAGGGGGACAGATTAAACCAGAAAAGTTTAGCCTTTTTTTCCCATTTACAAATGGAAATAATCTTACTGAATAGAAAGCGCCAGTATTTTAGAAACATTGAGCGAGTGACAAAATGTTCGTTCAGAGAGTTGTCTCCCTAACCACCCACCTAATACTGAATACACCACTGCAAAGCAAGAGAAGGTGAAGAGCCAACTGACTGCTTTTGAGTAGAGCGTGAGTTAAAGAATCGAAGACTAAAATGCATTGTAAATCTTGAATTGAAACGCTTTCCTGGGGATAAATCAAAAATACTTACCGTGTAACTAGCACTCCATGGAACCAACTTGACTGCTGTAACTTTACTGCTCGATGAAGTTTTTCACCACAATTCCGCAGTGCTTCATTGTCGAAGAGGCCTCCTCAAGATTAATTACTGTGTACTCCTGGCTATGGAAAACTGCATTTTCGAAAGGGCAACAGCACCTTTCATACATTGTCTGGTCACTCAGAACGCCCCCTAGTTCATGGAGTTTAAGCAATATGAATTACGATGTCTCCAATTTGACAGTTGAAAAGGCCGAGGTGTTTTTCTGGATTTTTCTCAAAGCAGTTAACTCAAACATAAGTCAGTGGATTCAAAGCTACAGTAGAATTTATATCCCCAGTATCAGCCAATCTTGTCAAATCATGGTTAATAGTTGACTCTGGGTTGAGTGGGTAGGAGTTAGGCGTCATGTAATGAGAATCGTGTGGTGGAATATGATGAAAATTGACATGAAACTTACATACTGTGCATGTTCTGTACTCAAAGGCTTTCTTGAATGTCTTCTGTCCTCCAGAAGGAAGTGACCCAATCCCGTTTGGGCACAGCCCAACTTGTGGGCGTGGATTTAGTGGGATCGGATGGGGGATAAGGAGAGGTTGTATTGTGGACAGGAGGAGTGGGGAATTGTTGGTACGGGGTGGGATGATTGATATTGACTGGGCATTTGGTGGACTGGAATAGGAAATAGGTAGAATAGGAATACGGTAGTGTCGGGTGGAGAGTTGTTAGGGTGAGTTATGACAGGGGACGTTGGGTTTGTAATTATTACTGTGAACCGGACGTGGAGTTCTATAGGCCGCCCCTGATGGTGGGGTGGCAGGTCCATCCGTGTTAGGTGATGAGGCACCTAGAAGAAGTGAGTCAGGTACCAGATGGGCAATCAAATATTTCTTTCAACTGTTGATTCTTTTGTCTCATCTCAGCTCTTGAATCTTTTTCAGATCAAAATAAACCCTGTTTACAAAATAAATAGAAGAAGTATTGTACACAAAGTACAGCATACTGTCACGATAAGTCGTTGTATAATTATTGCCCATAAGTCATAAAAATGGTCGAACAAAACATGCAATTGAATTACAGTAGTTGTACTATGGTAAATTACCCCGGTGTCATGGATATGGTAGAGTAGCTAACAGTGAGAGCAACGATCGAGCTCTACAGTCAGGTGTTCAGGCTCCCACAACTATTTCTCCTGAGCTGCTGCCAAACTATAACATGGCACATGTACATACAAGTATGAAAGACAAATATTAATCACTATAATATGTGGATCAACGGAAGTATGAGCAACTGCACAGGAATGCACCTTGCATAATATAAAATTCACTAAAGCCTGCTTCCAACGTTCAATCATGTTCGTTAAACGCCCCACCAACGCAAAGCATTACAGCCCCACGTACGCGCACGCATACCTGTTTTACATACAAAGTGTGGACTTTCCTTTGTTCTCCTGTGGTTAAGGATACTTGAGGAAAATGCCGCTTTTTCTCTAACTAGGATAACTCCTTCGAGCTGGATTTTTGATGGTGATTCCCTGGACTGTTTCTCTTCATTTTGCAACGGATAAGCTTGACCCCAAAATGTCTCTGAAACTGTTTGTCAGAGAGGGGGGAACATTGTGAGGACGATTTCACCGTGTGGACGTGTGCGAGTCCACACTACGCCATCGCACCCTACATTATGTGGACTTCTTTTGTGCTGAGGTCCACACAATGTATGTCACACACGAGAAAAAAGCACAGCACGTACAGCGTTAAATGCAATGTGAAATACACAGAATTATTGATACGTAACGTGTGCAGCACACCGAACTAGTGTGAAAGATTCTCAAACTTACGATTAAGAAAACATTCCAGAAATGGATTAAAATGCCATTAGCCTTAAGTATAATACCAACTAATATGCTCTATGGAGATCAGTGGTCACGATGATATGAGTCTAGTGAGGGTACATAACCTAGAAAAGGTACTGAAAGCAAGACATTTTGGGGCAACTTTCTTACCTGGGCGTTGCTTGGTTCGCCGGGACGATAAAGACCGCAGTCTAGAACGTTCGACAACCCCCAACGCCCATAGGCACAGTCACAAAGCCGTGGCTAAATATACTGCTCTGCTTTTCACAAAAACACACAGTGTAATTACCCTCAACCACTGCATGCACTGGAATCAGCACTGATTATCAACGAAACAGTGTTTATAAATTAGAAATTTACACTCGAGGATTAATAAAGAAGTACAACCGAAACTGAAGTAATATGAAATGTGAACTCTGAGAGACTATTTGTTGTAGTGGATGTTGTATTACCAGGCAAGATATGGGACAGAGTGGTACCCCCTCCCCTTACCTGCCCAATCCCTATACACACTCTAGACTATTGTTACCTAACACATCCCCCTTAGAAGTCTGTAAAGAATTCCTGAGATTCCGATCAAACAATGACCAACACAAAGGCCGGGGGGGTTCTCTCCGTCCCATATCTTGCTTCAAATGGGATGTTGAGGCTCTGTCCGCGCAAGGTAGAATGTGTCCTACGGGCTGCATAATTAATTAGCTCTCACCCCATCAGGGCGCTTACGTTACCACAGTAGTGTGGCGATTTTTTTTCGGATGAGTTCGGATTTGTGAGGTTGGCTGGTGATTGTTTCAGTGTGAGCGATATTTGTTAGGGTGGGTTGGGATTTGTTAGGTAAGTTGAGTTTGGACAGTGATGGTGGTCGTCTGAAATACAGAAAATGCCCAATCTTTAAGTTTCAACCCCAAATCCACGTGGTGTGTATCAGTTCCTCTTGAAGGATTGCAAATTCTCTTTATTGTGTTTGCATTTGCATGTTCCACATTTATCTCGGATTGGAACAGGTGTTTAAATTATTTGATACGTTTCACATTGCCATAAAGTATTGGAGAGAAGGAGGAAACAAGCTGGTCGCAATTTGATCTCAAAATAGGTCCCTATAATGTGTCACTTGAGGCATAAAAAATACGAAGATTCGAATGCTAAAATGACTTGATTCGAATATGCACCAAGACAGATTAGCTGTTTTAGTTAAGATGCTTGTGTTAGAGACAGATACGATTGTGACGTTCTCAGTCTGCGATAAGAGCCGCGGTGTTTTGTATTGTTATTCGGACTTTTTCAGATAAGAATATAATTACGATTTAAGTTAAAACGCTGAGTTAGCTCGGGGAAAATGTGTTGTTTCCCATGCTCTTCAAAACAAGTCCGTCACTCGAGATAATGGCTCACTTTTATATGCTATTTCCTTGCTCATTTGTGCTTGCTGCCGAGGTTCACATGGAATTTGGATCTTACAGAGTGATAAAAGCTTTGATGTTCTCGGGAATTTTGTAAAACGAGTAAAAGTAGGTTTGTGTGAAGGTTTTCTATACCTTGAATTAATTATTAATATTATTACTCATTATTATTATGGTCTTTTAAGGCTGTTCCCTTTTGGTTTCGCCTAATACATAACCTAATTTCCCAAATGTCAACAACGTCATATTTGCCTGTTTGGCTTCCTGAAATTACAGTTTCCCTCAAAATCATTCTATTCAAGCCATTTTATAGATTATGACGGGTATCAGTTAAGTCGATCAGTGATATGTGTTTATGGGATCCTCGGCGGGCCCTGCATGCGTTCCTGAAATCCCCCACTTGCTGTTCAGAATACACATACATTCAATAATATCACCTCCAAGCTGCACAGTGCAGCCAGGGTTTATCCCATATTGACGAAATATCCTTTCAGTGGGTAGTCTGCAAAATAAAGCATTAGACGAAACTGCTTTCCATGTATTTTTTTGTCGTCGAGTTCTTTTGCTTGTTCTTGATAAAGATCAGGATCTGGAAAAAACCAGTCTACCAGTTCTGAGCAACCTGTGCTCGACTGGTTATCGAAGCTCACGTCAACTACCGCGCATTGTGCGCTCGGCGCCAGCTATATTAAAAAAAAGCGCATAAATCACCCAGCTCGGTACTTCGGGTTCGCAGCGACTAGTAGTATCAATGGCAACATTCACCATGAAGTTCTTCATGCCTCTGGCTAGCTTGCTGACAGTAATGAGTAAGTTGATGCAGATTGTCTTCATGTATAGCGAAATCCCCGCAATAAGAACCACGAGGCTAGTTTTAGGCCTAGTTAGAACCTATAGGTATACTTCGAAAACACCGTTGCAGCTATACTATTATGGCTATCAATTCAGTAACCTAGTTTCATGAAACCGTTCTTAGCTGAATGCATATTACTGATAGTTGCATTACGTGCTAGTTGTTGTAAGTGAAACCTTTATATAGGGCTATATATTTTGTGGGGCGTTGATAAGTCAATAGATCGAAGTATGCTAAAAGGTAAAACTTGAGGCTTATTTTGGGCCCTTTCTCAATTAACTGGCTAAGGCTAGGAGTATTACAGGCATCTGTGGTAAGTGGCTGCTCCATTGGCTGGCGAACGTCAGATTACGTGTGAAGAATGTGCAGCCTTGGTAAAGTAACGATTAGGAATTAAAACAATGATTCATATTACACCCCCCCCCAAAAAAACACAGCAAAACATATGAAGAACTTAGAACAAACACTTGAACATGCGTAGTATGGTGACTTCTGTCTGAACTCATTTCAGCACCGACTCTTAGCCGAATAATAATCGGCGGGCACGAGTCCACACCAAACAGCCGACCCTACCAGGTGGCCCTCTATGGTTCCAGAAGTGCCAGCTGGCAGTTTTGCGGCGGTACCCTTGTCCACAAACGATGGGTCGTATCAGCCGGCCACTGCAAGTTAGTACCACACACCAGTCAACCCCCCTGGATTTTGAGTGCAATCTGTCGTCATTCGATCACTTTCGCAAAAAGAGAACACTTAACTACCCTTCTGCGTCACACCTGTAGGCGTCTTTATAGGAAGATGCTTGATACGTTTTTGCGAAAGTAAATACGCCCACGAAAAGTGCACAAGGAGAATGGAATATGTCATGATTAAGCTATTCTAGGGATGAGGCATGGTTTGTTAATGAACGCCTTTACATCTACCTGAATTACACGACAGACAATTGTAAGGTGGAGCAAGGTAAAGTAAGTTGTAAATTGTGCGTTTGCTACAAGGTCACTTCAGAGACCATTTTAGTGCCAAAACTGCCACGCGCACGTCCGACTGGCATGTTTCAGGGGGCCTGTGTTTTTGAGCGTAAACAATCACCACCCAACTTCAATCCATTAGTGCGTCATTCGATGAGCAAGGTGTGTATCCTGCAGAATGCAATATTTGAGTGAAATAATGGCATGATGTACCATGTCTGAACTGGCCCTGTAATACAAGGCAGACGTCAAGAGGCTGTCCAAAAACCACTTTATATTGTTTTTACTATTTGCCTATTGCTTTCCGCTGGTAAACAGGTCGGGCAGATATGTCTTCGTAGGTTTGGGCCTCCACGATAAGTACAACCACAGTGCAGCTGGCCAGCAGATAATCAAGGGTAAATGGCATCGTCATCGTGGCTACAGTGGCGGCACTCTTGATAACGACATCTCCTTGATCGAACTGAGCAAAGACGCCGACATCGGCAACGGTAAGATCGAAGCCATTGACATTACCAACAAACGGCCTGCTAAAGGAACGAACCTGCTTGTGAGTGGATGGGGAACAACATCAAGTAAGTTTGCTTTTAATAATCAGCGAGTTACAGCGCATGCTTGGGTCATTCGAGATCATCAGATAAGCACGTGCAAGGTTTACCCTATTGGGGCAGCCATAAACCGTTAAGTGATTTCCTTTGTAGTTCACATTTGGGCGTGATCTATAGTTTGACCAGTGGTCAATGCTTCCAACAATGAACAGGCGCGTTACTCTATGACCCTAGTTGACCAACTTTTAAAAATCTCATCGTTACTTACATGGCACTTTGGCTGCGATTCTTACAGTTTACATGGTCACTGAAATCTTATACAATTATTTTCATGTGAATGGTTCTCTCCATAACGGTAAAATAAAATGGGTTGTTGATAACCAGCGGTGCGACATGCCCCGCGGCCTGGTCCCAAATGGTCGACTTCATAGTCCGAACCATCTATCGCATGGAGTTCTTAAGCGGACAGGCAAACGTCGAGTGTGTGAGTTCGAACGTCATGTTTGTGAGTTCAAACGTCGTGTTTGTGAGTGGTCAGGGCCAATTTCATGAAGCTGCTAAACACAGAACTTTGCTTAGCATAGTTTGTCTTGCTCAGGGAAAAATGATAAACGAACATCAGTTGAACACCAGTCACAAGCAATATATACCACATGAACATTTTTATTGGTGATCCTGTTTTTAGCAAGGGAAAAAATCATGCTAATGATCCATGAAATTGGCCCTGACCACTCACAAATATGACATTCAAACTCACACATGCGACGTTTGCCTGTCCACTTCATAACACCATACCATCGTTCAGGCTGTGTTAGTCGAACTATAGCCACCTAGTCGTCACTCGAATTAACCCTGGCTGACTCCGACGCAATGAGCACGTTCGAGCTGGCGTGACGTCAGCCGCATTCTCAAGCGCTTTTGACTCTTTGAAGTACTGAACTGGATCACTACCATTAATCCCCCATAAACTTCATTTGATAAGATTGCAACATGGCGAAAGCTGTGGGTGTCTCTTTGGTTTGTACCATTTAATTTCAATACATTGAATTTATGGCATGGATAAGAAAAGAAATCCCCCCAGTATTCTGTACCATGAACATCGCCCCATCTATTTTCATATGGCGTCAGCACAACTCCCGCTTTTCAAATTCCCGTGGCTGGGCAAGTCCCTCACAAACATTCCTGATTTCCCCATCCCCAATTTTCGGCACAAATTTACGCCACTGAACCAAACAGCACGGCAATATGGCTGGTTGGGCATTTTGATTGTTTGGCTCGTTTCGTTGGTTCTGAAGTTATTTGGCTGGTCAGTGACACAAGTTTGGTAGGTGATTGTCAATCCATAATATTCTCACTCTTTGTAAAGAGTGCTTATGGATGTGCATTGATTGGTTGCACTGTAACAAAGTTGAGGTATTTCTTTCATTCGATTAACTGAGGTAGAGGGTCAAGTTCAAGAGTTCTGATGGAAGTGATGGTTAACGCAACCTCCATGCTGGCTTGCAGAAAGGCGTACGGATCCTCATCGATTACAGACAACATGTTTTGCGCAGCTGCGTCTGGAAAAGACTTCTGCCAGGTAAGCCATTTTTCCGCTGGTGTAGAGGGTGGCAGAGGTACGAGTGATGCCATGCAAAGGCCTAAATTGGTTCGTTGGGGATTCTAAAATGTTGAGAGCTCGGGCTAACACCCTGTGGACAATCCCTTTTCTCAGATGTAGCTCTACATTTTCTCGTTCAGACGTGTTGATTTTTGGAAGAATGTTGCCGAGTTAGAGAGCTCCTTGTTTCCTTAAAATTTTTCAAACCGTCTTTGCTGTCAATATGAAATGTCAATATAAAATAGGCAACCTTTTGTCTCTCCTTTCCAAGCTGATACTTGATATTGTAGACTTTATTCTAGTCATGTTTGAGTGGGACGCTGTCACAAACTTGCTTCATTGATCAGGCTGATGGGTCACTGTTGACTGAACTTTAATCACGGTTTCCAACGGCTTGGTTTTCCCTTTTCTCGCGCTAGGGTGACGAAGGTGGCCCAATTGTCAGCGGCTACGGGGATGGCACCCACGACCCCGGCACCACTCTGGAGGGCATTGTCAGCTGGGGTTACGGCTGCGCTCATGCTAAATATCCGGGTGTTTTCACTACCGTCGGCAACTACTGTGACTGGATCGAGGAGACTTCTGGCGATGCCGTCAAGTGTTCTAGTTAGGGACCCGCCAGCAGCCGAGGTTTTATGCATGCCCCTGATTGATAAGACTGAGATTTAAGGGAAACACTGGTTTGGGTTCTCTCGGCAATCGACTACCGTCGCTAGCAAATAAAATTGTCAGAGTTGAAATAAGACATGGAAATGAGCTATCGTCAAGGCAATTATGAAACAAATACATAAAACGTACACTAAAGAAGTATATTTTACACGCTTAACTTAATACCTCATTGTTTGCATACTGCATTGTTTGCATACTTTTGCATACGTCTGGTTTCTTAAAAAACAACCGATATTAAACGGTGCTTCAAACTAATGAAACAATTTCAAAAAGCTTCATTAGAGGACCTTTTTGACGATCTTCAAAGTGCCTCAATTAGACAAATCTTTATTGTTGCTTTAGTTTTGATTCTAATGAATAAAACAAGCAGAAAGCAAAAAAAACAGACTAAAGACTGCAGTTGTCCCGATTCATCATTGATATTTCAGTCAGTTAAATTTATAAAGTTTCTGGGCGGCACGACGGCGTTTCAGATTTTTAACTCGGAGCAAAGGGGTAATTTTAAAAAGTAATGACTTGGTTGAGTAAGTTCGACTTATGTTTGGTTTTTATGCATGTCATTTTTTGCAATTGAGTTGGCCACAGATGTATAAGAGTTGCAGCTCATTCAACTCTCGTATATATTGTACATGTTCTGTAGGCAGACTTTCTTGTAGGTATCCTGTTTACTAAAATTAAAGTATCATCAGTGGAGTAAATCTGTGCTGGAAATTTGGGGGGGGGATACGGAGAGGTTGGGGGAACTACTTGTCTGACTATGGAATTTGAAAGTAGGGGGGCACACCATATGCAATATATAGGGGAGGCGATGTTCATGATAAAGACGTACATCAGAAAATGTGCATCAACTTCATGCAGAATCTTACACCCAAAAGGCAAATAGGCTTTTAAAATTTGTTTTCCTTCTTTAATGATATTGCAAACATTTTAGTCGTTGGAAAGCTGAAAAATTCTTCACATTTTGCTTTGATTTTTTTGGCTTATCAATAACGTGCTGCCGGTATGATTCAACAGTCCATCACCTCCATGTCAAACTTTAGGGCGAGTGATATATACCGCTAACCCATGAAGATTTAAGCCCATGAAAGTATATCCAAACTCATTCGGACCAAGCCAGTTTTGGGGTGTGGATTTAGTGGGGTGGGGTGAGCAGAGGTATTGTGGCTGGGAGGAGTGGGGAGTTGTTGGTATTCGTTGGGAAGAGTAGGATTTGGTGGAATGAAATGGGGATTTGGTGGAATGGAATGGAAATAGGTAGAATGAGATAGGAATATGTCAGTGGGGTGGAGAGCCTTTGGATGGGTGGGGATTTGTTAGGGTGGTTGAGTTTGGACAGTGATAGGGATTGACTGAAATATAAAGAAATGTCGTGCAATCCCTTAAACACAGCTACTCAGGGTATGTGCCAATTTGTCTTGAAATTAGAGCTCAAAGATTACGCATTGTCGCTATACTATGTTTGCATTTGCATGTTCCACATGTATCTTAGATTGGAATAAATGTCTAGAAATTCAAAACGATTGACATTGCCTTAACGATTTGGAGGGTAGGAGGAAAATAAACGTCACAATTTAATCAATAAATAGGTCCCTATAAAGCGTCACTATAAAGACAGAGAAAACTTAAAGATTCGCAAGTTTGGTTAAATGACTTGATTCGCACTTATAAAGGTGAGGAATCAATCCAAGGCAGCTTGGCTGTTCTAGTTCAGATGTTTATGAAAGAAAAAGATACAATGTGTTTTTGGTCTTCTGTAAGAGTCCCTTACAAACACGTTGTATTCTGGATTAATACGGTAACAACTTCTAAATGGTTAACAGTGTTTTGTGGTTTTTTTCAGATAAGACTAACAATTAAATTAAAAAGCTGAGTTAGCTGGGGAAAAAGTGTTGTTTCCCATGCTCTAGAAAACAAGTCCTTCATTTGCCGTAAACACTTGAGATAATGGCTCAGTTTTTTATTTTCTGTAGTGGTAATTCTTTGTTCACCTGTGCTCGCTCCCTTAAGTTCACATGGAGTTTGGATCTTACCGATTGATAAAGCTTTGATGTTTGTACCGGAAATGTTGCAAAATACACAGAAGTAGGTCTTTGTGAAAGTTTTTAACGCCATGAATTTATGATATATTTCTGGCACTTACGTTTTGATTATATCTAAATACATAACCCATGTCCCTAAACGTTCCAAATGTTATGTCCAGCTGGCCCCGTTTTTCCTTTGAGTCGTTCCAATTAAGCTACTTGAAAGTGAGGATTGTGGATTATGACGAGTGTCAGGTCGATCCTTAATTTTGTGTTGATGGGACCCTCAAAGAGCCCTACGTGTGTTCACGAAATTTACCACTTGCTATTTGGAATACATTAACATTTGATTAAAATATTTGCTTTAACTAGAGTTCCTATCTTGCATCAGAAATGTCACCTTAAAGCGGCACCATGCAGCCAGGATCTGTCCCATATCAGTGAACTTTTTTTCACGGAGATGGTGGGCAAAGTTGACGAAAAGCGGTTTGTTTCGATAACATCTTATTGTTGAGTTCGTTTTCTTGCTTCCCTCACCATAAAGCTAAACAAGAGCTGGAATTAAAGTTGTCTTTTTTCAGACCGATCCCCGCTCGACTGGTTATCGACGCTTACGTCAACTGCCACGTATTGTGCGTGCCGCCATGCACGCTATAAGAACCCCAAAAGGCCCCAGCTCTGTCTCGCGGCAGCAACTAGCAGAATCAACGGCAAACATTCACCATGAAGTTCTTCATTCCTCTGGCTAGCCTGCTGGCAGTACTGAGTAAGTTGGTGCAGATACAAACCATGCCATAGGAACCGTTTGGCCGGTTATGCTTAGAAATTCTGTGGTAGATATGTTTTAATCTCTACCTTCTTTGTCTAGCCTAATTTCATAAAGCTGATGTAATCATATGCATATGGAGAAATATTACTGATACTTGCATTAAGTTCAAGTGGATAGAAATAAAAACTGTATAATCATGGATTGTGTACCACATTGAGCGTAGATGAGTCAATCGAAACATGCTGAAAATGGAAGCATGCAAACATTGAGGCTTACTTTGATCCTGTTCGGATTAACTGGCTACAGCTAAGATTACAGGTGTCTATGGTAAATGGCTAAAGTCAATAGATAGTAGCTTCCGTAGCCAAACGTTAACTTACGTCTTACGAATATTTCAGCTACAGAAAGTAACCATTAAAAAATATTAAATGTTTCTCTAGCATTCCCACCAAATCAAGCACAACAAAACTAAAAAGATTTCTCAAAAGAAAAAAGTGGATCGCAGTTTTGCCTAATTTTAAATCATATTTCAGTGCCAGCTTTCGCCATATACGGTGGGGAAGAGTCCGTGCCAAACAGCCGACCCTATCAGGCGGCTCTGATCAGCCCGTGGGGAAATCCAAATACTTGCGGTGGTGCCCTTGTCCACAAACGATGGGTCGTTTCAGCCGCTAAATGCGCGTAAGTATGACGCTTCAGTCCGTTTATCCCCAGGCTCATGTCTAGATATCTCATGTTAAATCATTCGGTCGCATTTCCGTGGGCCTTTCTGTAGATAGATGTTTGATATGTCTTCGCGAAGGAAGAGATGCCGTTCAAACATTGTACCAGCAAAATGGTATTTGTGAGTACGACAGAAACGTATTGCATGTACTTTGATAAGCTCTTTCAGGGATTAGGACATGGTTTGTTAATCCTCTTCATCCACCTGCCTGAGTGCTCGTTAGGCCATTGCACGGCAGAGCCAGCCGTAGGGATTTTTGCGACTGATTCAACGTTTAGATAAAATTTGGGGTCCACCATCTGCTAAAAGCACCTAGCTGAATTGCCACATAATAGGGCTTACATTTTTTTTAATAAAAGCACCACCAAATGAGACATTTTCCGATCAAATTGTGAACCCTACATAAAACCCACTGTTTGAGCGACAAAATGGAACCATATGTATCAACTTTATGTCGCTGATCTAAATGGTTCCGTCGCAAAGAAAACGTCAAGCAGCTGCCCCAAACCCATCTGATATTTTGTTCAACAGGTTTCTATTTTACCCTTTCCCTGTTGCCTTTCGTTGGTAAAAAGGTTAGGCGACGTTATCATCATAGGTTTGGGATACCACCATACGTCATACCATGGTTTGCCCGGTCAGCAGTACATCTGGAGCGATTGGTATCCCCATCCAAAATACAACAGCTACACAAACGATAACGACATCGCCTTAATCAGACTTGGCGAGGATGCCGACCTCAGCAGCCCAAAAATTGCAACCATTAGCATCAGTAACTCACAGCCATCTCCGGGGACGAATCTGCTCGTGAGCGGTTGGGGAGCACTCGATTGTAAGTCTACTTTTAATGAGCGCGTTTGGCATTTTGAAACGCAGGCTTAAAATGAATCATTCGATATCATCAATACGCATGTAGGAGGTTGATCTTTCAACCTCTGCCTACGCAAATTGAACAAGATCGAACACTGTTACGACAGATACGTTGCTAACGACAGAACCTTCTATTCCAAAATACTCTCACCGACATTATACCCTTGGCTCGTTCCATTTAATTTCAGTAATTTTTTCTGGCTTCATTCTCGGTGGTTAGACTTTTTGCCCGCCAACCATTTAGTGTTACCTCTCTTAAATTTGTGAATCCGACGTCTTTAAGACTTCCGGTCAATAAATCATGACTGTCATTAGTCTAGAAGTCAAACAGACCAATCAAAGGCGATGGCAATGTGGCTGGTTGCGGGTCATCTGTAATAGTGGCTCGGTGATTGGTTCTGTAGTAGTTTGGCTGATTGGTTACTTTGGCTGGGTATGGGATTTCAATCCATGAAATCCATAGATTTCCATCCATGTATGGATGTGCATGGATCAGCTTGCTTGTAATAAAGTTTGAATGCTTATTTCATTTGATCATTTAGATAATATTGGAGTGCCAGGTACTCTGAGGGAAGCAGATGTTAAAGTACAGTCTATGGATGATTGCAGAAAGGCCCATGGATCCTCATCTCTCACAGACAACATGTTTTGCGCCTACAATCCTGACAAAAATATCTGCTATGTACGTAAGCCATTATTTTTCCGTTAATACAAGGGACGGTACAGTGATATCACGGCCTACATTTATGGTAGCCGCAGGCCTTGCACTGAGAAGCAGGGAGGGGGGTCTAAGAATGTTACGCCCTGTTTTGGGGGTATACCATGATGTAATCGCTCCCTGAAGAGCTTGTTATTTCCGCTATCTTACTCAAAATTTATGATGTAAAATCTGACCAAGGCAACCCTTTGTATTTCCTCCCCTTGCTGATACATGTCAGTGTAGATCTATTTATGTCAGGCAAGACTTCTGGTTGGCATTCTGCATTTTGGACTCAACTATATGTCCGTCAAATTCCAGCAGGAGGCCGCCATCTTTTCCTTAAAAATCTTGGTCTGGGACTCTTCGAGGTTAATTACTGTGTACTCCTGGCCATGGAAAACAGTACTGCTCTTTCGAAAGGGCGAGAGCACATTTCACACATTGTCCTGTCAATCAGAACACCCCCTAGTTCATGGAGTAATATAATTTACGATGTCTTCAATTTTACAATTAAAAAGGCTGAGGTGTTTTTCTGGATTTTTCTCAAAACAGTTAACTCAAACGTAAGTCAGTGGGTTGAAAGCTACAGTAAAATTTCTATCCCCAGTATCAGCCAATCTTGTCAAATCATGGTTGATAGTTTATTCTGGGTTGAGTGGGCAGAAGTTTGGTGTCATGTAATGAACATATAGTGGAATATGATGAAAAGGGAGTGACAAGAAAACTTACATACTGTACATGTTCTGTACAGGCAGACTTTCCTGTATGTCTTCCGTCCTCTAGAAGTAAAGTATCCAATCCCATTTGGGCACAGCCCAAATTGTGGGCGTGGATTTAGTGGGATCGAATAGGGATAACCTTTTCAGCGCCAGCTTCTCTCTGTGCTATCCCCCTTTAAAGACCAGCCCACAGAGAGAAAAACTATCAGCTCAATACCACAACCTGATATGGTGCATGCTGCAGATTGTATGGGCCTGTAAATCTGACTTTACTATGCAGTGAGTAATAAACCGATATTGACATATATAACGGGTTTGCCCTTACCCAACGTATATAAAATACATCTTGATAATAGTTCGCGGTACCCGCTGCTTCATTTGACTCGGACCGGCCAGCCGACCCCGGCAAGCTCGGTGGTCGAGTGGTTAAGACATCTGCACTAGTAAGCAGGAGGTCGTGGGTTCGAGTCCCACCCGAGTAAACTTGTGAGGTTTTTTCGCAAGCTCTCGGACAAGCACTGAGCATACAGTGCTTATAAATATACGTTGGGTAAGGGCAAACCCGTTATATATAATTAACATCTCCCCAACGCAAAAATACATCTTGATGATATTGACATAGTGGATAAGTTGCAACAAGTTTGTAGAGACCATGAAGCTTTTTATAGCTCCATGTAGAGACCAATCTAATCACCTAGTCTGCCTTCAGTGTTTTCACAACTGAATTGCACAAAACGAATATCCCTTTTAGTTGGCACCAGCGGGAAAAATTTAAGTGTTCAACTCCAAAATGATGCAAGAGGTCTAAATTTGAAAACAAAAGCCCAAATCACCATCATTGGACAGAATGGCAACCAACCCCCTCCCCGGTTTCAATATTAGGAGAAACTGCACAATGCTGCCTCGTTTCTACCACAACATTGAAACGGGAGGTAAGATTTCTAGCCAATTGGAATAAACACCAACAAAAGTGGACACATTCTTCAAAGCAAACTCGTCAATGGTACTCTATTTTCTGCAAAAACTGTGTACAATGCCCCAGTTGCTCCAGTACATGTCGTAATGAGGCCGCATGTCGATACCTATACACACCAGTAGTGCTACAAATGCCATCATTTCTGGAATGGTTGCTGGAGACCAACAACTTGGGTGGCTCGGTGACTTCTCTGTCATAATCTTCCTAGCATATGAATTGGTTTCAGTGAAAAGTAACTCCCACACCAGTGGCGAGAAAAATAACTGGAAGAGCTGCATAGGTGTGAAGTCTATTTATTCTCTAGAATGTGTTGCTCCAGTGTTTATGCCGTCAAATGAACCCTAAATTCTGTCAATTCGTTCCGGGAATAGATTTTCTGAACAGAATCAGAAGCTCTATGTGAGAAATTCGCCACGTTTAAAAATCGCTCGCGAATGATGTAATCTGACCACGTGATGCAAATTGTCCAATCCGACACCGGTACGAAGGCGTGAGTCGTGGGTCATGATACCAAACAATAAACATGGCGACATCCAGCGATGCGGACGGCACGTGCGTCAACATCGACGAATTTCAGATGGGAGTTGAAGGCATTTAATGCATGTAGAATCGGTCAAATTTGAAAGAGTGAAAGCCCTTACGAATGTCCGATGGGTTCACTTTGTGTGCCAAAGAGTGCCTTTTTATGCGGCAGAGATCAAGAAACAACCGAACAAACCGAATGCGGAGCGCGACGGACTATGCCAATGGCAAAGCATTATTTTGTTTTATGAATTACATGATGTACATGTACATTGGTTTTCACGAGACATGCTACCGGAGTTCTTAAGACCTGGTCGATAAAAAACGTTACTGTTGTCATCCAAATTTGAAATGTTGACATTTCGTAAGAATCGTATTTATAACTCTAAAACCAATCACAAAGCCACCAATTAATACACCCAGCAAAATATAAGGCTGTATAACCTCTACATGCCCAAACCCTATAGATACTGTAGACAATTATTACCTAAGACATCCCCTAGATCTCTCACAAGAATGATCTTTATTGTAGAGTATATGGAAAATGCCTCATTATATAAAAATTATAAATTCTCGTGGGCGGCAAATTAATCCGTCATGCTGTGGAGTAATGTGCAGAAGTTCCCGGCCGGTATCTTACCCTAGAATTATCGCTCAGTACTGATACTCGTCAGTAAGAACACAAAACGAATTCGGTAGACTTCACAGAGAGAATTACTACAAGAGTGACTACCAGAAGTTTAAATTTTTATGTCAACTGTAGTATGTTGAGGGGGCTCCGCGTAGAGCCGGGGTATCAATTGTCTCTTGACAGACGAACAGATGCCCTGAGACACGGCTGTCTGATTTTGATGATTATGGCATTTATTCCGGCTCTCCCAAAATTTGAGTGGACTTCCAGTCAGTCACAGCAGGTACAGGTAATAAATGATGTGAAAGTGATGAGTGTCCCCCCTGATTCAAGAATTATCCCCTGGCAAACATATAGTGGTGAGTCTCCCCTCGTGACACTCAGGGCGCCATGTCGTTTTGAGTGTTAGCAACACGTAACCACAACCCAACTCCCCAAAACGACAACCTTTTACGTACGTCCCAGCGGAAGACCCCAATTCTATTATTCTCCCTTACCCGAGGTCACACACCGTCTTCTCAGATACAAGGTCTATTTTTAGAACATACATACAGATACCAGGTACTAAATTTAGAACAACGGAGCGCCCTCTCGTGATATAAATACAACTTACCAACGAGTTCGATAGTCAAATGTGTACGTGCTCAATACTGAAACTTATTTGTTGCTGAAACCCTTCCGCTACACAGAGACACTACGTGTGCTAATTTCTTTTTGGAACCATAATTATGTCTCAAATCACTACTATCTTTTAGTCATGTTTATTTAGCTGAAACAGTCTGTCAAATTTATCAGCATTCTTAGGCATAACTCTGTTCGAGGCTTTATTTACTTTCGTGCCTTTAATCAAGTTTTTCTTTGAGATCATCTACAATGTCCTGGTGAGTTCCATTATCCTTTAAATGTAGGAAATTTGACGGAACTCTTTACTTGAGTCTTGCTTAACTGCCCAGAGGGTATTTCTTTTTGCCTTTTGCCTGGTTTGATCTTCACCAATGCCTTCCTTGACGTACTGGTTAAATTGTTCATCCCCTATCTCCCTATTTCTTTCTGTGGCCTCTTCCAGCCAATCTTGGTAGGTGGCATTGTCTTCCAATTCAAAACGATTTTCATCCGAGGTTTCGTCATGAGCCTCCTCAGCAGGTTCCAAATCATCGTCAACTTTTTTCATGACTAATTCCTCTTCAGAGCGTGAATATTGACTGGACTTCCGTCCAAAGCATTTTTCACACTGATAACATGCATAGGGATTGACTGCAGAAATAACATTCATGTCGACCATTGAAAGGTTGATCTTTAAATCATAAGAAACAAATGAAATCGTTCAATATATAATGTATTTACATAGACATGTATGAGTATTTCACTGCTCGTGATTTGCTCTTTTGTTCATTGGTTCTTTTCCCATCCCTTTGCTTTTTTCATTTTTCATTGGCTCTTTTTCCATTCTTCACTTTCGTTTTTCATTGGCTCTTTCCATTCTTCATTTACGTTTTTCATTTTTCATTGGCTCTTTTCCCATTCTTCATTTGATTTGTCGTTGTTCATTTTGCTCTTTTTATTCCTCATTTGCTCTTTTTATTGCTCATTTTGCTTTTATCATTGCTCATTTTGCTCTTTTCATCGTTCATTTTGCTCTTTTCATCGTTCATTTTGCTCTTCATCGTTCATTTGGTCTTGTGGTTCATTTACAGTCAAACTCCATTTGATTGCAGTCCTTTAAAAGATTGGACGCAAGTTAACCGAGCGGCAATTCTTATACTTCTGTGGCCAAATGAATTCCAAGAAATGATAATTTGACTGCGTACGTTCTACAAATGTTTAGTTTTATAAATGTGAAAGTTTAAACTGCACCCCACAACAATTCTGGAAGAATTGTAGACAATAAAAAAACGGGACAGACAGAGAGAGAAACACACACACCACAAGACAGATTTTAGAAGGCAATTCTACCATATGCACCATTTCAACCTGTGGTGGCGAGTCGTCTGTGGAGTGATTTTTTCCAGAAGAGATAGTTTGTGAACTGAATCCAGTTCCAGTTTGTGGGAACATCAAGTCCCGTATTTGCCACAGTCGTCCCACCCTCGCCCTTTCGTCTCAAGCCCGGGCATTCTTATTCGACATGGTCTTTGTCCCTGTTGCAGCTCATTTTTGCACTGTAAAGGACTGAACTATTTTTTTGCCATCTGTGGAGTCCAGCATTCTTCACGGTGAGATCATCTTGTTTATGTAGCGGACCAGCCCCACGTCAGTTGGACGGTGGGAGGAAGGAGGAACGGTCCCCTAAATAAAGCGGACAAGCACTTGGGATATGAGTATACAAGACCAGATACAGACCTAAAGCAAATGACATCTACATTATATATCCTAAACCACAATTTATTCCAAACATAATACAGCAGGACAGCACAGTATAATACATTGAGATGACTCATCAGATATCATATATAAGCACAACAGTACATGTACAATGCAAAATACAAACTCTATTTTATTTTAAAAAGTCGTTACGTTATCCCCCCGAAATTACACAATATCTTTGACAAAAGATCATATAAAATATACCCACAACTACTGAAAGTTACCTTTCCCCAGACTTACAAAAGGAGCATGGCCAGAGGAAATGCAGAGGGTTTTAGTATGGCCCTACACTATGATTCGAAACCCACAGAAAGAGAGCACGTGGACAATGCATGCACGGGAAGCGTCAGAAAGTAAAAACTTCATGTTCATTACCTCTGTGACATGCATATGTGAAACTTCAGAATAATAGCTTGGAGTTTTTCGGATCGTAACATGGCGAACTCATACCATTCAGATATGTAAACCTTTGGTCGCCACATTGATCAGAATATACTTGGCTAGAGGACGTCGAGGCCATATTAGAACAACCTCAATTAGCCCTTATCGCCCCACTGATGTTTCGCTGTTTCATATCATGCCTCCGTTGAATGGCGGTAGCCATTGTGTTGGGTTTTGTATGGAGCAGCTATCATGGCTTTGTGCGATAGCAGTCACAGTATTGACCGCCATTAAAGGGGACGCTGCGAATAACCAGTGTTGACGTCACCATGGCCACTGGAACTGTACATGCAAGGCAGTCAGATGAGCTTATATTTTGAGGAGACATGGCATAACGTCTTCTCAGACGTACTCCCTTTACAAGGGATCAGTCCTCAGGCGAAATTGTGTATCCCGGAGAGACAAATTACCCCTGGAGAAGATCTGTCACTTAGTTCTCGGCTTTTGTTTTGTTAGCCATTGATTTACATAATTTTATGGAATTGCAAGTGTCAGCATTTTAGAAACATTCAGCGAGTGACAGAGTGATCTTATACGGAGTTGTTTCCCCACCCTCGCGATACTGGATACGCTACTGAGACCCATGAGTTTGTTACAGTTCAGAACTGTACAACCAGGATAGCATACACACAAGCTTCAGTAAAATTTATACCCCTAAATTAGCCACTTTGGTTATATCCTGTCAAAACCACTGATGTAACCTGCATAGCGATAAGGTTGGTGCTTTTATTCAGCATGCTGCAAAACAAGTAGATACAGTAAAGTCAGCAAATAAACAAGAATTTCGAAATAGATATCGCGAAGTTATCAAACCACATTCTCGAAAACTACTGTTGCAACTTAAATTCTTTGGAACTCAAGCACCCTAGCGTTATATGCCAAAGCAGATCACTTGTTTTGATCGAAGTTAAACATCACAGATCATTAAAACAATATCTTTAAGCTCATTTTGTGGTGACAGGTCCCGTATGACTGGCCTCCCTCTTACTTTGTGTCTGACTCTGTGTTTTTGTCGTCTGACATAACAGCTTTCTTCATGACTATATGAACACAGCAATGTACTTGCACTACAAGCAAAGGCATAATTAGTGGTTGTGCCCGTCTGAAATCGGGACCACATTTACAAAATCTTTAGAACAGGTCTTTTATGTACATGTTCGGTGTTAAGTATGAGAACAGAGGGGGCGCTTGAGTACAGTGCAGATGTATTAGTTTCATTGGAAATACCCCGAGTGGTGTGTATTTGAGTAGCTTTGATGAATAAAGAGTACAAGTTTATCATCCGATTTTGTAGTGGAATATTTGAATAGTATTCGCACAAGTTAAGGGAAAAAAGCTCTTGATTTGTAAGTACAGCCTTTAGTCAAATCTTTAAATAAGTTGAATGAAGTGGGGGTAACTACAAGCATTGCCTCCCCTGCATTAAAATTAGACATAGAACAAAAATTGGGTGTTTGTCCGCCAAGTGCCCTGCAAAGTGTACCCCAGTCACACCAGTGGTTGAATGGTTGACCACATTTGGATAAGTGAACCTAAGACAATAGCGCTTGAGTTCCATACAAGTTCAAGTATCAGGGGCTAAACCGTTTGGTGTGAAGTTTAGCACCTTTGATGAATGCAAGTGTATCAACAAGGGCAAGAACGAAACATGATTTAAAGAATGAATTCTGGAGTTTGAAGTTCTCAACCTCGTTACAATGAGAAATGATTATATGAATGTTCCTGTCGTAGTCAGTAAGTTCGGATACCGTTTCTTTAATTTAATTGTTTGGAGTAGGGAGCAGATCTTTGGCCCTATTAAGCATTCATGACGACTCTATTGAGTAATATTACACTGCAAATATTTAGAAACAAACTTGTGTCTTTTTAATGGTATCTATAAACCAAAGGACAAGCATCACTGAAAGAGAATGCTTTTAGTTTACGTACATGCGTGTATTATACCCCGTGAAATCTGTAATAAACAGAGCCATTTACAATGTGTATGTGATGGTGTTTTGCTTTTTCATCGACCGTTGTGAAAACAACAAGACTTTTTGTTGCGTGTGTTTCGTTCTCTCTAGCTGCAGTAGCGCTTGTGTGGTAAGTGCACAGACCCAGGTGTGTTTCCTCGTCCCCATCGCCACCGCATGACACGACGCATTGGGCAGGCTTTGTCGAGAAATCGTTGGATTAAGTTCAATTTGAATCATGACACTAGCGCACTAGATAAAATGGGTTGGGGAAGAAATGGTGTAGTGAGGGCAAGAAAGACAATTGCCTTTGGGGAAGATTCTGCCGGAATCAAAACATCAGGCCCGCTGATGTTTTTTCCTCGTTTTACATTTTGGAACATCGCCAGTAAAAAGTTTTGAACAGTATTTTCAAATTTTCGAGAAGACAAAACAGAGATAAATGTTTAAAAAGTAGCCCCTGTATGGTTTAAAAAACCATGTAGAACTTGGGTATTGGGGTCTGTCAAGGACAAATTTTAATGGAAAGTCTGATAACATTCAGAAAGGGGATTCAAAATGGGTTGCAAAGTGCGTGGCGTTTACTAACGGTTTTTCTCTTGTTGGCGAGCTGCGAAGTAGATACAAGCGTACCGGTATTTTATTACCGATTTCTGTGTATTATTTTAATCACTGATAATTTTTTGTGTTTTTAAATATATATTTAATTTTTAGCAGCCTTAAGCTTTTTGAATTCTTTTTTCCCTTTACTGTGCGTTTTTATAGCCATTTCTTAGCTTTTAAGTGTAGCATATCTTATATTTCAAATTATTGTTTTCTTTTACTTTAATTTTGTGACGTCTTGTCTCAGGGCCATGTGGAAGACCACATCCAGTGTGAACGGGCCACCCTGATTAAATATTAGAAATAAATGAAGAAAGAAAGAAATAATATTTTGGTTCCACTTGGTATTTTATCAATACCAAAACATTACATATACACCGTACATGCTCATGCATCATCTGTTCTGAAATTGGACAAGTAGGCGTAACTATTAAGGTGCTTTTTAACCTTGTGGACTCGCTTGGCACAGGCTGCGTGTAAAATAAATCTTGAAATGAGAGGATTTAGCCCTACTGGGTTTCGGAGAAATCTACATTTTCACCACTGAAGAAAGAAAACACAGAGTTTCGTATGTTTACTGGATGAATTGATTTGAAAATATAAATGTATAGCCTTCGCTGTTCTTGTTAACATGTTTGTGTTAAAGTAAATATATGATCAGTCTGCTGTAAGAGCCACTTACACATATTGATGTTACCTAGCGTAACAACCTCCAATCAGGTCCCAGTGTTTTGTGTAATGGAACATTGTTGTCAAGTTAAGAATTGCAATGAAAAGTTTACTGAGATATAAGTTAATAGCTGAGCTATTTACAATTTAAGATAAAGAATTACGCTTGAAGAATTACATTTAACGAAAGCTAAAGTTTAAACACCGAGTTAGCTTGGCGAAAAGATGCTGTTTCCCATGTTCTACAAAACAAAGGCCTTCGTTTGGCATAAACACTCGAGATAATGGCCCAGTTCTATATTTTCTCGAATGGTCTCTCTTTGTTCATCTGTGCTTGCAGCCGAGGTTCCCATGGAATTTGTGTCTTCGGAGTCATAACAGGTTTATAATTTTATCTACCACACGTATGTAAAAGCTTTCCACGCGTTTTAGTCATGGCAAAATGCGTATTAACTTTATCCTCGCAATCGTTCAAAATGTTATAACCCGCCAGCCCGTTTGGCTTACTGAAAATACAGTTGCATTCCAATCATTTTCTAAAATCAAGCCATTTTGAAGTCAGAGTAGTGGATTGTGACAGGTATCAATTAAGTCGATGAATGATATGTGCTTACGGGATCTTCCGAGGGCCCTGCATACATTTATGAAATCCACCACTTGCTGTTGGGAATACATACACATTTACTTCTACTATTTAATTTACTATTAAAGTACCCATCTTACACCAGAAAAATCACCTCCAAACTGCGCCATGCATTCAGATTCTGTCCCACGTTAACGAACCTTTATTGGGGGGGGGGTTGTGCAAAAATATAGCATCTTGTGAAAGTGGTTTTGCCTTTGTAGTCGTCAAGTTCTTTTGCTTGTTAGGGATCTGGAAAAAACTAGTACTAAAAACTAGAAGTTACCAGTACTGGCTCGTTTCCAAACACCCCCGCTCGACTGGTTATCGAAGCTTACGTCAACTGCCGCGCATTGTTTGCCCGGTCCAGGCTATAAAAAGCACCGAAATTCCCCATCTCGGTACTTCGAGCTTGCATCTCAATGAAGCAACTAGCAGAATCAACGGCAACATTCACCATGAAGTTCTTCATTTCTCTGGCTTGCCTGCTGGCTGTACTGAGTAAGTTGATGCAGATTGTCATGAACGGCCGAAACCGTGCAATATGAGAACCACGTGGCTAGTTAAACTGTAGTTAAAACTTTAGTTATACATGTACTGAGAAAAACACCGTTGCACCAATGCTGTCATGGCTATCTTTTCAGTAACTTAGTTGTTAGTAGAATGCATATTACTGATATTTGCATTAGTTGATTTAGATGAGGCCTTTACACAAAAATAAGCCTACATATTTTTTGCACGTGGATGGGTCAATGGAAGCATGCTTGAAGGTGAAACTTGAGGCTCATTTACCGGGTCCTTTCTCAATTAACTGGCTACGGCTAGGAATATTACACGCGTCTATGGCAAGTTGCTGCACCCATTGGCTAGCGGTAAGACGAACGTTAGATTGAAGCCTAGAAACGTAGTTATCAGCAAATGAACTACTTCCTGCCGGGCGATCCGTTTTTGAGTACACATTCTTTATAAATGAAGCCGGGGAGCCCAAAGTCGGAACAAAAGAACTGGGCCTTGTAACAAAAGACCGTGCTTGTCACAAAAGACTGAGCTGCTGGGCAGTACCGACATTTGTTTTCACTCTCAATAGTGAAGATAATCCAGCCTTGTTTTTAAACAGTATACCATGGTTTGGGGCATTCAGAGTGAGCGGATTACCACCGGGGACAAAAGCGCTCCACCACTGCAGGGAGGAGCCACACAGCACCGCTGCAAGCTAATCTTGCCCCTGAAAACGGTCAGCAGAGCATTGTTCCGGTTTCGGGAACAAAAGAATCTTACATAACACCGCACAATCAAGGCTCTTTTTGCAAGGCTGCAGGCCTAGCTGAAAAACTCCAGCGTCAATGAAGGCTACCTGTCAGTTTAGAGTAGTGCCCAAAGAGTCCTTCCTGTGTGTTTGAACGTCCCTTACATGAAATGATGAATTTTTGAAGAATTTTGAAAACTGAAAATCTTGAAAATGACCCGTATGAGTGGAATGCATTTTTTTCGAAGCATCCAGCAGCAAGTGGTGAATGATTTTTAAGCAGACTTTCCGGCCACAACAAAACACATCAAAAATCGTAATTATGATTTCGTTCTTAACTGATTTCAGCGCCGACTCTCGGCAGACTGATCGTCGGCGGGCACGAGTCCAAACCACACAGCCGACCCTACCAGGTGGCCATCTATAATAGGAAAGATGCTACGGGCCAGTATTGCGGTGGTACTCTTGTCCACAAGCAATGGGTTGTTTCAGCCGCCCACTGCGGGTTAGAACTTGTAGGGAACCATTCATTGCCTCCTTGATTCGAGTGCAATCCGTCATCATTTGATCATCTTCGTAAAAAAAGAACACTTGACCTTATGCCTCATACCTGTAGGCCTCTTTATAGCAGAATGCTTGATACGAAAGTATTTCCACGAAATGTGCACCAGCGAAATGGTATATGTCATGATAAGCTATTCAAGGGTTGACTTGAGGCATGGTTTAGTAACCCTTTTTACATCCGCCTGTATTACACGGCAATTTTTTACAAGGAAAATCAAGATGTTAGTTGATTCTGCTTACAAGTTAATTTCAGAGACCATTTTGGTACTATAACTGTCACGCGCACATGACTAACATGTTGCACGGGGCTTACTGTTTTAAAGCGTAAACAATCATCATCCAACTTTGATCAATCAATGTGCCATTCGATCAAGCAAAATTTCCTGAAGACGGACAGAGTACACTGTTCGAAACGTCGAGCTATTCCCCGGTTCTTCTAAGATCTACGCATACTCAAAAAAGAGATTGATCATGGTGTATAACCGCAATTGCTTTCACCACTTTTTACTCACCAAAATTTACTATCTTGAGCACGGAAATGGCGTCATTTACCGTGTCTCAATTGGCCAAGTTCTAAGGCAAACGTCAAGACTGTCCGACACATACTTAGTACTGGTTTTACAAGGTTTTCTTTTTGATCATTTGCCTATTGCTTTCCACTGGTAAACAGTATGGGCCACCATGGCTTCGCAGGTTTGGGACTCCACGATAAGACCAACCACAGTGAGGCCGGCCAGCAGATAATTAAGGGCACATGGCATCTCCATCCCGACTACAATGGCGGCACTCTTGATAACGACATCTCCTTGCTCCACCTGGGTAGAGACGCCCACATCGGCAACGGTAAGATCGAAGCCATTCGAATTGCCAAGACACGGCCTCATAAAGGGAGGAAACTGCTCGTGAGTGGATGGGGAGCAACAGCAGGTAAGTTTGATTTTAATAATGAGTGAGTTCGATCAAGCAAACAGCACATGCTTGGGTCATTCGAGATCATCAAATACGCATGCGCCAGATTGACCGTATCGGGGCGGCCGTGTGTCGACGATTGATCTCCCGTTTGTAGGTCAAGTTCGGGCTCAATCTATAGTTTGACCAGTGGTCAATCGCTTTTCAACGATACGCATACGCAATTCAGTTACAACTGAACGACCCCAGTTGGCGTAGTCTTAAAGAACTCGTCGTTACCTACATTTCACTTTGGCTGCAATTCTTGCAGTGTTCATAGTCATTGAAATGTCGTACAAGTATTATGGTTCCCTCCATTATGATCAATGAAATGGGCTATTGATAACCAGCGGTGTGACCGTGCCCGATGGCCTTGGTCGACTAGATAATTATAGTCAACTGCAGTCGTCGCTTGAATTCACGCGCAAAGAACACATTGGAGCTGGCGTGATGTCGGAGCATTCTCGAGCAACCTTGACGCTTTGAAGCACTGAACTGAATCATTACCATTTATCACCCATGAAATTCATCGGATAGGATTGCAACAATGCGAAAACTGTTGTCTGTGGACGTCTAACTATCATCATGAGTGAAACTTTGGTATCGCTGTTAATGTCAAAACCTAGGTAGGATCCTCTAAAGCCTGCAAGTAAACTAAATCAACAAACCAACCAACGAGACCACCGGCGTAAATTTCATTGGATGGGGAGTATCCCCCCCGCGATATACAATTTTTGACCAGGTTTCCCCCCGGTATACAATTTTTGATGGGCTAAAGAGTCATTCCAACCCCCTTCCCCACACACGTTTTCTTGATGAGCTAAATAAGGTTGATTAAGAAGAATCTTTTTGACTTCTGAATCACTAAAACGTAGTCAATAGCAGTGAAAATGGGAAAGTCGTAAAAAATCGCTGGAATGTAATACACATTCTGTATCACGAACATCTATTTTCAAGAATTCAAAGCAAAACAACCCTTTTTAATTATGTGTAAATTTCTAAGAATAGAGGGTATCAAATGTAACAATGCAAATTTCCATGTTTTAGTTTCACAATGTATTCGGATGTACTCGATTATCTTTGTACTCGTTCTCGGCTCGTACTCCGACTTTGAAAAACTGAACTTGGGTTTTTGGCCGTACTTGGCACTCTGTGTACTCGTAAAACTCGAGTTTTCGTACTTGACTACATCACTGGTCAACACCCCCCCCCCTGCTTTCCAAATTCCCATGGCAGGGGCAAGTTATCCAACCCAGTGGAATTCCCCACCCCATCGCCCCATTTGCGGCACAACTATAAGCCACTGAATCAAGTAGCACTGTAATATGGCTGGTTGAAAATTTGATTGGTTGGCTCATTCATTGTTTTGGTCTGTCAGGTACACAGGTTGGGTTTGTGATTTCCAATCCACATGCTTCTCCTCTGTGTAATGGGTGCTTGTGGATGTGTATATTGATCAGATACATTCAAACAAAGTTCTTTCATTTGATTTATTGAGGTGGAGGGTCAAGTTCAGACCTTCTGATGGAAGTGGTGGTTAAAGCAACCTCCTTGCAGGAGTGCAAACACGCCTACGGGTCCTCATCAATTACAGACAACATGTTTTGCGCAGCAGCTTTGGGAAAAGACGCCTGCCAGGTAGGCCATTTTCCCGCTGGTGCAGGGGGTGGCAGAGGGACGAATGATGCCATGAAAAGGTCTTAATTAAAGGGGGGCTCTAAAATGCTGGCAATTCGTGCTAACACTCTGTTGTTAGCGATTTTTTCCTCTTTCTCATATCGTCTTCATTGCTAAGATAAAATTTGACGAGGGCAACCTTTTGTCTCTTCTCCCTCGCTGATACCTGTTATTATTACACTTAATTCTGCCCGGAATGACTAATGATTGACCTCTTGTCAGGGAATCGACTTCGTGCTAGTCATGTTTGAGCGGAACACGTCATCTCTTAATTAAAGTAACTTGCTTCATCGATCAGACTGATGAGTCTTTCTTGACCAAACTCTAATTATGGTTTCCAACGGCTCGGTTTCCCCTTTCCTCATAGGGTGACAGCGGTGGCCCAATTGTAAGCCACTTCGGGGCTAGCAGCCACAATCCTGGCACCACCCTAGAGGGCATTGCCAGCTGGGGTATCGCCTGCGCTCATCCTGATTATCCAGGCGTTTATGTTACCGTCGGTAAATACTGTGACTGGATCAAGAATACTACTAAAGATGCCGTCGAGTGTTCAAGTTAGAAAGGGTCCCACCGGTTGCCGAGGGATGGACGCGCCACTGATATGTGCGACTGTGATCTGAAGGAAACTCTGGTTCAGGGTCTCTCGGCATTCGATTACCATCGTTAGCAAATAAGACTGTCAGGGTTGAAATAAGACATGAAATAAAAACGAACTATAGTCAAGACAATTATGAAACAAATAGATGAAATGAACTATAAAAAAATTTACACAGTTAAAGCCTCGTTATTTCCACCAGATATACTTCCACTTTCTTCAGAAAATAACTGAAATAAAAGGGTGTTTCAAGTCATTGTAATTATACAAAGAATTTGAATTACAAGACTTTCTGATTTTTCTTCCGACTGTTCTTACAACAACCTCAGGTGAGACCTCTTTCCGGTCTGCAAAGTGTCTTACTTGGACAAACCTGTGTTGTTTTTATCATGACTTCACGATTGGATATATTACGGACCAGGACCCAATCCTTGGTGCATGCGAAATTAACGTTTTGATTTGAATAAATAGAAACAAGCAGAATACGTTGTCAAGACTAAAGGTGTTCTCATTAATTATTTACACCGTAGTCAGTACAAAATTGTTCTTCCCAGTCAGTCCAAAATTTCCGTCCTGGTGGACTCGCGCTATTCAGATATGGAGATCCATATTCGTGACTTGGTCACTTCACCTGCCCCGGGAAGAGTCATAGGCTATTATTGAAACAGCCCGGCCAGGCCAGCATAGCTGATCCCTTCCAGCCTTCCTTATGCCTTCCAGCGTAGCTTTGCTCATACCCATCGCTCTATGAGCCCCGAGCTTGATCAAAACAGGGCGCAGTTTTCCCTGTAACAGCTGATTCTTTGGGAACTGCTCTTTTCTGGTTCACAAACGACTTCGAAAAACACGCGTTACGGTTTCGCCGCTATAAACAAAATGAACAGTCCCCACAAAATGGCTCTTGTCAACCGATAAGGGGTGCTTCTTTTCAAAGCGGATTCAAGGCCCTCAGATGTACTGATTTTTCAGGAGCTTTCTCATAATGTCTTGTCAAAGATCTCCGACACAGAGATCACTCCGAAAGGTTCTAAGATGAAGTGGCCTATTCAGGGGGACAGGTTAAACCAGAAAAGTTTAGCCTTTTTCCTATTTACAAATGGAAATAATCTTACTGAATAGAAAGCGCCAATATTTTAGAAACATTGAGCGAGTGACAGAATGTTCGTCCACAGAGTTGTCTCCCTAACCACCCACCTAATACTGAATACACCACTGCAAAGCAAGAGAAGGTGAACAGCCGACTGACTGCTTTTGAGTAGAGCACGAGTTGAAGAATCGAAGACTAAAATGCATTGTAAATCTTGAATTGAAACCCTTTTCTGGGGATAAATCATAATACTTATCGTGTCACTGGCACTCATGGAACCAACTTGACTGCTGTAATTTTACTGCTCGATGAAGTTTTTACACCACAATCCCACAGTGCTTCATTGTCGCAGAGGCCTCCTCAAGATTAATTACTGTCTACCCCTGGCTATGGAAAACTGCATTTTCGAAAGGGCGAGAGCACCTGTCACACGTTGTCCGGTCACTCAGAACGCCCCCTAGTTCATGGAGTTTGAGCAATATGAATTACGATGTCTCCAATTTGACAGTTGAAAAGGCCGAGGTGTTTTTCTGGATTTTTCTCAAAACAGTTAACTCAAACATAAGTCAGTGGATTCAAAGCTACAGTAGAATTTATATCCCCAGTATCAGCCAATCTTGTCAAATCATGGTTAATAGTTAACTCTGGGTTGAGTGGGTAGGAGTTAGGCGTCATGTAATGAGAATCGTGTGGTGGAATATGATGAAACTTGACATGAAACTTACATACTGTGCATGTTCTGTACTCAAAGGCTTTCTTGAATGTCTTCTGTCCTCCAGAAGCAAGGAACCCAATCCCGTTTGGGCACAGCCCAACTTGTGGGCGTGGATTTAGTGGGATCGGATGGGGGATAAGGAGAGGTTGTATTGTGGACAGGAGGAGTGGGGAATTGTTGATACGGGGTGGGATGATTGATATTGACTGGGCATTTGGTGGACTGGAATAGGAAATAGGTAGAATAGGAATACGGTAGTGTCGGGTGGAGAGTTGTTAGGGTGAGGTATGACAGGGGACGTTGGGTTTGTAATTATCACTGTGACCCGGACGTGGAGTTCTATAGGCCGCCCCTGATGGTGGGGTGGCAGGTCCATCCGTGTTAGGTGATGAGGCACCTAGAAGAAGTGAGTCAGGTACCAGATGGGCAATCAAATATTTCTTTCAACTGTTGATTCTTTTGTCTCATCTCAGCTCTTGAATCTTTTTCAGATCAAAATAAACCCTGTTTACAAAATAAATACAAGAAGTATTGTACACAAAGCACAGCATACTGTCACGATAAGTCGTTGTATAATTATTGCCCATAAGTCATAAAAATGGTCGAACAAAATATGCAATTGAATTACAGTAGTTGTACTATGGTAAATTACCCCGGTGTCATGGATATGGTAGAGTAGCTAACAGTGAGAGCAACGATCAAGCTCTACAGTCAGGTGGGCAGGCTCCCACAACTATTTCTCCTGAGCTGCTGCCAAACTATAACATGGCACATGTACATACAAGTATGAAAGACAAATATTAATCACTATAATATGTGGATCAACGGAAGTATGAGCAACTGCACAGGAATGCACCTTGCATAATATAAAATTCACTAAAGCCTGCTTCCAACGTTCAATCATGTTCGTTAAACGCCCCACCAACGCAAAGCATTACAGCCCCACGTACGCGCACGCATACCTGTTTTACATACAAAGTGTGGACTTTCCTCTGTTCTCCTGTGGTTAAGGAAACTTGAGGAAAATGCTGCTTTTTCTCTAACTAGGATAACTCCTTCGAGCTGGATTTTTGATGGTGATTCCCTGGACTGTTTCTCTTCATTTTGCAACGGATAAGCTTGACCCCAAAATGCCTCTGAAACTGTCAGAGAGGGGGGAACATTGTGTGGACGATTTCACCGTGTGGACGTGTGCGAGTCCACACTACGCCATCGCACCCTACATTATGTGGACTTCTTTTGTGCTGAGATCCACGCAATGTATGTCACACAAGAAAAAAAAGCACAACACGTACAGCGTTAAATGCAATGTGAAATACACAGAAGTATTGCATATTATTGCAATTATTGATATTGCAGCACACCGAACTAGTGTGAAAGATTCTCAAAATTACGATTAAGAAAACATTCCAGAAATGAATTAAAATGCCATTAGCCTAAAGTATAATATCAACTAATATGCTCTATGGGGATCAGTGGTCACGATGATACGAGTCTAGTGAGGGTACATAACCTAGAAAAGGTACTGAAAGCAAGAAATTTTGGGGCAACTTCTTACCTGGGCGTTGCTTGGTTCGCCGGGACGATAAAGACCGCACTCTAGAACGTTCGAGAACGCCCAACGCCCATAGGCACAGCCACAAAGCCGTGGCTAAATATACTGCTCTGCTTTTCACAAAAACACAGTGTAATTACCCTCAACCACTGCATGCACTGGAATCAGCACTGATTATCAACGAAACAGTGTTTATAAATTAGAAATTTACACTCGAGGATTAATAAAGAAGTACAACCTAAACTGAAGTAATATGAAATGTGAACTCTGAGAGACTATTTGTTGTAGTGGATGTTGTATACCAGGCAAGATATGGGACAGAGGGGTACCCCCTCCCTTACCTGTCCAATCCCTATACACACTCTAGACTATTGTTACCTAACACATCCCCCTAGAAGTCTGTAAAGAATTCCTGAGATTCCGATCAAACAATGACCAACACAAAGGCCGGGGGGTTTCTCTCCGTCCCATATCTTGCTTCAAATGGGATGTTGAGGCTCTGTCCGCGCAAGGTAGAATGTGTCCTACGGGCTGCATAATTAATTAGCTCTCGCTCCATCAGGGCGCTTACGTAACCACAGTAGTATGGCGATGTTTTTTCGGATGAGTTCGGATTTGTGAGGTTGGCTGGTGATTGTTTCAGTGTGAGTGATATTTGTTAAGGTGGGTTGGGATTTGTTAGGTAAGTTGAGTTTGGACAGTGATAGTGGTCGTCTGAAATACAGAAAATGCCCAATCTTTAAGTTTCAACCCCAAATCCACGTGGTGTGTATCAGTTCCTCTTGAAGGATTGCAAGTTCTCTTTATTGTGTTTGCATTTGCATGTTCCACATTTATCTCGGATTGGAACAGGTGTTTAAATTATTCGATACGTTTCACATTGCCTTAAAGTATTAAAGAGAAGGAGGAAACAAGCTGGTCGCAATTTGATCTTAAAATAGGCCCCTATAATGTGTCACTTGAGGCATAAAAAATACGAAGATTCGAATGCTAAAATGACTTGATTCGAATATGCACCAAGACAGATTAGCTGTTTTAGTTAAGATGCTTGTGTTAGAGACAGATACGATTGTGACGTTCTCAGTCTGCGATAAGAGCCGCGGTGTTTTGTATTGTTATTCGGACTTTCAGATAAGAATATAATTACGATTTAAGTTGAAACGCTGAGTTAGCTCGGGGAAAATGTGTTGTTTCCCATGCTCTTCAAAACAAGTCCGTCACTCGAGATAATGGCTCACTTTTATATGCTATTTCCTTGCTCATTTGTGCTTGCTGCCGAGGTTCACATGGAATTTGGATCTTACAGAGTGATAAAAGCTTTGATGTTCTCGGGAATTTTGTAAAACGAGTAAAAGTAGGTTTGTGTGAAGGTTTTCTATACCTTGAATTTGTATTGTTATCATTATTATTATGGTCTTTTAAGGCTGTTCCCTTTTGGTTTCACCTAATACATAACCTAATTTCTCAAACGTCAACAATGTCATATTTGCAATGTCACACTTTCCCTCAAAATCATTCTGTTCAAGCCATTTTATAGATTATGACGGGTATCACGTAAGTCGATCAGTGATATGTGTTTATGGGATCCTCGGCGGGCCCTGCATGCGTTCCTGAAATCCCCCACTTGCTGTTCAGAATACACATACATTCAATAATATCACCTCCAAGCTGCACAGTGCAGCCAGGATTTATCCCATATTCACAAAATATCCTTTCAGTGGGTAGTCTGCAAAATAAAGCATTAGACGAAACTAGTTTCCATGTATTTTTTGTCGTCGAGTTCTTTTGCTTGTTCTTGATAAAGATCAGGATCTGGAAAAAACCAGTCTACCAGTTCTGAGCAACCTGCGCTCGACTGGTTATCGAAGCTCACGTCAACTACCGCGCATTGTGCGCTCGGCGCCAGCTATGTTAAAAAAGCGCATAAATCACCTAGCTCGGTACTTCGGGTTCGCAGCGACTAGTAGTATCAATGGCAACATTCACCATGAAGTTCTTCATGCCTCTGGCTAGCTTGCTGGCAGTAATGAGTAAGTTGATGCAGATTGTCTTCATGTATAGCGAAATCCCCACAATAAGAACCACGAGGCTAGTTTTAGGCCTAGTTAGAACCTATAGGCATACTTCGAAAACACCGTTGCAGCTATACTATTATGGCTATCACTTCAGTAACCTGGTTTCATGAAGCCGTTCTTAGCTGAATGCATATTACTGATAGTTGCATTACGTGCTGGTTGTTGTAAGTGAAACCTTTATATAGGGCTATACATTTTGTGGGGCGTTGATAAGTCAATAGATCGAAGTATGCTAAAAGGTAAAACTTGAGGCTTATTTTGGGCCCTTTCTCAATTAACTGGCTAAGGCTAGGAGTATTACAGGCATCTGTGGTAAGTGGCTGCTCCATTGGCTGGCGAAAGTCAGATTACGTGTGAAGAATGTGCAGCCTTGGTAAAGTAACGATTAGGAATTAAAACAATGATTCATATTACACCCCCCCAAAAAAACACAGCAAAACATATGAAGAACTTAGAACAAACACTTGAACATGCGTAGTATGATGACTTCTGTCTGAACTCATTTCAGCACCGACTCTTAGCCGAGTAATAATCGGCGGGCACGAGTCCACACCAAACAGCCGACCCTACCAGGTGGCCCTCTATGGTTCCAGAAGTGCCAGCTGGCAGTTTTGCGGTGGTACCCTTGTCCACAAACGATGGGTCGTATCAGCCGGCCACTGCAAGTTAGTACCACACACCAGTCAACCCCCCTGGATTTCGAGTGCAATCTGTCGTCATTCGATCACTTTCGCAAAAAGAGAACACTTAAATACCCTTCTGCGTCACACCTATAGTCGTCTTTATAGGAAGATGCTTGATCCGTTTTTGCGAAAGTAAATACGTCCACGAAAAGTGCACCAGGAGAATGGAATATGTCATGATTAAGCTATTCTAGGGATGAGGCATGGTTTGTTAATGAACGCCTTTACATCTACCTGAATTACACGACAGACAATTGTAAGGTGGAGCAAGGTAAAGTAAGTTGTAAATTTTGCGTTTGCTACAAGGTCACTTCAGAGACCATTTTGGTGCCAAAACTGCCACGCGCACGTCCGACTGGCATGTTTCAGGGGGCCTGTGTTTTTGAGCGTAAACAATCATCACCCAACTTCAATCCATTAGTGCGTCATTCGATGAGCAAGGTGTGTATCCTGCAGAATGCAATATTTGAGTGACATAATGGCATGATGTACCATGTTTGAACTGGCCCTGTAATACAAGGCAGACGTCAAGAGGCTGTCCAAAAACCACTTTATATTGTTTTTACCATTTGCCTATTGCTTTCCGCTGGTAAACAGGTCGGGCAGATATGTCTTCGTAGGTTTGGGCCTCCACGATAAGTACAACCACAGTGCAGCTGGCCAGCAGATAATCAAGGGTAAATGGCATCGTCATCGTGGCTACAGTGGCGGCACTCTTGATAACGACATCTCCTTGATCGAACTGAGCAAAGACGCCGACATTGGCAACGGTAAGATCGAAGCCATTGACATTACCAACAAACGGCCTGCTAAAGGAACGAACCTGCTCGTGAGTGGATGGGGAACAACATCAAGTAAGTTTGCTTTTAATAATCAGCGAGTTACAGCGCATGCTTGGGTCATTCGAGATCATCAGATAAGCACGTGCAAGGTTTACCCTATTGGGGCAGCCATAAACCGTTAAGTGATTTCCTTTGTAGTTCACATTCGGGCGTGATCTATAGTTTGACCAGTGGTCAATGCTTCCAACAATGCACAGGCGCGTTACTCTATGACCCTAGTTGACCAACTTTTAAAAATCTCATCGTTACTTACATGGCACTTTGGCTGCGATTCTTACAGTTTACATGGTCACTGAAATCTTATACAATTATTTTCATGTGAATGGTTCTCTCCATAACGGTAAAATAAAATGGGTTGTTGATAACCAGCGGTGCGACATGCCCCGCGGCCTGGTCCCAAATGGTCGACTTCATAGTCCGAACCATCTATCGCATGGAGTTCTTAAGCGGACAGGCAAACGTCGAGTGTGTGAGTTCGAACGTCATGTTTGTGAGTTCAAACGTCGTGTTTGTGAGTGGTCAGGGCCAATTTCATGAAGCTGCTAAACACAGAACTTTGCTTAGCATAGTTTGTCTTGCTCAGGGAAAAATGATAAACGAACATCAGTTGAACACCAGTCACAAGCATTTGAACATTTTTATTGGTGATCCTGTTTTTAGCAAGGGAAAAAATCATGCTAATGATCCATGAAATTGGCCCTGACCACTCACAAATATGACATTCAAACTCACACATGCGACGTTTGCCTGTCAGCTTTATAACACCATACCATCGTTCAGGCTGTGTTAGTCGAACTATAGCCACCTAGTCGTCACTCGAATTAACCCTGGCTGACTCCGACGCAATGAGCACGTTCGAGCTGGCGTGACGTCAGCCGCATTCTCAAGCGCTTTTGACTCTTTGAAGTACTGGACTGGATCACTACCATTAATCCCCCATAAACTTCATTTGATAAGATTGCAACATGGCGAAAGCTGTGGGTGTCTCTTTGGTTTGTACCATTTAATTTCAATACATTGAATTTATGGCATGGATAAGAAAAGAAATCCCCCCCCCCAGTATTCTGTACCATGAACATCACCCCCATCTATTTTCATATGGCGTCAGCACAACTCCCGCTTTTCAAATTCCCGTGGCTGGGCAAGTCCCTTACAAACATTCCCGATTTCCCCATCCCCAATTTTCGGCACAAATTTACGCCACTGAACCAAACAGCACGGCAATACGGCTGGTTGGGCATTTTGATTGTTTGGCTCGTTTCGTTGGTTCTGAAGTTATTTGGCTGGTCAGTGACACAAGTTTGGTAGGTGATTGTCAATCCATAATATTCTCACTCTTTGTAAAGAGTGCTTATGGATGTGCATTGATTGATTGCACTGTAACAAAGTTGAGGTATTTCTTTCATTCGATTTACCGAGGTGGAGGGTCAAGTTCAAGAGTTCTGATGGAAGTGATGGTTAACGCAACCTCCATGCTGGCTTGCAGAAAGGCGTACGGATCCCCATCGATTACAGACAACATGTTTTGCGCAGCTGCGTCTGGAAAAGACTTCTGCCAGGTAAGTCATTTTTCCGCTGGTGCAGAGGGTGGCAGAGGGACGAGTGATGCCATGCAAAGGCCTAAATTGGTTCGTTGGGGATTCTAAAATGTTGAGAGCTCGGGCTAACCCCCTGTGGACAATCCCTTTTCTCAGATGTAGCTTTACATTTTCTCGTTCAGACGTGTTGATTTTTAGAGGAATGTTGCCGAGTTAGAGATGTTCCTTGTTTCCTTAAAATTTTTCAAACCGTCCTCACTGTCAATATAAAATGTCAATATAAAATAGGCAACCTTTTGTCTCTCCTTTCCAAGCTGATACTCGATATTGTAGACTTCATTCTAGTCGTGTTTGAGTGGTACGCTGTCACAAACTTGCTTCATTGATCAGGCTGATGGGTCACTGTTGACTGAACTTTAATCACGGTTTCCGACGGCTTGGTTTCCCCTTTTCTCACACTAGGGTGACGAAGGTGGCCCAATTGTCAGCGGCTACGGAGATGGCACCCACGACCCCGGCACCACTCTGGAGGGCATTGTCAGCTGGGGTTACGGCTGCGCTCATGCTAAATATCCGGGTGTTTTCACTACCGTCGGCAACTACTGTGACTGGATCGCAGAGACTTCTGGCGATGCCGTCAAGTGTTCTAGTTAGGGACCCGCCAGCAGCCGAGGTTTTATGCATGCCCCCGATTGATAAGACTGAGATTTAAGGGAAACACTGGTTTGGGTTCTCTCGGCAATCGACTACCGTCGTTAGCAAATAAAATTGTCAGAGTTGAAATAAGACATGGAAATGAGCTATCGTCAAGGCAATTATGAAACAAATACATAAAACGTACACTAAAGAAGTATACTTTACACGCTTAACTTAATACCTCACTGTTTGCCTACTTTTGCATACGTCTGGTTTCTTAAAAAACAACCGATATTAAACGGTGCTTCAAACTAATGAAACAATTCCAAAAAGCTTCATTAGAGGACCTTTTTTCAAGTTGACGATCTTCAAATTGCCTCAATTAGACAAACCTTTATTGTTGCTTTAGTTTTGATTCTAATGAATAAAACAAGCAGAAAGCAAAAAAACAGACTAAAGACTGAAGTTGTCCCGATTCATCATTGATATTTCAGTCAGTTAAAATTATAAAGTTTCTGGGCGGCACGACGGCGTTTCAGATTTTTAACTCGGAGCAAAGGGGTAATTTTAAAAAGTAATGACTTGGTTGAGTAAGTTCGACTTATGTTCGGTTTTTATGCATGTCATTTTTTGCAATTGAGTTGGCCACAGATGTATAAGAGTTGCAGCTCATTCAGCTCTCGTATATATTGTACATGTTCTGTAGGCAGACTTTCTTGTAGGTATCCTGTTTATTAAAATTAAAGTATCATCAGTGGAGTAAATCTGTGCTGTAAATTTGGGGGGGGATACGGAGAGGTTGGGGGAACTACTTGTCTGACTATGGAATTTGAAAGTAGGGGGGCACACCATATGCAATATATAGGGGAGACGATGTTCATAATAAAGACGTACATCAGAAAATGTGTATCAACTTCATGCAGAATCTTACACCAAAAAGGCAAGTACGCTTTTAAGATTTGTTTTCCTTCTTTAGTGATATTGCAAACATTTTAGTCGTTGGAAAGCTGAAAAATTCTTCACATTTTGCTTTGATTTTTTTGGCTTATCAATAACGCGCTGCCGGTATGATTCAACAGTCCATCACCTCCACGTCAAACTTTAGGGCGAGTGATATATACCGCTAACCCATGAAGATTTAAGCCCATGAAAGTATATCCAATCTCATTCGGACCAAGCCAGTTTTGGGGTGTGGATTTAGTGGGGTGGGGTGAGCAGAGGTATTGTGGCTGGGAGGAGTGGGGAGTTGTTGGTATTCGTTGGGAAGAGTAGGATTTGGTGGAATGAAATGGGGATTTGGTGGAATGGAATGGAAATAGGTAGAATGAGATAGGAATATGTCAGTGGGGTGGAGAGCCGTTGGATGGGTGGGGATTTGTTAGGGCGGTTGAGTTTGGACAGTGGTAGGGATTGACTGAAATATAAAGAAATGTCGTGCAATCCCTTAAACACAGCTACTCAGGGTATGTGCCAATTTGTCTTGAAATTAGAGCTGAAGGATTACGCATTGTCGCTATACTATGTTTGCATTTGCATGTTCCGCATGTATCTTGGATTGGTATAAATATTTAGAAATTCAAAACGATTGATAATTGCCTTAAAGATTTGGAGGGTAGGAGGAAAAGAAACGTCACAATTTAATCAAGAATGGGTCCCTATACAGCGTCACTATGGAGACAGAGAAAAATTAAAGATTCGCAAGTTTGGTCAAATGACTTGTTTCGCACTTATAAAGGTAGAGAATCAATCCAAGGCAGCTTGGCTGTTCTAGTTCAGATGTTTATGAAAGAAAAAGATACAATGTGTTTTTGGTCTTCTGTAAGAGTCCCTTACAAACACGTTGTATTCTGGATTAATACGGTAACAACTTCTAAATGGTTCACAGTGTTTTGTGGGGTTTTTTTTCAGATAAGACTAACAATTAAATTAAAAAGCTGAGTTAGCTGGGGAAAAAGTGTTGTTTCCCATGCTCTAGAAAACAAGTCATTCATTTGCCGTAAACACTTGAGATAATGGCTCAGTTTTTTATTTTCTGTATTGGTAATTTTTTGTTCACCTGTGCTCGCTCCCTTAAGTTCACATGGAGTTTGGATCTTACCGATTGATAAGGCTTTGATGTTTTTACCGGAAATATTGCAAAATACACAGAAGTAGGTCTTTGTGAAAGTTTTTAACGCCATGAATTTATGATATATTTCTGGCACTTACGTTTTGATTATATCTAAATACATAACCCATGTCCCTAAACGTTCCGAATGTTATGTCCAGCTAGCCCCGTTTGTCCTTTGAATCGTTCCAATTAAGCTACTTGAACGTCAGGATTGTAGATTATGACGAGTGTCAGGTCGATCCTTAATTTTGTGTTGATGGGACCCTCAAAGAGCCCTACGTGTGTTCACGAAATTTACCACTTGCTATTTAGAATACATTAACATTTGATTAAAATATTTGCTTTAACTTGAGTTCCTGTCTTGCATCAGAAATATCACCTTAAAGCGGCACAATGCAGCCAGGATCTGTCCCATATCAGCGAACTTTTTTTCACGGAGATGGTGTGCAAAGTTGACGAAAAGCGGTTTGTTTCGATAACATCTTATTGTTGAGTTCGTTTTCTTGCTTCCCTCACCATAAAGCTAAACAAGAGCTGGAATTAAAGTTGTCTTTTTTCAGACCAATCCCCACTCGACTGGTTATCGACACTTACGTCAACTGCCACGTATTGTGCGTACTGCCATGCACGCTATAAGAACCCCAAAAGGCCCAGCTCTGTCTCGCAGCAGAGACAAGCACTATCAACGGCAACATTCACCATGAAGTTCTTCATCCCTCTGGCTTGCCTGCTGGCAGTACTGAGTAAGTTGGTGCAGATACAAACCATTCCATAGGAACTGTTTGGCCGGTTATGCTTCGGTGGTAGATATATGTTTTAATCTCTACCTTCTCTGTCTAGCCTAATTTCATAAAGCTGATGTAATCATATGCATATGGAGAAATACTACCGATACTTGCATTAAGTTCAAGTGGATATAAATGAAAACTGTATAAACATGAATTGTGTACCCGCACATTGAGCGTGGATGAGTCAATCAAAACACGCTGAAAATGGAAGCATACAAAAATTGAGACTTACTTTGATCCTGTTCGGATTAACTGGCTACAGCTAATATTAAAGGTGTCTATGGTAAATGGCTAAAGTCAATAGATAGTGGCTTCCATAGCCAAACGTTAGCTTACGTCTTACGAGTATTTCAGCTACAGAAGGTAACCATAAAAAAATTAATAAATGTTTCTCTAGCATTCCCACCAAATCAAGCACAAGAAAACCAAAACAAATTCTCAAAAAAAGTTTATCGCAGTTTTGCCTAATTTTAAATCATATTTCAGTGCCAGCTTATGCCATATACGGTGGGGAAGAGTCCGTGCCAAACAGCCGACCCTATCAGGCGGCTCTGATCAGCCCGTGGGGCCGCGGGTCCGTGGCTTGCAGTGGGGCCCTTGTCCACAAACGATGGGTCGTTTCAGCCGCTAAATGCGCGTAAGTATGACGCTTTAGTCCGTTTATCCCCAGGCTCATGTCTAGATATCTCATGTTAAATCATTCGGTCGAATTTCCGTCGGCCTTTCTGTAGCAAGACGTTTGATATGTCTTCGCGAAGGAAGAGATGCCGTTCAAACATTGTACCAGCAAAATGGTATTTGTGACTACGACAGAAACGTATTACATGTACTTCGATAAGCTCTTTCAGGGATTAGGACATGGTTAGTTAATCCTCTGCATCCACCTGCCTGAGTGCTCGTTAGGCCATTGTACGGCAAAGCCAGCCGTAGGGATTTTTGCGACTGGTTCAACGTTTAGATAAATTTTTGGGTCCACCATCCTTTACAAGCACCTAGCTGAATTGCCATATAATAGGGCTTACATTTTTTTTCATAAAAGCATCACCAAATGAGACATTTTCCGATCAAATTGTGAAACCCTACATAAAACCCACTGTTTGAGCGACAAAATGGAACCATATGTATCAACTTCATGTCGCTGATCTAAATGGTTCCGTCGCAAAGAAAACGCCAAGCAGCTGCCCCAAACCCATCTGATATTTTGTTCTCCCGGTTTCTATCTTACAATTTCCCTGTTGCTTTTCGTTGGTAAACAAGGTTAGGTAACGTTATCATCATAGGTTTGGGATACCACCATACGTCATACCATGGTTTGCCCGGTCAGCAGTACATCTGGAGTGATTGGTATCCCCATCCAAAATACAACAGCTACACCAACGATAACGACATTGCCTTGATCAGACTCGGTGAGGATGCCGACCTCAGCAGCCCCAAAATTGCAACCATTAGCATCAGTAACTCACGGCCTTCTCCGGGGACGAATCTACTCGTGAGCGGTTGGGGAGCACTCGATTGTAAGTCTACCTTTAATGAGCGAGTTTGGTATTGTGAAACGCAGGCTTAAAATGAAGCGAAAAATTAATACGCATGCAGGAAGTTGATCTTTCAACCTCTGCCTACGCGAATTGAACAAGATCGAACACTGTGATGTCAGATACGTTGCTGATGACAGAACCTTCTATTCCAAAATACTCTCACTGACGTTATACCCTTGGTTCGTTCCATTTAATTTCAATAAATTTTTGCAGCTTCATTCCCGGTGGTTAGACTTTTTCCCCGCCAACCATTTAGTGTTACCTCTCTCAAATTTGTGAATTAGACTTCTTTAAGACTTCCGGTCAATAAAACATTACTGTCATTAGTCCAGAAGTCAATCTGAACCAACCAACCAATCAAAGGCGATGGCAATGTGGCTGGTTGCGGGTCATCTTTAATAGTGGCTCGGTGATTGGTTCTGTACTAGTTTGGCTGATTGGTTACTTTGGCTGGGTAGGGGATTCCAATCCATGGATTTGTATGGATGTGCATGGATCAGCTTGCTTGTAATAAAGTTTGAATGCTTATTTCATTTAATCATTTAGATAATGTAGGAGCGCCAGGTACTCTGAGGGAAGCAGATGTTAAAGTACAGTTTATGGATGACTGCAGAAAGGCCCATGGATCCTCATCTCTCACAGACAACATGTTTTGCGCCTACAATCCTGACAAAAATATCTGCTATGTACGTAAGTCATTATTTTTCCGTTAATACAAGGGACGGTACAGTGATATCACGGCCTACATTTATGGTAGCCGCAGGCCTTGCACTGAGGAGCAGGGAGGCGGGTCTAAGAATGTTACGCCCTGTTTTGGGGTGTACCGTGGTGCAATCTCTCCCTGAAGAGCTTGTTATATCCGTTATCTTACTCAAAATTTATGATATAAAATCTGACGAAGGCAGCCCTATGTATTTCCTCCCATTGCTGATACATGTCAGTGTAGATCTACTTATGTCAGGCAAGACTTCTGGTTGACATTCTCAATTTTGGACTCAACTATGTGTCCGTCAAATTCTGGCAGGGGGCCGCCATCTTTTCCTTAAAAATCTTGGTCTTTGACGCTTGGATTATTGTTGGTAAGGCTTTGAACATAGCTTTATAAACGGTTTGATTTCCCCCTTTCCCGCATGCTAGTCTGACACCGGTGACCCTATTGTCAGCGGCTACGGTGATGGCACCCACAACCCCGGCACCACCCTGGAGGGCGTTGCCAGCTGGGGTTGGAGCTGCAGTATTCAAAACCACCCCGGTGTCTACACCATCATCGCCAACTACTGTGACTGGCTGTCTCAGACTTCCGGAGGTGACGTCCAGTGTTAGAAAGGAATCCGCCGGTGGCCTAGGGATGGACACGGCACTGAATGGAAGAGGTATTGGATACACGACCTCTCAGCATTCGACAACCAATTTTATCTAACTGAACTGAGATTAAGCAAAATATCAAAATGAATTATCGTACTCGCCGAGGCATTTTGTAATCTAGCGAATGAAACATGCATTAAACAAGCAAACCTTACACAGTTAAAAGCCAGCTGTTTTCCTCTTTGTCTACTTCGAGTTTGGGAAAGGGGCGTCTCAAATTTATATAAACAATTAAAAGCTGAATTACAGGACTTCTCTGATTTTTCTTCCGATTATTATACGCAAAAACTTCAGCTGAGGTCTCTCTCCTGCCTTCAAAGTATCTTACTTGAGCTGTTGCTAGCATGACTTCACATAATTGAATCTTACGGACCAGAACCCAGCCTTGAATTGAATTTTAAGTTAAAGATTTAATTTGAATAAATTTAACGATCAGACAGTACATTAAAATACTGAAATTGTCTTCATTAATTGATACCGCAGTCATTACAAGACTATCCTTTCTCACAGAGTCCCAAATTCTCATCATCATCGCAGACATGGACAGACACTATTCAGATACGCAATTTCATGCCCTGGGGAAAATCAGAGGCAATATTGGTGTAGCCTTTCGAGGCTCTGGTAAGCTCTTCACCGTTACTATATGAGCCCCAAGCTTGACCACCAGAGGGCGCAATTTACCAGAAACTGAACACTCCCTACTATATGGCTCTTGTCAACCAGTGAGAGGGTGCTTGTTCTCGAAGCGGATTCAAGCCCCTTAGATGTTCTAATTTTTTCCAGGAGTCATCTCAGAATGTCTTGTAAGAAATCCCTTCCAAGGAGATCAGTCCCACGAGCCTGAAGGCGAAGTACCGTACCTGGGAAGACGAGTTACTCCCAGAGAAGCTTTGCCATTTGGTTTTCATTTGTAAAGGAAACGATTTTTACGAAATTGAAAGCGCCAGCATTTTTGAAACGGTTAGCGAGTGACAGGGTGTTCTTCTACAGAGTTGATTTGCTAACCACCAACCCAATACTGAATACACCACTGGGATCCATGGGTTGGATTGGGTGAACAGCCAACTGACTGCTTTTGAGTAGAGAACGAGCTTCAAATGGTTTTCGGGGAATGAATGAGAATACTTATCGTGCCCATTAGAGTGCTGTTTAACTTCACCGCTCAGTGAAGCTTTTTTTCGCCACGAATGCAGAGTACAACATTGTTGAAAAGGCATTTTACTTCGAGGTAAATTTTTACTCTTAACTCGGTGAGGGACTGGAATGGATGAGTAATGTGTGTGCGTCTATGGCGTGTCTGCCTATGAATACCTCTGCTGACAGTGTATGTGTATATTGTCACTGGTATGTGCGTAGTGCACTAAGTAGCCACTGGAGCGTAACGAAGAATGCACTGCCCATTTCAAGGGAAATTCTCCGCCAGGACGAGTCGCTCAAAACGCACCTCTACCGTTTGTTTTAAAAGGAGGAGATTGTGTGGCCTAAGAAATAGTATAATTGTGTTAGAATGGCCCAGAATTTACTCCCTAGATTCAAGGGCTGCCATCCCAGGGCAAAGTATAGAAAAATTGCAAAATTGTCCCAAGAGCTTGATTGATGTCATTTGAGAAATGGCTGCTGACAGACTTAACTTGAGAACGTTCATTTTTGAAGGGGTGAGTTTGCTTTTGGTGGCTAATTTAAAATTTCATTGGTTACACTACTAAAATTGAAAATCAATTGAAACCTGGATGGGATTTAGTTGGATGTGACGGACATTTTGTGGAAGGTCAGATGGAAATTTGTTTTGGGCTGGCATTTTTGGGATGAGTTGTTAAAAAAACCTTCGATGGTATTTACATGAACATACTGTATACGTGTTCTGCATACAGGACTTTTTTGTGGGTCTTGTGCCCTCTAAAATTAAAGTATCTATTCCAACTAGCGTCCAGCCTAACATTTTTGCGTAAATTTGGGCGTTGGAATTGGTTGAAACTGGGCGTAGTTGGGATTTGTAGGTATGTTTTTGGGTAGTTGAATGGAGATTTGATGGAATGGAATCAGAAAAAGATAGGATAAGGTAGGAATTTGTAAGTGTTGGGTGGAGATTTGATGGGCGGGTGGAGATCTAATAGGGTGGTTGGGGGCTGGGTGAGAATTGGTTAGAATGGGTTCGGATTTGAAAGTCTGGGTGGGGATTTGGTAGGGTGGGTTTGGAGTTGTTAGGGTGGGTAAGTTTGGACAGTGATGGTGGTTGACTGAAATAGAGAAAAATGCGGAATTTGCAGACCCAACTCCCCATGGAGTGTGTGTGTGTGTCAATTGGTCTTGAAAATCGAGTTCAGGGATTGTGCATTGTTACTACTTAGATGTTTGTGTTAGATTAAGATACGATTGTGTTCTGGTCTTCTGGAAAAGCCGCTGACAAATAGGCCTACGTTGTAACCTAGATGAATACGGTAATAAGTTCTAAGTGGGTCACCGTGTTTTGTGTGTTTTTAAGATAAGAATTAAAATTAAAGATTTCAGTTAAAATGCTGGACTAGCTCCTAAAAATATGTTGTTTCCCATGCTCTTCAAAACAAGTCCTTCACTTTGCGTAAACACTCGAGATAATGGCTCAGTTTTATATTTTTTGAATGGTATTTCTTTTTTCACCTGTGCTCGCTGCCAAGGTTCACATGGAATTTGGATCTAATCGAGTGATAAAGGCTTTGATGTTTGTACCACAAATGTTGCGAAACACGCAAAAGTGGTCAAGTCTGAAAGATTTTAAACACCATAAATTTATGGCACTTACATTTTGGTTTTTTCTAAATTTATAACCCATGTCCCCAAACGCTCCAAATGCTATGCCCCATTTGCCCGTTTTGTTTCCTTCCAATTTATATTAAAGGCAGGATTGTGAATAATGACGGGTATTAAGTCGATCCTTAAGTTTGTGTTAATGGGACCCTCAAAGATCCCTACCTGTGTTCACGAAATTCACCACCTGCTTTTTTGATTAGCTTCTTTACTAAAGTTCCTATCTTGCATAAAAAATATCACCTCAACTGGAGTAAAATTCTTTCAATGCTTTTCCTGGTCCTTACCAAAATAAACACCAGTGAATAAAAAAATTCTACATCATCGGTGTTATTTTTAACACTAGAGTTTTTGCAGTGTGGGCACTTTGCGTTTGTGTCTCGAAGCGGTGACTAGTAGGCTCAACGGCAACATTCACCATGAAGTTCTTCATTCCTTTGGCTGGCCTGCTGGCAGTACTGAGTAAGTTGGTGCAGATACAAACCATGCCATAGGAACCGTTTGGCTGGTTATGCTTAGAAAATTCTGTGGTAAATATGTTTTAATCTCTACCTTCTTTGTCTAGCCTAATTTCATAAAGCTGATGTAATCATATGCATATGGAGAAATATCACTGATACTTGCATTAAGTTCAAGTGGATATACATGAAAACTGTATAAACATGAATTGTTTACCACATATATTGAGCCTTGATAAGTCGATTGAAGCATGCTGCAAATGGAAGCATGCAAACATTGAGGCTTAGGAGCATTGCAGCTAGGAGTATTACATGTGTCTGTGGTAAACGACTACTGTCACTGGATGGTGGCTTCCATGGCCGAACGTTAGATTACGTGTTCTGCTCCCGAAAGTAATTATAAACAAACGTAATGATTTTTCTTCAGCCTTGCCGCCCAAAACAAACAACAAAACATAAGAACGCCCTCAAAAGAAAAAGCGAATTGCAGTTTTGCCTTCTTTTAAATCATATTTCAGTGCCAGCATTCGCCATTTCCGGTGCGGAAGAGTGCTCTGATCAGCCCGTGGGGCCGCGGTCCGTGGCTTGCGGTGGTGCCCTTGTCCACAAACGATGGGTGGTTTCAGCCAGATTGGATTTTCGGCACTATAGATTGAATTAAACAAGTATTAAACCATTACTATCCGGGCACAGCCAAACCCTTGGGTAGGGATCTGGTGTTGTGGGGTTGGGTGGGTTAGCGTAGGAAGTAGTGGATGGGGTGTGGCTGGGCAGGAGATCATTTGGTGGGATGGTCAGGGATGGGATTTGTAATAGACATTTAGTCGAATATAATAGATATGAAATCATATAAAGTCAGATGGGAATTTGTCAGTGGGACGGTGGGGCTTTTGGGGGTGAGCGGGTTAAATTTTTGATTGTTTATACATGAACATGTACACGTACACACTGTGCGTGGTATTGGCAGACTTTCTGGCCTCTAAAATTAAAGTATCAATGTCATTCGTGTCCAGCCCAACAGGGCTGGATTTGGTGGGGTTGAGCTGGGATGGGTGCTGGACTGGGTTGAGGCTGGGTGGAGTGGGAATTTGTTGGTATGTTTTGGAATGATTGAGTGGGAATGGCGATTTGGTGGAATGGAGCGGGAAATAGATAGAATAAGGTAGAAATTTGTTAGTGTGGGGTGGAGTTTTGATGGGCGGGTGGAGATTCATTAGGGTGGTTAGGGATTTGTTAGTATGGGTGAGAATTAGGTAGGGAAGGTTGGGATTTCAAAGTGGGGTGGGGGTTATTAGGGTAGGTAAGTTTGGACAGTGATGGTGGTTGACTGAAATAGAGTAAAAAAGCGCAATCCTTCAAGTTTTAACCCCAAACTCCCCATGGTGTGTCTCAATTCATCTTGAAAATCGAGCTCAAGGATTGTGCAGTATCACTTCTGTGTTTGCATTTGCGTCGGCCAATTTACCTCTTATTAAAACAAAAGTTTAGATACTGGAAACGTTTCACATTGCCATAAAGTTTGGGATAGTGGGAGGACAGAACCTGGTGGAAATTTCGTCACAAAAAATAGGTTCCTTTAATATGTCACTGAAGACAAGAGAAAACAAGACAGAGAAAATGCAAAGTTTTGCATGTTGGTCAAATGACTTGATTTTCATATATAAACGTAGAGCAGCGTACCAAGACAGCTTGGCTGCTCTAGTTTAGGTGTTTGTGTGAGAGAAACGATTGTGTTCTTAGACTGCTGCAAGAGCCGCTAAAAATATGTTGTAACCTGGATTAAGAAAGTAATACCTTCCAAGCAGGTCACAGTTTTTTCGTGTATTTTTTTTACAGATAAGAATTACAATAAAGATTTCAGTTAAAAACCTGAGTTAGCTTGGGAAACGGGTGTTGTTTCCCATGTTCTTCAAAACAAGTCCGTCATTTGGCGTAAACACTCGAGATAATGGCCCAGTTTTGTATCTTTCGGAGAGGTTTTCTTTGTTCATCTGTGCTTGTAGTCTATGTTCACATGGAATTTGGATCTTACCGAGTGATACAGGCTTTGATGTTTGTACCACAAATGTTGTGAAATACGTACATGTGTGACAGCCTTTTTACGCGTTGAAGTTATTAAATACTTCAAGCTCTTAGCTTTTGGTCTCGCTCAAATATATAATCAAATCCCCCGAACGTTGCAAATGTTATATTCCATTTACCCGTTTGGCTTACTGAAATTACCTAGTTTCTTTCCAATTATGTCAATTATTATTAGTTAGCAATAGTGTTTAAAGAATCCTCAGAGGGCTCAGCATGAGTTTATAAAATCCTCCACTTGCTTTTGAGAACACGTACACATTTATACTTGTAACGAGAGTTCCCATCTCACACCAGAAAATATCATCTCAAAACGGCACCATGCGGCCAGGATCTGTCCCACATTAAAAAAATTTTCTTTCAAGGAGAGTGGTCTGCAAAGATATAATATATAACAGACTGTCAAAAAATGGTTTTGCTATTGCTTTCTCGTCTTTTTGTTGTTTACTTTACTGTACTTTACTTTACTTTATAAAGATAAACAAGAACTGTAATACATGTCACCTGATGGGATTCTTTTCTCTGACCTATCTGCGCTTAACTGATTATCGATACTTATACGTCAATAGTATTTTATGCTCGCTCCAAGCTATTAAAAAGTACTGAAATCCTCCAGCTCGGCACTTTGTGTTTGTGTCTCGAGACAGCGACTAGTTAAATCAACGAAAACATTCACCATGAAGTTCTTCATTCGTCTGGCTTGCCTTGTGGCAGTACTGAGTAAGTTCATAGAGACTGTGTTCAAGTATTGGGCATACCGTGCGATAGGAACAACATGGCTAGTTATGCTAAGAAACTACCGCTGCGAATATGTTATCAAAGCTATATTTTCTTTCTGGCCCAACTTTTAAAAAAAGGGATGCACGGCGAACTATTATGGATACTGTGGAAAAAGGTTCTAGTGGTTATAAGTGAGAACTGTGCATGTGTGAATAAGCCTTGATGTTAGCATGGATGGGTCAATGGAAGCATGCTATGAGGTGATAATAGACCGTATTCGCGGCGTCCCGAATTTCAGTCGTACTCCCCAACGTAGTGTATTTACTTGAAAACGTTAAATTCAAAGAACCAGACTATATTCTACGATTTCATTCCGACCCCCAAAATCACCTGGTACCATCTCATTACGGGTATCAAATTGATACTGTACATTCAGGAATACGACTGAAATTTGGGACGCCGCGAGTACGGTCTATTGGGGCTTACTTGGATCCCGTCCAAATTAACAGACTACGGCTAGGAATATTATTTGCGTCTATGGAAATTAACTGCAGTCACTGGCAAGCGACTTGGACAATAGTCGAATGTAGATTACGTGTAAAAGTGCTACATCTTTAAAAGGTAATCATCTGCAAAAATTAATGGTTTCTTTTCATTCTTCTCGCCCTCCCAAAATAACAAAAACACAAAGAAGATAAAAGAAAAGAAACTTCTAAATATGACTTCCTTTTATCTTATTTCAGCGCCAGCTCTCGGTAGACGGATTGTCGGCGGGTCAGAGTCCGTACCGCACAGCCGACCATACCAGGTGGCTCTCTACACTGACCCCAGTGGTAGCTACCAGTATTGCGGCGGTACACTAGTCCACCAACGATGGGTCGTTTCAGCTGGCCACTGCAGGTTAGTACCACACACCAGTCATCCCCCCTGGATTTCGAGTGCAATCCGTTATCATTCGATCACTTTCGCATAAAAGGAGAACACATAACTACCTTTCTGCGTCAGACCTGTAGGCCTAGGCATCTTTATAGGAAGATGCTTGATACGTTTTCGAGAAAGTAAAAATGCCCGCGAAAAGTGCACCAGCAAAGTGGCAAATGTCACAGACAAACCTGGCAAACACTTTGATAACCTATTTCAAGGGATGAAATGAGGCATGGTTTGTTAATCAACCCTTATTTGTCCGGCAGTATTACACGGCAGGCTATTTCAAGGTAAAGCAAGACTAGAAATCGTAAATGTGGATTTCACGACAACTTCAATTAGGCCTAGCTAGACCATTAAAAAACTGGCACGCGAACATCCGACATGCATGTGTCACGGGGCCTACTGTTTTAGCCCCTCCCCCCAAAAAATTCATCGCCCATTTTGAATCAGTCAGTGTGTCATTTTTCTTATCACGCCGTGTAACCCAATGCAAATCAACTACATGAGCAACAAATGGCACGATGTACATGTACCATGTTTCATGTGACCCTGTTACAATGCAAATGCCAAGAGGCTGCCCAAACCCACCAGATACTGTGTTTTCCAGGTGTTCCATTTAACGATTTGCCTATTGCTTTCCGTTGGTAAACAGGATGCGACCACATACCTACGTAGGTTTGGGATACCACGATAAGTACAACCACAGCGTGGCGGGCCAGCAGTTACTCAAGGGTAGATGGTTTCGCCATCCCAATTTCCACAGTGGCACCTTTGATAATGACATCGCCTTGATCAAACTGGACAAAAACGCCGACCTCAGCAGCTCGAAGATCGCAACCATTGCAATCGCCAACAAACAGCCTGCTGCACAGACTAAACTGCTCGTGAGCGGATGGGGAACCATATCACGTAAGGCTGCTTCTAATGAGTGAGCTCTGTACAGCAGGCATACAGCATTCTTGGAGCAATTGAAATCCTCATTGCGAGCGTGCTTATTTCAGGCTCTCATGAGCGACTCGCAGTGAATACGTTCGAGCTGGTATGAATTCAGGGCCGTTAATTCGAATGACCTTGCCTTTTTGAAATAACGAACTGGCTCTCACCCTTAACACGTATTGAATAAGATCGCAGTGAATGGGAAATCCTTGGATGTCTCCTGGCTATGTGTACAACGTCGTCACCCGAAGTTGAAACTTTGGCATGTTATCATAACCGTCAAAACTCGGCAAGACCCTTTGTAGTCCACAAGCCAAATTCAACTGACCAATAAACCAACCAAACAACACGGGAATTTTGCAGGTTGGGTATTTTAATTGGATGGTACATTATGTGGGACTGAGGTAATTTGGTTGGTCAGTTATTCGAGTTGAGTATGTGGTATTCAATCCTGGGTGCTTTCACGGTGTGTGAATGGCGTTTCTGGATGTGTATTGATCGGCTGCATTCTAAAAGAGTTGAAATACAGTTTTTTTATTCTATTTATTTTAGTGGGAGGGTCAAGCTCAGATGCACTGAGGGAAGTGGTGGTTAAAGTTCAGACCCTGACCCACTGCAGAAAGGCCCATGATCCTGTAATTGTCACAGACAACATGTTTTGTGCAGCTGCAAAAGGAAAAGACTCCTGCCAGGTAGGCAATTACTCTGCAGAGGTCTGCGGAGGGGGTGGTAGAGGGACGAGTGATGCCATGCACATGCCCACAATGGGTGGGGTGGGGGTTCTACAATGATGGCAGTTTGTTCTACCGCTCTTTGGACAATACCTTTATCGAGTACACAGCTTTAGGAAGAACCACTGCCTGGTCTTAGAGCTCAGTGTTTTTAAGCTTACCTACCCAAGTCGTCGCCCTAGTCAATATAAAATGTGTTGATGACAACCATTTGTCTTTCTTTCTCTGATACTTGATATTGTAAACTTAATTCTGCCTGCCACAACTAAGTGATTGACTGGCCAACAAATCGACCACACTGTATATGTGTGTCAACTTTGAGCAGGCTACCATCATCTCTTTCCCACATTACTTGTTTCAGCCTGGTTTGAAGCTGATGGTTCTCTGTGGGTCAAATGTTTATCATGGTTTTCCCATGGTTTGGTTTCCCCACACTAGGGTGACGACGGTGGCCCAGTTGTCAGCGGCTACGGAGATGGCACTCACGACCCCGGCACCACCCTGGAGGGTATTACCAGCTGGGGTAACGGCTGCGCTATTTCTAGATACCCCAGCGTTTACATTGCCGTCGGCAACTACTGTGACTGGATCAAGACAGTTACTAATAATGCTGTCCAGTGTGCAAGTTAGAGAGGGATCCGATTGATGGACTCGCCGCTGATTGCAACGACTGAGATCTTAAGGGAACTCTGATGCGTGAGCTCTCGGCATTTGACTACCGTCTTAAACAAATGGAACGGAAAGAGTTTAATTAAGACATCAAAATACAATGTAAACTTTCGCCAATGCAGTTTGAAACAAATCATTAAAACGTATAGAATGAAGAAGTGAATTGTACACAGTTAACTACAAGTTATCTGTCACCTTTCAAGACTTGCGGTTTCTTTGAAAAACAACTGATATAAAAGGGTGCTCAAAATCAATGTAATTATACAAAAAAGCTGAACTGCGGGACCTTTTGATTTCTCTTCCGACTGCTTTTATCAAAACAAAACATAGCTGAAGTCTCCGGTCTCCAAAGTGTCTAAATACTTGGATAACGACTTCACAAGATTGAATCTTACAAACCAGGATCCAAGCCTTAGTGCATGCTGAATTAAATTTTTGATTTGAATAAACTATTAAAACTAACACAAAGCATAAAAAAGACTGAAGTGGTCCTAATTATTGATATCGCAGTTATGTTCCTCCCCACTCAGATCCAAGCTACATTCTAGTGGACTCAAACTAGTCAGATATGCAATATTGTATTCGCGAATGGGTCACGACTCGTGACCCGAAGGAGTTTTGGAACAGTTTCTTTCAAAGAAATCAGTCACTGGCCAGGTCAGGGCACTCTCATCCCCTTCACTCCATAGACGAATCCAGTGACGTTTCACTGGACGGGCCTAATGGACCCTTGAATAGTAGTATGTATTGTGTTGGGCCTTGTAGGGAGTGAATATCAGGGAATAGTGGCTTCCTCTAATAGCAGTCACAATCCTGACCGCCATTAAAGGGGGCCACCGTAACTAACCAGTGATGATATGGCATTCCTATGGTCAGTGGAATTATCTATACAAGGTACTCAACCTGTAACGTACCCCCTCCCTGAAGGATCAGTTCTTTGGGCGAAGCTTGGTATCGGGATTAGACAAGTTACCCACGGACATTTTGCCGATTTGTTATTGGTTTTGTTTTTTTAATTTATTTATGTTAATCATTCCGAGGATTGAAAGTGTCAGCATTTTAGAAACAGCGAGCGAGTGACAGAGTAATCCACCGGGTTGTTTCCCTAACCACCCACCCAATACTGAATACACCACTGTGATCCATGAGTTGGATTAGGGTTAACAGCCAAGTGAATGGTTTGAAAGAGAACGGGTTGATGAATCGAAGACTAAAATCTTTATATGCTTCTCTGGGGATGAAAGAAAATATTTATTGTGTCATGGGCACGACTCAGCTGCTGTAACTTTCCTGCTCGATTACTTTTTTCAAGGTAAATTTACAGTTACGCTTGGACGTCGGAAATTGTTCTCCTTAAAAGCGCAAGAGCACCTGTTGTGCCTGTTCGTCTGCAGATTGACCCTACCTGGGCATTGTCCACTCACTCAGAAAACCCGGCTGTCCATGGTTTTTTTAGCACTATAAATGACAAGATTTTCAATTTGACCGTTGAAAAGGCCGCTGTGTTCTTCTCGTTTTTTCTCAAATCAGTTAATTCAAATATGAAACATGTCAGTGGATGATTCTGCAATTTCTTTTTCCATTAAATCAGCCAATCTTGTGACATCACGGCAAAAAAAATGATGTAACCTCCCTTTCATGACGATGTAATTAAACCTCAAGGTGAAAGTTTGGATCAAATTACACCAACATTTACAGTGATGTGTACAGTGTGTAAGAGTATATGACACTTTGTCACATCTTAGTCTTCTGTTGTTGTGTGGCAGGTTAGCGCAGGAATTAGTGGATAGGGATTGTGACAGGATAGGATTTGGTGGGAAGGGCGATCACTGATAGGATTTGGTGGAATGGAATGGGAATCTGAGGAACGGAATGAGATCGGTAGTGTGAGGTTGGAATTTTTTAGTGTGGGGGAGTAGATTGGGAATAAGGATGGGAGTGTGGCTGAGTGGGGAAGGGCTTTGGTGGAATGTAATGGACATTTGATGGAATATGATGGCAAAGGAATTTAATAAGGTCAGATGGGACCACGCGTGCTCTGTATTCAGCTTGTCTTGTACGTCTTCCGCCCTCTAGAATTAAAGTATCCAATCCCATTCGGGCACAGTCCAAGATTTGAGCGTGGATTTAGTGGGGTGGGGTAAGGAGAGGTTGCATTATGGCTGGGAGGAGTGCGGATCTGTTGGTATGGGTTGGGATAATTGAGTGGGATAATTGGGATAATTAAGATAATAAAGATTCGTATGTTTTGTGAAATGACTTGAGCTGATTCGCTTATTGTAAACTTACAGCAGCAACTCAAAATGGTTTATCTGCTCTCGTTCAAATGTTTGTGTTATAGTAAGATACGATCGCCTTCTTGGTCTGCTGAAAGAGCCGCTTACAAGTATGCTGGATCCTGTATTTATACAGCAATAGCCCCCAATTGGGTAACAGTGTCTTGTGAATTTTTTCAGAAATGATTACAATGAAATATTTCATTTAAAACTGGAGTAGTTCGGGAAAAGGTGTTGTTTCTCATGCTCTTCAAAACAATGAAGTCCTTCATTTGCCCTAAACACTTGAGATAAAGGTTCAGTTTTATGTTTTCGAGTGGTATTTCTTTGTTCCTCAGCTGTTCTTGTTGCCCTAGGTTCACATGGAATTTGGATCTTACCGATTAATAACGGCTTTGATGTTTGTAACACGAAAGTTGTGAAATTCAAAAAAGCAGGTTTCTGTGAAAGCTTTTACGCCTTGCATTAATTATAATCCAAGCCTCTTCCTTAAATTTTGTATTGACTGAATATATAATTAACTCCCCCACATTTTTGTCCCATTTGTACGATTTGTGTACTGTAATGACATCGTTTCCTTGAAATCATTCCAATCAAGCTATCTCAAAGTCAGGGAAGTGAATTATGACGCGTATGAAGTCGATCAATAATTGGTGTTAATGGGATCCTTAGCGGTTCGTTAAATCCACCACTTGCTATTGACAATACATATACATTTAATTAAACTATTTGCTTTAATCCAGAGTTCTCATCTTGCACAAGAAATATCACCCGGGCCCACAGCGGCACCATCCAGTCAGGAACTGTCTGTAATTGACAAAATTTTCTTTCAAGGAGATGGTCTGCAAAGATAAAGTACCAAATCTATGAAGAGTGGTTTTGATATGTTTTCTCGCCGAGCGCTTCTTTTGGTTTCCTTCACAATAAAGATAAACGAAACTGGAATAAAAGAAGTCTGCCGGGAGTCTTTTCTCCGACCAATCCGCGCTCAACTGGTTATCAACACTTACGTCAACTGCCACGTATTGTGCGCTCCATGCCAGCTATTAAAATAGCACAGAAATTCCCTTGCTTGGTACTATGTGCTTGTGTGTCGATGCAGTAACTGGTAGACTCAACGGCAACATTCACCATGAAGTTCTCCATTTTTCTGGCCTGCCTACTGGCAGTACTGAGTAAGTTCATAGTGATTGTCACTGCGCGTTAGGAACAACATAGCTAGTTAAGCTCTTTAAGAAAATACTGTTGCAGGCATGCTATCAAAGCTACCTTCTGTTTGTTGCCTAACATTTATAAATGCGATGTAAGGAGAATGCATCATGGATGCTGTGGCATAAGGTTCTAGTTATTATAAGTGAGAATTGTGTCCATAGGAATAAGCCTAAATGCTAGCATGGATGGGTCAATGGAAGCATGCTGAAAGGTGATAATTGGGGCTTACTTGGATCCCGTCCGAATTAACAGGCTACGGCTAGGAATATTACACGCGTCTGTGGGAATTGGCTGATGTCACTGGCTGACGACTTCCATAGTCGAACGTTAGATTAAGCGTAAAGAATTACAGCTTTAAAGCCTAACCATCTGAAAAATTAATGATTTCTCTCCGCCCCAAAATAACAAAAACAAGGAGAAGCTAAAAGAAGGGGCACTCGTAAATATGACTTCCGGTTAACCTTATTTCAGCGCCAGCTCTCGGTAGACGGATTGTCGGCGGGTCAGAATCCGTACCGCACAGTCGACCCTACCAGGTGGCTCTCTATGACGACCCCAGTGGTGGCTACCAGTATTGCGGTGGTACCCTTATCCACCAACGATGGGTCGTTTCAGCTGGCCACTGCAAGTTAGTATAACGCATCAGTCATCCCCTTGGTTTGGGTGTAATCCATAATCCGATCATTCGATCACTTTCGCAAAAAAGGAGAATTCATAACTGCCCTTCTCCATCATACCTGAAGGCCTGCTTAAAGGAAGATGCTTGACGTACCTTTCGCGAAAGTAAAAAATGCCCTGAAAAGTGTACCAGCAAAATGGTAATGTCATAGACAAATTTGGGCAAATACTTTGAAAAGCTATTTCAAGGGATGATGCATGGCTGTTTTTCAACCTTTTCACACTTCCCGATTATTAAGCAGCAAGCTCTTTGCAAGGAAAGGAAAGTTGTAAATTTTGCAGATTTGCGACAAGTTCAATTTAGAGGCCATTTTGGTTATCCAAAACTGCCACATCACCCACAGGCACGCTTCACGGGGTCTGTTTGTTTTACCACAAGCAGAAAAATCTTCGCCCAGTTTTGGTCAGTCATTTTGTTGTTTTAAGAGCAAGACGCGTAACCCATGCAATATTAACTATTTCAGCAACAAATAGCATCATGTACCATATTGCAAGGCAAGCCTGTAATATTCTGACCAAAGCCACCAGATACTTTGCGCTTGTTTTTTATTATGTCTCCGCTGGTAAACAGGACGAGCTCAGATGTCTTCGTAGGTTTGGGTTACCACGATAAGTACAACCACGGTGCGGCCGGCCTGCAGTTAATCAGGGGCACATGGTTTCGCCATCCCTTGTTCCACAGCGGCACCCTCGACAACGACATCGCTTTAATCCAACTAGACAGCCATGCCAACGTCGTCAGCCCTAACATCGCGCCCATTAGGATCGCCAACAAACGGCCTGTTAAGGGAAAGAACCTGCTCGTGAGTGGGTGGGGGACAACATCAAGTAAGTTTGCCTCTAAAATTGAGTGAGTTCGTTCAAGCAGACAACGCATGCTTGGGTCATTTGAGATCATCAGTGCGCACGCGCACATCTGGGTGGTTGCTAGGTACTAACATATTCAAGCTGGCATGAATTCAGAAGCCTTAATCTTGAATGACCTTGATTTTGTGAAATAGCGAACTAGCTGATTGTAACCGCTCTCAACATTAGATTGGTAACATGGTATTAATGTTAAACCTGCGGATGGCTACAAGTTTAGTACCGTCGTCACCCGAGCTTGAAACTTTGGCATTGATTGATAACTGTCCAAACTTACGCAAGACCCTATGGGTACATGCGGTTTAAAAGTCAAATTAAACCAACCAAACAACACAGCAATAATAGTTGGTTGGACGTTTTGTAGGATGGTTCATTTTTGTGGTCTTCAAGTTATTTGGGTGGCCAGTTAAACTGAATGGGTGTGATCGTATTCAGTCCTACGTATTCTCACACGGTGTAACGAGTGTTTATGGATGTGTTTGGATCGGCTGCATTTTAACAAAATTGAGATACTTTTTTAATTCAATGTATTTTAGTGGTAGGGCCAAGCTCAGATACGCTGAGGGAAGTGGTCGTTAAAGTGCAGACCAGAACTGCTTGCAGAGACGCCCATAAACCTGCATTGATCACTGACAACATGTTTTGTGCGGCTGCAAAAGGAAAAGACTCCTGCCAGGTAGGCCATTCCCCCGCTGGTGCAGGGTGTGGCAGAGGGACGAGTGATGCCATACATAGTCGTAAATTAGGGGAAGGGGTTCTAGAAGGTTGGCAGGTTGTGCAAATAAAGTTCAATGCCTTTTCTAGGGTACACTGTTACGTGTTCTCTTTTGGAAGAGGTTTTTGCTTTGTGAAGAACCGTTGCCTGGTTTTTGAGCTTACTTAACAAAGTCATCGCCACAGTCAATATAAAATGTGCTGAAGGCAACCCTTTTTCTTTCCTCCTCTGATACTGGACATTGTAAACTTAATTCTGCCTGCCATAACTAAGTGATTGACTGGCCAACAAATCGACCACACTGTATATGTGTGTCAACTTTGAGCAGGCTGCCATCATCTCTTTCCCACATTACTTGTTTCAGCCTGGTTTGAAGCTGATGGTTCTCTGTGGGTCAAATGTTTATCATGGTTTTCCCATGGTTTGGTTTCCCCACACTAGGGTGACGACGGTGGCCCAATTGTCAGCGGCTACGGAGATGGCACTCACGACCCCGGCACCACCCTGGAGGGTATTACCAGCTGGGGTAACGGCTGCGCTGATTCTAGATATCCCAGTGTTTATATTGCCGTTGGCCACTACTGTGATTGGATCGCGCACACTACTGGCGATGCCGTCACGTGTCAAAGTTAGAGACAGACCCGCACGGAGCTGGGGATGTACAGGCCGCTGATTGGCACGACTGGGTTGAAATAAAAACTAATGTAAAGGACAATTATGAAACTAGTAAATAAAAAATTATAGCTACAGGAGAGTACTTTACAAAGTTTACTATTGGTTGCGGTGGTTTCAGAAAACAACAGATGTAAAAGTGCGTCTCAAATAAATGTATAAATGTACAAAAAGATGGATTACAGGACTTTTCTGATTTTTTTCCAACTGCTTTTACACAAACTTCAGCTGAGATCTCTTTCCTGTCTCCAAAGTGTCTTACTTGGACAACCTGGGTTGTCGCTTCAATGACTTCGAGTGATATTATGGACCAGGACCCCAAAACAAACAGAATGCATCAAACGAGTTAAGTTTTCTTCTTCAATCAGTACAAGATATGCCTCCCCATTCACACCCAAATTTCCATTCTGGTGGCAGAAGGTAAAATCTAATGGAAAAGGACAGGAAGGCGGACGATAGAATTACGGCTGGAAACAAAGCAAATGAAATACATTTAAACTAAGCAAACTTTAATACGGCCGTTTCAAAATAGTGCGCCACCAAGAGTTTGCAAGGCGTTGGCCAATCACAATGCGCGAAATTGTTCGACCCAATGCTTGTTTGGAAATTTGGGTCGACAAAATTCGCGCGTTACTGGTCCATCGACACTGTATAAGCCATCACGTCTCTACACTCCTTTGGAGAAATCCGAGAGCGTTTTCGAAACGAGTGGATTCGGCTTAGACTTTGGTTTCGCTGTTTCCAGCCATTTTGAAACAGTGTTCGAAGCTACATATTCAAGCTCTGACGGGAACCAGCAAAACCGAAGGTTAAGCCGTATCCACTCTTTTCGAAAACGCTCCATGCTTCACATAAATTCGAAAAATAGTTCGAACTTTGTTACCTTCTTACAGCCAATCCATACACATCGATATCCATAAGCACTAGCTCTTTACACTGAGATTAATGTTGATGAAAAATCCATTTCCCAACCGGTGTTACCTAGCAACCAGTCTAATAACTAAATGGAGACATAACAAGCCAACCAATCAAGATGCCCAACCAGCAATGTTTTTCATGACATTATGGCTCGTAGTTGTATAGACTTCGGTCCCGCGTACGTTTGACGCTGAGACCTAATTACGCAAAAGAATGCTGTGATATGCAGTTTTAAACTAAGTGTAAGTTTATATAAGTTTTAAACTGGTATGACGACAAGAGTGTCTCAATTACCACACCTAAGAAAGAGTTCTGTCCGGGGCACTTTACTCGTCAGATCCCGGCCACGGCACGATTGCATTGAAAGTAGATGGCAAGAACTGATTACGCCTAGCGGTAAAGTGATCCGACTAATTTTATGTCTGATAAGTAGTAGAGAGCCAGTTTGGTATTTCAAAAAGCAAGGTCAATCGAGAACAACTCATCTGATGTCACACCACTTTGAACGTGTTCAGCTGCTGTGGTCTAAGTCGGCGCACAACTTTGCCGCTCTGATAGTAGGATAAACCTTGCGTGCACGTATTGCTGATCACAAATGAACTAAGATGGGCGTGATTTGAGCATGTGCTGTCTGTATACCTAATTCAGTCAGTAATTAAGGCCGTTTGCTTCACGCAGATCTGGACAGTCTGACCATCATCTGACCCGAAGAATTATATAAAGATGGATCAATGCAGTGGAATACATTTCATACTATAGGTTTCTCCTTTACATGTGGCACATGTCAGTCTCACCTGCTTGGCACTCCAGTGTTACCGGCCTGCCAGTCTCAGATGCCCCTTGATCAACCTCACACCCATATCGCAAAATCCACGGTGGAGTTCTTGGTAAGATATTTTCACTAGTGGGGCCAGACTAACAAGTACCCGTCGAAAACGATGGAGGGGATGCCAGTAATGGCCAGATTTCTGGGGATGTGATGTTTAGCGGCTAGAGATGGAACTCATGATCATAAGGTCAAGATTTCAAATCAGCAATGGGCATTTACTATATGACCATGTGAAAGTAACTTTAACACATGATTACAAATGGGTACCCTCGGAGCCTTAGAGGGATAGTTATTGCGTTGGTTTATACCGTTTAGCATCTGAAATGGCAATATCGAAATTGCATGTATTCCCAAAGAGCTAAGGTGGTCCTAGGAATGGTCCAGTTCGCGCGGATAATAATGAGCGTCAGTACTGGTGTGTATCTGGACATTAGTTCCTTTTATCCGGGTTTGAATCTTATTAACTTTCACTTGACTTAGGTCCTCCAATGAGGGACCTGAGTCGAGTCATTTGCCCACACTGACTAGAGTCGAATCGAGTCATTTACCCGTTAGGACTCGAGTCGGAAGGAGAAGAGGCCTTGACTCGAGTCTTGCAAATCTAACAGAAAAAGATAGACTTGGGTTATAATATCACTTTCAATGCCTTGCATAGTCCTCAAAACAGTAGGTTTCTAACTTTAATAGTCATAAATCACCGCGTTGTTCGCTAGCTTTCTGTATTATAGTCAAAGGGATGTAAGAGCAATTTTGCTTGAACTTAGATAGTAAGGTCTAACAAACTTTGAAACAGCCGCACTTGTTTTGTGTTACGGACGTTTACTGCAGTGTTCTTCAGTTATCTTCAATTTAATTATGCCCAATATATAAAAAGTTAATAACGTTTTTGGCTGAGTCGGTTAGAAAAAAAAAGGTTGTTTTCTATGTTCTGCAAAACGGAGGCCTTCATTCGCCGGAAACAGTCAAGATAATGGCCCCATTCTATGTCCTCTAGAGCGGTATCTGTTTTTTTCATCTGTGTTTGCAGCCGAGGTTCACATGGAATTGGCATCCTGGGGTTGATAATAGCTTTGATACACTAACCTCTAATATCTTGAAACACTTCGATGTAGTGCGTGAAACGTTTTGTATATTTTTATATACACGGTCTTTCAAGGTTCTAACCTTCTGGGTTTTGTCCAAATACATAGCCCGTACCCTAATTTCTCGAAAGGCTATCCTATTTAAATGGTAATCGTAAATTCCTCTGGGAAAAAGTTGATAAGATAAGAATGAAGCTTGGTGGAATGTCTATAGATCCACCTTCTGGTATAGAATCTCGGACTTGAAGTGCCACTTTTCACGAAGTTTCCTGAACTTTCTTATTAATGATGTTAGCTTAATTACAGAAAGGCTATCTATCAAAATCTTGCCCTCTTGATTCCATACCTAAACTTGCAGAGAGGCATGCATATTCTTTTACCTGTGCTCACTAAAATGATTAATTTGGCTTTGCAATTAGGAATTTTCTGATTAGTGGAAAGAAGCCTTGATCTTGCCAGTTTTGAAGAAAACAAATCTTGATTTGGTTTTAATGGTTACAGACCGGTTAGCAATTTGTCATACATGTCTAAACTTGTTGAGACGGCTATATATGATGATATTCTGAGTAAACAACCGGTAACATTATTAGTCCTTTTGGATTTAAGTGCAGCGTTTGACACTGAGGATCATGATGTACTTTTAAGGCGCTTAAATTCTTGCCTTTGAGTGTCTGATAACGCATTAGCGTGGTTCTCCTCTTACATGTACTTGTCAGGTCGTTCGTTCAAAATTTTGGTTAGTAATGTCACATCGGACACTTTTAAGTTAAAATGGGGTGTTCCACAATGATCACGTCTTGGTCCTTTATTATTCTCAGTATATTCCAGTGAGCTATTTCACATAGTACTGACCAAGCCAAGACATAACTCCATTATTGTATGATTTACATTGGTTGCCTGTCAAATATCGGATCAAATTCAAAATTCTTTTGCAGGAATAAATCATTAAATAAGTTAATGTAATGTAATGTAATATAATTGTATATTTAAGTTAATAGTTATGGTTTGGGGAATTTATTTGAACAAGTTTATATTGTTTACACGTCTGTAATTCTGATGTATATTTTGGCGTATGCGCAGTAGTTTTAATGTTTTAAATTGTAGGCGCATTTGATCATATTTTGATGGCAAATGCGCGGTATAAATGTTAAAAATGTTAATATTGATGTTGTCTTAAATTATCGAATTCTCCTTTTAAAGGACTTGTATAAGATATAAACTACCTCTGAAAAGTAGTTTTTGTCGATCGCTTGTTTACTTCTAGATAGAGATAAGAGAGGGCGCTGAGAAAAACATCTACTGTCGGAGTCTTGTCTGGCCTGGTTATCGCCGATTACGTCAATTGCCCACATTTTGTACACCTGGTGCAATCTATAAAAGGAGTCAAAATCTTCCATCCCTATACTTCTGGTCTACGTCTCGAGTTAGCGACTAGCAGAATCAACGGCAACATTAACCATGAAATTCTTCATTCTTCTGGCTTGCCAGCTGACTGTACTAAGTAAGTTCATAGTGATTGTCTTCAAGTATTGCACAAAGTAAACGAGAGGAAAATGGCTGTTGCTGTTTCTCTAGAAAATACTGTTGCTGATAACTGCTATCGTGGCTACCTTCTACTTCTACAATTTCATGGAGAAGATGCAAGCAGAGTGCATACGCAGAAATATTATTGATAGCTTGAGTGGCATGTAATATAGTCGATTCACAATGTGCGTTTGGAACGGATCGACAGGTTTCGTACGCTGCGGTTGTCAACGTGTTGCAAATTCTTGGAGGCACACTATTGTGGATCGTGCGTATTGCTTCTTCAGGTTCAAGTTGCTCTAAGCTCTTGTTGTCTGAGAACTGTCTAAGTTCAGTTGGATATGAGTGTGGATGGGTCAGTCATTGGAAGAATGCTGAAATTTGAAAGCTGGGGCTTATTCTCATCTTGTCCAAATGAACTGGCTACGGGAAGGAGAATTACACGCATCAGCAGGAGTAATAGGGTTCCACAGTGAATGCTACATTGCCTGTGAGGTGCTGCGGCTAAAGTGACTAGTTCGCGAAATTCATGATTTCTTTTTAATCTTCCCTGAAAGAAATGGCACAACAACGTATAAGAACCTGCCAGCAGCGTCACAAAAAATAAAAACAAAAACAGACTATAGCGCTGTTGTGACTAAGTTTGTTTAAATTGTATTTCAGCTCCGGCTCTCGGCAGACTGATCGTCGGCGGGAAAGAGTCTAAACCAAACAGCCGACCCTACCAGGTGGCCATCTATGATTCGAAAGATGCTGACCATCAGTTTTGCGGTGGTACCCTTGTCCACAAACGATGGGTCGTTTCAGCAGGTCACTGCGCGTAAGTATGGCACATCTTTGTTTTTCCCCCTTGTTTCAAGTGCGACCCTTTGTCATTCATATCATTCACTTTCGTAAAAATGGGCTCACATATGCCTCCCTTCATGTAAAGCGGTGTCAAGTTGTGCTGGAAACTGGGGATTGAGGTATACAAAGGGGTATATCCCTAGGGGGGTGGGGGGTATTTATCCCCCCTCCACACACACACCTTTTGACCGGGATGGAATACTGAATCATCTCCCACCATTTGTAATGAGAAAATTTGTGAAAAAAAATTGGCTTTCCCAAAATCAAAATGTATTCCATAGCACTCAACTTTGGAGAGCAATATTTAATTTCTTGGAGAATCTTAACATCATCATCTTAACAGCATATTCGTGGCTTTTTAAATACATATTACAGATGCAGATCACTGTAGGGCAGAGCAGGCTGTAAGCTTGTTAGGGCCGAGAATGAGCCTCAGATACATTTTCCTTTTGGGCCCTGCTTCGCGCCTACATGTTTCAGCATGAGGGAAGCGCCAAATTATGATCGGTCAATACGTCATTTTCGGACCGAGTATTGTAACCGCAAACAAAATCTATCTTGTGTTTACCTAGTTTTCACTTTTATCCTTTGCCCGTTAAACAGGGGTGGCACGGTCTACGTCGGTTTGGGATACCACGATAAGTACGACCACACGCTGTCTGGCCAGCAGTTGATTAAGGGCACATGGTATCGCCATCCAGGTTACACCACCTACTTTGATAATGACATCGCCTTGATCAAACTGAGCAGCGATGCCGACCTCAGCAGCACAAAAATCGAAACCATTTCAATCACCAAGAGCCCACCTTCTGCAGGAAAGAATCTGCTCGTGAGTGGATGGGGAGATCTCCAGAGTAAGGTTACCTTAATGTTGCTTCACGTGGATCTAGATCTATATCTCCATTAATGGGCCCACGTTCCAACGTTGGTTCGCTCACATTGATACCAGTGAATCAGTGACAGATACTCAAGATTTGGACCCTTTTGAAGCAAACAGCCCTTGCGTAAGTTCGGTATGCCGACAGCTGATGCACAAATTGTAGCTCGTCTTGGGTCGTCATAACGAGTCAAAACGTTGTCATTTTGCATCAACTATTTTACATATGGTCCTCAAAGTCGAAACGAACGCAAGAGCTTAATTGCTGGTTAGGCAGGTCGGTCGGTTGGCTTTCAGGGTCGCCCTTTACTTATTTCGCTGATCGATTGCACAATGTAAAGAGTACTTATTTATTGGTTGGGCAGGTTTTGATTGAAGCAATGTTCGAATGCATTTTTCATTCAATTGCTTAGGTGGAGGATATTCTTCAAGAGTTCTCAGGGAAGTGGAGGTTCAAGCAGATTCCATGGCAACTTGCAGAAAAGCCTATGGGTCGTCAGCGATCACGGATAACATGTTTTGCGCCTCTGCTTCAGGAAAAGACGCCTGTCAGGTAGGCCATTTCGTTTTGCTGGTGTTTATCTTCGTATATATGGTATACATTTTTGGGGGTCGAAAATGTTGGCATTTCTCGCAAATTCATGATCCGTTTTCTGTGTTACATCGTGACGTCATCTCCTTTAGAAGTTGAGTTGGCTGAGGAGGAGCCGTTGCCTGGTTGGAGACCTCACCCTTTCCTTTAACTTGACTAAGTCGTCTTCAAAGACAATACACATTGTGACAAAGTTAGCCTTTTGTCTCAAGTTCCGCCCCTTGCTGATACATGACATTATAGATCTACTTCTGTCAAGCAAGACTTCGAATTGAAATTCTGCATATTGAACTCGACTGTGTGGGGGCCGCCATCTCTTTTTCAAATAACCTGTTGATGGGTCTCTGTTGACCGAACTCTAATCATTGTTTCCAACGGGTTAGTTTCCTTTTTCCCCATACTAGAATGACAGCGGTGGCCCAATTGTTAGCAACTACGGGGCTAGCAGCCACAATCCTGGCACCACCCTGGAGGGCATTGTCAGCTGGGGTGAGGGCTGCGCTAAACCTGGGTACCCAGGTGTCTACGCTATCGTCAGTAACTACTGTGACTGGATGGCGCAGACTACTGGCGGTGCCGTCAAGTGTTAAAGTAAGAGAGTTCCCTACCGATTGCCGAGGGATGGACACGCCGCTGATTGCTACGAGAGAAAGGGATTTCTGGTGCGCGGTCTCTCGGCATTCGATCACCGTTGTTAACAGCACTGGGATTAATTAAGTATCAGAATAACTCATTGTCAAACTATAAATCAATAGATAAAAATTATGCCAAAGGAGAGAACTTTGCACAGTTTAATACCAGGGATACTTTTTCTGCTTCCGTACATTTCCAGTTTTAATAAGAAAAGGGTGCGTCAAGTGAACGAAACAGTACCAATTGCTCTTGCACAAACTTCTTCTGATGTTTCTCTCCAGCATCCAAAGTACTTTTCTCGGACAAACCTGTGTTGTTGCTGTTAACACTTCACATGATTTGATCTTACAGATCGGGATCCAAATTTGGGTATATGCTGTTATAAGTTTTAATTTCGTTAATAAAGTAAACGGCCAGGATACCAAAAGAGGTTGAAGTTGTCCTCATTAACTGATATCAGACCCATATTTCAATCCTGGTGGACACAGAATTTTCAAATATACGATGCCATATTCGCCAACTGGTCGCAAAACTTGCCATACTGAAATAGCCCTTTTGTTTTTTAAGAAAACAACCCATGACGAAGTCAGGGCATGCTCGTCCCAAACCCTTTATTTGCCCCAGCATCTTTGTTTCTGTCAGACTCCAGTTTCAAAAAATCCACATTCAAAACGGATATTGAAATTTCACTTGCCCGAAGGAATTAGATTAATATTGTGGAGGACACAGTGATGAATTCGATGAAGAGAGATGGTTCTGGTGTTACCACGGAATAATTATTCTATTTTCATAATCAATTGTACAATTATAAATTTCAGAGAGTGCAGCCTGTGCAAGCACAACTTGCACCTGCATGTACATTATAACGCAGGCTGCATATGTGAGTCATTGCGCTAGCGTGCGACCTCTGACCCCGACAATACTGCACACGTCTGTTCATGTCTCAGCAAACAGTTAAAATGATATTGTAACGTCAACCGTCTTTGACCAGATTGGGGGATCGACTTCCGGAAGTTGGAAATGTGTAGGCCTACACTAGAATTTTTGTAGCCTAAGGACTGGGGTCTGTACTCTACAAAAATCACCTCACGGATGCATAAGGTTGGCTTCTAACTTTCTCTTTTATTTCTATGGAAAGAACAAGATAAAATGTTACTTCTTCGAGAACTCTAAGTCACTAACTCCGTGACCCTCCGCTGCACAAGGCCGATTTTTTCATGTTAATGCTCGGACGCTGTCATATGAGTACCAGCCGAATTCACTGCACAGAGCCTACTTTTTACACCCATTGCAACAAGGTGATCGTTTTGAGATCACTTCCGTTATAACCACAAAAATGTGACACCCCCAACACAATGAAACTAATCAGACAGCCGTCTACAGCTCAGAGACACATAAGAGAGACCGACCATTGATATAAGACAGGCCCAGGCTTTCCAAGGCTTTCCAAGGCTTGCCCAGGCACTTTCTTTGTCAATAATCCCTTATCAGCACGTGGTTTAGATATTTACATACAATCCCCATGGGACGTGGCTGGAGGCGGGCTCTGGTGACTAAACTAGGCTGTTCAGCCTCTACAGAGATGCAAATTAACAGGTTTTTGCATTTGGCCGAAATTTTTTTTAATTACGTAATTACAAAAAAGGGGGATCGTCATAGTAGCCATTCCGATCTGCGCAAGGTGGTACTCCGTGTGACTTTGAGGAGACAAGGTTTACATGACGTCGTGACGCTATGGGGTTTGGAATCGAATTTTTGTGTTGAATGGTTCGCAGCCGTAAGAAAGCTATTAAATCAAATTTCCCGTCGGCATACCTGCTTGATCTATACCTCCTAAAAGGGGATAACAAAAATTTCAGAGAATGAGATGGAGTATTTTTGAAAAAAGAGAGATTTTCGCTCACCAATTTCTGGCTTTCATTCGTCGACGGTCGCTCCGTTCATGCCGTTCGTGTTTATCAGACTGCGCATGCGTTAAGCCCACCAATGACCAAGCTTGCTCTGCATCTTGGCTCGACCATTTTCGGTGGCGGGGGATAACATCACACACGGCGCAGCACATATCGCGCGTTTCGCCCGATGTGTGGTTCCAGGTCACAGCAGCAGCAAGGAGGGTCCCACGATGAAAACAACACAAGATGTTATCTCTGCCACTGAAAATGATTGAACCAAGATGCCAAAATTCTATCAAAAAGGCTCCGTTCAACTATCAAAAAAACCAAAAAGTACAAAACCACGTTAACATATAATGCTGACGATTCACCAAAAATTGCGCTGAAGTGGTTGTCACGGAATGAGCTTTTTGCAGTGCATTGTGGAAAATGGTCCACAAGTTCTATCTACCGGCTTCACGTCGGAATAAAGTGTATTTCAAGGACTAGCTTTAACTAATAAAATCTTCTTTCAACCTTTTAAAAAAAATGGTTGTTCCCTCAACAAAATGTGTTTTGCTGTTTTTGTAAATTGTCCCTTTGAAATCACCGTATTACCGTCTAAATTCACTACCCTGATTTTAAAATGGCTTAATTGGAATGATTCGAAAGAAGTGATGGCTTAACAGTAAACCAAACGAGCACATGGAATAACTTTTTTGATTTTGGGGGGGAATTGGTTTATTTTAGGGGGGCAAAACCAAAAGGTTAGAGAGAGGCCTCTTGGATTTGATAAACCTGAACAGGGCCCTATGAGGAGCCCTTAATCAAACTTTATTGATCAACTCGACAGCCCGTCACAATTAACTACCTCGACCTTACTTCGTCTTGTACAGCTTTAGAAATGTATATAATTAAAGACCGAAAAAGTCTTTTACAGAGGCCTACTCTTGTATGTCACAAAAATGTTGAGGCCAAAAGACATCGAAGTCTTTGTCGATTTGAGCACACCAATTCCATGTGAACCGCGGCCACAAACACATATGGGAGAGAGAGATAACTCTCCAGGAGATATAAAACTGGGCCATTATGTCCGAATGAACCCAATAGTAATTTCATTTATCGAATGGGGACAAGAAATAGACTGTTCAACCTAATGTTTTAGCACTTTCCGCGTGCCACGGGACATAATCACCCTCTTTTTCCCCTTAGCTTTTGTCGGCACAAAGACGTTCATTGGAATCTTCTTGCTGCTGTTGCCATGTTGTGTACGTTCATGGGGGGCACCAATGAAAAGTAAAGTAATGAATGTAAATGAAATAAACTAATATCACCAGGGATGGCCCGCCAACATCGTTTCATTCCACAACTAGAAAAACAATATTCTAACCTGTCTACCTGATACTGAAACAGAAATTCTATGACCTGAATAATGCGCATTCTTTTCTACATAAAAAGTATTACGCTCCGTATGCTGATGTGTGGTGATTTTTAACTGTGTCCATATCTTCATCACGGAATCATTTTCACAGCAAAAAGTCGGAAACTGTCAGTCCCAGCTCAACGTTTACTGGTAGCGCAGCTAGTCAGAAGCTGTATGTGAAACCCATTAAGACAAGCCGGACATGGGACCAGGGACCAGACACGGAAAAATAACAGAATTACTTTCAATATCATGAACACCATTCTTTCTTTAAGACTGCATAATATTACTTGCAATTGAGTCCTGAAATAAAATAGTAAACAAACAGGATTCACTGTGAAACCGTCGCTCTTCCACTCACCTGAAAGAAATCTGGATCTTTGACTGTGTCGTGGCTTGACCTCTTCCGGTCCTCTTCGTCCTGGGTGTGACGATCTTGCGGACGTAGATGCGGGCCCCGCTGTACTCCTGTCGCTCCAGCCTAGCCTGGGTTTGCCTTGTCGTAATTCACTCCATGCAAAACTCTATGCTCTTCAGAAAGTACCAGGCTTTGAGTGAACGTCATTGTTACAGAAATGCAAATGGTTGAATAAATGGACAGTACGCTTGATTGTTTAGTCCATATTCCAGCGCAAGGAAAACAGGGTCAAGAATTCAAATCCAGAAATGGGCATTTACGTTGTGACCTTGTGAAAGTAACTTTAACCCATGATTACAAATGGCTACCCTCGGGGATTTAGATGGATAATTATTGTGTTGGTTACCCGTTTAGCATCTGAAATGGCATTATATAATGGCCTAGTTCTCTATTTTCTAGAGTGGTATCTGTTTTGTTCATCTGTGTTTGCAGCCGAGGTTCACATGGAATTTGCATCCTGGGATTGATAATAGGTTTGACACACTAACCTCTAATATCTGGCAACACTTCGATGTAGTGTGTGAAAGGTTTCGTATGACTTTAATTATACACGGTCTTTAGGCTCTAACCTTCTAGGTTTTGTCCTACAAAGCAGGTATACCTTAATTTCTGGAAAGGCTATCCTATTTCCCCGTTTGGTGCACTGTATATGGCCGCATGTCCTTGAAATCATGCTAATCAAGCCATTTTAAAATCAGAGTAGTGAATTATGAAGGGTATTAAGTCGATTGGTAATTTGTGTATGAGGGGTCTTCATAGGGCCCTGCTTAGGTTCCTGAAATCCACCACTTGCTGTTGAATTTTACTTTTACTGTTTGCTCTGACATCAGCACTGCACAGGATATAGCTAGGATTTGTCTTACATTGTCGAACTCTCCTTTAAGTGACATGGGTAAGAAAAGGTACCTCTTTAAAGTAGTTTCACAATTTTTCGATCGCTTGTTTACTTTCGATAGAGATAAAAGAACGCGCTGAGAAAAACATCTACTGTCGGAGTCTTGTCTGGCCTGGTTATTGCCGATTACGTCAATTGCCCACATTTTGTACACCTGGTCCAATCTATAAAAGGCGTCAAAATCTTCCATCCCAGTACTTCTGGTCTACGTCTCGAGGTAGCGACTAGCAGGCTCGACGGCAAAATTCACCATGAATTTCTTCATTCTTCTGGCTTGCCAGCTGACTGTACTGAGTAAGTTCATAGAGACTGCCTTCAAGTATTGTGCAAATCAGGCGATAGGAAAATTGCTAGTTATTCTTAGAAAATATAATACTAAGTCAAGGTCATCTGTGGCATACTTTAAGATCAACTATAAAACACACCTAGTCTCTGATTATCTGAAGTAGGTCCTTCTCTTCCATCATTCTAATCTTCCTTTTGTTCTTCTAACGTTTCTAGTGTTTTATAATTCCAACTTTTGTTACATCTCAGTCTGTTGGTTCGTCTTTGTTTTGTTTTGTTTTGTTTTGTTTTGGTCCTTGTTTTTTTTTTACTGTATTGTACTGCATTTGTCTTTTTTTCATGTATAATCTGTTGTCAGTCTTCCTTGTCTGGTTCTTTTTGTTGTCCTTTTAGGCATTTCTGTATAAGACTTTGTCTTCTGAGTATGCCTCCGTATTTGCCCCCTTTTATGTCAATGTCTCATGGTCTTATTTGTCTATCACTCTTACAGTAAAAATCTTTCCTGTATTGACCTTGTGTATATACGTTGCGATTCAGAAATAAATGTTAAGTAAAAAAAAAGTGGTTGCAGATGACTGCTATCGTGGCCATGTTCTGCGTAGCCCAATTTCATTGAGTAGATGCAAGCGGAATGCATACGCAGAAATATTATTGATAGTGCGCCTCCAGGAGTTTGCAACGCATTGACCAATCACAGTGCTCGAAATCTGTTGACCCAATGGGCGTTTGGAAAGGGTCGACCGATTTTGCGGTATGTCATTGGTCAACGTGTTGCAAGCTCTTAGAAGTACACCATTGTGAATCGAACGTAACTTCAGGGTCAAGTTGCTCTAAGCTGTTGTAGTCTGACAGGTTATAACTGTCTAAGTTTAGATGGATATGAGCGTGGATGGCTCAGTCATTGGAAGTATGCCGCAGTGTCAAAGTTGAGGCTTATTCGTGTTTGTCCAAATGAACTGGCTACGGCTAGGAATACGTCTGTGGAAAGTGGCAGCAATTGGGTTCCATAGTGAATGTTATATTGCCTGTGAAGTACTACAGCTACAGAAAGTAATCAGTATTCAAAATTCTTCAATCTTCCTGCCCACAATTTCACAACAAAATATAAGAACTCCCAACACCACCATGAAAAAACAAAAACTAAAAAGAAGTATTGCTGTTGTGACAAAGTTCTGTTTAAACCGTATTTCAGCTCCAGCTCTCAGCAAACTGATCGTCGGCGGGAAAGAGTCTAAACCAAACAGCCGACCCTACCAGGTGGCCCTCTATGATTCGAAAGATGCTAACTGGCAGTTTTGCGGTGGTACCCTTGTCAACGAACGATGGGTCGTTTCAGCAGGTCACTGCGCGTAAGTCTGGCACATCTGTGTTTTCTTCCCCTTGTTTCAAGTGCAAAAGCGTTCATTAACCTTCGCAAAGATGGCTAACACATGCCTCCCTTCATGTTAAGCGGCGTCAATTTCTGCCGGAAACTGGGGATTGTGGATACATAGGCGTGAATCCCTGGGCATTGGGGTAATTGTCCCCGCAACACACATCACACTTTCTGACCGGAGGATGGACTATTGAATCCCCCACCTTTTGTGACCAGAAAATGAAATTGAGGCGGATTGTGAAGAACTGTTAAATGTTTGGGCTTTCCCCGGCCCAATTTGGGGTCAAGGCTATCCGTGGCAAAATGAAGAGGAACAGTCCAGGAAATCATCAACAGAAGTCTAGCTCGAAGGAGTTATCCTAGTTGGAGAAAAAGGAGCATTTTCGTCAGGTTTCCTTAACCACAGGAGAACAAAGTAATGCTCACACTTTGTATGTAAAACGGGTATGGGTGTGTTTCTGGGGGTGATTCAATAGCCAATTCCCGTGGCAAAAAGTGGGGGTTGGGACGCCCTTTTCCCTTCATCAAATTTCATTAGGCCGGTTAGAGGTAGATTTTGGCGAAAGTAAAGTTGTCCGTGAAAATTGCACCGGCTAAACAGTACATGTAACTTTTAAGGATTGGGGCAGGACGTTTACACGACGATATCTAGGCATTGGACATGATTAATTTTGCTACCTCTCGTTACATCTGCCGGATTTCGCGGCAGACCACTGTAGGGCAGAGCAGGCTGTAAGCTTGTTAGGGCCGAGAATGAGCCTCAGGTACATTTTCCTTCTGGGCCCTGCTTCGCGCCTACATGTTTCAGCATTAGGGAAGCGCCAAATTATGATCGGTCAATACGTCATTTTCGGACCGAGTATTGTAACCGCAAACAAAATCTATCTTGTGTTTACCTAGTTTTCACTTTTATCCTTTGCCCGTTAAACAGGGGTGGCACGGTCTACGTCGGTTTGGGATACCACGATAAGTACGACCACACGCAGCCTAGCCAGCAGTTGATTAAGGGCACATGGTATGTCCATCCAGATTACAACAGCTACTTTGATAATGACATCGCCTTGGTCAAACTAAGCAGCGACGCCGACCTCAGCAGCACAAAAATCAAACCCATTACAATCGCCAACAGCCCACCTGCTGCAGGAAAGAATCTGCTCGTGAGCGGATGGGGAGCACTCCAAAGTAAGGTTATCTTAATGTTGTTTCACATGGATCAAGATCTCCATAAATGGTCCCGAGTACCAACGTTGGTTCGCACGCATTGGTGTCAGTGAATCAGTGATTACTCATTTAGATTTGGATTCTTTTGAAGCAAACATCCCTTGGGTAAGTTCGGCATGCAGAAAGCTCATGCCCAAAAATGTAGCTCGTCTTGGGTCGACATAACGAGTTAAAACTTTGTCATTTCGCGTCACCTGTTTTGCACATTTTCTTCAAGGTCGAAACGTACGTATGCAAGGCCCTAAATAAATGGCTGGTTGGGCAGGCTGGTCAGTTGGCTTTCTGGATCGCCCTTTACTTATTTCACTGATCGATTGCTCTGGTGTAGCATTTTTCAATCCCCGTTGTTCTTACCCATTGTAAGGATTACTTAGACTGCATCCCAATCTGTTCCCTAGAGCTAGGTCTAGGTCTTCACTCCATTGGAAATACGCGGAGACCCACCGACAATAGATGAAGCCATAGATCTGGAAGCCCGTTTCGGTCACGGCTTTATTGTATGGACCAGTTTGATTATTAAAGCAAAGTTTGAAGGCTTCTTTGATTTGACTGCTCAGGTGGAGGATATTCTTCAAGAAATCTGATGGAAGTGGCGGTTCAAGCAGATTCCATGGCGACTTGCAGAAACGCCTACGGGTCGTCAGCGATCACGGATAACATGTTTTGCGCCTCCGCTTCAGGAAAAGACGCCTGTCAGGTAGGCCATTTCATTTTGCTGGTATATATCGCCGTATATATTGCATGAGCAGAATAAACTGAGGGGGGTCGAAAATGTTGGCAATTCACGCCAATACTCTATGCACGATCCCTTTTCTCTGTTACATCGTGACGTCATCTCCTTTAGAAGTTGAGTTGGCTGAGGAGGAGCCGTTGCCTGGTTGGAGACCTCTTTCTTCCCTTTAACTTGACTAAGTCGTCTTCAAAGACAATACACATTGTGATAAAGTTAGCCTTTTGTCTTTCTGCCCCTTGACGTGTTTGGTCAATAGAGACCCGTCGGCCTCAACGATGAAGCAGGTTATTTGAGGAAGCGATGGCGCCCCCTGGCTCAAAGTTGATAGGCCTATAGTGGAGTTCAATATGCAGAAGGTCAATTCGAAGTCTTGCTTGACTGAAGTAGATCTACAATGTCATGTATCAGCAAGGGGCGGAAAGACAAAAGGCTAACTTTGTCACAATGTGTATTGTCTTTGAAGACGATTTAGTCAAGTTAAAAGAAAGAAAGAGGTCTAAAAAAGGCATGATAAGTACTGATCATGGTTTCTACCGGCTTGGTTTCCCCTTTCCCCACGCTAGGGAGACAGCGGTGGCCCGATTGTCAGTAACTACGGGGCTAGCAGCCACAAACCTGGCACCATCCTGGAGGGCATTGTCAGCTGGGGTTACGGCTGCGCTTATCCTGGGTACCCAGGCGTCTACACTACCGTCGGTAACTACTGTGACTGGATGGCGCAGACAAGTGGTGGTGATATCTCCTGTTAAAACTAGTGAGTTCCCTACCGATTGCCGAAGGATGTTCCCGCGACAGATTGGTACGAGTGAAAGGGAATTCTGGTGCGCGGTCTCTCGGCATTCGGTCACCGTTGTTACAGCACTGGGATTAATTAAGTATCTGAATAACTCATTGTCAAACTAATTATGAAATCAATAGATAAAAATCATGCTCAATTCAGGAACTTCGCACAGTTAAATACCAGAGATATGTTTTGCTTCCGTACATTTCCAGTTTAAGAAAAGGGTGCGTGAAGTGAACGAAACAGTACAAATTGCTCTTGCACAAACTTCTTCTGATGTTTCTCTCCAGCATCCGAAGTGCCTTTCTCGGACAAACCTGTGTTGTTGCTATTAACACTTCACATGATTTGGTGTTCAGATCGGGTTCCAATCCCTGGTGCATGATGAATTAAAGTTTTCATTTGATTAATAAATCAAACGGCAAGCATACCAAAAGAGGTTGAAGTTGTCCTCATTACCTGATATTGCAGTCAGTACAAGACTGTTTCCCCTCAACCCCCCCCCCAATCAGACCCATATTCCAATCCTGGTGGACTCAGACTATTTAGATATACAATTCCATATTCGCCAATTGGTGCAACACTTGCCTCTGGGAAGTCAGAGGACACACTGAAATAGCACCTTTTTTAAAAGAGACACCTAAACCCCTGGCCAAGTAAGGGGATGCTCGTGCCAAACCCCGTATTTGCAAACGATTCACATTCAACACGGATATCGCAGCTTCAGTTTGCCGAAGGAACTAAAATGATATTGTAGAAGACTGTAGAATTCGATGAAGAGAGATGGTTCTAGTGTTAATGTTGACACAGAATAATTTATTTCATTTTCATGTAGATATTAATAAATGGAAAAAGCCACTAACATAGAGCTGGATAGCTCAGTTGGTATAGCACTGGTATGGTGTTCTAAGGGTCGCAGGTTCAAATCCCGCTGCAGTCGATTTCTTTGTCCATCTTTATAATCACTTTCATAATCAATTGTACATTATAAAAATTTCAGAGAGTGCTCCCTGTGCAAGAATAACTTGCACCTGCACGTAAATTATAATGCATGCTGCACATGTAAGTCATTGCGCTAGCGTGCAACCTCTGACCCCGACAAAACTGTTTACATTTGCCGTCTCAAAAAACAAGCAAAATGACACAAAAGAAATAACTTTTCATACCAGCCAGTGCCAAAAGGCCTCCCGGATGTTTCTCCTTCTTAAACGGTTCTCTCCTTACTCCGGTCTCTCGGGTAAACAAACAATATACAGCGGCACTGATTTGTATGGTCAGCTACCAACTTGGGGCTCGGCAATGTGTCTTAGAGAAAACCCCAGGAAACCCTTTCACAATACCCTTTGTTTACTATTAGGCTGCATATAATTTATGATAAAACTCAATGGTAAAATTCTTGAGCTCCATCTATATCTTATCAGGAGTTTGCCCTTTTAAATACTAAACATCCAATAATTAGGGCCCAATAAATATAATTTGCCACGTAAACCGTACTTATTATTTTAATACTTATACATGAACTATTTCTTCAGATCGATAGCACCCAACTCAGCAGAAACAACACCATTAAAATAAAATGGCACCCCAAATGGACCGATGCGCACAGAATAATTTTTGTTATCAGGATACTTCGTAAATAATAAAAAAAAAATCTTGACCATACAAAATCATCGGGAGTTCAAAAGGTATGCTCACAAACAGCCTAAAAACTGGGTTTTCAGGAGCGTTCGAATAGAATTATAAGTTGTACTGGGTGGGCTTTGGATAACTTACGCTCAGAAGATCGTATAATCATAAGCTTTGTACTTTGGCCCCTCTTTGGCATGGTACCCCAAACCAAATTGTCGTGGCGGGGGCCTCAGTTGCTAGGAAAATTGCGCCCTCTCTTGTTTCCTCTCGGAGCAGATACAAGGCACTGAGATGAGCCGATTTCTTCAGGAGGCAAGGCGTTATAGTTGAGTTCGAGTGGCACTGGTTTCTTGTTCTCGCGCTCGAACGGTGGGAACACGACCCAAGAATATTGATCTTAGAACGGGATCACATACCATCTCCTCTTCAGGGTTTTACAGGAGCACAAGGAAAAACTCGCGAGATTTCGATTTTGAAGCGTCACAAACGCCGAAGACAACGGGAAATTTGCAAAATTAACATTAATGATTTTCCAAAACACACAAATGAATGCTCCTTTTTGAATAGAAGAGAACTCAGCCTAGAAATCAAACATAAGTCCTCGAAGAGCGTATGTGTATGCTGCTATAAATATGACTGGTTGTAAGTTCGCCGCGCTCGAGCGGCCGACAAATACACGAACAACAAACCGAGCTGTTTGTGAATATGCGAGAACAAACCGCTCGAACTCAGCCCGTATCTTCGGTGAGGTTCTTGCTTCTAGGGATCGGCTGTGAGAAGGGATCGACGAGATGGTCAAAAGAGGACCTTCCCTCAGACTCGGGTCTACATCAAGACAGCTTAGGCAGACATGAGAGAGCAGCATTCCCGTAGAAAATGAAAGAGCGGGAAAAACAATTGGCCGGTACCAATAAATGGTTGCATCTGATTCAACCCAGTTGGATCCTCCTTCCAAATTGGTTCTCTTTCCTCAGCGACAGATCCCCCTTTATGTTCCAGAAATCGGAAATGATAAGGATTTGAAACAGATTCGGAAACGCAGGTAGACAAAGTCGCTCGCAATTCCATTAAGCGCACGGCCTTTGTTCAGGGCCTTTCAAGGTAGTAGGTACATAAAAAGCCACTTATACTTGAAACGACCCCCTTGCTTTATTTCTCGAACTCGTAAGCTTATTCGGAACATCTCATCTCTTGAGGGTGCTATTACATGGGATGTGTCGTCAGACGTCCCGTTTGCGCTGATATGAAACGAATAATAATGTAGGGAACCGTAGCTGATTAAGGACGCCCTCATCCTTCCAATACGCGTCACAGAGGTAATTAAAGTTTATACTTTTAAGGCTTCCCGGGTACGCGGTGTGAAGGTTATCTCTTTGCTTTTGGGATCTTGAATGTAGAACCGTACTCTCTGCATTTTGTTTCTATTAATTTGTAGGGAGCATGGCTTCGGCCATGCCCCTAAGTGTGGGAGAGTGTCATTGCTGGAAACCCCTAGTAAGTACTTATCATTGAATAAATATTTCACACGATCTTCTGTCGGAGAAATTGTACAATTTACGGGGCCCAATGTGATAACTGCTTTCTGTATAGCAACGTGCCACAGCAAATTTCGCTCCAGTTGGAATGGGTTCAACTTTTTCTAAGTCCTCACCGCACGACTTGTTGAACAGACGTCAAAAACTCGTGTTTCGCGTCAAGTATTTCCGGTCTTTAGATGCAGGGTTCGTCCCATAGACTGACATTTAGGACAAACTGAAAAACTGAAATAGGAGCTCATAAACGGTGGTTTGTTTATTGGAGGTGGGCGAAGCTTGGACACCTCCAGTGTCTGAAGCATGTGGCGAAGATAAAAAACGGTAGGCTTTTACAGCTCTGGAAAGGATAGTTGCCGTGTTTTGTTTTATGTTATTGCTAGTGAGGTTTCTTTTCTCAGGCCTAGGGAATTGGGACTGGAACTATAACCATTCTGAAAGCGATAAAGGGTATAGTAAAAGCCGTGCCCCACTTTGAAATTAGTATGAGTTCTAGATGGTAATCTATACGCAAGCACATTAGCGTTCAGAGGCCCGTCCTCTATCAGTGCGCGCTTGATTTCATTATGAGGGCGACGCGCCGTTTATTTCATAAACTGTAGGCTTGCCCAGAAACCAAAACTTAGCGGTATACCACTGGAAGTCACCACTGCTCCTGGAATATAGAGGGCCACCTGGTAGGGTCTGCTGTTTGGTTTGGACTGTCTCCCGTTGACAATCAGTCTACCGAGAGCGGGCGCTTTTTTGAGGTCAAAAAGAAGTCATAACAGCGATTGTCTTACTTCTCATTATTTTTGCTAAGAGTGTAACGCGGCAGAGGGCGCTGGGCACGGGCGCGGGATAAGATTATAAATGGCGTTCTACACGGTAACAGAGGGCAGATGTACTGTATACTTGCGTGTAGACGTGTGTTGAGCAGGCACGACGCTTACGCTCCGCCTTGCACGTAGGTATGATCACATGTTGTGTGCGCGCGGAGGCATAGTCAAGGCAGCGGCCGGCTCGCGAGGCTATTTAAGGCGCGAAAGGACTGTGTTTATGTTAGAGGAGAACCTTACATTTTCGATCCTGCTATAACGAACCCAAAACTGTGGGTCAGGCAGAGTAAGTAACTGAGTGGGCGTGTGGTTGACGCCTTTGTACGTTGGTGTGAGGGTCGTTAGCGTGGCTAGTTCCTCGTCCCGAGTGGTACGTGTGTCGTTGAGGGCCGTGGTAGGTTGAGGGGCTATTTGATGGTGTGGTAAGAGTTCCTTGTGGGAGCTTATAGGGTCCGATTAAAGGGGGATCGCTATGAGTGAGTGGCGTAACCCTGTTAGACCTATTGACTTATTCAGGTCCCGGTGGCTCTAAATGCACACAAGTAATTGTTGGGCTCACTGCTGCGGGCAAAGTCCAGTCACACAGTCCTACCATTAAGAGCGCCCTCTCCTGGTGTATTAGACGTGTGATGAATAAACCAGCTACCATTTTGTTGTACATAACTCAGGCATCCAGCAGTCGTTATTTCGAATCACAGGCTCTCTTATTTTCCGACCCCCGTATTGTTTTGGTTACGTCACTTGGCACCAGCCAATTACGTCAGACCTTCCGGCGCCCAACACCCCAGTCAAAGGAGTTTTTCAAACCGGAACGGTATACTTCCATCCCAACGGACTCGTCTCTAGCCGTTCAGAGACCTTCCATTCCTTGCTTTCCGCCGTCACGCCTGAGGTGAAGGGCACCCCCGCCTTCGACGGAGGGGCGTGGCGTCAAAATAGTTATTTGACTAACTAAAGCTGCAAATACTTTTCACGTTATCTAACGTTCGCCTATGCATAACCGCTGGCCATAGACGCATGTAATATTCCTAGCCGTAGACATTTAATTTAATTTTTGTTTTTTGTGCTTTTCTTCTCAGTTTTTTTTGTACATGGTCCCTTTCAAACCAGCGTATAACTGAAAGGTCCACATGTGAACCCAAAAAAATCGACGAGAAAACAATATCAAAATTTATTTTAGTAGGTGACTTATTTTACTAAACCCTGCATCTCCTTGAGAGGGGAATTCTATAATGTAATACAAATCCTACCTACACAGTATAGCTTTGAGCTGGTATTTTCTGGGTGTGATGCATGGGAACTTTTGGTAACAGCATGCTGTACAGGTGGTGGAATTCATGAACCCCGTGCAGGGCCCTGTGAGGCTCCCAAAAACACAAGTTACTGATCAACTTATACTTGTCACAATCCACTACCCTGATAAATATAGCTTGAACGGAATCATTTCAGGTCCGATTTATACGAAACAGGGAAATAGGATATATCCTATTGAAAGTTTTTAGAGGATGGGCTATGTATTTACATATAAACTAAAAGGTAAGAGCCTTGAAAAGAAAGCCTTTAACACAGACCCTACTCTTGCGTGTTACACCAAATAATCGGGAAAAAATATCAAACCTTTATCAATCTAAACAGAAGTATTCGTGTGAACTTCCGCTACAAGCACAGATGAGCAAAGAAATACCTATCTGGAGATACAAAAAAAGGTCATTCTGCCAGGCCACCCACTATATGAATTTAATTTATGGAAGGGCGAAGTTAACATTATTTGCAAAACACAAGTTCAGACTGGAACACGGAAGTATGAGTCAGACAGCAAAGGTTTCAGTCAAATTAAGAAAACTTCCAATGCACACTGCAATTACTTGATAACACAGCATTTTAACAGCATTAAAATAAATTGAATTTCGGGAAATAAAAAACTTAATCGAATAAACCAGCAGGTCTAGAAATTTCGTTATTGAAAACTAAAACACCTGCTGTATACGACTTAACACACGTTACATATCTACAAACCTGACTTTGAATAGTCAAGGCTCCCAGATCGAGAAAATATATAAGTTTCTCTTTTTATTCACAAAAGATGAAACTAATATACCAATCAGAGTTTGTCTGGTCAGACATGTACGATATTGATAAATGAATGCGTTCGAGGCCGCAGTGCCGGGCCTAGTTGCTTCTGGAATTGGGGCATTATTTCTGTTCTGGAATATATTTCTCTGAGGATGCCAAGTTTCACCTCTTTTAATTAAAGCTCGCGTTGAAATGCCTGAAGTTCAGTAAGATTGTGGATTTTGAAGCCAATACCGACTCAAATTTGTAGATCTCGTCGCCAGGGGTTGCAGGCCATCCTTGAGAATCGTCATCATCGCCTGGTCCCAACAACAACTTAAAGCTTTGGCTGCCCAGGGAACAGGCCTACCCCACCGAGTGTCGAGCAGTTGTCTGACCTTTGAAGAAAATCCCGAACCTACACGACCTTTAACCATGCATAGAGCTCTATAACCTAACTCAGCACCGATTCCGTTTATCCCGCATAATCTTCGGCCTTGCGAGCGTAAGAACTCAGTAACTCGGGAACAAAAGACAACACAATTAAAAGTACAGTAAGTTACCATGAAGTTTATTATTGAAACCGAGGTTTATCTGTCATAAAATTGCCAGGATGACTCACACGAACACGTACACCGGCTCTGGCGCATAATTTAATTCCATGTATATGTACACGTACAAGATAAATTTCAACTGTGTAGCATTTCTTTTCATGATTGTGTAGTATTTTATTCGGTTTAAGCCTTCTAGATCACATACACACTTTCATTGGCTGGTATTAAATACTGTCGTACAGGTCAGATTTCAATTTCATCTGTCCCTGTTCTCGGCTCAAGTTGTGTTCTGTTAGCGACATAAGCTTCTCCTGTCGGTAAATTAAATTCTTCTTGCGGGTATTCTATTATAATGGCCCTTATTAAGATGACCAGGAATGGATCTGGTCGCCCATCTGCGCAAGTAGCCGAGGTTCACACGGAATTCTCGTGTTCAGATTGATAACGACTTTGATAATTTTTTTCCTCCACTTTTCTGTAACACGCAAGAAAAGATCTGTGTAAAAGGTTACTCAGGTCTTAAATTATAATTCGTGTCTTTTAAGGCTCTTCAATGTCAATCAAATTCAAAGTAGTGGATTAAGACGGGTATGGAGTCGATCAGTAATTTGGTGTTAATGGGATCCTTAGTGAGCCCTGCATGCATTCATGAAATCCACTGCTTGATGTTGAGAAGCATGTACAGACATTTAACTGTACTATTTGATTTTACCCAGGATTCCTAATTCACACAAGAATTTGTCATTTCAAAGCTGAACTGTGTTGACAGGATCTGTCCCGCATTAATACTTCTTTCGGTGACAAGGTTGGAAAAAAATAAGAATGCGGTTCCATATTGTTGGTAGTGATGTTGTCATTGCTTTGATATACGTATACGTCCATAAAAAAGTAGGCATTGGTTTCAAGTTATTTCGTTGTTTACTTCTCGATAAAGATAAGCGACAATAGGAAGAAAAATTTCTGCCGGAAGTCTTGTCTCTGACCAACCGGCGCTCGCCTGGTTATCGCCGCTTACGTCGACTATGTCCGGTCTCAGCTATCAAAAAGCAACGAAATCCTCCAGCTCGGTACTTTGAGTTTACATCTCAAGGCTTGAAGAATCAACGGCGACATTCACCATGAAGTTCCTCATTCCTCTGGCTTGCCTGCTGGCAGTACTGAGTAAGTCAACGCAGACTGTCTTCATGTCTTGCACAAACGGCGCAATATGAATGACGTACTTAGTAACAGTATAGCCTAACAGATACTAGTGTTGCGGGCCTCTTTGTAATATACCCTTATTTCATGAGGCTACATAGTTAGCAGAATACATATTACTGATAGCCCAGTGGCATGCATTCCGTACTTTAGGTTCTAGTAGTAATAGTGTGTAAGCTTCGATAGTTATGAGCATAGTTGAGTCGATGGAAGCATGCTAAAAGGTGAAAAACAGTTCTTACTTGGTTCCTGTCTCAATAAACTGGCTATGGCAGGAGTATTACACACGTCTATTGCAAGTGGCTGCAGTCACTGGCTGGCAGCCTCCGTAGGCGAACGTTGGTGTCAAGAAGTCCCACTTTAGTTAAGTAACTATAAGCAAATAAATTTTCTTTACCCTTCCCACCAAAAGAAGAATGACAAACCATAAAACTTCCCACCACTACCACCACAAAAGCACGTACACACAAAAAAAGCCATTCCTTTTGTAATGACATCTGTTTAACCATTTCAGCACCGGCTCTCGGCAGACTGATCGTTGGCGGGGTTGAATCCACAGACAACTCCCGACCCTATCAGGTGGCTCTCTATAGCAAGAGCTTCTTTGGTGGTTACTCCCAGTTTTGCGGCGGTACCCTTGTCAACCAACAATGGGTCGTTTCAGCAGCCCACTGCGTGTAAGTATGACACACCACCAGCCCTTCTTTAAACGAAGCAAGCACCGCCAATAGCTGACGGCCTTTTTACTAATTTCTTGATAAAAAAAAACCAAATACGGCCAAATGCAATGACCTTCCATTTAATTCTACCTCTGTCCATGGTGAACAGCCTTGTTTAGTCACCTTTGAGGTAAAGACTTTCCCTTGGCTGGTATAACCTACGCCCGAGCCGGCCTCTGGCCAAATCCCATAGGATCACGTGTTAATTACCTCTGTGCCAGGTGGCGATATCGGATTGTTTACACAAGCGTTGCCTGGGCAAGCCAGGGCCTGTCTTATATATATATCGGTCTCTCTGATGTGTAGGGGGGTGTCGATTGATTGGTGACTATGGCTAAGCCGTTGAGCCCCCCCCCCGGCCCCCTTGACTGGAAAAGGGTATCGTGACCCTACTCTGACGTTTTTGTGAGTTTTTTTTTCTTTATTTGCTGGCACTGAGGGACACCCACTGATCCATTTATTAAACGTCATTAGAAGGGATTGTGGGGTCTATAACAACCTTTTTATATAGGCCGTCAGCGGTTGACGGCTTGTGAGCAACCGAATAAAGGTGTTGGTGCACCGGAGGGATCATTTGACTACAGGTAGCAAAAAAGGGGGCTGGCACATAAGAACTCCCATCATTTCTGCAGGCCTAATAGGCAGGTGCTTGCGGTTTGCGAAAGCAAAAATCTCCAGGGAAAATTGTACCAGCAAGAACGGTACGTCTAATTGAAAAAAACTGGCTAATACTTTAAGGGATGGGGCATGGTTTGTTAAACATCCCTCTTACATTTGCCAAATTGTGCGTGAGGCCATTGCGAGGCGAAAGCATCTTTAGGGATTTTTGCCACAAGCTCCATTTTAGAAAGGATTTTGGCTCTAACCTATCCTACAAGCATACCCAACTGGCATGCTGCATAGGATATACGTGTTTTGCATGAAAGAATCGCTCGACTTTGATCAATGTTTCATTTTCCGACCGAATCGCGCAACCCTGCTTGCAACGCAAAGGAAAACGGAAAGAGGTTGCATGCCCAAAACCCACCGGGTTTACCAGGTTTTGCATTTAACATTTGTCTCTCGCTTTTTATTGGTAAAAGGTCAAGCAGAACTCTCTACGTAGGTTTGGGATATCACAGCAAGAACAGCCACGGTGGGTCCGGTCAACAGCTTGTCACGGGCACGTGGTATCAGCATCCTTCATACAACAGCGGTACTCTCGATAATGACATCGCCTTGATCAAACTAAGCACCAGTGCCAACATCGGCAACGGAAAGATTGCGGCCATTAGCATCGGCAGCAGCCAGCCTGGTTCAGGGACGAACCTGCTCGTGAGCGGATGGGGTACAACATCAAGTAGGTTTGCCTTGAATTATGTCAAGCAGACAACGCATACCAGATCAGTCATACGCACGCGCGAGGTTGATCCTCTGGGCGGTAACGTGCGGCTCCGCAGGCAGTGAACATGTTAACAAGTTGGTGTAAAGTCAGGAACATTAATATCAAATGACCTTGTCTTTCTGAAATACCGATCTGGCTAATACGGGCGATTCACAATAGTGCGCCCCCAAGAGTCTGCAACGTTGTCGTCAACTTTTTCTGAACGTGCATTGGGTCAATAGATTTCGCATTGTGATTGGCCAATACGTTGCAGACTCTTGGTGGTGAACTACCGTGAATCGCCCGTATTGTGAATGCCTTTGAAACTTATACAGAATAAGGTTGCAGCAATGTGAAACCCGCGAATATCTCTTGGTTATGTACTACTCTCGTCGCCCGAAGTACCATCTATTTTTAATACAATTTTCTTATTTACGAAATCAGAAAAGGGAAATTCCCCTTTTCTGGCCCACCCCCAAATTCAATATAACACTACTGTTGTCATCCCAAGTCGAAAACCTTGACAATTTTCGACAATTCGTTCGCATAATTGGTTCTCCATGTCAAGCTATACCCAAGGCCCAAATCTAGAAGTCACATTAAGCCAACCGAACAACCAATCACGATGGCATTATGGATGGTTTGGCATGTTGATTGCTTGGCTCGCTGGGTGGCCCATAAGTTATTTTCCTGGTGGGTAACGCTGGTTGGGTCTGGGATTTTGAATCCACATTTATCTCACACAGCGCAAAGAGTGCTTATGGATGTGCATGGATCTGACTCAATGTAGTAAAGTTTGAACGCTTTTTTCATGGTGATGATAGGTGGGGGTTCATCTTCAAGCGTTCTGAGGGAAGTGGTGGTCCAAGCGGAGTCCCAGAGTGAATGCGAAACCGCCTACGGATCCTCATCGATCACTAGCAACATGTTTTGCGCGGCTGCTTCCGGAAAAGACTCCTGTCAGGTAAGCCATTTTGTTTCGCTGGTACAGGGGGCGAGATATGGAGGGGCCTGTACAATGTTAGCCGTTCGTGTAATTACCCTATGGACAATATCCTCTCTCGGGTTCACCTTGAAGCCATCTCTTTTAGAGGAGGTGTTGGCTTTGGAATGCTTATGAGCTCATTGGTTTCGCTATCTTTAGAAGATCGTCTTCACTATCAATATAAAATATGACGAAGACAGCCCTTTGTCGACCCCCCCAGCTGAAATATGACATTGTAGACCTACTTTTGACCGGCATGACTTCCGATTGACACTTTGTATGATGGAATCGACTATTATACCTGTCGTATGCGAGCGGGATGCCCCCAACTCTTCCTTAAATAACCCGTTCCATCCTGGTTTGAGGATGATGGGTCTCTGTGGGCAGAACTTTGATAATGGCTTTCAACGGTTTGAATTCCTGTTCCCTTCGCTAGGGTGACAGCGGTGGCCCAATTGTCAGCAGCTACGGGTCTAGCCCCGTCAGCGGCAGCACCCCCAGCCCGACCTTGCGGGGCATTGTCAGCTGGGGTTACGGCTGCGCTGATTCTAGGTACCCCGGCGTCTACACCAACATCGCCAACTACTGTAGCTGGATATCATCCACTACCAGTGGGGCCGTCAGCTGTTAAAAAGGAAGCCACCGGTGTAGTCGAGGGACGGACGCATTTATACTAATCATGCACAGGAGCTACGACGGTATATCGGTTGCGCTGCCTCTTGGCATTCGACTTAAGACGTTTGCTAAATCGAACTGAGATTATGCAAAATTTCAAAATAAACTATTGTCAAAACAATTAAGAATCCAAATATGAAACAGCACTGAAGCACTCTAGAAGTGAACTATACACACTTTGCTACTACTTATCTCTCCTTTTGCACATAAATTCTTCAATTTCTTTAATTAGGACAAAACTGACATGTGGTCCAAATTGATGCAAAACGGAGTGCAAAAGAATGCAAAAAAGCTGAGTCATAAGACATTTCTGTCTTTTCTTCCGATTTCTCCGATAAAAACCACAACTGAATTGTCTTTCCGGTCTCCAAAATGCAGTGAGACCACTTCAGACCTTCACAAGACCACACGAGACCGGCACAAGACCAACACAAGGCCTCCAGTCTGAATTCAAGTCACAAGCTATTCAAATGAACTGCAACAAAAGCTTTCCTTTGTCATAGTTCACCCTGTTACTTCTGACTGGTTTGTCCATGATCTTGTCCATGGTCTTGTCCATGGTCTTGTCCATGGTCTTACCCATGGTCTTGTGTCTGGTCTTGTGTGTGGTCTTGTGTCTGGTCTTGTGCACGGTCTCAACTACAACACTGCCAAAATGTCTTCATTGGACAGCTCCGTGTTATTATGCGATCATGACTTCACACGATTAGATCTTACGGACCAGGACCCAAACCTCGGTGCATGTTTTGATTTGATTTGACCAAATAAAGCAATCTGATAGCATAAGAAAATTGTATATGTCTTCAAATTGTTGTTGTTGTTGTTGTTGTTGTTGTTGTTGTTGTTGCTGCTGCTGCTGCTGTTGCTGCTGCTGCTGCTGCTGTTGCTGTTGTTGTTGTTGTTGTTGTTGCTGCTGCTGCTGCTGCTGCTGTTGCTGCTGCTGCTGTTGTTGTTTGTTGTTGTTTGTTGTTGTTGTTGTTGTTGTTGTTGTTGTTGTTGTTGTTGCTGCTGCTGCTGCTGCTGCTGCTGCTGCTGTTGTTGTTGTTGTTGTTGTTGTTGTTGTTGTTGTTGTTGTTGTTGTTGTTGTTGTTGTTGTTGTTGTTGTTGTTGTTGTTGTTGTTGTTGTTGTTGTTGTTGTTGTTGTTGTTGTTGTTGTTGTTGTTGTTGTTGTTGTTGCCCTCTCGGTCCCCAAACATCGATACTCGCGGATTCAAACTATTCGGCTATGCAAGTCCGTATTCGGGAATTAATAACAACACATGTCCTAGTGAAGTAGAATCTTCATGGTCTGTCGCTTAATTATGCGTGCGCCTGCGCATTTTTCTTAGTCGACTGCTTCTTCTTCTGATGGTGAAAGCCTCCTGGTGAGTCTGGACTGCCTCAACCTCCCCAACCCCACCGTTCGACCCCTCATTAGGCAAGTTATTTGACACTTCGGATTTCTCCCCCTCGCTCGTCCCCGCCCCTCCCTCATCTGCTGACTCAGTGACTGAAACTACAAACAGCAGGCCAGACACCTGTAAGTATACAGTGGGTACATACGCCAGGGTCTCATCATTCTCTAACTCAACGAGCCCCACCCACCCACCCATTACAATATACATATTTATGTGAATCGAATGCAGATAAAAATGGAGGGTGTTCATTCGCCACCCAAGAATTGGACCCGTTTTTCTGTGTTACCATTCAATTTCTGTAACATAGACTGAGGCATCAAAACTCACAAACTTATAGCCTAGACCCGTCAAATGAGGTCTGCGCTCGAGACGATTGATACCGCCAGAAGCCAGCTGGGTAAATTTGACATAGTCGCCAAGCCGGAGCGAAGCATGCAAATTTAGTGCTGAGCATAATGTTTACACGCTGGTGTGGGTGTATCGATGACGCGTCCGTGTATTATTTGGTCGCACTTCGCAAACTTTTCACAGAAAAAAGCCAAGAATAGTCCGTCGATGTACCCAACCCTGGCCAGTTCATAAAACAAAGATCATACGGCTTAGGACTTACTATTTTAGGCACAATCGAGTATTTAAAATGCACCTCGACTTGCTGGAAACATATATTTTCTATGCTTGCCAGAAGGGCTACCGCCATAATATTACTGCTTATTTTGTCCCGACAAATTGGTGTATTTAATAGAAAATGTATTTCTTTGGGTTCTTTTGAATGTAGCTCATGTCGCTTGACTAGCCCTTAGATGGCACAGTGAAATGGCAAAAGTTTACCCAATAATAAATCAACCACCAACCCGATTTTCCTTATATATCGTCCCAAACCTTGCGATGACTTTTAAAGTAACGGCCGTTTAAATTTTGGATCAATGGATCTGAGTACCCTGTAAGTACTCAACTTCAGACGATCCAAGTAGATTCAGATGATAGTTGTAGATATATAACGGACTAATTTAATAAAAATCTCTAATAATTCGGCTCACTGTGTGGTACCCTGTTTATTTTACCATACTCACTGCTTTGCTGTATGTTTCACCAAGGACACTCAAAATGCATTCACGTAAAAACAGCAAAGAAACAATAAGCAATGAAATAATAATTCCTAGATGAGAAGGTAAACCATTTTTGTATGCTATCTTCTCAAACTTTCACGATGTCACCACTTCTCTAAACTGAACAATTTTGTCATATGATAGTAGTGACTCAGGGTAAAGATATATCTCAGCCAGTTGAAAAAGTGATCTGAGATCAGTCTTTAAAATTCACGTTTGTGTATTTACAATTTCAGATTATTTACGCTATTTACAACGGAGTCCAAGTCAGATTAACGATTTGTTCGGTGCGCCCTTAAATTTGGAGTGATAGATTACTTATAACTTATTACTTTACTCTTTTACCAGATTTGCGAGAGCAAATGTTATTTATGGATAATTGTTAAATTCTTTTCTTAAATCAAATTCAGTGAGTCCATGACAAATGTGGCTACTCCCTTGACAAGTAAAGATGTGAGTTTCTACTCCGTAACCGTGAGTTTGGTCGGTTCCGTGGCGGTCCAGTCAGGTTCTCCTCTCAAGGAGTGACTTAGCTGTTACAGGCTACCCGGAATTCGAACTATCCTACGTTGTAGTGGGATGTAAGGGGAATTCTCAAAACCCAAAGGTTAGGGCCATGGTTATTTCAGGTAACGCAATTTGACGGTTTCTTAGCTGAGTGTGGCAAAAATTTGGGACCGGATTCTGAAGGATCGTACTAGATTTAGCTAGATCTGACCATCGGATCGTACCTGGACTAGATTTTCTCCGGCCGATCGTCATCCGCTTCTTCAGAGACCTTAGGGAAGTACGTATATACCGATCACTTGCAAACACTTTCAGCTCACACACTCGATGTTACGGCCTTGAAGATCTAAATTGGTCTCACACACACTTAAGCTTTCCAAGATTAAAATCTACCCCAAAACACATGAATATAAACAAAGTGAATCCGCGAGGAAAATGCTGGTTGTGAACAAAACGAACATTTATTATGACCGTGTCCAGGCGGAAATAACGTACCGTAAACCCATGTCAACTAGGAACGCACCGCTCGTTCGCCTCCTAAGCCACCTATGGTAAGCGAGGAATTTTACGTGTGATACGATCTGAGAAACTCCAAACTATTTAAGAATTTGTAAGCTTGAATTTTCTCCGACGTAACAAAGAAATCATACAAGATCACACGGATACAGAACAAAACAGTTATGAATTAATGAGAATGTTACACTTTGTAAAAAAAATGGATAGCAAAGAAGGTGCTGATTGGCACTAATTTATAATGGTAAGGATAAAGAATCAAGACTGATTTTATACAAATAAGATGATCTTACGGGCGAGAGCGTGACAGGCCCTATGTATTGAAGAATGCTGGACTCCACAGATGGCATCCTTGACGGTGCAAAATGAGCTGGAACAGGGGCAACGTTCAATAAGAGTGTCCGGGCTCGAGACGAAACGGCGACGGCGTGATGACCTTCGCAGTGCATTGTGGGAAAGTGTCTGCAAATTCTACTCGTCGACTTCACGTGGGGAACTTGACTAATTCCCAAGGTTCGTTTGCCAAGTGAGAAGATTTTAAAGTGTATTTTGGGTAGCAATAATCAACCATTTCTTTCTTACTTAGCATATGCCTCAACCTATCAAAAATCTCCAGAAGTTGTCTAGCTAAAAGCCGAAATGCGAAACGACGACTTTGTTGGCCGTAAACTTTAAAAAAAATGCCTTTCTGTGGAAACCAATTGACTCTGTTTTGCGAATCGCCCCTAGCCTTTCGAAATACAACTACCAAGTGGTTTTGAACAATCTGCATCAACTTACTCATTACTGCTAGCAGCAAGCCACCGAGTTTATGCAGCTAGTCGCTGGAGACATAAAACCAGACTAGCAAAATGGGGGATTCTGGTGTTCTTATAGCCAGGACCGGACTAGTAGTACGTGCCAGTAGTACGTACCATAAGAGGCAATAATTAACCAGTCGAACCCGGGTCGGTCAGAGACAAGACTTTAGGTCGAAGATTCTTTGCAGCTGTCGTTTATCTTTATCGGGGTGTAAACAAGCAAAAGAACTCGACCACAAAGCAATATCGAAACCACTTTTCGGACGTGACTTATTTTCTATAAACCGGGCAGTACACCAAAGTCACAAACAGGATCGCAACCTTTTAAGACTTTTTAGAGGATGGGCCATGTATTTACGTGAAAAACAAAAGGCCAGAGCCTGGACAAATACCTGCATTCGTGTTGCACAATACTCAAGGCAAAATCATCAAAGCCTTTATCAATCTGCCCTCGCATAATGGTGTGAACTTCGGCTTCGAGCACAGATGAGTAAAGAAATACCTCTCGGTAAATTAAAAAAAAGTGCCAGTATATCGGATTTTAAGTTACCCATCGGGCTATATCATTAAAACAAAACAAGAGATAAGAAAACGAAGACAAAAATCAAAATCTGACCTGTGACGAGAGTATTGAATAACAGCCAAGTAAAAGGCTTCAGTCAGTTTAAACAAAACGTATAGTGTGCTCGGTGTATCACATTAATTATTTGCAATGGAACACTTTGTTACAAGGCTGAGCATGCGGTATGGATGGTCATTTCTTCTATATGTTCATAGCATCAACTGAAAGGGTTTGATCCGGCGGTCTATTGTCCCTGATCCTACTTCTTCATGGGAGTCTCTTCTCTTTAAACCTTTAAGACATACACTAAACATGTACATGATGGGAGTGCAATTCAGTTTAACAAGATTTGTCCCAAGTTGGACAGAATTGGGGCTCAGTCATTGATCTTTAAAATAAAGACAATGGAGATCAATGGGTTCAGTTGTGATGACGTGTGGCAATGTTGTTCCGATGTTATAGCCACAAGAAGAACCAATGTCATTGAAATAGGTCATTAAAAGAAAGTCCCTTTGGGCCCCGAGTTGTTCAAGGAGAGGGGGCAATTTTCCAAGCAACCGAGGCTCCTTTGGAGGGAACTGCACTTCGCTGGTTCACAAACGACTATGAAATGCATTCACCAAGGTTGCGTTGCTTCCAACATGAAATGAACACTCCCAACCACATTTAAAACCGATGAGGGGGTACTTCTGCTCAAGGTGGATAGTTAGACCCTGGAGTTGGTAAATTTCTGAAAACCACTGTCACATTCCACGTAGGCCTATGTTAGTGGCAGGCTCTCATGGGCCTCAGGTCAAACGCTCCTGTCATCAGTCTCCTGACTAGCGAATAAGAACTATAACTTCGGTCCCCTGTGTCGGTGTGACGAGTGCTGACAAATTAATCCTAGTAAGGTTTAAGCTGTTACATTGACTCGCCAAGAAATGATACCAGAGTTTGTCAAGTTGGATGAGGCTCTTTCCATTATCAGAACTACAAATCTATCTCCTGAGTGCAGACTCGTGGCACTTTTGTTTGGTTGTGTGGTAAAGCGCCAAGATGGGTCGATAACATTTGGAAAGTGAGTCCTGGAATGCCTTAATTGATGTCAGCGCGGGGCGCTTCCCTGGCAAGTAACATGCCGTCAGCCTCAGACGGTCGCACATTGGCTGGATCAAGGAAGGGAGAGAAGGCAGTTACGTTTTATTGGCAAGGTAAATGGGATTCTTGCCCGCAGCTATAGTGTTGTCAGAAACTATGCTTGAGTATGACATGGCCAAAACCTCACCCTGCTTAATAACTAATACAGCGAGCACTCTGTTTAATCAAACTGAATGGAGCAGACATAGAAGCGATTGTACTTTACCAACGAACAAGTCCAACGTAAGCGCGCGCGTCTGTAGGGATGGCTGTCGTCTGCTTGCCGCAAAACACGAAGCAAAATTTGGCAGATTTAAACTAGATGCAAGAATATCATTGTCAGATTTTTAGTGGCTTCCACCTAAAGTCATTTCGAAAATTACGCGATGTAGACTTTGCTATGGAATTCTTTACATCTGGGATGTGTGGGGCAGTCAGCCAGATCTTCTTTCCATACGCCATGACAAAATCGTGGAAATTAGTGACAAGCTGAACCACAGTGTTGTACATAGGCTCCCATCATGACATTATCTGCTTTAGGGTGGACAGATATCCTATTTTCATCTGCAAAGCTGGACTGTAATGCTAAAAGCAACCCTTTAGCTCAAGCCAACGGGAGAATTTGACACGTTTGGTTGCGGCAGTCAAGCTGTTCCCCCACCCCCCGTGGGAGCATGCACGCAAAATGAGCCAATTCTGTTGTCAGATTTTTTTATATTTGTCCGTTTACTGATCATAAGTTGTGATTTATAAACGACGTAAATAAGTTATTGGCTTAGTAACTCAATTTTATTTCTGGTGGAGAATAATCAATATTTTTATCTGCGCTTGTAGCGGAGGTTCACTGGTAATTTGCGTAACGGGGTTGATAAAAGCTTTGATAATTTTGCCTCGAACTTTTGGTAGCAATTAAGCAAAGGTAGGTCTGTGTCAAAACGTTCTTTACGTCTTCAACCGTATAGGCCTACAGTCTTTCTAGGACTCCAGAAGTTTTTTAATGACACGGTAATGGATGATGAGCAGATCCTCACTTTGCTCTGCACCACCTGCTCATGAAAAACCATGTATTTAGCTCTACTCTAGGTTTCCCGCAAATTTTCATACATTTTTGTTAAACTCCACCTTCGTCTCTAAACTCCATTGCTTTTTATATGCTTGATTTAATATTTAGACGTTAATTTTGGATTTTGTTCAGTTTTTTGCAATGCCACACTTTTTAATGAAAGACTATTGGGCGTTGTCGTCCACCCTTGCCGAACGTACGATAGATGCAACATTAGAATGTCAACTTGCGATAATTTCTTTCAATTTTGTCACATGATTGAATACTGTCTATCTATCTTTGTGCATGGTCGTACATCGACCGATGAATTCGTCGAACAAAGTCTAATTCAGTCCTTAAATTATGTGCGTAATCATCGGGTACGGCGATTTCAATCTGACTAAATTGAATGGCCAAACAATGTCGAAAGGATCACAACCATTGGTCATTATTTTGGAGTGACCGATGATTAAATTCAGTGCAGCATTTTGCGCGTTTTCCCGAGACAAATCTGAACTTAACTGTTTGAACTGGAATAGAAAAGTTTGAAAATGTGGAGAAACATCTACCGTTTGTTTTACCTAGAGTTCCCATTACACACCAGACAATAATCAGCTCAACGTTGTAGCGTGTATCTGACCTCCATTACTGAATTCTCCATTCAAAGAGATGCCAGATAAAAAAGCCACCTCCCAAAAGTGGTTTAGGTACTGTTTTGTAGTCGAGTTCTTTTGCTTGATAACATCTCGATAAAGATAAACGATAGGTGACAAAAATCTACCAGAAGTCTTGTCAGCGACCAACCCGCGCTCGGCTGGTTATCGCCGCTTGTGGCACGTACTACCGGCACGTACTGTCGGCACGTACTGCTAGCCTGATTCAGGCTATAAAACAGCACCACAATCACTCATCTCGGTACTTTGGGCTCAAGTCTCAAGAAAACAACTGGTATAGTATCAACGGCAATATTCATCATGAAGTTCTTCGTTCCTCTGGCTTGCCTCCTGGCAGTACTCGGTAAGTTGATGCAGATTGTGTTCATGTGCGATGCAAACCGTTCAGTATGAACGTGGCATATACGCTATCATGGCCATCTCTGTAGCTTAATATATTAAGCAGAATGCATACGGAAAAAATATTACTATAGTTACATTTGGTTCTAGTGAATATAAATGAGAACTGTTTACATTTATCAGCCTAGATGTGTGTACTTATTATGAGCATGGATGGGTCAAAGGAAGCATGTTGCTGAAAGGTGAAAATTGAGTCCTGTCTAGATTAACTGGCTACGACTAGGAGTATACATGCGTCTATAAGAAGTGGCTGTAACTACTGGCTGGTGGCTTTCACAGTCGATTGTTGAATTACGTGTAAAGTATAACAGCTTTAGAAAAGTTACCATAAAGCAAAATTAATGGTTTCTCTTTAGAGTTAAAGCATAACCACCGCACACTCGAGTTTCGCTATTATGACTTCTGTTCAAACCATACTTATTTCAGCACCAGTTCTCGGCGAACAGATCGTCGGCGGGTATGAGTCCAAAGCAAACAGCAGACCCTACCAGGTGGCCCTCTATGACTCGAGCAGTGGTAACTTCCAGTTTTGCGGTGGTACCCTCGTCAACTCAAGATGGGTCGTTACAGCCGCCCACTGCGTGTAAGTATGACCCAGTAGTTCTTTTTTATCCCTTTGATTCAAGTCACCCGACCATTACTATTCAGTCACATTCGCAGAAGGGACCAACACGTAGGCTAACTATCCCTTTGTCATAATTTATTTTATGCTTGATATGTTTTCGCGAAGGTAGAAAGGCCTATGAAAATTTTACCAGCAAAATGGTACATAATGTAATCATTTTGAAAAGAAATAAACTCGCAGATAGTTTGTTAAGTTATGTCTAGGGATTGGATAGGGTTTATTTATTTATTCTCTTCATCTGCCTGCCTGATTGTATGCGAGGCCATCGCGCGGCAGAGCCAGCCCTAGCGATGATTTAGTTTTCATATACCTTTTGGGTCCTTTCTTTGCTCCTTCGCACGAAAGGTTGGACCAGCATTGATCTGTCCTAGTGTCATTTCTGACCCTGCCGCAACCCACTGTTTTAACAACAAAATGACGTCCCCCGCCAATCTTATGTCCCAGCTTATATGGCTCTGTTTTAAGGAACACGTGAATAGGCTACCCTTAATGTTTTGTTAACCAGGTTTTCTATTTTACTATTCGCTTATTGCTTTCCGTTTGTGAAAAAAAAGGAAGGGCAGCTCTGTCTACGTAGGTTTGGGATACCATGACAAGTACAGCCACAGCGGGTCCGGTCAGCAGTTTATCAGGGGGACTTGGCGTCGCCATCCGTCATACAACAGCGGCAACCTTGATAATGATATCGCCTTGATCAAACTGGACAGTAGTGCCAACACCGGCAGCTCAAAGATCTCAACCATCAGCATCAGCAGCAGCAAGCCTTCTTCGGGGACAAGCCTGCTCGTGAGCGGATGGGGAACAACGTCAAGTAAGTCTACCTTTAAAGAATGCGTTTGATATTCAACAGCGTAAGCTAAAGGTGAGACGCTCTTCGCTTATTCCACACCCTCACCAATACGCACACTCGAGGCTGATCTAGACCGACCTCGACTCCATGGGCTCCGTGCGCGTTCCTTCACTAGATCGCGCAATCCATAGTGAGACCTAACACGGTGCGGCAAGATCTACCCATGGGAACGAGGTTGGATCTAGACAGCCTTGCGCCGATCCACGCGTACGCACTGAACACTATCAAACTGCGTGATGGCGGGTGCGTTGCTCTCGAATGACCTGGCCGTTTTCAAATACTATACAGGCTTATTAGCATTTATCTTAATAAGGCTGAGTTAGATTTAACTGCAACAATTCGGAAACCGCGGATATCTCTTGGTACACGCCACTTGGTTTCAATTAATTTTCTGTCGTGGCCAAGATCAAAACAGGCTAATCCCCTCCCCCGTAGACTTTTCTCGTGGAGACCACAGGGTTAGCACTCCTGAATATGTGAAACGGACCTTTTTCTTACCTAAGATCAATGAAACGTCCAAAGTCGAAACGTTGGCATTCCACACAAATCCTTTGGCGACAACCAACCAATCAAACGTGGCTGGCTGGGCATTTTGATAAGTTGGCTCGCTGGGTAGTTTCAAAGAGATTTGGCCTATCATTGGGCATAGGATTTTCAATCCAACTTCTTTTAACACAGTGTGAAGAGTGCTTATGGATGTGTATGGATCAAGTTCACTGCATAACAAAGCCTCTTTCGTTTAATTATTGAGGTGGAGGGTCAAGTTCCAGGAAGCTGAGAGAAGTGGTGGTTAAAGCAAAGTCTACGAGTGATTGCAAAAAAGCCTATGGATCCTCATCGATCACTGGCAACATGTATTGCGCGGCTGCTTCCGGAAAAGACTCCTGCCAGGTAGGTCATTTTTGTTTCGCTGGTTCAAGGGCGAGATACATGTGGAGGGGTTGACATCACTGCATGTATATTGCATGCGCAGACCTGAAGTGAAATGTTCGTGCAAGACTAGTACGCTGTGAACAATCCCCTTGAACTTTCTTGGGACCACCTTGAAGCCATCTCTTTTGGAGGAGGTGTTGGCATTGGCAGGCGTGGTTGCCGAGTTACGTAGCTCATTGTTTTCGCTATCTTGCCTGAATCGTCCTTAAAGTCAATATAAAATGTGACGAAGGTAGCCCTTTGTCTTTCCCTAAGCTTGCCGCATTCATGCCATTGTAGATTTACTTCGGCCAGCGTGACTCCCGATCGATATCAAAGATCTTAAACCGCCGCTTAGCGAATACGTGTAAAACGTCGTTATCGCATGGGCGCCATTTCGGTTGGACTGCGCATGTGCGGTGCATGTTGGTGCAGAGGCGCAGGCGCCGCGACAGGCACGCACACACATTAACGTTCACAAAGATTAACGGCTTTGAATTGCTTGGTTTCCCCACATTAGGGTGACAGCGGTGGCCCAATTGTCAGCAACTACGGGTCTAACTATCACAGCAGCGGCACCAGACTGCGGGGCGTTGTCAGCTGGGGTTACGGCTGCGCTGATTCTAGGTACCCTGGTGTCTACACCAACATCGCCAACTACTGTAGCTGGTTATCATCCACTTCTGGAGGTGCCGTCCGGTGTTAGAAAGGGGCTCACCGGTGGCCAAGGGACGGACGCGACGCTGATTGGAAGAGACCTACGCAGTCACTCGGTATTCGACTACCGATTTTAGCTTATAGAGCTGTGATTAAACAAATATCAAAATGAATTATTGTCGAAACAATTTTGGAATCCAGCAAGAGGAACATGCTCTTAACAAGCAAAGTTTACACACTTAATTAACGACTACCAGCTTTTCCCCTTTGTTCACTTCCTGTTTGGGACATCTCAAATGACAATAAAAAGCTGGATCACAGGACCTTTCGAATTTTTCCTTCCATTGCTCTTACACAAACCTCGTCTGAGGTCTCTTTCCTGTCTCAAAAGTGTCTTACTTGGAAAAACCTGTGTTCTTGATATCATGACCTCATAATTATGATTCGATCTCAAAGACCAGGACCAAAAACCTTGGTGCATGCTAAATTTAAGTTTTGATTTGAACGAATAAAACAAATGCATAAAAACTGAGATTATCTTCATTAGTTGATTTTTTCCATGAGTGAAAGATCTTTCATCGGCTCTTAATCCCTAAACTTCTATATCCTAACAGCTTCAAACTAGTCAGATATAAGCAAGTCTGGATTCAGGAATTGATCAACACATGCCCCCAAAAACATTCCCTGACGGTTGGCGCCTTCAAAAAAAAAGGTCCAAATTAGAAATGGCGCCACCTAGTGACGCCCAAGAACCCGTTAGCAATGCGTTTCCCTGAAAATGCAGGATTATGACCACAGTGGCAATTTTCTTTCCGATCTCACAGGTGTTAGCAGCAACATTCTTTTTTTAAAATCTTTCCCTCCCTAGAAGTGACCTGCCTCCATGCAAAACAGATCTACAAGTTGGAAATTTTGACCAAAATACCCTTAGATGGAATCCACAAGACCTAAATTCTTTATTTATAGAAATATCTCTATCCCGGCACCTTTCATTGTAAACTGCAAGTGGGATCACAGAATACGTTTGCCGGCAGGAATACGCCTTGAGCAGAAGCACTCCCTCATCGGTTGAGGAGAGCCATATTGATAAGAGTGTTCATTATGTTTGTAGCGATACAACCTTAACGCTTGCAAATAGTTTGTCAAGCGCCACCAGTACCAGAGGAACCTCCGTTGCCAAGAAAATTGCGCCCTCTCTTGGTCCAGCTCGGGGCTCATTAATGAAATGCTTGCCGAGAGAGTGTAAAATCAGTGGTCACGCGAGAAAGTTTCAATGAAACATATTGGCCAGGGCACGGTACGCTCGTCTTCACCGACGTAATTATTTGAACACACAATAGGAAGAGCACTGATAAAGCAATTTCATGTTCATAACAAACAATATGTCAGGTCACAAGTCTCTCTTTTTTCTGTTATTGATAATACTTGTTAAAACAAGGTAATTTGTAAAGATCCAAAAAGACCTTGTTATTAATAATGTTGTAAGTGTTCTACTGTATTTCCTTTACGTCACCAAACATATGTCCCAGTCCTAACAGGCTAGGGTATCTAGCGGGGGCAGAAGGAGGGACGACAAGGACAGACAGATTCAGAGCCAAAGTTTTTGGTGGGGACAAACTTTTCTTTTCCAATTTGGATTTTATAATGAAACCTTTTACGGTCGTCCTGAGGGGTAAAGTTGTATTTGGAGGCGTTTTTTATGTTTTTTAAAATTGAAATGAGACGTACCCAAAGCATCGCCCTTTCTTTTCATTTTTCCAAAAGCTTGACTCAAGGGTAAATCCCCATAGCACCCCCCTTCCCATCCACTTTTGGGAGCCTGGCAGGGCCAGGGGGCAAGTTGTCCAGTGCTAATGTGTCCAACTGCTAATTTTGTTCAGAAAAAAACTTCTTATCCTGGCACCTAAATTAGTGTTTTACAAGACGATTAGACAGTTAACTTTCAATATTCTTCGGAGGCTTTCACAGTCACATCCCAAACGTCTCCGAGTGTGTATTACGGTTTGGGCCGGACACTAAAAGAGGACCACCTTATGTTAGTCGCTCCAGAGCGCATTAGCGCTCCAAAGCTGCATAATAAATAGAGTAGCGCCATCTTCAGACGTTGGGACCAAAACTGCTATTCACTATGCGTGCACTACAGCTTGCAGCTATTTTTTGCTTTAGAACTGTCCATATGCGGCTCTGACACACAGTAATTATTTTGCTTCCAACTATTGAGACATTCATGTGGCAGCTTTTTTAACCGGCAACGCTTTTACGAATAGCGCCCCCTCGTGACGAAGATTGAACGTTTTCTTAACGTTGGTGAACGTGATGTATTGAAGATACATGTACATCATTCTATGCGTACGTGGTCAATGCGTTTGTACACGAAAGCATCGAGTGGTGCACGCATAATGTACAGTGTACGAGTGGTATCGTACGGACGTCTGAGACGTCGGTTCTGGGTAGAATGTATCATTTTTTGGTCGGTTAGGAGCGTCAAGTCTCGTAATACTCCTCACAAAGTTAACTGTCTGGCAGCCCATGAGCTGGGTTGCGATACTGTCCTCTGAATTGTGCAACAAGGCGGTGCTCAAGCGCGTATTTTAGGACGTGACTATCTCGATGTTGGTCGTACTTTGGTGGGCATTCATTCACAATCGCTGTTAAGCACCATGTTTATGTAGGTCTTGGTGTTATGCAAATCGACATCGTCAGATCATCGATGGCCTTTGACCTGTGTGTGGTTGTACACAAAAGCACGTGGACTTGAGGTTGCCGCACCAGCCCGTGTTGTCCATCATGTCTAGTCAGGCAGAAGCTTTGCCTGTAAGTACTGGCCACCCAGAATCGTGGAATTTGAGGCCAGATACTGTGGATAGATCCAGCATTTGTGAAGTTTCTGAGCACCAGAACTGGATGGCCAAGGAGGCCAGTGATGATCAAGATGATATTGGGAGTTGTCCAAGTGGCAGTGTGCCCAGTCAGGCCAGTGCAAACAGCAAGAACTCGGAAGTGAAACTCGAACAAGCTTGTCTCCATGAATTAGACAATCAGAGGCGATTGTCAGGATCAAATGATGATGGTTCGGCAGTTGAGGTGAGTGCAAAGAAGAAACGACATGCTTCGGTGTCAAATCCTGGGAATCACAAACAGGTAGGGCGGAAGCGTCGGAAGACCACAGACCGCAGTGCTTCCCACCCAAAGTTCCTGATGGGAGGAAGCATCACGGACCCCTTGAACCTGAACAGTCTGTGCAACGAAGAGGTCTCGCGCTGCCTGAATGCAGCCACGCCCATCTCCTCCCCTCTCCCGCTCATCAACAAGGACCCCAATCCAGTGCTGGTTCCGATCGACTTGAGCGATCCGCTCAAGCTGAACACAGTCTGTGGAGAGGTGGACGATGTGGCTAGCCTGACACGAACCCTGACCCCAAAATTGGCCAGCAAGAAGCGCAAGAAACGCATGGACAAGATAACCGAGTCGCACAGTGCTGACGAAGCCACGATTATCAAGAGCAAGCCATCCAATCTGAATCTGGAAGGTGCCAAAAGACTGCAGCACCACGGAAGCACCTCCAAGATAGTGGATAAAATTGTTTCACCGGTCATCCCTGAGAGCCAAATTTATCGTAAACGTAAAAAGCAGGAGCCCACGGCAAAAATCTCCAGGGCTCTGCTGATCGAGAGAACAGATTCCAAGCCAAAAGAGGTCAGCCCGGACAAAAAGACACCCCCTCCCAAGAGGGACAGGACACCTGAGAAGCGCAGGTACAAACGCCAAACGAGCAAAGAGTTACCAAAGTTCAAAGAACAGAATAAGAAGTTTCAGTATGGGAACTACCACCGGTACTACGGTTACCGAAACCCCGACCAGGAAGACGACTCTAGAATCCCCTTCCTGAAGAGGAAATGGTTTGAGGGGAAAACCTGCCTGGACATTGGCTGCAACTCTGGTCACTTGACCCTCTACCTGGCCAGGAACTTTGCTCCGCAGAGGATCACCGGAATTGACATTGACGCAACTCTGATTGGGATTGCCCGGAAGAACATTCGCCACTGCCTTGAAATGGACAAAAATCCCGGGCATCAGAAATTCCCCGTATCCATGGAGAAAACGTATGGGCCAATAAATTCAACCGAACAACCAGCTGAGAGGAGAAAGACCACGGCAAAGTTCCCTGGGAATATGCTTTTCAGATGTGTAAGCTCTCCAGCCAAATTCATTTGTAAATCTGCTACTTGTGGGGATGCCTTTTGCCTCTCGGTGTTGTACTTGGCACTTTCCAAGTACCAAGGTTCTCTGCCAAATACTGTATTGAACTGGGTAAGAGGGAATAAAGCTGGAGTGCATAGGCATTTGATTGTAAACGCACAAAGGTTGGATTACAAACTAGCTGTTAGACTTAAGACACCCCGGTGTTTGTAAAATTTAAGTTTTAAGGAGAATAGTACTCAGCTGGGTACTTTTGTCCTAAAAACTTAATTTTTATTCAACCGTGATAGAATACAGTGATCAGTTTTCTTTGTTATCTATGTTCACATACTGAATCATCAAATGCTCATGTTTGGTACATTAGCTTTGTTTCCTCCGACATGTATTTAGCAGAGAACTTGATACTCAAAAAGTAATCGACTCCAAAAAAATATGCTACCCTCTAGGATCAATTAACCCTAACCACCAAGCATGTTTTTGGTTTACAATACTCACTACATGTACTACAAACTACTAAGTAATAGCCTGAGCCTGAAGGACCTAGCGCTACAGATTACTACTTCTGGCTAGGTTACTTCCATTGTTATTTGTACAGAGAACAGTAAAGCCATGCATTCATAGTGCCACAGCACTGTATGATACATTGTTTTTTCTGTTGTATTTTATGGCTTCAAAGAACAATACGGTCGTGTCCTCTTACAAGTGGCAGTGCTGATTACTACGTTTTACTACAAGTAGTAATTTGTGGTATTATGTAGGGTTAGGGTTAAAGTGTTTTAGTAGAATTATTCACACATCCAAACATTGTTTGGTTTGATTGTAATACCCAAACCAAACTTCTAAATGTTGTTTATATCTTAGGCTAACTTTGTTCCTGAAAATGATGACATCATGGAGATGCAGAAGCCGGAATATGACACTGTTCTGTGTCTGAGCGTCACCAAGTGGGTCCATCTCAACTGGGGGGATGCGGGACTTAAGCGGATGTTCCGTCGTATCTTTCTCTGCCTCCGGCCTGGAGGCAGGCTGATCCTAGAGTCCCAGGCCTGGCCCTCCTACACCAAGAAGAAGAAGCTGACGGTATGTTTTCATGGGACATAGGGTCAGAGGTCAGTGGTGTAAAGAAAGTCTGTCACTGGACTGGATGAAAGAGGGTTAACCCGGGGGAAGAGGGACGTCATTTGTTTGAAAGTTTGAAAGTCAGTCCTTTGGATGGATCTCATTTGTCGCATGGGTCATTTTGTCAAAGGCTGTATTCTGAGGTCAAAGGGCATTGGTCAGAAGTTACAGGTCCACTATGTTTTTGATGGCACGGCTATTAGACCCAATATAACTGGTTTCAAATGGTCATTGACAAAAGGTAAATAGTCATTTTCGTAGAAAATTGATGGGTTGAAAGGTCGTCATTCATGGATCAAAAGGGTAGTTACATAATGGGACATTTAACTGTTCTTTTGTGAAGTTTTGTAAGACTAAGAGAAAAATGAAATGAGCTCTGAACTTTTAAAACTCTCCTTCTTTTGTCAAAGTACATTTGTCAAACAATTGACGTTTCTTTCTTGCAGGAGACGATTTACAGGAACTTCAAGCAGATCCAGCTCAAGCCTGACAAGTTCAAGGACTACCTCCTGTCCAGCCACGTTGGTTTCTCAAGCTGTGAGACTATTGGGACGCCGCTCAACAAGTCCAAAGGTATGGGTGTGGGAGCCCTCTCTTGTTTGCTTGGAACAGCCGGGCGGACTTGCAGACCGCAGGACGTAAACTCTTTGGGTGTGTTAGGTGGGGCAATGAGTTGATACGCTGGGTCGTTTCGTCTGACGAAGGGTCGAAGGCATGCATTTGTTTCAGAGTGTGATTTGGTGTTGAAGGGAAGCCCAGACATTTGGGGCAATACATCTTGTATTGTAAAGTAAAAGCTTTTCAGCAACTTTTCCCATTTCAAATGACTGTGCATTTATACCTCATTAACCAGATTTAGTCCAAAATTTGGGACTTGCATGTACAGGACTACTCATTGTCATGAATATTATTCATGTTGTAAAATTATCCCTGGATTCCTGAAAGATGTAAAATCCCTCTGTAATTAAATTTATTTACAACCTTATCAGTTGCATTTTTTCACCAAGAACAAAACCTGGTTGTTTTTTTTTTGGGGGGCGGGGGCATTTTGATGGATTTAAAATTTTTATTTCTAATGAGAAGGCAGACATTTAATGAAAAAAACATTCTTCTGCACTTCAGGTTTCCGACGCCCAATTCTGATGTTCACAAAGTTGACCACGTCCAGAGATGGCATAGCCAAGCCAGAGGTGCCTCCCAGCCCCGGCTGTTCGTCGACGACGAGCAAGATGGAACAACTTGTGGTGCCCACCTTGCATGACACGCCCTCTACTGGTGACCGCACACCCCTTGCCGTTCCCCACAAGATTGGTAGCAGACCTTTAGAGTCATCTTGTGCCAAGGGGGAGTGCGCTGCTGTCTCCACCTGCCAAGGCACGAGCATGGACCCCCAGCCGGACGACGGCAAGCAGGCATCACGAGACGACAAAGGGAACAGTGTGGAAGTTGAACAGTCGGACCATCTTCCAAAGAGACAGGCTTTGAGCCAAGCCACAACCGAGACTGAAGAAAAAAAGTTGGACACTAAACGCAGCTTCCATGTGGATGAGTTGGTCGAGGACGGCAAGAAAAGTGGTTCAGAGACCCCTCCAGCAAAGAAACTCAAAGCGGAAGTGACAACAGATAAGTAGCTACAAAGAAAAAAAAAGTGTCTTTTGTTTTTTTCCTTTAAGGCCAGTTTGCTACCTGTTCATGTTTCTCGTTTTGCATTTTGCGTTTTTGAGAACAAAACGTACTTGCATCAAGATCATTAGGTCTGTGGATCATTAGCTTGTCCTCCAATTACTTAATAACACACTTTTTTTCATTAGCATTGCTGATTTGCAAAGAATACTCTCTTAAATTTAGATAACATTTCACCAGTGCTTTTTTCCCTTTCATTTTAGTGTGTGTAACGTTCTTTTTTCATAACTTGCGTGTCCAAATTCTTTCCTCCTTCACATTGAAGACGCTTTCAGAGCAGCATGCTTTTTATGTTTGAAGTGCATGTATGTACAGTGTAGTCACACACTATTTTTATGCAATGCCTCACAAGAATTTTCACCCCGTAGAAATGAATTTCAAATCCTTTTTTTTTTCGTAAATTCCAGCAGATGGAAGTTATCGTGCAGAACAAATCACAACATGTATTAGAAATGAATGATACCTTGATCACGTTTCTTTAGCCAACCGTTTCAAGTACAGTTCTCCTTACTTGAAGTTCTCCTCAGGTTCCAGTCACTAAACTTGACCGTTGCTCTTGCTCCCCTACCACTGGTCAGAATTTTTCCGCATTTCACTCTAGCTAAGTCAAGATATCTGATGAAGAGTGTTACAAGTATGGAACTGTATAATTTGTTAGTTGAACCACACAGTGGAGCTCTGTCACTGTGGAGTATCAACATTTCTGTCTCCAGTCGTCTGGCATCAGGGGTTCATGTGTGAAACCATCAATGTTGGAATGAACTTTCTAAAAGCAACTGGGACAATTTATGTTTAAGGGATTACGTCTTTTCCCTTATAAAGGGAAGTCATTATGCCAAAATAATTTGTCTCAATCAAGCAATTTACATGGTTTCCTGTTTAAGCAGTATTCTCTTTTAAGAAGAGACCTTTTTTTCCCCTTTTCTTTTTTTTCCCCCCCTACGAGGCACGGCTTCCTGTTTTGGGGAAATAGAATAATCTCTTCAAGACTTTTGTAATGATAATGGCACTCGCTGAATTTCATAGGCTGGTGATGTCACCGGCAGTCATAGTGTAACACAGGTGTGAGAAAGGGGACTCATCCCTTCTCCAAGAGGGCTCATTCGTCCCATGTGTCCTATCTCATCCCTCTAGGGAAACAAACCTGATAGTCCCACCGATTGGGGTGTGCTTTTCAGGTTACACTTACAGCATTAGAGCCATATGTCAGGCCTTAATGTCGGCAGTAATTTTATTAGACTCTGTTTGTCCCATCTTCTAACTGCCTTTTTTTTTATACTAAAGCACTGCCAAGAACTGTCAAAATTCAGTGTCCTTGCTCCTTAGGGTCGAGGATAAGGCAGGTTTCATTATAAATAAACTTAAGTTGAATCTCTTGGACAGTTTTTTTCCTGTAAGCGTAACCCTTGATGTAGAATTGATTCAGTAGGCTGATTTGTCAGGACTGAGGAAACTAGTTTGTGTTTAACACAGTCTGCTATCTTTAATGACGAGCAGTATTAATGCATGGACGATATGTTGTACATGTAGCTACGGGGGCATGGATTTGTTGCCATTATCAAAAATACCAGGTGGGGCGGCTGTAGGTAACAGTGCCCTCCTGGATATGGCCAGTCAGTGAAGATAGGTCATCAGAGAGACTTGTGGGAAGTCAATGATGTTTATTCAGCTTTTGGGCCCCAAGGAATTAATTGGCATTTGAATCAAGTTTTAAGGAATTTGGTCGATTTTGGTATCAGGAAGTGTTAACAAAATGGTTTTATTCCTCTCAGAAGCGTTCCTTAGGTTTTTTTAAAGTCACGTTATTAATGCCGATTTCTCAAAAGAGTTATCCAATAGTTTTAAGTGTGCTTCTTTGTCCACTCTTACTATGCCATCTTCATGGATTTTGTTGGATACAGAGACACAAATAAAACATTTGAAGTGTTGCTTTCAAAAGCTCTTTCATCCTGAACAAATTTTGTTGTGTTTTAGTTGAACCAAAAATGATTTAATTGAACTCTTGGACAAGACATTTCTTTATCCTTTATTCCAAATGATTCTGCGCACAGCACCCAGCATTACTAAAGGGTTTTCTTGTTACAAACTGCACTACATTAGCACGTGTAAAAATCTGCATACGTGCCATATGGGAATCTCACCTAGACAGTCCCGTATCCTCCGATTTCAGTATGATTTTACGCACACCCTGGGGGTTAGGGTTTAAGGCCGGTTCCGACTTTGCGCGAGAGTGAAAGCAAATGCGAATTTTTTGACGTCAGATCAAATATTCACATCACAAACACACCACAGTGGAACACACTTTAATTGGAGCGGAATTTGGTGGCAAATTTTTCGTGACGTTAAATTCACTTTCACATTTGCCTCAGCTCAGTCGCTGTAGGTTATTTCAGCAAAAGAATTTGAGATGTTTGAAAGTACAGTGTAAAATCCCGTTGATTACAGTGATTTTAATTTCTTTTTCTGACTTACACATACATATAACACTACTATTTACTTTACATATATGTAAAACTGGTTTGGGGATCATCCTTAACTTTTAGGTCTGTGTTTCTTGTTTTCATGGAAGAACGTTGAACCCCTGAAAATCGAATCACTCAGTCTACCTCTCGTGCTAAGAATGAATTACAATAATAAATCAGAGTCATTAAACAATTTGTTCCAGACAATGAATGTGTAAAGTCGACAACAGGGATTTGCATATGTGGAACCATAAATATCATGATACGTGTATTAGGAATTATACTTCTTTTTACATTTGAAATAAGTTAAAAAGAAACAAAATGTACACAGGACGTGTTCTCATTCAATACAGCCATAGAGATGTCATTTAAATATATTGCAACAAACGAAATACTTCTATGCATTTAAAATGTTTCCGCAAGCAAGTCTTCCTCAGAAATACGATTCTTAGTTATATTTTAAGCAGTTCGCCTCATTTCTCAAAAACTGCTACTCCGTCACAAGTTTTTTTGAGTTCTTATCCAAACTTTTCAGTATTCACACAAATCAAAATAGACAAGCTGACACAAATGTGACGTAATTTGCTGAGCGCACTCATGCAAGCATTGTGTGCATTCTTGACTCTTGGAGGCGTGCGTTCAGCCCTTCTTGGGGGGAAGCAATGTTGGAGCACGTTCATTTGACCTGTGTGTAAGCATCATACCATGTCAGCTTCACGACTTGTAACTGTGGTTGCGTTGTTGCTTAGCAACAATATCCAGAGGACCGAGACGCTCCCTGCATGCGCTGATTCCTGTATTTGTGGTGTGGAAGGTAATTCCAGTGCATGTACATCCCACAGTATTATCAAAGCGTGAGAAAAGCATCAGCAGGAAACAAAGGGTTCTCTCAAGAGGAGAGGACATCGCCATGACAACCACCGTCTCACCTACCGAAGAGCAGCTGATCAAAAAGCCATCTTCCTTGGGAGAGTAGCTGATGAGTAAGCCAGAACTTGGCTACAGTTTGCAGGGTCTTGTCAATAGTTGGCAACAAGTGTGAGTGGCAAGTAAATCAGCATTCTCCAGGGCCAGTAGAACAAACATTGGCTCTGAAGAGGCCGTTATGGCTGGGCTTTTCCTGGGAAAATTGTTTTTTGCAAAAGTCGCAATGCTGCAAAGTGCATGACCGTGAAATCTCAAGACAGACTAAACCCCCGCCCCCTCCCCAAAAAATTCATCATTCTAGCAATGGCCATGTAGTCACAGTGACCTTTGGTAGACTCCCATCCAGCAGTCGATCTAACCACATAGTTAGTCCATCTAATGAGACCGCCTCAGCATATTCCTCAGATTCAGAGTCCGAGCTGTCCAAGAGACCAACAAAGCCTACGTCTATTTCGTCACGTCGCCTCCTTGACCTTTGACCTTGCGAGGACTTGAAGACAAAGTAGAAACTTTTCGAGGGGCGAATCGCTAGTATGGTGCCTATGACAGAAAAAAACAAGCCTCAAAAATGTAAAGAAAGTCTCTAAAAAACCAAATCCACTGGACTCATCTGAGATGCTCTACTCAATATCACATTCTCTGCTGCATTTAAGCTGTTTATAGCCTGGTTTCCATGCTGAACTTACCTAAGCCATTGGGTGTGGCAAACGGCGGCGGGTCCTCACTGTGGGATCTTAGACTTCCCAGCCACCGTCTGTACTTGTCCAACATCAAGAAGGCTGGTATCAGGAATGGGTGACTGTGGATCAAATCAATACATGACAAATCCATAGTCTGTTGAATGAGGCATTGGATCTGTGCATGAACTGCTGAGGGCGCTGTGTTACCGTATCATGAGAGCCAAATGAGGAAACTAATGGCTTTTGTCAAGTCTCAGCTTTGCATAACCTTCTGCCTCGCCTGGCCAGACCTTTAGGCTCCCAACCAAAGATATTGAAAACAATATTGCCATTTAATTTGAAAACTTCTGGGCAAATGCCATTCGGTTGAAACATTTAGGTAGCATTTTCGTTACATCAGATGGAGTCTTTGCAGGCTTGTACACCCCCCCCCCGCCACACACCCCGATTACACTCCAAGAGTCAGATCCTGGATTGGCCCAACCAATATCCAAGAGACGTGTACCTCGCTATGTGCATGTGTGCTTCCTGCTTAAAGAGCTGAAACAGCGTGTCCTTGCTGCCCTCGTCTGTCAGGAGAAGCAACAGGATATGACCCTGTCTTCCACTGGCCAAGAACTTCTCATAAGTTAACTCGTTCAGCTCCTGCATGTGGATGTGCCTGAAAAAGGAAACGGTTGATTAAATTTCATAAACACTTCGACAAGAAGCTGGCATTTCAAATCCTAATCACACCTACTATCTTTAAAACTATTCAACACACAGTATGTGACAGACATCCTCTTTTGGTTACAGTTGAAGGCCATTTTAATCTGAGACTCTACCTCAGTCGAAGATTGGAGCTGTCTGGTTGTGAGTGACCTCTGACCTCTGATGCATATCTGATGAGAACAAAAGGAATAGGTGTGATCAGTTCAAAACAGGAGCAAAAGCGGACTACTTGGAAAAATAAGTTTTACATGCACGTTAATGAGAATGTACGCAGTGGGTAAAAACAATTGTGATTTCTAAATTGACGGTATAGCCTGGCTCGTATTAATTTGCCTGGGGTTTGATCCACTCTGAAGGTTTAAGTATAAACAATGGGCCATTGGTAAGCTTCCTGCACAGTAGAGGATTTTTGAGGAATCCAGAATATTCTTCACAAGAGTGTCCAGGGAGTTTTGGGGTATACAGAGGGGAACAAACAAGGTTAAATAGGACTATTTTTACCCTTTTCCTCGCGACATATTTCCAGCGGATCCAGGCTCCATGGTTTCTTTACTGCAAGTAGAAGGAACACTGAAAATTAATGGTGCAATCAACTTACTTCCAGTAACAGTAAACACAACCACACACTTCGACGAAATTAGTTTGACCTTTAAAAGAAATTGCCGCACTAATCCCCAGCTGTATAGATTTCCATGTTTGAAGAAATAAAAAGAAAGAATTGGATTTTTTAGACAAAATCAGTTTCACATCAATCAGTCTATAAATACGTGAATCGCGACCTCTTACCCTGCATGTCGAAGTCCAGCAAATGCAAAGAGGAATGCCAACAGATACGCCAGGACGACCAGAACTGCGATAGAAGACTCATTCCTAAAATGACAAGTGGGATTTTCGCAAATCATGAGATGCAATAAAAGGTATTCGTTCCTGCTCATACATGGACGCCCCAACCAAACTCCAGGACGTTTGACAACCCAACTAACAAAACCTACGTGAAGGTGCGGGCAGGCTTTTTAAAAGGAGCTACAGTGCCTGTTGTGTTCAAAAGTAGACTTGAACCCAATTCCTTCTGCTTGCGATGATAGACAACCACTCGACCATCAGGCTTGCCCGAGCTGTCAGATTAGTTCAAATCCAGTTTTAATACCAAGGGTATAAACTTATTAAAGATGGATGGCTTCAAACATAAAATTTGTTTCTTCACCTCAGAAACACTAATTTGCATAAAACTTTGAAGGCTGAGACCTCATTTGAATCTATAAACTAAGAGAAACTTTAAATTCATTTTGTATTGGGCAAATTTCATAGAGCTGCTTAAGCACAGAAATTGCTTAAGCACAAAGGTTACCAGCTCAAACTCTATGTGATTGTCATGCTAACCAAAAGACAGGTGAATACCATTCCAAAACAATATAGCGTACATCGCAAGAAGTTTTGGTCGATAACCTGATTTGTCAAGCAAGGGTTTTTCACGCTTAAACCAATTGTTTGCTTAAGCTGCGCAATGAAATTGGCCCCTACTCACCAGGCGGTGAACACAAGTTGCTGTAAGGAGGAGGCAGCCGTTACAAACAGGTTGCAGAAACTGTACACCCATTGCAAGATCCAGTGCTGAAAAAAACAAAACAAGAGAAGTAATTTTTATACACTGTGCAAGCTGGACATGATTTTGTTTTTTATTTAAATGTTGAAGTGAGATCGGGAGCATAACAATTTACATAACAAATTGCAGCCAGGTAGACGGCACTATCTGTCTGTTCACGCAAGCTTATCAGCGTGAGACAAACAGTGAGTACATGCTGGGGCCATAGTGCTGCCAAGCTGGAACTTTGCTGAGCTAAGCTTTGCTAAGTATTAGCAAAATCAGGGGCCAATTTCATAGAGCTGTTTAAGCACAAAATTTGCTTAAGCGTGAAAAAACCTTACTTAATAAATAAGGTTACCAGCCAAAATTCCATGTGATGTATATTGTCTTGGCATGGTGTTCACCTGTCTTTTGGTTAGCATGACAATCACATAGATTTTAAGCTGGTAACCTTTGGTTTTTTAAGCAAGGTTTTTTTGCGCTTAAGCAAATTTTGTGCTTAAGCAGCTCTATGAAATTGGCCCGCAGGTTACCAGTGCAAAAAGGCCATTCACTTTTCATTTTTTTTTTAATGGTCTCCAGCTGACTTTTGCTCGGCATGATAAATTTGCATCAGAATGTGCACAGCCCATTATAGTCTTTTCTTAAGTCAGTATCAACATCATCACACAACACGTCATTTGCAAATGGACTTCAGTTAAAATTATCAGTGGAAAAGTAGGCATCAAAGTTTGAAAATTATTAAAAGAATAAAAATAAACTCACTGGAGCATTCTCATCTTTCAGTTCTGGTAGAATTGTCTGGAAGCCCAGCTTGAATTTTTTGTCCACGATTTGCTGCAGGAAGAAGTCCAGTCTTGCCTTGTCTTTGTGCGGTTCATTGCCATGCCAACCCTCGGGCAGCCAATCATATGCCACCTTTCTGCCATTCTGTCTCCAAAGGACAGCAACCTTCAAACATTGAAAGAAGAAAACTTCTGTAAAGTCATGGTGCAGTGTGATTGCTGAAGACTAGCTAAGTAAAGATTAAGTTACAAGATCCTTAGTTTTTAAGTTGAAAACCGTCTTTTAAGCAACAATTTCAAACAAAGATTTTAAGACAATGACCAAAAGGCTTTCAGTCATTTGGGAGATTGGAGGATATTTCTCATGAGTACAATGCTGGAATTATGGTGCCGAAGTCCCACTTACGGGAATGGAGCCGTCGGAATCAAAGCGGGCCAACTGGCCCAGCGCCTTCACAAACTCCTGCTGGGTCTCCTGGTAGAGGTAGGCCAGCCGCACGTCTGCCGGGAAGGAGTCCGTGGTCTTGGCCACATGACGGAAGAAGTCGCGGTGCTCCTTGTGGACCGAGGGGTTCTTGGTGATGAGGATGATGCAGAATCTTTCAATGGAAAAGAAGATGATACCAACAAAAAATGAACAAGAGGCTGGAAGCGATGTGAACCTGCAGCCTCCAGAATGCTGTGCCGATGTTCAACTAACTCAGCCATTCAGCTGGCTTAGTAGGGTGGCTAAGTTGGGAACCATCAGCTGGTGGTGGTTTCCCTCACAGAAACACAACTATAAGCCTGTCAGATGCAACACACTTCTTTCTTTGCTGATGATAATAGAAATTACTCGTAACTTCATCAAAGATTTAAATCTATTTGTTAGAGCAGCATAACCCTCTTTTTGCTGAAGGAAGACTGCCATTGCCCTAATACGTTTCCTACCTTCGTCCATACACCCCAGGAGATTCTGGGCACAGGTCTTCGTACACCGGCTGGCACGTCAAACGGGGTACAAACAGGTACTGGTTCCTGGAGACGGCATCTTCGAGCAGGGAGGTATCAATCTTTGAAGACTAAGGGTCAAAACGGAAAGAGAGGAGATCCAATAATAATTTTCAGAGCTACAAACTGTGCAAGGATTCCAACTATTTACGTTGGCGCTGGATGTTCTGGGTTTCTTAAATTGCCTAACAAACCTCAAACCCGCAGCATTCTGGTCGCTGGTCAAGGCCTCTCAAGTTATACATGTAGATGTTCTGCATGGCAGCCATCTTCCTGGTCGGTGTTTTTGTTCCATAGAGATACACATGAGTAGACCTTTTGTGCATATCAAAAGCACTGACTGAGAAGATGGCTGCTGTGCATAAACCTAAATGTGCAAATGCAAAGCATGCCTTTCTTAGGGTCAAATTTTAACATGGGTCCTTAAAAATTAACCTACACAAATGACTGTCTGGTGGCTACTCTAATTTGACAGGCAACCTCCATTGACGCCTGAGTTTGCAACCAGGCCTGCTGCCCAGTAAAGAGAGCCCGGATTGTGCGATGGTGCATACTTTACTTTGTTCCCTAAATTGGCCCAGTGCGTTGCTGAATGGCAGTGGTGTCTTTTCAAATGTGGCCAGATTGGCGTGCAGTGGTGCTGTATCGCTCATCACTGGAGTGCTTGAGAAATTCTGTCCCCGCTGATAATCCGCAGGCGCTGAATGCCGCAAACAGTGATACACGGTTTCAAAACAAGGACAGATTACCTCTGCTACTGCCAACTGAAAATGATGGCAATTCCCAGCAGCTCGGTCTTTTGTTCTGAGTACAGTCTTCTGTTACAAGGCCCAGCTCCAATGTCCCATTTTGGGCATCCCCGGCTCGGGGTACCCGGTACCAGGAACCCCGGAGGCAAGTGGTTAAGCAGTGTTACACAGCATTTAGCATAAATGAAGGAAATCTCTATTATTTCTGTTCTATCCACTTAAAATTGCGAACTATGGATTCTTGTAATTACTTCACACTTGTTTGTTGGAAGGAGGCAACACAAAATTGTTCTCAAGTGACCCATCTCAAGATTTTGTACCTGAATTTTTTCCACGTATTCTTCACCGTCTTCTTTGAAGATGAGCAAGGTAGGTTCGTGGGCCGATACGTCGAACTTCCAGACGAGTTCCGTCGTTTCCTCTCCCTGGTTCTGGGCAAAGCCAAAGGTGTGAAGGTGACGGTATTTGAATGCCAGGAGGTGGTAGAGAAGAGACGGACCGGAGCGACGGGAGAAGAGGAGAGAGCGAGGCCGGTTGTCGTTATGCCAACCGGAGAAAAACATCTCCTGGTTTGCATCTGTGACCTTGAAAGAGAAACAAGGAATCCATTGCCACGAGAAATTCACTGATGGGTGACAAATCTACTTTAGGCTCCCACTCAAGTTTACAATTGGTTGCTCTGACGCTGCATTCTCTGTTGCTGAATCTTTTCAGACAATAATCAAGCTTCCAAATTATTTGTTGCCCTATCAGCCCCGAGCTGGACAGAGAGAGAGCAATTTTCCTAGCAATGGAGGCTCCTTTGTTGGAACTTCTCTTCACGGGTTCATGAACGACTATGAGATGAAAGCGTTGCGTGCGTGTTGCTACCAAAATGAACACTCCTGACCAGCATGGCTCTTTTCAACCGATGAGGGGGTGCTTCTGCTCAGGTAAAAAGCTGAAATAGGGAGAGAGGTCGAGTGTTGAGAAGGTCCCTACCTTCAAGATCACATGAGCCGGAAGGAGCTCTTGCACAAACTGCTTCAACTTCTCAACATTGACTTGTTTCCTGTCAAAGATGACGACCTTGCCCTCAATGACGCCCACTATGGAGGGCCACTGGTACACCCCTAGCTTTCTCAGCAATGGTCGGCTATAGTCCCCATACACCGTCCCCATACCAATGCCTAGAAATGAGATATTGGTAGTTTCATGTTATATAAAGGTGCATTTGTTGACAATGTCCACAGGAAATATAAAAATAGTGGCTGTTTTAATGTCATACGCCAATTTGTTACATTAATCCTCCTACTTTACAATGAACTTGATATAATTTGAATACTGAAGTGCAGAGAAACACAGGCAACTGATTTGCAGCACGCTGGAGAATATTGGAAGAGACTGACCAAGTTTCTCCAGCTCAAGTACGGCGTCCCTCCACACCTCCTCCACCCGCACACAGCTGAAGCACCAGTCGCCCGTCACAAACAGCAGGAAGGGCTTACGCTGGCTCTCCGGCAGGATGCCGCGCTCAAACCTGTCCAGCGTGACCCGGCGGGAGTCTGAGCCAGCCGACGAGCCCTGGTTGGTGAAGCGAAACTGGAAGCCGTCCTGGCCAAAGTGGAAGCCAGCGAAGGGGTCGTGCCGGTGATGATGGCGGTGGGGCCGATTGCCGGTGTCCACGTGGCCGTATAGGTCATACTCTGCCCTCTTTTCCTCGTTGGACAAAATCTACGCATACAGCAATGTAATTCCATTTCAATTTCTGGGTGAAAAATGACCGAATCTCAATTGGTTGCACAGTGCTTACATGACATCACCGGTTTTGCAAAGAGAGAAAGGTGCCCCAAATCATGATTTTTTTTTCAAATTTCTGTTTTTCAGCAAAATCAGCAAGGCTAACTGCTGCCTACAGAATGGTATAATAATTTTTTACCAAATCTAAATTAATCAGGCAAGTCACCATGATTGCGACGGGCAAAATGAAACTTAATCTACATTTACGGTTTTCATGAAGAGAGAAAGTCGTCCTTCAAAGATATAACGTTACCATTCTAAGGCAAAATACGTTTTACTGTTTTCAGGAAGAGATAAAAGTGACTCAGGAAATGTAGCCAAATGTAATAATTTGCACCTGGCACTCACGCAATATGGACCGTTTCCACAAAGAGACAAAATGGGCACAAATTCCAGCATTTTCATGAACAGACAAATGTGCTCGTTTACGAAATAAACAATTTTAATTGATTCCTACAAATATGATTTTGTGGTTTTGTGTCACTTAAGATCTTTCACGAGGTAGCTTTTTTGTCATCAAGGGAAAGTCAAAGTCTTGGGGAAATGATCGTTTGCAACAGAGACCAACTTTACGTGTAAATGCGATTTTCTCGAAACCTGGATTTTTCTCTTCAGATACCTTTGTCTCTTTGTGAAAACGGTGACGATGTATATAAATTTGTGAAATAGTAAAATTCTATTATGATATGCATAAAAGACATACAGTGCTCATGTCTTCACAGACTGCACAGCGGATTACCTCGTATGCCTGCTGAATCTGAATAAATCTCTCCTCAGCCCCTTCCTCCCTGTTCTTGTCAGGATGCCTGAAATTTTATGTGTAATTCAAATTATACTCAAACCAAAGCATTAATTGCAAACCATGTTGATGCTTTACATGTCGATATACATAGGACTACAGTTCAGTTATGATGAACATTCTTCTTAAAATTCCTGACATCATTTTCGTGGTTGTATACAAAGTTTTTAGAGAGTGGACCACATTTTCAAAGAGAGTCCCAGGGTCTACATTATCATGTAATCTCATTTTTTTTTATGCGAAATTGGAAATTTCTTCCAGGTTCAGACAAGTCATTTTTTACTGTGTTTGCAATAGGCCTAACGTTGGGCTATAGGCCCTAAAGTCCATGATGGCAAAGTCACCAGGTCCCTAGTTTTGCCACCTATAGTCAAGTCTCATGGGTTTTCACAGTAAGTGGCACAATAAAGGACCTGGAAAATACATGTATAGTAAATGTAAATATTGAACACAATAAAACGACTTATGATATTTTGTCACAATGTTGTTGCATATTATCTGAAATTCTGATCATGCGAATCAGATTGATATTCCATTTCCAGTGTGAGGCCTAGCCGGCCTATTGTCAAGTCATGTTCTTACCACTGTCGAGCGAGATTCTTGTAAGCCTTTTTGATTTCCCTCTGACTGGCCGTTCTACTCACACCAATAACAGAGTAAGGATCAGTAAAGTCAGATGAAACACATGGTAGCACAAAACTAAATATCACAACCACAAAAATTAACCACATTATTATTTTTTCTCCCATTTTTGCTGTCCAAAATTTACACGGAAAGACGAAATAACCAAGCAGATCAGATCGTAGACTGGTGAAAATCCGACCTTTCTTGTCTTTTCCTTTTATTGGAGTCTGGGTGCGAAACGGATTGGCTGAAGGCTATTCACAGGGCAGCTCTGCAAATAACGTGTGACCCAATCCTTGCGCTGTCGTCTGCAGATGCCGTGGTGGCGTTACAAAATTATTCCCCAAAACCTACAAGTCTCAGTCATTATGAGCCAGCTTTGAGATTTAATCTTTAAACTTACAATTCATATATGTGAAGAACAAATTGAATGTGTTCTTTATAATAATTGTTTTATTTATACAGGGTAGCCTTATATCAGTTACAAAACTGCTTTCCATTCTTAGGTTCCTAACTAGTATACTCGAAAGGGCTGCAGTAGGGCCTACTGGACGTTTTCATCGCTTTATAACAAGGAAGATATACAAAAAAAATCGAAAACATAAACGTGAAGTCATGTATTTATTTAGAAAACCACAGAACATTTTAAAATATAACAAATCAGGCAAACACCATGGCTTCGTGATATTCTATTCAGGCTGACAGCAATCGGAGAATTCATACGCGGGAAGCTAACAAATTCGAGCAACTATACATCAAAGTAAAACGAAAAAGAAAGTCTGTAAAGACATTTCTTCTTCAGTCCCTCACTATGATTTGAGGAAAACAGACAATTTCTAAAGTTCTTCGTTGATGTCGAGAACACGCCTTAATGATGCAGGAACCTACGTGAGGACGATTGCAAGGCCGATCTCCAAATCACTGATACAAATCATAGAGCTTATCTACTACACAAGATGGGCGCTTAATTACGCACGTTCGAATGACGTTTGTGGGCAACGTACCCCATTATCCCCAGACCCTAATGGTCGACTTGAAGACTCATGAATGTAACCCGCCAAATCACGTCATACCCTCGGTATATGCACACATATTTACACCTTTAATTGTGCTTAATTAAACTCAAAGACTGGACAAAATAATGATCTCTTGTGAAATATTAATGCGGCAAGCATAATTTCTATTGGCGAATGAGGAACTTGGGAGATCCCCAAAACTATTAAACCTATCTTACAGTGCATGATTAAACCTTGATCTTCTATTTAAAAATACTTGGATCGACCACTTCTAGTATTACGAATTACTGAAAAATACTTTAACTATATGCAGCTTATAAAAGATATCCTCACTTTATGAACTTAATTAAATCATAAAGGCTTAAGTTCGAAATCGAAACACATTAGCATCATTATTCAAATCGAGACTCATTCAGTCTCGATCTTACTGTGGACTGATTTTGTTCAGTGTACGTGTCTATGGTTATGCTATAATACAGTTCACTGCCCCAAACAAGGCTGACTTTCAAATTAGTATGAAAATGGACGAAGTGCATTGCGTTCCAAGCTCCTTTTCTCCCATTTTGAAATCTGAAACCAATACATACCGTGGCGGCTTTTATTACGGAAAGTGCTGCAAATACAGTCTTATTAACTCTGCCATTATGGCCAAATGAAATTTCCAAACCTGATTTTATCATTTGGTTTTTTTTTACTCTGCGCATAATGTACACAAAAAAGGGCGCTACGATGCAGACAAAGCCCTGGTTAAAAGCTCAGTTCGGTATCCCAACAGCGCATGCTCAAAATGATGCGCTCTTGCGTCCGAGGTCATTCGGGAATTGCAATACGTGCGCGCGAGGTCTGCCCGCACATGCCCGCTCAGTTCTCGAATGACCTTGCCTTTTTGAAACACGGAACTGGCTCATTATCTCTACTATTGTCGACGCAATGAGCTTCAGCAGGAGGTGTAGTAACCTTGCTTCGGTGGTGGGCAAGTGTCGACGATCGGTGTACATTCTTGGTTGACAATAAGTACATGACCGGGCTGAAAAACAGAGGAAAAAAACATTCAGAGAGTTGTCTTGTGGGGAACTATCACTGTGTACACCTATACAACTGTTGTAATGATAAGAAAACAGCTTGGCCATGCTAAACTAATGTTCACCGAAGTATACCTTGTCCGTGTGTGACAAACACGAGTAGGCCTATGCAAACTTTCATCGGAATTGTTCAAAAGCTCGGCGATTGCTTTGGAAGACTGCAGCAGAATCTTGACTTTCGATTATGGCCAATCAGCGGTTGTCTGCCTAAGCCGTAAACCCAGCAGGCCTGGCATCCAACCAATCAACAACCTAGATTCTCCTTTTGACCAACAAATACAATTGACTGGGCTGGCACGCATTTTGCACATAAATATTTTGCATGCACATTCTGAGTGGGCTCCTGCAAAACCTTGAGGCCGAAAGTAAGGCACTCTCAACTGTTTTAACGGCTATCGTTAGGCCTGGTCCTTTGTTTCGCTTTTTCATCAACAAATTTTTACCAGTAAATCGCAGCAAACGCACATTTCCACACGGCGAAATGTAACAATGTGGTAATAAATTATGCTTTATACCATGGCCTATAATATAAAGGAAGACCGTAATTGAACCCAAACAGACCAACATACCCCTGGGTAAGTTCCGTCTCTCAGTTGTTGGAAATGAGACACCACGCAGAAAAAGAACAGAAGCTGTAAAGAGAACAAAAATTGTGCGTTTCTGTTGAAGCCAAAAGCGATGTTTGCCGGCCCCCTCGAAGAACCGGGTTTATTTTCGCAGCAAAGGCTTGTCATGTTGACAAGATAAAACTTCTTTTGCTCAGTGTCTGCAACGAAAAGAATACTCTTTGCAAGAAGAACAAGTTTCCCTGCTTTCCAAGAGCATGTTAACGAGCTTGTAAAAAACAACTTATTCCGATGGGATTTGAACCAATGAGCTACTTACTACTGCCAACGTCTTATCACTCGACCACCCAGCTATTATAGTCGAGGTCGAATTGTTGGCTCGAATCGCAACGGCAGTGGGCGCCCCATTTAACAGTTCAATGCTGTTGAGCACTGCTGACAAGTGACAGTATTGTTATCGACATGTCATCCTACATGACAAGTTTGTCACCATCGACCGGAACCTAACACACCGACTGTTCTCAATGTGAAAATCCTGGCTTTTGGCACTTTGATATAAATCTACGAACATCTCGTCAACATCTTGTACGACACACGACAAGAGCAGTTCTTGTCACTGTGACAGGAGCAGTTCTTGTCACTGTGACAAGAGCAGTTCTTGTCACTGTGACAAGAGCAGTTCTTGTCACTGTGACAAGAGCAGTTCTTGTCACTGTGACAAGAGCAGTTCTTGTCACTGTGACAAGAGCTCACAGGTCGTCAGTACCTGTATCTGACGTTGGAAACGTCAGGGATTTCTTTTTAATCCATCAGTTCAGGTTCATAAAGCCCAAGTTCATTGAAGGGAAAATAGTTCGAAAGCAGTAATCTTTGGACACCAGTTAAGGGTATGTAACTTCGTTGTTGCATGCCTGTTAATAATCTCTTTTTTCAGCTTTCTGATCATTATTGATAAGCCGTGTGTCTAGCTATATAGGTGCAGCTTATCTGGCCAGCCGTATATGCAGACAAGACCGTGGCGTACAACTTACCTCAAGCAGTATACCCAGAAGCAGACTAGCTGCCAAGATGCCGTATACAATCCGAACAATCTCCATCTGTTCCTCCAGAGTTTGACCTTCCAAAGAGATCCCCAAGAAGTTGAAGACCAATATGTTGCCATTCTGTGAAAAAAAAATCGCAGTATGACAAATAAACAAGCTGATGCTCTGAGTGGCAGGACAACTTATTAAGAGGTTTATAAACTGACCACAGTTAGATCATAAAAGGGTCGATTGGTGTCTCAAATCACGAGATTTCTCTGGCCGTCCTGACGAGATATAGTTTGTCTCAGACTGTCAAGAACGCATGTTTTCCGTTTACATGCAGCTCACCATTAATTAACTTGGATTCGCTCTCAGAAATGCATGGGTAATAATAGGAGACACGGAAAAAATTTTGAACTTACAGCAAGGAGAACGATGACAATAACCATCAGAATAAGCTCCAGAAAAATAAGCAATCCTTGAAGGATCATGTAGGGAATCATCCACTCTTTCTTGTACTGAGAAGGCAAATTAGTAAGAACCAACGGAATAAAATGTGCAGCAAGTAAAAAGTAGAGAGATGGACGTCGCCATTTGCAATGGGCATGCAGTTCGATCAGAGTTACATAAACGTGTGGTGCGATTTCTTTACCATGGGCGGAGATCCATACAATTGGGGAGGTCTTCTTGGATTGGTTCCTGAATAAAATAAAATGCAACCGCTCACACACATATTCAACTTAAAAACAACGCCCTCTCTATCTGGTGCGAGCGTAAGCCTACAACGTCTGCTTGCATAACACTCAAACAGTGACTGGAGCCTGTTTCGACGCCCATATCAGTTTTGTTTGTTGGTTTTTGTTAAGTTCACTATACCACGTGTGAATTTGTGAGTAGAATCAAAGAATGATCATCGAGTCTGCAGTTTCGAGTTATTTGATGACATTTATCGTAGGGGGGTAATTATTTTTGTTATTTCTGATCCCCAACTTGATGTGTCCTGCAGTGTCTTGGCTACATACAGTGACCGACTCAATTACAATGCACAAAACCGAGTTGTCTTCCATTAAAAAAATAACAGACATTTCCATCATCGCTCTTCTGTTAGCTGGTTCTTACCTTCCCTCTTGTGACAGAATAAATAACAATGCCATAATTCAAACATGGCCTCCATCTACATGTATAACGAAGTTGGGATAAAATAGCAATCAAGACAGGCACACTGCTTAGCGAGAGAGAGAAAACTAAACTCTAAATGAAATGTGCTCTTACCTTAATCACTCCAAACAAAAGGGCCAGAGCAGACAGCCCCAACAACGAATTCACAATCGTCATGGCAGCGTAGTAAGCTACGAAGTTGCTGTCTGAAAGAAAATGAAGTCAAAGGTAGGTACTCCACTTGACCTGATGACGGATTCAAATTTTTTGCACCCGTAAAACTGGTCTATAAAGGTTGGTTGCCTTAAATGTCCAGAGTGAAGAATGCCTTTGAGGAGATACGACCAGAGATGCTATAGAGGCTTACAATCGGGCTCATTATTTCATAGGGGCAGTTTTCAGTAAGTATTAATTCATCCAAAAGTCTCGACCAGATAGACCTGCTATATAGACCCCGACGAAAGATGGATGTGTTTCGAGCATTACCGTCAATTTGAGCATCGTGGGGGAGTTGAACCCACATCCTCACACTCTGACCAATGGATGCGGCCGCTGATATCTGAAAGGAAGAACAAAATCTTAAATCCGCACTGGATGCTGATGTGTTAGACTAATTTTCCGAAGCTGCCAAGTGCAGAATTTTGCAAGACGAAGAACTGTTTTTCTTCTCGGCATTTCAGCAGGTTGGATCTGATGTTTTGAGGAGTTTCTTCCCTGCACACTGTTCGAAAAGTCATCGCATAACCACTCACAAAAGAGACGCGATGTGCCATCGCAGACTTCATGGTTTCCATTGTAATGGAAACCATATGTAGTTCCTAAAAATCAAAAATGTTTCAAAATGTCATCCAAAAGAATGATTAAAACTTGGCTTACCATTGTCCATATTGCCACCACTATGGACCCAGTCCTGACGTCGCAACAGCAACACCTTTGCATGAACGGCATCTTACGTCCAGGTTGTTTTCTCTTCTTTGATGAGAAAAAGCCCCCAAAACAAGAAAAATTCCACGTCTTTGTCCAAGCTCAGCAATATACCGAAATGCCCGTACAGAAACCGCGCCTCGGTAAATAAAACGTGTGTTGGTTCAAAGATAACCTTTGCTTTCTGAGAAAAAAAACTGGTGAGGTTGGTTGATACTATGCGAACGTCACAGTTGACATGGTAAGTGCGGACGATTTTGTACTTTCGGTTTGTCTGAAGTGGTCATGAGGGGATGCGTACGATCTTTCAATTTCTGACTAGTAATCAATTTTATCGAAGTCGGGCAAGTTTTTTTTTCCATATTTAAGGCAAATAAACTGAAGAGCATGCACGTGGTCTCAAGAGGGCATTCACAGCCACCATTGTTTGGGCTATATATTTATTCAATATCAAATTGCAGGAACAAATAAGACCCCCAAATAGTTGCCCTTAAACTGAAAATGTCACAGGCATACAAAACTATGCTTTTCTTCCGACATTGCCCAATACCTTAAAAAGTTATCAACATTTACATAATGAAGTATGACGACAGCAGTTGGTCAATATACTTCATTCTACGGTACGGTTACACCACTGACGAAATTTGGTGGCAAGTTTACTAGGCCTACATTTCGTTAAAGAGCCTCTTTCGGTCGTTAAATTGCCCTTTGTGTCTGATGCAAGACAAAACTTAAGGAAGAATGTTCCATGATCGCACTCAATTTCAAGAATTTTTGTTGACACGTTGATATTTGTTTCAGCGGTATAAAATTGCTCCGTATACGTTGCTTAATTTGGAGGTAATTTTAGTCTTTTCCTCTTCCTTCCTGGTAAATTTATTTTATCGGAGGAGACACTTTGGGCAATATTTCCTCTCGAACTTGCTATAAATGTGAACCATACTATATGGAGTGTTCAAAAACTGGACAGTTTCACAGCACCACGCTTTGATTATATTATGTAGAAAATACTTGAAAGTAAAACTACTTAAAAGTAAAACCCCATCCCAACCCGAATCAAATCGATTCCGACAGCCCCATCACACAATGTACATAGCCATGTAGATGTTTCAGTCGTGGTCACTGTCGTGTTCTGAGGACGACGACGATGACCAGCGTCTGGACTTCGAGGGAGGCGGCACGCCCACGGGCTGCTCGTCACCAGCGCAGGCCGGCTCGGCACACTTAGGCCTACTGGCCGATGAAGTGGCGGGCTCGGTGCTTGGACCTGGCCTGGTCTCGTCGATGCCAACGTCCGCTCCCTGGTTTACGTAAGACCCTTTTGGAACCAAAATGACAGTCGTGGTCGTGGTAGTCTCTGGAAGCTATGCCACAAAATACCAAAATGTGGTACGGTCAGCATACATGCGTAAATATATAATATGAGTAATACATGTAGTGAAATACCATTCTAAGGAATATGTTCATAGTCTTACAACCAGTTCTGAAACTTTCGGCTGAAGTTGATTATGGAGTTACTTTAAAACAAATGGATTCATTCATGGCGTATACCGGTTTGCAAATAGGGTCAATTACTTAACATACCCCGAGGCCACGCCCATCCCTTAGTTCTTGATACTGCGAGACGACACACAGGAGGCATATGACCTGAAAATAAATTACGGGAAATCAAATGCCAATGGTTATATGACCACGACGTCATTCAGTGTTTTAGTCTGCAAGTCTGACAGTGCCTATCCAGCCAGTTGTTGTTTTGGGGTCACAATCGTTCAAACTTTTACATAAACAGTTATAAGCAGGTGCGCTTGGTCTGCTTAAAGATCGGAGAATGGGCCCTGACTAGATTGTGATGACACGTACTGATTAGCACCCATTCGTGAATGGGTGCTTATCATCTTCAAACCTGCAGAGAATGGGCTTACCTCAATTCCTACTCCACCAGTCAATAGTCCTGCCATGACCCAGTAGACGATGATCATGTAGACGCCGCCCGGGTCGGTCAAGGAGAGGAAGTTAAAATACACTATAGTCTCAAGCTACAATGAAAGTACAAAGACAAAATGAATTCGAGGACAATGTAAAACTCATGGCAGCATCATAGACATATAAGGTGTATGGGGTCGAACTGTCTTTGGGGGGTAATGGTGATGTGCATAGCCCAAGTTTCATCACTTTGCGACTTTGACCATCTCTCAAATCAACTTCGATTAAGAAAAGAAAAGACATCCTTCTTAGAGCCACAGCACTGTGGCTCACCAGGCTACGATGTTAAAGTCTGATGTCCTTTGCAAGCATAAGGTAGCCGATAACATGTCCATGATTCCCCGGAATGGGGTGCCGGTCTACCGGAGGCTGCTCCTCGGCTAAATACCGGCACTCATGCACAAGCAGGGGTGAAGTGACTTGCCCAAGGCCACAACGTAACAGCCAGCAGCTTGATTGGAACCCCTGACCCTCTAGTCATGAGTCTCAAGCCCTGGCCACTACAGACCACAACCCCCCCCCTCAAGGTCTGATAAAGTGTTCGGCAACTTACACTAAGAGTCACAAACAGAATGACTGCCAGAGCCGCATAGACAGCCGCTAAGATGGCCTGGACTATCATGAAGGGGATAAACAACTGCTTCTTGTTCTAGGATTCGTGAAAAGGAGGAAAGACGAAGAAGTATTAGCAGAAAAAACTAATAAATTAAGGAAGACCAGAAATGAGATTTTCCCTGATCGCGATAATTTGCAGTTCAAGTTTTTGAAACTGTGAGACTTGTTTCTCACATAATGAAGCCAATCTTGTTGTCATAGAAAATGAAAATCCTGCCATAATTCCAAAGGCGGCATCAGTAAAGTTCGGCAGATTTTGGTCAGAGGGTAGTTCTGATGATAACCGTTGCCAAATAACTTGAACGTCGTTGCTAGGCGATAGAGTGACGCACCCTCCTCTCTCTTAAGAAGCAAATCGTTTCCATGCAAAAGCACCCATCTTTTGTTCGTGAATGTGCCGACCTCAACAAATGAGGTCGTGCGAACCTTGCTTGAACCAAGCCAGATCCACACAAGGTTATCCCTTTTCTGAGAAACGGTTTAGAGGTATTTGGGGGTTAGAGGAAAGGAAGACGAACAGTCAAATTAAGAAATCCCCAACAACAACAACAACAAAAATTCCAACTTCAAAGAGTGTTCACAAAGCAAGCCTAAAGTGAGTGAGTGTTTTCACCGAGTTTTCCTTACTAGACAGAAACAATTAATTAAAGAATGCAATTGTACTCTTGCAGTACCTTACAGATGCCAACCACAAGAACTATTGCTGTGACGCCAAGACACGCGTTGAGAAGGATCATGACACACCAGCACGCTAGCACGGTAGCTACACATTTCAGCAATAACAAAAAGAAAGAACATTTCACGTATAATAATTTCCCGTTTAATACAAATCTCATTATTTTGATTGAAATCTGTGGCTCAACCTTGAGCCTTGTGCATTAAGCTAAATGACGAACAACCCAAAATATCATACCTTGGGCAGCGAAGGGGTTATTCACGTAGAATACTGATATTGCTCGCACGGTTTGGATAACGCTGGCTACGCTGAGTATCTGGTAGGAAAGTGAATTCAACATTCTCTTAATTCCTCCCAAATTTCACTTCATTTCGATTCCCCCTGCTACGCTAGTACACTGTCTACTGTCTGTCCCTTAATAGTTTGGAGCTTCCGAGCACTCACACTTTTCCTGCGTATTCTGTGAATGGACCGCAAGGTTCCATGTTTTACTACTCAACATATGTGCATTTGGTAATACCTCTAACAATAAACATCATCAGTCTCAGAAGAACATGAGATCTGTAATTGCAAGGGGGTGAAAATAACCAATTTGCTTGAAACCGCCTTACAATAATATTGACCTAGTTCGTACAGCTGGTGAGTGTTTCCCCCTAGAAATCCCCCAGGAAAGAAGGGGTTCCCTCCGCAAAAATCCTGGTGACACCCATAAATTAGGGACAAGGAATACCAATTCCACACTTACTATCGACCAGCAAGCTACCGCCATTGTTCCAACCCTGACGTCACAGCAGAGACATCTTCGGATGAACGCCATTGTTGCATCTAATCCTGCGTCACTTTCTGATCCTCCGAAAGCACATACATTGAGCAAATTGGGGTCTTCAGCGGAAAAAAGGTGTATTTGGGAGCCTCGCTCTCTGCGTCAACAGGCGTTCAAGTAAGCATCCGTAGACCTTTACACAACCCCAAGCTTGTCACATGATTGGCTGTTGACGTTAGCTTCACTGTCGCGTATCCTAATGACATCTGAACAAAACAAAATGTGTACCTAATTGTTTGCTAGGGGTGTACCGGTATATTCTTGCAAGATGGGTTTGCTTAAGGAATTGGTATCATATCTCTGATAACTAAAAACAAACTTGTATTTGGGTCTGACTGAAGTTCACTTCTTGCAAGAAATTATACTTGTTGCATTGTTGTTCGTCAAAGTGGATATCTATTTTACTTTGCCGAGTTTTTGAAGAGGTACAAAGTGGAATCCGACCCAGATAGGAGTGAACTATTAGAGAAAAGTTCAACATCTCTGTCAATGCCATTAGAATGAAAGACATCAAAGCCAATCAAATATTTTTGCCATTCACTTGCAAAGTGGGCCTACGGTATAACTTCTCAAATCCAAATGATTTCCTGACCAGATTGTTAGAAACCTGCTTTTTAACATTGTTATCTCTGAAGTTATAGAATCGAATAAGGTGGTTTGGAACAACCAACGCTGTAAGTGGGATTTGTTAAACGGTTTTGACAATTTTTGAACTTATTACTGGATAACGACGAAAGTAAGGCGGAATGGGGCACGCCCCCCCCCCACCGCTCAGAAATTAAAGAAGGTAAACTCTTACGGTGTTCCTCTTTGGTCGTTGTTTCAACCGTGACCAACCCATGGAGTGCCCCCTCCAGAAAATGAAGGCCCCAAGGAACCCCCCCCCTCCGAAATGTACCCTAGTTGCTAATAATCCGCCCAAGGGAGACACTCTTGGCACACTCCTATCCTTCAAGAAATGGAGAGGATTTTTCTTTTTTATTCCAAATGAAAATTTATGAGATCACTGCAAACGCTCCGCCACTACCAGAATGGGTTCAAAATTCCAAGAGAAAATAAGTTTTATTCCCAAATGGATGATTGTTCAAATGTTTCCCATGAGCCACTTGAGATAGATAAATGAGTAAAGTCCAGAGTACACTAAAATAATATAGTCCCGAAAATCAAGCTTTAAAATAACACATTCCTCTACCAACTTAAAATCAAACTTTCAACATGACAAGAATTTAAACTGTTGTTTATCAATGTATAAATGTAATTATAATTTACAATGGCTATGTTTCAAATTATTTCGACCTCATTTTACTGCTTCATTTCGCTGCTTGATGACTACTTGCAAGATTTCAAATTATGTACAGAAAGGAGATGATTTCAAACTATTTACAAAATATTTCAGGTGCTGGCTATACTGGAATATATTCAAATATAATGTTTTAATTCTAATCATAGGATTTACATGTACAGACAACTCAAAGGAGAAATTATGCAACTTAAACACCTTCAAAAATATGTTGGTCATAACATTTTGGTTTACACAGAAGTCATCTGTCGGTTACTTGTTCAGGTAAGTTCTATGCCATGGTTCCCCTTGCATAAACTTTAGAGAAGGGCCAACAGTAGAATTTGTAGATTGGTCGAAATTTCAACGATTTAACAAATGATCATCTTACACACTTTCCCTTCCATGCGGGCAGATTTAATCTTGATCTCGCTTGAATTGATGATTCCAGTTAAATCTTTGCAACTCTTCAGTGATCCCATGAGATTCCTTCGATACTTTCAGCCAAAAAACCTGGGATCGATTCAAAACGGATGATTCGCAAAGGAGCCAACCTTTCCACGTTGGTGCGGGGCTATGCACGTGGTCTGCCAGCCAACTTCAACACTCGTAGTACTGTTGTATTGGGACTTGAACAGTCGGCTTAGGGTCGTAAGTTACTGGCGCGAAACCAGTGCTATATCCTTGCTGGATTATGAGTGTTGATGGAGCGGTTGGAACCTGATGTTTGAAGAAGAAAGAAACGGAAAACACGTTTAGCAACATATTCACGATGTGCCATGTCATACACGTATCTGACATATCAGAACCTCGAGGGGTTAAATTGCAAATCACTACATCCAATGATAAAAATCGTTTCTGCGCTGTCATGTCATGCCGAGGTAATGGTGGATTCGTGTACATGTAGTCGAAAATGAGTCGCGTTCACTAAGTGCGATTTGCACGCGCAGCTAAACCATTGCAACTCGCATTCTGTAAACTTTATGCATGACCTACCCCTCGACCGCGCCCATCTCTGAGTTCCTGGTATTGCGAGATGACACAGAGGAGACACAGAATCTGCAAAGAGGAAGGCAGGATGGCCTTAAAGTCAATTCTGACGGAGAAAACCTGAGGAGAACTATGGCGATGAGAAAAGGATGCTCTTAAGACCCAGTTGGTTGAAGTTGGTACATGTAACGGCTGGCACATCAGCTCACAGCATCTCTGGTTTTAGTGCTACATGCTCCAGTGGACGGTCGCGATGTCACGTGCCACTATCTAAGACATGACGCTATAAGGGTTCGGGGAACTCTACAAATGGTTGCTTCAAAGGGCTACATCACCCTTTATGCTTCAAAAGAGCTTATCTCGTCTATTAAAAGCTGCTGTATCCATGTCTAGGGCTATCTGAGCCTGAATGGGTTGACTGACGTATAGGTTTCATCCCCTTTCGTCCTGTTCGTTCGCTTTTTTCTTTTTCCTCCCCTTTTATTTTATTCAAGGGGAGGGGGAGAAACGCCCTCTTGCCCCCGCCGCGATGCCCATGACAAAGGCCCCCTAACTTCCGCAAAAAGCTGCTTTCTTACTTACATCGATCGCCAAAGCGATTGGAATGCCCACCGCAATGCCGATTAAAGCCCATCTCAGGGCAATGAGCTCCACCTCGTTGAGGCTAGGCAAGTTGAGGAAATCGAAATATATGTAGTTCCCATTCTGAAGGATAAAGAGAGGAAATAGCAGAAATTGTGAACTGCAGGACAAGCTGTGCAATACCGGTGAAATCATTCATTGGCCACCAAGTCTTGCCGAATCAGGTATATAATGATGATATTGTAGCGCTGTAGCGAATAGTCATGTCACTCAATAATTGAGTCAATATTATGCATTACACACGGGTTGCCAGTACCATCAGTGCTTGTCAATTTTATGGAGGTCGTTTTAATCAGCTGGTCCCTCGCCCATCAAAATGGCCTCATTGCTAATGAAAATTGGGTGAGTTCATCTTAGTTGACGCGCCTCGGATCCCCCGTTGGTTCAAAAATCGACCAGTGGTTGACAGATTGTCGCTGATCCAACTTTGCAAGCCAGCTCTTTGTGGTCACCGCCTTTCCCCTTTTACAGGGGAGAGGGCGCACAAATGACACGTAGATGCGAGACATGACTGCAATTAAGGATCGTAGTCCGACAAAACAAGTACATTTAGTATCCAAAATGGAGAGTCCGGTTGAATCAAACATTTTTAAACTCTTGTGTAATGCAACTTACCACTAAGACAACAATAACAGCTATCTCCAGTGCCACATACGCAACCATGTAGAGGCACTCACCGATCATATAGGGAATGAGCAGCGATTTGGTGTCCTGGGAAGATAAAGAAAAATTCAGAATTTAATGATAGGCAAAGATGACGCAGGTAGAATCAGAATTTTTTTTCCGCCGGTGTTGCCTTGTGGTAATTGAGGAAAGACTTACCTTGAGCACACCAATAAACAAGCAAATAGCCGCAATGGTCATCAAGGAATTGATCCCAACCGACGCCCCCCACGCAGCTGACAGCAAAGCTGCAGGGACAAAAAAATGCAGAATTCATCGGGCGAAAGATTCTGTGAGCCAACGAAGCAAAGTGACACCTTTTCGGTCCCCAAAACCTCCCGATAATGAATGCAGCAAGTGAGCATAACAACGAACCCATAAAAATCGTTCTGAGGTAAATTCTGCCAGCTCGTGTCTTTGCCGGTGAAAAAAATAATGTTTCAGCGAAATTGCAATGCTACGCTCTCAAATACAATGGTACATAAAGGATAAACCTTTCAAGCAGTGGATGAACAAAACTTGAATACAAGTTTTACCAGAGTTGTCACTGTACGAGGAATAACCTGCCAGTCCGCATGCGCTCTGGATGAGGCTACCTCCGGACGAAATCTGACAAAATGATACAAAAAAGAAAACAATTGATTGTTCAGTTTTAGAACGTATAAGGATTGCTGATAATTATCACCCAATCAAAAATCAAACTTAGTTCATGTTACCAAGACATCTTATTTATTTATTTATTTTTTGTTTATTACCTGAAGTTGAAGTGTTTGTAAATAACCAGGTCATTATCTAAATCGTGACGTAAATATAGCAGCTACTCGTAATAGCTACTGTTGGTTCTCTTGAAAACTCTTCCCGAACAAAGAAAATGATCAAGTTTAGCCCATAATAAAAAGATTTATTCCAAACAATTAGTTGGTAGCTGAACTGCAAGCCATCATGTTTCTTATCTTCAATCTCTTGTGCGGGATGCATTTTATAGATGGGAATCACCTTACGAAAACACTCACAGAAATATGAAAGGCTGCAATTTTACCAAACGTGTTAATTATTAATGTCTGCCCTTCGTTCTAGAGCGGCATTGACGAGAAAAACGCCGTCAAATTAAACCAGAGCTTTAACAAATCAACCAAACAAGAAACATACATGTATTCAGTTGTTTTCGAACACGAGAGTAAACAGTACAAAAAAAGAAGTGTATTATTTAGCTTCCCTGCCTTCTTTTCATCCTCTTAAAAACAGCAATCGAGTTATTGTTACACGACGGTAGCTTACCGCGACCCAGATTGCAACTACGATGGATCCGATTCTGACATCACAACAGCAACATCTGGTCATAATCGCCATCTTGCTTGCTTCGTTTTCGAGTTCGGTATCAACCTCGCAATAAAATTTCCAAATCTGACATAGGTCCAAACGTTTCGCCAAGTTCGAGTGAACAAATCAGCCAAAGCACCGCCGTATCATATGAGCCTCGTAAGTGGATCGCAAATAAACCCTGACGTGGCTTGGACGCGTTGTATTGGCTGATCCATCTACCAACGTCACCGTTACTACAGCGATGACTTCCAATTGTTTACGGGTTAACCTGTTCCCGTTCGAACTAGACATACGAGTAGCAAGACTGCCAAAGTTTGAAGGATAACAAGAGATAAGTTTAGAACGTCGTGCAAGGGAAACGATAACCTGTTACAACTGCTATTCGTTCAGCTATTTAAGGCTCACGACGTAAGCCCCTTCGGTGTCAATTTGTATCTGTCATTTCAATTTCCAGAGTTAATAACTGTAAAGGAGTTTAGTTTCAAGACAGAAAGTTCATAGCAATACACGGTATTAATGCACGTGATATCAACGTAAACAGCATTGTGTCTTACGATCTCAAGACGAACTTGTTGACTTTTGTATGAAACTGCTTTAACTAAGTGATCGACAGTTCCCGGGTTCACTTTACCATGCAACGAGGCTGTACAGTTATCGAACACCAGTTTGCTCCATACATCACGTACATTTTGAATTCACACAAATTTTACCACGCACTCTAGAATCAATTATGTAGGCCTACATGAGCAGGAGGCGTGAACGAAGCAGGTGCGGGACGTGTTGGCCCAGGCACCCGCCATGTTGTGCAGCGGACAAAGGATTTCGCTGGCTACTTAGAAATTACATTGCACTCTCCCGCCCCAAAAGAGAAAGGAAAACGTCATGTATATCAGCACAGCACACGAGAATGTTAACACGTTGCATAAAATTATGAGGTGTTATCTTTGACGCAAACTTCACAAAAATCGAAACATTTAAAAGAAAAATAATTAAAAAAAGACGGAGTATCCTGGAAGCGGCACGTACGGGCACGTATGCAATGTCACATGCCTGAGATTCAGAGTTCAAGGTTCGTTGTTTATCTGCAGGTGTCTGAACAAAGCTTCTGAAGTACATGTCCATATCAAATGACGTGTGCCTCCTGACCTACGTCCATTGCTCAGGCTTTTTAGGCTCTCCTCTGCAAAGCGTACCGTTTCTACAACCTCACTGTGAAATGCGTTACCGGTATCGAAACGAAACATTGGGGGGGGGGGAATCTGAAGCCCGCACTACCTTTGGTTAATTGACATTTATTCAACATCCATGATCTCAGTGTATCTGCAGCAAGGGAGGCAGAGATGCCTCATGGCATACTACAAAACATTTTATCCTTTAAAGTAACCGAATACATCAGCATAGGACCTACGTAACAGCAGCTTTGTAAACGAATCCAACCGGATCCCGTTTTCATGAAAATGCTCACAAAAACAAATACGATCCCAAGCCGTAATCCCTATCTTGCCCTTACAAAAACTGGGACAAATGCAGAATAGTTCATGTACACCAATGAACCCTCTCGCTTTTGTACCAAACAAACGACTGCATACACTCGTAAATGCAACATAAACATCATGTGATCATTTCAAATCAGTTTTGTAAACCTGGCGTGTATAATAGATATTAAAGGATAAATAAGGTATTTAAATACATGCAAAAGAGAATTCAAAAACATAACAGAGGTCGAGCAACAATACTACCCCACTTCTTTGAAGTCCCTTTAATTTATACAACCCATGTTAGTGTAGGAAATGGCTAAACCGATCAAATACCTGGATGCTTTTAGCGTCACAGGAAATCTGTGTATAGCTTCAATAACCTCTTAGATGGGAGCTATTGTTGCTGCATCCGTCATCAGGAAGCCACAAACTGGATACTGCAGAATTATTTTACACATTTTGCTAACAACGCCCAGTATTACATCAAGAAGTAAAGTTTCGGTCCTAAAGCTAGATTAAAATTACCAGGTAGAGAACTTTGACCTTAAGCCTTTAACACGACCAATGACTAAAGGCACAGTCACTGTAGAATAAATTTTGTGCGTTCCGGTCCTCTCGAGACGAATTTGAAGTTAACCTTTTTTATTTGAATGAAAAAAGTTCGAGGATGTGTGGGAAACCTTCTTGTTATCAGCCACTCAGGGTACACGAAACTACATTTAAAATGAATGATGGCACGTTGATTTTAGATTCACTCGACGTCGTCCAGTAGAGGCGATGCTTCTTGTCGGTAGCTGACGGGAAGCTGTGACTGGAAAAAAAAGATAGATTTATAAATTACACCTTTCCAATCAATGCTTCTAATTTTTACGGATCACTATGCAAAACCAGCCACATTTTACTTACCATTTTTCCGCTGAGCAGTATGTCTCGATAAAATGACAGGACGCAGAGAAGACAAGGAATCTGCGTAAGCATGCAATTTGAGCACAAAATGAGTATGAGCAAATTTTGACACTTTGGGGATGGGGCTAAAAGTATTTTAGGTTATGAAGTTCACTTTAGGATTTGTTCTCAAGACGAGGCAAAGACCGGAGTTTACAAGGGGAAAGATTGTGAACTGTCTGTGGTTTGTCGAGAAAGTGATGTGAGCAAGACATTATTTGCCATCATAGACGAAAACACATGATGTGTCAAGCAGGTTAAATGGTCACTTGTTATCAGCACTGTTTGCTCAATAAACATTCCAGGGGGGCTGGGAGATCCGCCAGTATCGAAGCCCTTTTCTAATCAAATTTTTCAGCAAAGACATGTCGGAAAATATTTGACAATACCCAAATTAATTTAAGTGATTATTGTACCAACGTTAGTGGCCTTCTCGCATACGGTTGCAGAAGAAATTTTACACAGGAAAGGGCATTCTCAAAATTCCACCGGAGGATGTTTCAATTTTAAGCCAACATTTTCTCACCTTGATAAAGAGAAAAAGTGGAATAAGTGCAGCCACTGTCACGTAGATGAATTTGAAGTCGTCAGAAGTGATGGAACCTGTCTCAGTACTAAACAGTGGAAAGTTCTTCCAGTCTCCATTCTAGTGGTCCAGAAATCAATAAGACGTAGTTTCAGAAAATGAAGTGTGCATGGCGACGTTCTGCCTGAGCACTTTCCTCGTTATCAGATTGAAAATCTACGCACCGTGATCAATCATGAGATCTCTCCATGCAATGGGCTCCATCGTGTGGCGAGATGTGCCGGCCCAAAAGAGAAAAATGGTTTATGGATCAGAAGAATGATTTCATTCTTAGAGTCGAGTGGTAGTCTGCCGTATTAATAATGTAAGCACATGTGTAAGACAGGAAACCAAGGATGTCCGTTTCATTTTTAGGTGCACCGCGCAAGTGCACGTCCGATGTTTTTTTATCAAAGTTGGTGTGATTAAATTTATGCAAATGCTGGAATAAAATATGTAAACAATGCCAAGAAAACCTACCGAAGTGTTTTTGAATTGCGATGAATATGGGTTGTCAAGCGAAGTAATTTATACACGCCCAATATTTGCGGATTATTATCGACACTTTTACGAATAGGCCTATGAATATATGTGTTCGGAAGTTTTTCGGAAATGGAATTCCACTCGTTTTTAGTAAAACAATTCTTGAAATAATCGGTGTCTCGTTTCACTTACTATCAGGACGACGACCAGTGCAACTTCAAGCGCAAAGTAGGAGACGAATGACATGGTCTCAAACACCATGTAAGGTCGCAGCATGACCTCATTCATCTGCAGAATTCGAGATGAAATACAAATCCAGACTTACAAGGTTCCTACAGGAAGGAGACTTTCATGCCCTACGCCCATCTTGCCCGCCCCGCCCCTTGTGGATTCTGAGACTCTCGAAAAAGAGGAATTGGCGTTACAATGGAAGAGCCCATTAAATCTGTCAGTGTAGAAATATTGATAGCTGGTTGGACATTGTCAACAAGCGTGAATCTATTCTACTCTTGGGATATGATGATACCGCGATTCGATAATAGCGCGCGCAAACACAATTTATCAGTTAGTACAGATTATGCTCATGTAGCAACAATGGCATATTACATAAGCGCTTTGACAACACGCAGAGAAAGGGGAAATGCAAAGTATTGCCGTATTGAAATATAAAAATAACAAAATAATGACAAATCTGCTTACTCGAACTGTGCCAATAACCAAAAGCGCAGCTGACAGGATCGAGCCCACGTTGAGTACTATTAGAAAGCTGTACACCACAACAGACTCTGCGAGGAAAAGGGACGAAAACCGGAGAGATTACAATTGTCCACTTATCTCACAAATCCGACGTGTACTCACAATGATTACGGTACGTATTGCGTAATGGGGGACGCTGCACGTTACAGTTTAGCCGGGTTACGTTTTGCCTCCCCCCCCAACTCGGCTGTGCCGCGCTCGATATTTTTTTAACCTTACCTCCTTATCGTTACAAATGTGAAGTTTGTACTCATCAGACGTACGCTTTTTTTTACGGTTATATGAAGTTCAAGGCTGCATGACGTGTGGCACCGCAGTTGGAAAAGTATACATTTTGGGCTGACCTATCTCTCGGAAAAATGGGTGCTGCATGCCCGAGAACTGCACGTTCGATTTTCACAAATGACCACACCGATCCTCTTAAAATTCCTATAAGAAAATGGAACATAAATACACCGTGGCGATACGGGAAAAATGTCGGAGGTGGGAGATTCTGCGCCTGTTCTTGTAGGGTTAAACTACGATTGGGAAAAGAAACCGAACCACGAAAAGGAAATCGTTTCGTTTCGGTCGCGCACTCTGTTCAGTAAGGGTTCAGGCGTCGCAAAGCTTACTGTGGGGGTACAGAGGCAAAATGGAAGGGGGCTGGGGATTAGCACAAAATCTGGGGACGTGGAAAAGAGATCATTAGTTTTAAAAGGTAAGTCCGAGGCGACTGCTATACTTTGTATATATTATATATAACGGGTTTGCCCTTACCCAACGTATATTAATAAACACTGTATGCTCAGTGCTTGTCCGAGAGCTTGCGAAAAAAAATATATATGCTATACTTTGAACTACTGTCTTCATAACCTATTTACGACTGGAAAATGAGCGGGTGCGAATTTCTTTCTGTTTCAAGTGCGACGAACATACATGGATACCCTCTCAATTCTGCCTATCATGGGACATTACTATCCTCTTCCCCTAACCCCCGCCCTGAGAAGCTCTCCAAAAAGCTGTGGCGTTTGCTTAACTTGAAGTAATGACATCGGAACCCATTCAAAGAGCATGATACCTCATTGCAGGTAACAGCCAATGACATGGCCTATATTTTGAACCAATTTTTTTATCCAATTGCAGTCACAGACAGGGCCTCGATGGGCTCTTCTACATGAAAACTTACGGGTGGTTCGTGGGTCCGTATACGCCAGTGTGTACCCACATTGCATTAGGGACATCACACAGCAAACCTGCGATGGAAATATAGAAAAAATGCTTAAATTCTTACATTTATTCTAATATCGATTTAAATTAAAGGGGTTGGATTAGTTGTGAAATTTTAGAAGAACGAGGACGAGACATCCGCTGCTAAAAAGCAACGGATTGGTGGCTTTGTTAGTAAATACGATACAGCAGATAGAGGCAACAATGAAAGCATAACCGGGCTAAATTTCAACATTAATGACAGGTAATTTTTTAACTTCACAAAAATTATAAGCTCACCATGGTCCACACGGCTACTGTCATCGTTCCCCAGGACACGTCACAGCAACAACAACGTCGCAGATACGTAAACGCCATTGCAAATAAGGACTCAACTCGACTGCACGGTGGGGGCACGAACTGTAACATGCAGGTAACATCATGATTGAGTGATCGTCAAGCTGTGAATCTCATAAACGGATCAAAGTCCATGCCTGAATTACAGCTCATTTTCATTGGTGTAATAGAAGGGAATTTGTAGATTGGTAGCATAAATATTTTGACGGGCTGGGGTCCATTCCAGGGGTGGCATAAGGGTGAAATCTGGGGGGGGGGTGCACCCGGGTGCACACATAATTTGAAGAGGACACCGAAAGGAAATTAAGTGTGAGCTGTACAGAGGCTGTGTGCCTTTCCAAATTTGAAGTGGTGGGGGGTGCGAACCCCCCCCCACCCCACCCCGTTACGCCAATGGTTACAGGCATTCGTTTATTCGATACTAATAAACCGACAACTAAAACCACTAAAAACACACGTACATTATCTGTAACAATGGTCCGCAGTAAGTGAGGTTCTTTTCCAAGTTTGCGATCACTGGCACTTAATTCAAGTAGTCACGGGCTCGTTCGATCATGGTTAGCTCATAATCTAAGATCCTATCGGCTATCGAAGCAGAATAATTGACCCGGCCAAGAGAGTAAATACCCCAGGCCTTACCCCATCATTCGATGTTCGCCAGAGGTCGAACGGCTCTACGTAAAAGGATCCGAACACAGCTCGACGGGCAACACGTCGCACGAGGGCAGCATGCATTTCGTGATCAAAATTAAACTTACACAGGTTTAGCGAGTGTGATCTTTGTTTTCACAAACAGATTTCATTTCGCATGGTATTTAACTAGCTATCCATGCTTTGATAATACAATATAAATATCATTAAATTTGATTTGTCACGTAAAACATTTATAAGTACACCATTTTGCATTTCCTGAAATCATCGAAACCGTCGAAAATTTGGGTTTTTAAAAAATCGTAAAATCGTGTGAGTTGGTTTAGACTTTTTCCACCCACGTGATTAAATGTAAACAATACAACCACGTGTGGATCGCCTTAGCCACGTTGATCGCATATATTCCTACGGGCAGCTTCAACCACGTGTAAGCGCACGCGCAAACGCTGCATGTTTATCTTTAACAGGTAGATTACCATCACAACACTGCACTCCTTACCATCAAAACACATGGCGGTCCAGCATGGTTGTGGCATCACATGTCAGGAAAAAGGTCTATTGGTGGTATGCTCTGTTCATGAGATACTCAAGTATTGCTTCTTTTAAATTCCGGCTGGCAGTGTGCACCCTTCATTTCTGAGCAAATAATTACTTTGCAGGTGTTGTATTTTTTTTGAGAGGGGGCGGAGGGTGTGTGATTTTGTTTTTATCGCACGAAGGGTAAAGGATACTTATGAGGAAAATGGTGTAAACCTAAGTAATAACTCTATGAAATGGTATCTCACTCGCACATATGGTCTATAAATCAGAAAATATAGTGCATGCAAAGAACAATGAATGACATTAGTACTACGAATCTATTAATTAAGGACTTACGCAAATCTAAATTTGCGTTCTACAGCGCCCTCTTGTGGTATTACGCTGCGTTTTCTTCGGATATTGATGAAGGGTGATCGACCTGTGACATTTTAAGAAATAACATCGACCCTACATGTAGGCCAACTTTAATTTATCGAGGTGAACTTCAAGCTAATGAGCCCGTTTGGTACTTCAAAACACAAGGTCATTTGAGAATAAAGCACGTGTGCTAGTCGGCATATAGCTGTGATAGGGCAAAACTAGTGCGCGCGAACATTATGCGCTGTCCGGTTCGTGTGACGTCATGGTCACTTCAGTTCAAACCACGCCCACTGCACATAGAGTTACGCGGAACCATGGAACCGGAAGTAAACGCGCAACTTAATTCGTGGTACGTGCGCTTGTACGACGAAGTCACTTGAGAGCCGGATTCAAGAAAGACCTCAGACGTGCTTCATTTGGGGCATGCGCTTTTGGAATACTGAACGTCGTTCATCATTTGAGATATTATTTTCGTCCGTCTAGCCTCGAGAGTCAGGGCGCATATGGCATTTCGCATGCCAGTAACATGAAAACAAAAACAAATAAAAAGACCAAAGAATTTCACTTTTTTAACAAAGCAACTTCATTTTAACATCCATATAAAAATATATGACATAAAAAATATTTTTCAACAATTTGATAAGACACAATATACATACACATGCAAAAATGTAGATCACTAAAAAATAAATTGTAGAAATCCTACATTTACATGTATGTACTTGTCCAATCCATTACTTGAAAGGTGAAGGGCACAGAATTGCAAACAATTAGTCAAGTCTTGTCATTAATGCATGATGAATTATAAACAAGCGTCGTAGTCTGACATTATTCTCTGAATATACACTGAGCCATGTTGTACTGTATTTTTGCAACATTAAACATTACTTTAAATATACATTTGTTTACAGTAGACAAACGTGTTTGTGACACGTTTTTACTGTGCTTTTGTGAATGCAGTATCATACTGTCTATTTAAGAGTTATGTTTTACGGTATACGCTTTGATCTCAATTTACATATTGACACAAATGTGTCGTTGCTATTTTTGTGGTTTTCCATTCTTTACTCAAGTATTTGAAATTAGTTTGACAATTGTTTGCGCTGTTTGGATGTAGTATTACACGTAAAATGCAAACCATTGCCTAAAAAGATAAATCGAACGTGAACAACGAAACATCTCCCTTTTACAGGTTCCAACCATGATGGCGCTTGGGAGCCAGACAATGCATATATATGTACATACCCTGTCAGTGCACATCATGAATGTATTAAGTTCTGCCGCGATCAAAGTTTCTGAATACTTTGTGTATTCTACACGTAATTGTACTTCAAGTGTTAAAATTAACGCGAATTTGAGAATCCTTTATCAACAGAACTTACGCCTAAATACACATTCAGAATGAACCCGTAATCAGCAATGAAAGCGTTAACTTGCTGTGTCTAATGTCTACTTCAAATCAATGTAATTAATTGAGCTAAGTTACTGTTGTTTTTACGGTTAATTACTGTCTAATACATGACAGCCATTTACGGAAAAAACTGTAAATCATTCACAGTATACAACTGGCGCCCGTGCTGCCAGTTAAAAGTACTGTGAAAATTTCCGGGGGGAAAAATTAGCTTGCACGGCAACATGAGCGTGGATGACGTTTGGTTAGCTTGTGGTTGACCTGTGCCGACTTTTGATGACATCATCGTAAATCTGAAAGCCTAATTAATTTAACCTCATACTCGACGCAATTCACGTACATGCACAAGACAAGCAGCCCCGATTCACATACAGGAAATCTACCCTACCTGATCCAAGCAATGTCTTTTGTGTCCAGTTATTTTAAAATGATAAATCACAATGCTGATATGATTAAAATTATTTAAAAACTGTTCAAAGCTTTCAGCCCTTCGTGTGTGTTTTTCTTAGTCTCATCAACTTCTTATGAATCTGTAAAAACGGGTAAATACCCAGAATGAAGTAACCTGAATAAGGTGTCTTAAACCTGAATTTGAGTGGATCAAGTAAAAAACTTAGTGTTTTCCTCATTTACATGAGTCTGGGTTTTATGAGCTGTAAAAATAAAGCATTCCCCAAAAGGATATGTTTTAGATTCTACTGAAGTTGAAATATGTGTAATTCTGAGTTGTGTATGCTGATGTGCTCCAGAGATCTTCAGATATAAATAGGTAATAATTTATTCAGATTTGTGTTCTAATCAAGGTGACTTTTTCAGCCTACTGAACTCACTCAATGAAAGTACATTGTACTGTTACGAAACAACTGCAAGTCAATTCATTCTTGTAAGACTTGAAGGTTTTCAAAGTGAAAGAAACTAGATGAGTAAAACGATTGCGGTGACACCATGTATCAATCCCTTTCTTGAGTATGTGTGGTTCTGAGAAGAACCGGGGAATAACTCGACGTTTCGAACAGTGTACTCTGTCCGTCTTCGTTGTTCGAAACGTCGAGTTATTCCCCGGTTCTTCTCAGAACCACACATACTGAAGAAAGATTTTGATGCAACCGCAATCATTTAACTCTTCCAGTTTATTCTTCTCTCAAGAAAATGAAACTTATTCCACACAAAAAAAATGAGGCATTTACATGGATTTGTCATGGCACACCTTCAACACGTTCACAACATTCTGTAGGTGGCTTGTCCCAGTTGTAGGTGTATGACAACCTAAACTGCTGCTCCTTGGAGCACATCTGGCCGATCGTCTGTAGCTGCAGGTATTTTCCCCGCATGTTCTGCACGCTCTGCTTATGTGTGACCAGGTAGCTGTTGCGGCAGCCTCGAGACTTGTACTCGGTGTCAAATCGTGGGTCGTGCTCCCGTCGCACATCAATCGGTGCCAGCCAGGATCCCAGAGAAACATCCTCGGCGTGGTACTTCTTCAAGAGTGGGGCACTTTGGGCCACAAAACCTACCAGATCAGAGGACAAGACGTAACCGCCACCAACTGCAAAGGGTAGGTAACGGTCACACAAAACCCAGTCCGTCTCCCTGTACTTGCCACTCTTGTGGACATGGGCACGGCCGTCAAAGAAACCCCAATACAGGCGGACCCTAGACTTGGTCTTGAGTTCCTCAACCAGGGCATCTAACCGCACAAAGGTATCATCATCTACTTTCAGCAAGTACTGGAAGTCTACTGTAAGGTCTAACCAAACTAGCATCTTAAGAAGTTTGGATGATAACAAGTCAAAGGAGTCCTTCAGATCTGAAAGGAAAAGCATATCATAGTACTGTTTTTGCTCCAATTTCAGTGTCTCCATGTCGGAAGAAGACAGCCCAGACGTTCCTATGACAAATCGCGGCAAGACGTCTTCCCCGTGGTTCTGCAACCACGTGTCACGGATTGTGTACCTTCGTTCAACCATCTGCGGCCCGCTCATTACCAGTATCACCAGGAATGCTGATAGATGCTTCTTACTGGCTTGGCCCTGGGGTGGGGATAGGTTTGGGTCACAGGGTAGGACCTTTGTATTGTGACTGGTTGTGTCATTGATGCAAATGGTAATGAAAACAACCAGAAGGGCTGAGCTAGAGGCGCACATCAAAATCAACATTTTGTTTCCAGATCTGCGACCTCTACAACATTTGTTTACATCCTACAGCCAAACAAAACAAAAACGAAACAGAAGTCAGGATTAAGTATGAGCAATTAACAATGACTCCATCGTAGGCCTACATTTACATTAATAATTAAACTTGATTAAATAAAATTGGATTTCCCTGCAAGTATGCTATGTGCTGGTCCAACAAAAAAATATATTACAGATATAGCAAATCACAAATAAAAAACAAACTTAAAACTAGATTGACAATTACTATGAGTCATACATGTATGTTGGCCCTACATGTAGGCCTAAATCTGAAAAGTTCTTTGAAAAAATGCAGGTGTGTAGTTTGATTGACATGTGTAACACCAACAGCACTTGATGGTTTAAAGAATAGTAAAGTGAGATCTAACGTTAGATATTTCATTAACAATACTTTAATAACAGTGTCAATGTGGCCACCGGAAAAGAGGCAATCACATTTTAAATGGGTCAACTTGCTTCCGGGTTAACTCGTACCCTGGCCAACTCATACCCCAAACTATGCACCAAAGTTAACTCGTACCCAGGTTAACTAGCACCCGAGTTAACTCGTACCCAGGTTGGCTGGTACCCGAGTCAACTCATACTCCCCAGTCGGCAGAGAATATGGTTTTAATGCTCGCATTTATTGAACACAAACGTATGTATCAAGTTCCCTTTACAAGTAAGATTTCGTTGAAAAATCCCCATTGGAAGCAGGACATAAATGGCAACCACGGTCAAGATCCAGATGCGTCTGCACAAGGCATACAAGATACGACGATACCAGCAGCAGAAGATGAAGACATTCCCAGGGCAGGTATTCAAGCTCTGGGAGTGCTATGAGAGCAGCAACCTGACGAGATCCGACTTACTGGCTAACCTGCAAGCACCTTACTGGCCCAGCACTATAAACGGCTGGGGGCAATAACAAACTAACCAGCTCTTATCAGAGCCAACCCATCTTCAAGACAGAGATACACCTAGATCTCAGGCTGCCTGCTATTTGTTCATGATTATTTTTTAAAAAAACACAGATTTTTCCTTGTCATTCTTTTTCTTTTCTGACGAATCATGATGGCCTGGGACAGGAAATTTCCATAATTTGGTCCCTGCACACGTAAATAAGTAGAATTGTAATCATTAACAAAATACAAATCATCGCCTACAGTAGCTTTCATTCGTGGGACCAAAATACATATGAGTTTCACCATTTTAATGACAGGCCTATTTAGTATTTGGGTAAACGTCCCTAGCATTTAACATCATCCAAAATGTGAGAAAAGCAGGAAATAGGGGATGAAAAATTATCGTAGGCCTAATCCATTTGGGGTATAAAATATGAGAAGACAAATTAGGCCTATCGTAATCTGTTTGGCACGTTTGGTGTAAAAAAGGAGGAAAACAATCGTCATCTGTTTGAGTCACAAACGTGTGTGTTTTCATCGAGGGTACGAGTTGACTGGGGTACGAGTTGACCGGGGTATCCCCAACTTGGGCACGTCGGGTAGGACTCAGAGTTAACTCAGGTACGCGTACGCAGGGGTATACGAGATCACTCAGCTGACCCCAAATCTTAATCTCACGGATTACAGTGTATATGTACATATACATGACACGAGTGAAGCACTTCCTAAGACACTTACGCGAATACAGGATCCAGTAAACTCCATTGCAGTTTGTTAACTAGTTTTATCGCAAAGAAAAAGTTTAGGCCTATGTGTAGGTGAGATTTCCAAACTTTGCATTTCGCCCCAAACAATTTGGTAATAAAATGCTCATGAGCGCTGCCATTTTTATTTGATCCCATCATGCATCACAAAACTGGTTTTCAGCTATTTCTTGTTTAGTGAAGTTGTGTGCGGCGTGAACTGTGTGCAGGAAACCAGTCAAGATGGCGGCGTCCATGGTCAGCGATTGATTCGTTAAACTGTTTGTTGTAATTTGATATAGCGCGTGCTGAGAAACCACCTTGACCCGGGGGCAAGGGAAACTGAGCCTCACAAGTACGTGGCATTAGGAGTAACGTGATGATTGACCTCGCAGATTTTGGCTTGCCTGGAGAAAGTGCTACGTTGGCAAAGTCTGTTAAGTCCACACCACACTGTTATTATGCGATGTGAGAGCAGTCGAACGTCTTCACGTTGCTTCCTCTTCGACGCTTCGTAGGCCTCCAACTTACAAGCTAATGTTGCACATACATGTAGTTAGACAGCAGTAAAAAAAAAGATCGGGTCTAGTGAACAGAAAATATATAGGCCTACTAAATTAGTAGAAGTGCTCAGTAGTAAAAGGACCAGTTTATGCGGTAAGGAAGGAAGTGTTCATTCCATTAGTCTTAAGATTTAATGTTACTAATATGTCAAAGTTTTCCTTTGGCCATCTGTTAACACTCCTAGACTAACTCATCTGACCATGTTCATTTATTTCCCTGAGAATCTATGATTTTTTCATGTTTCCCTTCCTTTAAGCATTGTCATTAGTATATATAGGTTAGGCTAATGCGGATAAATGAAGTAACCATTCATTGCCTCGTCAAGACATTTGTTAGTACATGTGGTACGTCCCAACTATAGCATCAGTCCCAGTCCCCACTATAGTTGGGACCGGCCCAACTATAGTGCTATAGTTGGGCCAGCGCAACTGCAACACAGAATGTCAGAAGTTCAATTTGTACATGTTCCCATTGTTTGTGCCAAAGTAATTTGGTTACATTATCAACTTGTGCAGTTAGAAACAAGGTTTGTACAGATTAACTATTGGTATGCAGATGAATTATGTCAGGAGTGAAGTGCATAAATTTGGAGAAAGTTGAAAAAGTTTCAACAGAAATTGGCCAGCAATAACAGTTGGGCTAGCCCAACAGCAGCACCATAGTTGGGACTGTCCCAATAAATATCTGATGTCTGATAAATCACAGTGTTTTTGAGTGATGCCCATGTTTTGGAACTCTTTCCAGGATGAGTTTTGAAACAAAATTCTCCATGTTAAGTTTTCAAAAAGTGACTAATCAAGTTTCATTGGAAATTCGTACCATCTCTAAGTGTATCAACATTGCCAGCTCTTAATTTTGATGTTTTGTTTCAGAAATGGAATTTGAACAGAGCTCTGTATGGTGACACAGGTTTTCAGTGTTGACCTAAGGCTGTTCAAATAAGGAGTCATCTACTACGAGTCCAGCTAACAAGCCAAGGTACACTCTACAGAGTTTCCCCAAAGATATCATGAATGTTAAAAGATATTGGTAGTTGTTGCACTTCTTGTGTGTTAGGTTTGAAACTAAACTCCGGAATATGCAGACCCCAAACTTTATGGAGTTAGTGAAAACAGGTGATGTAAGAAAACACACCACGTATTCTACAGGTTTACCTTTTACAAATATGTACTTCACTCCATGAGACAATTTCCCAGTTGAAAATAAAATTCCCCTCAATGAATAATTCTTAATGTTGTTTTCTTCCAATAACAGGTCTGAGTAGAACATGGGTAGGCAGACAAAATCCGGCATGGCAAAGATCGTGTTTATTATGCCCGTTGTCTTCATTCTCTTCATCATTTATATCATCTCAACATGCAATGATGGTTCGGGTAGCCAGCATGCCAAGCCAGTGACGTGTGAGCCGCGCCAGCCCAACCGTAAGGATGGGCCAAAAAGTGCCGTTGCTCCCCCGCGGCCCAAGAAGAAGCTGTCGGCATTCCTGGTGGTCCTAATCATGACAGGCCCACAGCTGGTGGAGCGGCGCTACACCATCCGGGAGACCTGGCTGCAGAAGAGTGGTAAGGAGGTCATGGCCAAGTTTGTAGTGGGCACAGCGGAGCTGAAAGAATCTGACAAGAAGATGCTGGACGCCGAGCAGGCTCGACACAAGGACCTGCTGTTCCTACCCTCACTGAAGGATTCCTTCGGCTCGCTCACGAACAAGCTGATCCAAATGCTGACGTGGCTGGACCAGAATGTTGACTTCCAGTACATGCTGAAGGCAGACGACGACACATACGTCCGACTAGATGCGATGGTGAAAGAACTGAAGAGTAAGAATAAGGAGAAGCTGTACTGGGGGTTCTTTGATGGGCGAGCTCACGCCCACCGCACCGGGCGGTACGCTGAAACAGACTGGGTCCTGTGTGATCGGTACTTGCCGTACGCCATGGGTGGTGGGTATGTGTTGTCGTCTGATCTGGTTAGCTTCATTGCGAATAATGCCCCGTACCTAAAGAGGTACCACGCCGAAGATGTCTCGGTTGGCTCCTGGCTGGCAGCTGTGGACGTCAAGCGAGAGCACGACCCACGATTCGACACTGAATTTAAATCCCGCGGCTGCCGCAATGTCTACATCGTCACGCACAAACAGACGATACAAGACATGAGATCCAAGTACCAGCAGCTGCAGACCACTGGGAAACTCTGTGCCAAAGAGCAGCAGTTCAGGCTATCGTATGTCTATAACTGGGACAAGGTACCCACCGAGTGTTGTGAACGGGTGGAAGGGGTACCTTAAGAAAGATAAGCAGGACCCCCCCTTCCAGCTCTTGAAGGGTCTGCCAAAACTTCGCCCTTTTCTTATTCTTTACTGAACTGCTCATTGGCAAAAGTAAATCAAGTCACAAGTTGTCAGAACTTGCCAGGTCTCTCGTCAGAAGCTATTCAAATGAACTGTAGCCAAGACATTCCATAATCATCGTCCATCCTTTGTAACTTGTAACCAAACTTACAAATGAGTTTGTGGATTGATTTTGACAAACCAAGTCTTGGAATAGGGTTTTTCTGTCTGTTTTTTGTAGTCTTCCAGCATTCCATTTTTGTAAAGGGTTGAACAGAACACTGCCATGAGGGGGAAGGCAATATTAAGGTCGGGGGAGATGTACATGTCGTCGTCGTTAATGTGATGGTTGTCATGTCTCTTGCCGCTGTTTTCTGACCATTACACAACAGGGTCCCTGCCGTACCAAAACACGACACAGTTAGTGGTGAAATATGGTGCCAGATTCTTGCCGTGAACAGAAGTCATGTGGTGAATGCACATTTACATCATGTGGAAATAGTTTTTTTTTTGGTAACTTGTTACGTTTGCCATCATTTGGTAGCAAGGACATAAAATGTGTACATGTATGTATGTCAAATAATTTAGAAATGAATTCCTTTTTGTTGTTTTTCTTCATTGATTTTCAGGCTTGGCCATTGGATAGTTCAGCATTAAAAGAATTATGCACGTTTTTTGTAATTAAAGTAAATTTATATGCTATGTAAACTGATGGTCAAACAAACCAGACACTTCATTTTGGTTCATGATATCGCTAAGTGAAAGTGTTCCGTTTAACTTCCAAACGAGACTTCATTTGACGAGTTGCATCAAAGGATACGTTGGACAGTATTGTAAAAGTCTGTTGTATACAGAAAGCTACACGTTCTTGCCATTTTGGACTCATTCAACTTTGCTTAATTTTGGTCAGTAAAAGTCTTTAACATTTTGTAGTTCGTAGTTTTTTGGGTTTTTTTAAAGTTTTTCAAAGCTGTTGTTTAAAAATGCCAACTCTGAAGAAAAAGTACCTTTATATGCAGTACAAATATTTTAAATAGAAATGGTTCTTTAACACCTTAACTTTCCCGTTGCTTTTTCTTGCCAACTCAGCAAGCTACCACTGCCAAGTTTTGAAAATGAACTCAGAAGCACAAAGTATCTGCAAGTAAAGGGCTGATGTTTTTTTTGTGATCGTGCAACATTCTCTACAGCAACCTGACATCGTCATGCGTATTGAATGTATTACAGTTTGTCAAAAGTATTTGGATGGGAAGAAAGTCAGTTTGTTACAAATTCATTATTTGAGAAGGGGCATTCGTTTGGTATCGGTGTTTCACACTTCTAGGAAACATCTAAAAAGTTCTGATGTTGATTAGAAATTTTGGTTGTGCTGAGAAAAATCAGAAAAGAGTGCTTCAAGGTGTCTCCAAATTTGACGCATTTCTGTTCGGTATTTCTCAGTGTCAGATGTTCAAGCAAATGACGCTGAAAGACTCTGAACTTTTTTAAAATCGAAAACGTAAAATAAGAACACTTTATTGGAGATTGTCCTGATCTTAAAATTTACAACCGTTATCTGAAAATTCAACAAATCATGCAAATCTAGGATGGCATAAATTTGTATGAAACTAAATTACTCATTTACAAATTGCACCATACGTGCAAAGGTTAGCACAATCAATATTCATGTTTACAAATGAATCTGACATTATTAGACAGTAAATCCTGGATTTCTGATCGCATTAAAGTGGTCAGATTGTATACATGATAAAAAAAGTATGCGTCTTTTACAAAAGAAATCTTGCATACATTTTCATCACCACACAAGACAAAAAAAGGAATGATTTGAAAAGAAACACACAGAGAACAAAAACAAAGAGAAAATATTGACACATGTAGCATTCGAACCTTTGCCTCTGCATTACTGTAAGGTGCCCCGTCAAACAACCAATTCATTCTGTCAGGTATTGACGATCTCAAAAATTCACCAATGTCTTTGAGGATTTTTCCAGATCTTGGCATTGTCTCTGCCTTTGCCTCTGACACAAACAACTCGAGGCTAATAATGTTCCAACTTGCAAAGGAAACGTGTACTCCCGTCCATGGATCAACTGCATATAATTTCAATGCACCTCTGGCAAAATATGAGGGTTTTTTTTATCTTGCTGAAAATAATGGTGAAGGGTTTAAGGAGGATGGAATCTGGCAATGCACAGAATACAGACAAAACTAAGATCTGGAAAACCGTCTTGGAGATGCTCCTCGAGAGCCAGGCAACCCGTACAGACAGTGTGGTCATGTGGGATTGTGGCCAAGTCGTGAAGTCTCTGAGTTGAGACAGCTGGTGATCACTCACACAGGATACAGCCTGCTTTTTCCTTTGTGAAAAATAATTTCAATTGAAGTGTAACTTGATCAAAGGCTGCTGAAACTGCTTCATAAAAAAATAAACGTACTGCACAAAGCCAGAACAAGAAGTACTCTTTCAAACAAAACAATATGGACTCTTTGTTCCTTAAATTTGTATTCTACAAATCTGGGGTCCGACGTGGGACAATTTTCCGTCCCTGTTATGCCTGGCAAGGGATATATCACTGAAACTGTTGTTATTTATTTGGCGGATAATTTGCAGTACTTATTCAATCTTGGACATTGAAGAATGAGTTCTAAACATTAAAAAAAAAAAATCATAAGCCAGCTGCAACAGGGACAGGGACAAATTGGACCCCAAATTCATTGAAAATAAATACGATTCCAAGCACTTTTTAGGCTAGCTAGGTGACCCTCATACAAATTCCAATATTATTTGCAAATACTGCTACGCTAGTATTTTTTCAAGCTGTTCTTTAAGATGACAAACCAAGAAAGATAAACATGATGATGACGGTGCACACCTGAGTTTGGGACTACATGTCTATGCATGCCAGGGCTCTACTAGCAAGGATTAGTTCCGAACAAAAGCATGGCGTGGTTTGGGTCCAAAACCAGTAGCCATGCTTGGACCATGTGTTTACCAATAATCTCATCAAATTCAATCACTTTCCCCACTTGAAAAAAAGAAAATAAACGTAACTAGATGACTTTCTACAAAGACAAGGTGGGCTCAAATGTAATCATAATCCTTAGGTGACTGACAAGTCAAACTAGGACCCTAACCTGTCAAACTGGAAACTAGAAGTGCTGGTGAGTTATCAGAATGAAATGAAGTGTACAACCACAGTCAGATTGAGCCTGATTTTTTTGGGAGGGGGGGGTTCCTGCAGGAAGGAATATAAATGCTTAGCTCAAGCTTTTTCCTTCCCCAATTTTTGCAGGTGCACTGGGCACATATCTCCACCCCCCCATCAACAGACGAAGTTCCCACATTCTTCAACTGACTACTGTACCGATGATGCCACACGTTGTTTACGTGTGTCCTTTCCCCTGGTGCTCAGAGGACCGTGAGCCCCCACTGGCTCCGGAGGAAAGGTCGGCACACATAAAGTGTGACGTCATCAGTACATAGGCCTATTAACTACAGTGTACACACGACACAGCACAAGTGACAAGACATAAGAGTGTGCTACCGTGCCAAAAAAATACCAAAATGAATGAAACCTCCCCAAAAACAAGACAGCTGCAATGTGACCCAAACTGAAAGCGTGAGGAAAATGTAATCAAATACAGAATTCTGCTTCAGAGTTTCAGCTGTAAGGAGTGCATTTGTAGTTGGCAGATTGGAGCAGATGTCTCTTGAATCTGCTGGGAAAAAAAATGGCCTTTGAAAATTAACGGTGGTACAAATGGCATCGCTATCAATACCATACTTCGTGCAATTTTGTGAGCGTGAGTGACAAAGCCACACCCAAGTGTTGCCAGTGGAAAGATCAAATTCCTTTAACTGGTTGCTTTTTTGGACCAGTCTGCTGACCTTAGTGGGCTCTGTGCAGATTTTCGCCCACTACTGGTAAAAATTGGGTCAAACCATTCTGGCACACACTGCACACATCTTTGTCATGGCACCCTCATGGGGGGTGCCTGCCCTTGATAATAGAAACACAATGTATGCGCCTCAGTAAATTCAACAAATTTTCATTTCAGAGTACTCAAGTGAAAGAAAGGCAAGCGCCGTCACTTTGCTTGAGTGTGTGGGCATCAAAGCGCCCTCGTCCATAAGTGCAGAAACCCTATGTGATCAAAAGGGGCCAGCTTCTTGCTCGCTGAAAAAAAAAAATGTCCCGGTTTTGACAAAACTGACAAAACAAAATCGAAACTGATTACTCAAATAATCTCCTCAGAATTCGTCGTGGACGTTCCTGCCGTAATTATAGAGCTTGCTGCCCACGAAGACGTAGTAGTTACTCAGAACTTCCCTGGGGGAAAGTTTGTCATCTCCGTTCTCGTCAGCGACCCCAATGAGATGGCTGGCTTCTCCCTCGGCATGCTGTCGATTCCTGGGATTTACGTAGACCTGGAAATAGAATGGAGAGAGTCAGAGAACACAGTCTGATTTAATGAGCAGTGAAAACGCGGTTTCCAAGATTCTGTACTGAGCATTTTGATGATCCAGTTCTTATAAGCTTTCTTTCAAGGTACCCGATTATGCAAGAAAAGCTAAGACTCACAAGTTCTAGGAAGTCTTTCTGAGAAACTCATGAAATGCTCCACAAAGTGAACAAGTCTGAGATAGAAACTCAGTGATGCCTCTTGTGGAATATCTATACTATGATGCTCTACTTGGATTATTGCCTAATTGGGGACACACAACCCATTTAGGAATAGCCTGGGAACGCTACCATTCCAAACGGGACATTACTACTGGGCCCACACTGAATCTGACCATACATCCCTTAGAGGAACGGTCGAACATTTACAGTTTCTTTCAATTTCATTTTCCATATTCCTGCACCTCTAACTCCTTGGCATCACAGACACCGTCGCGGTTAAGGTCCATGTTCTCCCTGAACTCCTTGATGCGTTCTCGCACCCACTCATCTTCCTGGGCAGCCTTCTCCAGCTCCTGGCTGCTCAGTTGAGGCAGGGAGACAAACTCAGCTAGCGTCAGCTTGGCATCGCCGTCCGAGTCTGCCCACGAGAAAAGCCAGAACAAAGCCAGTATGTCAGCGTGAAATTACTGCTCACGGACTGCAACTCCAACTGTAACTAATAGATGTAGTTGGTGTCAGTCCAACTTGAAAATACAAATGACACCTCAGCTTTTCTGCACTGTTAGTAATGTTTGGACTACAAAGCAAGACGGTTTGCAACCAATTTAGAGTTCAGTCTATATAACAACTGTTTCTCCAAGAAGAAGAATTTAAGGTTGGGGGGAATTTTTCAGCTGTTTCATAATTCAGCCGTTCCCCATGTTCCAGGCATTTGGAATTTATTTCTACAATTTTTTAATCTTTTGAACGGTTTGCAGACAATTAAGACATTTTAAAGCCCTAACTCAAAGGACATTTTTGTACAATTTTTGTACTTGGTGAAAATCAGTTCAACAAGCCGCTCCTAAACATCACATAATCAGTTGTCAGACGACTTTTTAGGATTTGAGGATTCTTAAAGGAAAAAAACACAACAACTCACCAAAGTCGTGCAGGAGTTCGTCCACCAGTAAGTTGAGCATGGACTTGCAGTGTTCAGGATGCAAGAAGGCTAGGAATTCCTCCTGGTTTAAGATGTCGTCATCGTCTTCATCTGCCCGGCTCCATCGATCCCGGTACACCAAGTAATCCTCTGTCGATTCCAAGAAAACGATGGGTACATCGGAAATATGAACCACCATCCGAAAGCCACTCAAGGAAGCAGTAGGTAATTCTGATGTTTGACAGTACCACCCCCCCTTCAAAGTCTACAGAAAGCTTTGGTAAGTCATGGGCAATAACAGCTGCGGAACTTCCCTGAACATGAACAGTAGAAGCTGAGCTACTTCAGGGATATGACGTTACCTACTGCACTTGAGCCTGGTTTTGGACCATCCCTAACAACACGTCTTATACAATTGAGCTTATAATGTGGCACTTCCTGGACAACACCCTGATGACAGTATGGTGCTGTAGAGCTCATAGGTTAGAGGTCATAGGTCATTTGCTCAAGTACAGATTTAAGGGAACCTCGCAGGTTTCTTACTGGTTTAAATGGGTATTGTTTTTTTGGTTTGATTAAAAGTACGGATTGGTTTTCCAAGTACCTTCATCTTGACCCTTCAAAGCACCTGTCTCTTTCTTGAGTTCCTCAAAGGTTGCCTCCCCGTAACCTCTCTGCTTCAGAAACTGTTTACGATATTCGTCCCAATGGATCTTCCCTGTGAATATGTAACACATCATTTCACTGTGAGCAAAAATGGTGACTCTTGTTTCAGTGGATAACATCAAACACTTCTTTGTTGTTTACATCTGAAAAAAATTTTTTCTAATCACAATGAGTTACCATCGGAGTCTGTGTCAACGAAGGGGAAGATTTTCTTGCTCGCCTCCAGAGCCTCTTCAAAATGCTTTTCTGTCTGGAGAGAGATCCATTCTGTCAGCTCTTGCAGGTCCAAATATTCATCTTTGTTGCTGTCCGCTCTGCAACCCGATAAAAAAAATTACCCCAAACAATAAAAACTTGCAAGTGTTTCTATATATGAGGTTTTTCCTTCTGTAGACTTAATTCTTTGAAACATCATTTCACACTTCAAAAGCCTTCTGAAAACGTATGAAGGGCCGCAGAAACTTTATGACGAAGGTTTCATTCCAAGATTCCAAATGGCTGAAAACAACACACGTTCAGCTGTAAGCAATGATACAGAGCTGCCTAGTACGGCGAAAGCTTGTACAGTGCAAACTGTTTAGGAGAGAACAAAAAATTGTGATATTGATAAGCTGAGAGATGCCAACTTGAACCCACAAATTTAGTAACAATGCAGGTACTTCTCTGCAGCACTCGGGGGGGGTCAAAGGTTCACATCCTGGTCTGGTCTGGTGAACTTTCTTTGTCCATTATAAAAATTGCACAATTAACAAACCACACTCACTTGGAAAATATCTCCATCAGTCTCCGTTTTCCTTCCCTTTCAGGGATGTTCTCAAAATCGGCATGATCGGGGCCCAGGAACACTTCCTGTTTGTATTCCTTATTCAGTTCCCCGCCCCGCATAAGCCGCACCCCATCGTTGTGGTTGGGCGGGGCCAGGTCCATCCCGTTCACCTTGTTTGGGCTCGGCTGGCCTTCCTTCATCAGCCGCACCCGGTCTCTGCGGTCGTGCGGGACCAGGTTATTGAGGGCGGGGTCCCCACTCCTGTTGTTGGGGCCCACCTCCTGTTTGTCCTTGCCCAGTCTGCGGATGACGTTGGCGTCGTAGGAGCTGACCGACAGCAGGGCAATGAGGAGAAAAAATCGAAGGCACTGCTTGCATATCGAGACCTTCATAGCTTCTCTTCTTGCTAAGGATAATTCCTGGCACTGAAGTTAGTCCAAAGTCAATACTGGATACTGTTTCTTCGGACAATTTCAAATGCAGAACAGCCTGCAAGAAAAAAACAAGGCTGACTCAACTTACCCATGACTTACCACAGTGTGCATCCCCTAGCATTCCTCCATGCATTAATTAATTAATCAGTTAGACTTTAATTTCAGTCATGCCAGTAAGATATCAGACATGCTGGATGCTAAGGTCTAATCACTACTTTTAATCAGCTAGTTTCAGCTAACAGTCCGCTAGAGTCTTTGCTCTGGGTCTTAATATTTACACATTATATATATTATTAATATACAATCATGACAATTGGCCTCTATGGCCTCATGTTATCCAGATGCGTACAAAATAGGTACAGCAGTGTTGGCTGGTAGTCACATGTGAATACATCGCAGTTCACAAAACAAGTGATTAGCCACTAAAATAATTTTATTCAAGTACACGAACTTACCTAACTCCAGGCTCGGTAATTGGTGGGAATTGACGAGATCAATGCAAACAAGATGCGGTATATTTCCGCAGCACCACCACTACCAGAGAGGAAATGTGTAAGCTGAATTCCAACGTGTCCGGCAAACTAAAGAGGGCGCCCCTCAAGCTCACCGGTCAGAAAATAAGAAACGGTCGACTTGATATTAAGTGACCAGTAAAATTCAACAGAGGTGGCCGATTTCAGTTCATAAACTGAAGTACCCCATAATGTTGATAAAGATGAAAACATGGGGAGGACTTTTGATTTCCGTTTTCAATTTCCCCTGATTACCACAAAATAAAAAATTATAAAATCTGAGTGAAGTAATCCACCCCAAAGCCCCTGTGATTGGCATCGATTTGGTGGCCGGCCATGCAGATGGTGAGATTTTGAACAAAGGGTGACATACAGCTACAAATAACAAGAATAAGTTATACCGAATACATGACTGCACATTTTTACTGGAAATTTAATGAGTGCATTCAACATACATATACAATTACATTTACAATATGATGTAACTCAATATCTAGCCGATTGCATAATACTGTATGCTGTAAATGCATATCCAAATAGTTCCAGGAAGGAACAGCCCAACCCAATAAACAAACAAGCAAACAGGTGTAAATCACTCCCCCTAACAGGCACGTGGAATTTCCCTTCTTGAAATAAAATATATCCTCATCCACTCTGACTTTTACATATTTACATTCTAGCTTAAAATCTTTCTTCTTAACTTGAACTTCAATCACTTCGACTCAATAACAACTTAATTCGGGACTATCGTGGCCTCTAGGTTTTGCTGACAAAAAATTTTCCATACATCACATGTATCTCCTCAAATTCCTTGCTCACATACTTTCAGCACGCAAGGCATCCAACATTTCCTCAAAAAAAGTCAAATGAACAGCTCTATACAATAAATGCATCATTTTCCAGATAAGTAAAATGCATATATTGCTCACCTTTATGAATGTAGTTCTTTCTTGTAATGTGTATTCAAATTATCAATACACTTTCCGTTATACCACACCTAACCGTCTATAAATTGCACTAAAATACAATAAGACTTGTACAAGTTTAGAACCGTGAAACCACAGACAAGTGTCAAAGATGCCAACTATTACAGCACATCATTCTGGAAAATGAGCTTTTTATTTCAAAGCAGTTGCAAAAGAAGTTGACGCGCGCATTGAAGTAGAAATAATGAGACGATGAAAATTTTGACCATCACCTCTTAATCTGATTGGATGGAATAAAATTGAGACTGAACACCACTAAGTTCAAAGTAGTAAACATTTGAACTTGAAGCTACGCTCTGACTGGACGGAATGAAGCATTAGATATTCCCTCCTCCTCACATCTTTTGATACTCCAATTTTGATTGGAGAATGTCAATCACATGATCATTATATGGTCAGAAATTATGTCTCAGATGTGCTTGCTTTGCTTGGATTGGACGGATTAGAGGGAACTCTTGTACTCTTGGCATTTGATCAGAAAGGATTCACAAAACAATTGCTTGGCTCTGATTGAAAAATTAGCCACGTGAGGATGTCTGATTGGACAGTAGCAGTCCTGTGACTATTCCAGTATAAGCGATCAGAAGCCAGAGAGAAACCATGACAAGAACCCAACCCACAGCACTGAATGCTGATTGGGTGATGCCAATTACATGATATGTACCCTGGGACCAAAATTCAGATCCTGATTGGACGTAGCACAAGTCATGTGATACCAGCTCTGGGAGCGTGATTGGTCAGCATCAATCATGCGTTGATCCCCTTGAGCTCGGCTTTGATCCCTTGGAAGGGGTCTTGACCTTTTTAGATTTCTTCGGGTGTTGTATTCTGACAAGGCAGTACGTGGTGGGTAGACGCTTGCCCATGAATGGAGGCTCGGTGACATCATTCACCATGATCACATACTCGGCTGTTAGAAAAGAAGAGGGCATTTGAAAAAGTTGTATACAAAATGTCAACAGCATGTAAATCTTCGACTTCAAAACAACTCTTAGGCAACATTCGAAACGTTTAATGAAGTTCGGAAATGTCTGCCCTGAAATTCCCATACAAACTAAATGCACTAGTATGCATAAAAACTCTCAAAAGATATCCAAGCCACTAAAACTGGCAGATTAAGAGTTTACTCAAAAACAAATGCCCATCCAAACCACTATCAGAGCCCCACATTTCTTACCTGGTCTTGCAAATCGTTCATCACCGTACATCTTCTCTCTCTTGATCTTGTAAGCTTTGGGATCTCGTTTCTCCAACATAGTGGCATCTATCGGCATGTCGTCTGTGGATTGAGATTTGCGATAGAAAAAGTGTATTTAAAAAAAATGTCCTTATCCCTAACAGCCTTCAATCCTTCACCTGTAGGAGGACCGAGGACTGTCAGAGATTAATCCTGCTTAAGATTAAGATCCTTTATCCATCATTTCATCAACTTGCAAATAAGATCAGTTTCCCTGAAGTTTTTTTCAGATGGGAAATAGAAGATAAGATTGCATCTCTCCTAACACTCTTTGAAATAGGAATAAATCAGCGGTGTGAGTGGCCACTTGAAATTAAAGCTGAGAACAGTAAGCAAAAAGCTGAAATGTAAAAGGTTCCTATAGACCAGGTGTACAAGAAAGCTGAAATCCTGGGTCAGCACCTAAACAAAAAAGCTGAAATCAGCTAAAAAGCTGAATTCTCACACCCCTGATAAATTTACAAGCAATGCCCTATTCATCCCCTACCCCTTAATCTTGCCCCCCCCCCAATTTTCAGGCATTAAAGAAAGACATTCACCACTGCCTGAAGTACAAAATTAGGCCCATTTAAAATGGGGGCCGTGAATGGAAATCAGGCAACCGAACAGACCAATGCACATTGGTTGACAGTACACTCCCTATAGCCCCAGCTATGGTGGAATTTGTAGCTCAAAGATATTGTCGTTCATAACACCTCACCAATGACGGTTGCTCTAAAATCTTCTTGTGTCTTTTAGTCTCTCTTTACTTCACTGAACTTCGGTTTTCTTTTTTTGATACTCCTCTGGTTTTCTGGTCTTATTTGTCAATTTTTAATGATTGTCAACTCTTAAAAAGTGTATACGCTACACATAGTTAGACCAAAGTGCATAAATTTTCACATGCTGACTTTATAATAATTCTTACCAGTAACCAATAGCAACGAAATCAAGCAGTTTAAAGGAAGCATGCAAAACAAGAAAATCAAATAGGATAAAATAAAACAAATGAGATTCAATGAGCAACTACAACTCATTCAGAAAAAAATTGTTGAAATCCAAACAGGCGAAACACGCAAGCTGCAAACGTTGCGCAAACACATCACATCCATCGACAAACTACGAAGTAACACCACAAGAAACTAATGTCACAACATGCACAGCAAGCGAGCTTTAGACTTTAGACGTGCAATGAATGAAGAAGGATGTGGTTCTGAACGTGCACTTAAGTAAAATGTGACCTCCCACGGTGTTTTCATTACATTTTCTACTTGTCTTTTGTATCTGTAAATATTATTCGCTCTCTGATTCAGTCAAGGAATGATCAGAAACCTGGAAGCTGGTGTCAAGTCCAGGTGGAAGTGGAATATCAATGAAGAAGCAATTTCGAGGACTTCAAAGTCGTCAAGGCAAGACCAGCAGGCCCAGTTAACGTGACGCATCAAACCAACATGTTGTATTCTAAACCTCAAGTGTGGTTGAACCATGAGGAGAGCCATTCTGGCAAAGTTTTCTAAACTTAGATTAGTAATGGGGGCAATTTTTGGCGTGTGCTTCACTTGAAATATTTTGCTGTCTCTATTTTAAGGTTTTTGCTCTTTTGGGATGTAGAGATTTTTGCCCAATCTGATCCCTGGACCTGAAAAGACAGTTAGTTAAATAAGGAGTCCTTTATCTAAGGAATGAAATTTTTCAGCAATGGATTTGAAACGCAGACTATAAAATCAGTGAGAAGTTACACTCAAAGTTGAACTGCAAACACAGATTCCTTCAAAGCATGGAAACAAGCATAAAATGCGAGAAATAAAAGGTAAAAGAATGGTTATAATACTGGCGATTCACAATAGTGCTCCACCAAGAGTTAGCAATGCGTTGACCCATCATAATGCGTGAAATTTGTCGACCCTTTCCAAATGCACATTGGGTTGACAAATTTCACGCATTTTGACAGGCCAACGCCTTGCAAACTCTTGGTGATGCACTATTGTGAAATGGCCGTATTGAATAAAAAAGTAAAAATATTTGACAAATTCACTGTGAGCTTCTAGTTCCTTTATGGCATTTTTATTTTTTTTTTCATGCAGGAATTAAGGCTTTACACTGAATGAAAAAATGCTTTTAACTTTTAAGCTTAAAATTTGGATGCAAAAGAATTTTTTTTCTTGTAGCGGGTGAGCAAGCAAATTGTGCATTTCAAGAATTTGTACCAGTTGGTATCAATTCTGGCAGTAAGGTCGCCGTAGAAACAGGTTGGGCACTGGCTACGGATTCGAATTCAAAATGAGGGGAAAATAGATTACGTTCCTGTGAGGAATTGAACTTCCCTGGAAAGCTCTTAAGTCATCAAAGAGTTTGAAATTCCATATGAGTTTTGTGAAAACAAGTAGAATCACCAACATCTGTGAGTTTCAAACAGGTTAAAACTAGCCTTTTGTGAGTTAAATTTGAATAAAATCTGGTACACTGAGTTATTTGATTGCACACAAAAATACCTATTTTAATTGCCCAGACTAAAGATGCTGTTGCTATACCTCGTGATTCAGGGCAAGCTTTTGCATAGCGACCACCCTCTCTGAATGGACTGGTTCCTTTGTGCCTTTCTTATCCATTGAGCACAGTGGATTGTTGCAAGGCATCTCTCATGTAACTAAGCAAAAGCTTGCCCTGAATCGCGAGGTATAGCAACAGTGGTTTCAGTATGGAGAATTCAAATTGTTATGTTCAGGTGAATTTAAAGAACTCAGAGTACCAGATTTTATTCAAAGGTCACTCGCAAAAGGCTTATTAGTCATGGGTACAAGACACTACGTTTTGTAAGGTCATTTTAAATTTTATAGCACTGCAAGCCTACCAGTAACAATTTAACCCAAAAAAAGTTTCGAAGTTAACAGGGAAATAAATAACTGTCCCCTTGGGAAGTAGGCCTTTTGAAATGTTTTCTTTTCCCGTAAAAAAAATTGTTCTTGATCTCCTTCTTCAAGTTTGTCTAAGCTCAGACAAGACACGGAACCTTGGTCCCCATGGATTCCAAAGTTCATGACTTCTAATCCAGAGGTCTGATTTTCACATCAATAACCACATTGGGAAATCTTGCAACATGAGCATTTTCTTTGAAATGAGGTTTAAGGCAGTGTCTCAATCACAACTTCTGCTGAGATTTGGGGATGTTTTAGAGTCTGAATTAGAAGTGAATGGCTCTGGGTGTTTTCATTTTGGGTTTTTTTTTCTCCGTTTGTACATTACCTACGGTCTTCCCCAGTTTAGCTCCCAGTCGTAACTGCTGAGCCAACCCCGCCGTTTTGGAATTACGAGCCTTGGTGCGGGCTTCCTCTTCCAGCATGATATCGAGCACATTGAACGGACGATAGCCAACCGGTGCCCCTGGTAGCACCAAACCCTATCGGAGGATACAAAGGAGGGTAGGGGATGGGGAAATGGGTGCGGCCCGGGTTGGGTCGACAAGATTGGATGGGCACAACACAAAACGTGGGATAAAAAAAAGTGGAACAACGGTGGATTAGGGGAGAGAGGAGTCGTCAGCTCAGACGGTGATTTGCAATAATTAACGGAGCACCAATACTAGGCTCAAAAGTCAGCGGGTTCATTGCCGGGTGGGGATGGGTGGAGTCTCGGGCAGGGCAGCATCTGGTATAGTTTAGCACTGCTAACATTATCAAAATTGTCAACCTACAAGACTAAAGCTCTGGCTAGTTTTCTTGGTCAATTCAGTACGTAAGTCCTCGGGCTGATGTGTTGTTAGTCTCGTCACATGCAAGGCTTCGTAAGGTTCAACATGCTTACCATTCAACAGTTGAAAGTGAATTAGGTGGCAGGTGGAATATGGGAGGGGCCCAAAACTTCTTACTGTCCTTTCCTTTTGGAGCTTTCCAATTGGAATTCCCATTGAGCCCAATGGCAGGACTCAGCTGCTCAGCAGATATTACGGCCGTATCTGAACCAGTTGGCTGCGGCTTGAAAGTACACACAACTCCATGGTTACTGGCTGCTGCCACCACCATAGACTCATGCATGATTTCAAGCCATAGCCAGGTAATTCAGACATGGCCCACTGCTCAACAAATTAACAAAAAGTGAAATATTCACTGGTAAGCAATCAGAAACAATACATATTGTATGGATTATTGGCTGGTAGCATGATCCTGCTAAGCAAATATTTTTCTGTGTTTAGCAGATCAGAATTTGAGATGCTCACTGCCCCGCCCCCCGTCCATCACATCCCCACCCCCTTCTATGACACCACTTTCACGTGACAGCCAAAACCTGTAAACATTTAAAATGCACAAACAGGTAAACGTTTTCAGTGGAAAACAAATATAAAAATAAACAGTAACGCCAAACTTTCAAACATCCTTTGCAAATGTTGGCAAACACTACCCAAGTCAAGAGTAGTAAACCTTAAACAAAGTGGTCATACATGTACTTTGTATTTGTGGTTAAAAAGTTACTTGCTGGAGAATCAGCCTGAATACTATGAACAGATATGAAGAAACACTGCCAAAAACAAACTAGGATGCCAAACGAGAGGAACAGAGCACTGAAGTGATCATCTAAAATGTTCCTGAGGTGAATCCAACTAGGATGAAGGAGAGGCAAACTACAAAGGAAAGAACAGGTTAAAGAGGCAGCTTAATTGAGCCACAAAAAAAACTGAAAATTTCACGAGTGCTGTGAGCGGCTAAACTGTGCTTATTGCAAGCGCGGTGAACAATTTTTTTTCTCTCTCTCTGAGACCTGCCAATTGTTAACATAGCTCTGGCAGAACACTAGGCAACTGTAGCTACAGCACAAGGCAAAAACTTGATTTTCAAATGCAACTGCCACACTTGTTTGAAAACCAGGACCAAATCTTACGGTGCAGTTTTCTGTCTGTCATTATCCATTTGGGGTAAATCACAACCAGCAATATGACTAGTCTACGTAATATAACTTGTTGAAGCAAATGTTCAGAACGGCCAATTTCATTCAAATTGGTTTTGCATACTATGAATTTTTGCAGGTGCACCATAACCTTTAGTCCTTTAATCCTTGGCTGTATCAAACCAGGTTACTGCATTTAACTTGGTTTAGGGCATAAACCATAACCAGGGTTGGCCGCAATCAAACCTTCCGCTCGTTTATTTCCCTTGCCACTGGTTTTGAGTTTGGTTTTGGTGCCGCTCCGTGACCGCTGGTCACCCGACAAGCTTAGGTCGGAGTCCTCCTTCACCGGGGAAATAGCGTAGGGAAAGGAAGATGAGGAGACGCCGGGGAGGATGAGATCCTACAGGTTGAAAAAGTGCTAGTTAGTACTGGCACCAATTTCGGAGAGCTGCTAAGTAAAGGAGACGGGTTACCGGCCAAAGTGCTATGGAGACTGTGTTACTGGAGACTGGTAATCGGCTAAAAATTGCAACAAAATTGGTTGAGTCATTTTCTCTTCTCAGTAGCTCTCTGAAATTGGACCCAGCGACTTGCTGACCCGTTGGCTACAGGGAATTAGTAAAACATGTCTAGAATGATCAAGAGAGTTTGAAAGTTCTGACGGTGGAACATTAGGATAAACTAATTCTACTAGTTGAAGAAGAAGTGCTAGTCAATACACATACATATAGTTGAGTACTTGGAACTTATGACAGAGGTTTGTACATAATCTGGCAAGGTTCAGAACACAACTTTACCACAGTTTCAATGGTGGCATGCCGGCATGTCACTTGTTAATGAAGTACAATGGAATGTGTCAGAGTCACCAAAAGTACTTGTTAATGAAGGTTTATGTAACGACGTTCTCTGGGTTAAGATAGCTAGTGGTTTACAAGGAAGTAGTCTGAACATACAAGTGGATTCTTTCGGGCTGACTATTAAAGCAAAACATCTTGGTGACAGAATACCTAGTCCAGCTCACTTGTGATATTCTGTAGGTTAGGACTTGTTGGCCCTAACTGATGTATGGAAGGAATAAAGGCTGTAAAGTTGAAGAAGTACTCGTTGATGGTACACACTGAGGAAAGCAGGAGGTTTACTTTAGTGTTTTACTGAACTTTGATTCATTTAGGTACAGCCAAACCTCGTTAACAAGAACACTGTAAATACCAGATTCCTCTTTTTTTAGGTCCCAATCTTTTGTTTTTCAATGGTTTCTTTCCTGATAATACAAGGTTCCTGTTATGGCAAGGTAATTTGCCAAGTCTGAATGACCTTTTATTAACGAGGATTCACTGTATCTAGTTCTGAAGTGACACTCTGTGTGTAAAGTGCATGGGACAGGAGGAAAAAATATCAAACTAGTTGAATTAGTGTTAGCTTTCGTAGGATGGCCTTTCAGTATTAATATATGGATAAGAGTTAGCCACAATTCACTCATACACTGTCCATTATCATAGTATGTCCATGCAGATCTGATGGAAAACTGTCAGTGGCGGTGTAACAATTATTCAAAGGGGAGGGGGGAGCTGGGGATGCTCTCAAGGTGAGCAAAATAAAATCAACATGCAGACAGACAGCCTGACAGACACACAGACTGAGCTACCTTGAAGCTGGTCCGTCCGTTCTCTGTTTTCTGGTCGCTGATGGGGGGAGGTACCGGTGACGTCTCCTCTGCCAGATCTGCTGTGCCCGTTAACTGTTGCTCGGTCACTACGGAGCCATCGGCTGCAGTTGCTATGGTAACGCATCCAGAAGAAAAAGGAAACCAGTGAAGCATTCAAACTTAGGCATCTCCCATGCTGCTTTCTCAGGATAATTAAGCACCATACACCACACCTCAACAGGTATTGCATGTTTTAGGAGCACCATACTGAATTTCAAAAAGCACAAATTTCATGGTCTGCCCTACATGTAAGTAATGTCGAGTTAGAAGGTCAGAGCTGAACGTTATTTGTTTGTAAATGCTAGACTCCTTTACCAGGCACTGATTCTGCTGCCTCGCTGCCAGACTGGGGTGTGGGCTCAGTGCCCGTGACATCCGTCACTGCACCCTCGTCTGTTTTGCTGGAATCTGGTTTGGCCGTCTCGTCGGCGGCTTCGCTGGCCGGGTGGATGACTACGGAGTGGATTTTAAAAGAAATTTGATTGTGAATAACAAGATGTAAGTCTTGCAGTATTTTTTAAAAAACTTTAAACGGAATGGTCAATTGGATAGGATTGAACGTGGTAAATTGATGACATTAAAAAACTCTGCAATGGTATTACTGGACAGAGACGATTTTGTAATTTCGCTTTTGATATTTCAACCATGTTACCTCATTCATTGAAAGTCAATTCATTTCATTTGAAAAAATGTGGATAGAGGCACAATTGTGAGCTGAGATAACTTCTCCCAACTTAAAGTTTATATTTATATAGCGGGTGTATACATCTACCAAATACACCACTGCTGATCTAACCATCTACTTCAAAGTAATATTTTTGGTTTTGCAACGCTTAGAATCGGAAGCCTGGCACTGAGAGTCAGCCAAGATTTGGGCTACAAACAGCTGCTTTCTGTAGCACATGAAGCCCAAGCTGCTACGTTTACCTTCAATCTGGGGAACATGCTCTGGTTCTTCGGGAATGGACGCTTCGACAGTTGTACCTTCAGTCAGCGCCGTAGACGGCTTAGGCACGTAGCCGTCTAGACAATACTTCTCCTCGATGTAGCTGTACTCAGTCAGAGGGTAGGCAACGACATCGTACCCACTGCATATAAAGGGAAAAATAACAATGAACTCTGTTCCAGTGGTCAGTGCAGTGCACATGAAGTTGTTAAGCAATAAATCTTTGCTGAGCGTAGGATATATTTGCTTAGCAAAAATGGCAAGCTTTGTAAACCTCTGAGACTGGTTCCCCAGTTTATCATTGCTGGGTGCGTTAATTTGGTAAGCAATGTTTTTCTGCCAAGCAGCTCTTTGAAATCCGGCCTGGGGTACTTAGGCCCCATCCAAACTACTTGGCCGAGGCGTGAAATTACACACAAAACTATGGTAGTGACTGCAGCCACTTCTTATAGAGTTGTGTGTAATTTCAAGCCGTAGCCAATCAATTCAGACTTGGCCATAAAAATCTGTCAGTCAGAGTCTGTAGGTGTGATTTTGAATGGAAAATGTAGGTGTCTGCAGAGCTGGACAGATAGTAGTGAAAGCGTTTTTTAGTCGTTGACTGAGGAGAATAAGGTTAGCGGTAAATTGTTTGTGCTTACTACGGTGTTGGTACTGGCTTCTCTTCCATGTCTTCGATGAGGTCGAAGAGGGGTGAGGTCTGGCTGGGTGTGTAGTGGCGGAACCCAGCGGTGATCTGCAGCAGGCGTCCATTTTCCTGCCTGACCGTCTCCCCGCTCTCTGACTGCACCTCCACCTCGATGCCGAAAGAGGTGCCCTGGTACATATCCAGCTCAGGGTCGGTCATGATGACGATCTTCGCTGCCTCACCTTTGGGAAGGCAGGGCGAAACTGTACTATTATCTTTGAGGACTTGAGAAGGTGGGGACATATCGTGAGCTGTTAAGTCACATCGCTGCCCGAAATCATTTTGTCCACTAGCCATTACACAGCTTAAAGTTTTGCGCAGTTAAGTCAGTAAGGTTATAAATCAGGCTATTTTGGTTGGTGTTTCAATGACGAACTTATTTAAGAGACTACAATTTTATTTCCTGATGATTTGCTCGTACGACACAAGGCAGCATTTACCTGCCGGTCTGCCGTTGATCCACATGCCTTCGTATGTCATCCCTGAGCTGTGGAGCATGGTGCCTTCTCCATTGTAAAGGTCATTACGCCACTGACCCTGTTGATACCAGACGGGGGAAAGGAGTGTGAACAGGGCATTAATGACTCCGGTATCACTTCCATTAACCCTAACACTCCTCAATTCTTCACCTGTTGGAGGACTGAGGAGTGTTAGGGTTAAGTATTTTGTAAGCAGGGATGTACAGAGAGGGTCTATCCTTCACCGTATGATTGGAGAATTAAGAACAGAATCACATAAGTGTGGATTCATAAAGACTATTCTACAATTTGCGATCAGCAATTCCTTCGTTTGACACAAATACTGGTGTACTGGTGAAGAGACTGTTGGTTAGTGACTGAGTGGTACCCGAAACTGGGACAGCTATAAGGAAGACCCATCAAAAGCTTTTTTGTCAGCTAAGCTCCCTGGTGAGTTTGGGGGCTCCAGAATTGACTTCTGCCCTGAGATCAATGATAAAAATACAGCCAGATATGTAACTGGCATCAAAGTTACATGTAGGTCTTGGTCTTTGCATCTGCAAATATCCACAGCTCTAAAAGAGCCTGTTTCCAGCATGGCCCATCTGTTGGAGACCTTTGCAAGCATCTTACATCATAAATTGTGGCGTCTAAGCACCGGAGTTCCCCACTGCCTTGCCTCATCCCTTTGATCCAATCACCGATGTACACATCGCCGTTACTGTAGAAATACAAAAGAAAAATCCCCATCACCAAAATCACTTTTACTGGCCCTTAAAAACAGAACGAAATCGGAAAAGAGGAATGACTAATTTTTTGTGAAATTTTCCCATGTCTGAGCTGAGCATACGCTTCACAGGATTTGTCTCAAGAGCTTCACTTGATTTCGAAAGAAAGAGTTTTTGTCAAATGGCCCTTATATACCACTGCCGAATTGGCCTTGCTTTCAGTACTGCCGTGCATAGAGATCTGCACTGAGACGGAGGGGAGGGTGGGGCTAACGACTAAAGTGGGAGGCACATTCATAAAGTTTACTGACGGCATTTTGTTTGACTTACTTATAACGCTGTGAGCCTTCGCCATGTTTCTTGTCATTGTGGAAAGAGCCTTCGTACACAGCACCGTCGGACTGTTTTAGAATGCCACGACCTGGGAATCCAGCAGAATTGATCAAGCAGATTTTATATACAAAGCATCAGCCGGGAACCACGTATAAGCAAAATGTACCACATGACATTACAGCCAGTAACCTGTTCTTGCTAAGCAAATTCTTTTTACACTGGGCATATTTCTGTGTTTTTATATGCAGTCGCATGGAACGGACCTTATTCGGGCACTTTTACCTTCTCGCTTATTGTTCAAGAATTCACCCTCATAGACGCTGTTGTCGGCATATGTCATCACCCCGTGGCCATTCATCTCTCCATCCGCGAACTGGCCAGAGTAGGTGACCCCCGATGCCCACTTCCTGAAGCCATGACCCTCTATCTCTCCGTGGATGAACTCTCCCTCGTAATAGCTACCATCGCCCATGATGAGTTTCCCGTGCCCTGAACAATGAGATCAAGAGGCCAGTGAAACAACGACATTTCTACCAATTTGGCAAAGGTCTGACATGAAAGCATTTAAACTACAAACTGCTTTAAGTGACCTGAAACAATCAATTCCAAACAGCTAGTGGGCCAGTTTTGGTCTTTCTACAGGGACCTGATGTTGCCAATGTGCCTTATAAGCAGAGCTTCACTGATCAGCCTACTTTTGTAATGCTTTTCTGTGTAATAACAATCACTTCAAATCCAAGTCCATTCAAAGACTGTTTTCAAGAGCTTGACCTCATTAAGAGTGCCCATATGCATGGGCAACGGGGCGATATTTCATACAATATCTAGTCCACACCACTTTGACTTGGAGCACAGGGAGTTGCCTCTAAATAAATCCTCACTAAGGTCAAATTTACTTTAAGTTTTGCAACAGTTCTTTGCTCACTCGGATGACAGCAAAAGAGCCAGAAAGTGAATAAACTGAATCCAGAAAGTAGGCTTTTTGAGGGGGAACCTACCATGTTTCTTTCCTTCTTTCCAGTCACCTTCATAGCGGAAGAAGCTGTTGGAGTATTTATAGATCCCATAGCCTGTGTAAATCAATGCAAAGCATTTCAAATCAACTTGTAATCATGAAAACTTAACCCTTGTTTACTAGTACTCTCGCCAGCTTCTTTGTGCTGAAATCTGTTGCATAAGAGGTTTCAATAACATTTTAAGAACATTGCTATAATTCTAGTTAAATCTTCCTCCAGAATTTAGTGGTATTTTCTAGGGAATTAAGAGTTAATTTGTAGAACATAAACATGATAGGCGTAAGTGTGTTTTCTGATATTTGTTAAAAAGTGAGAAAAGATGTACTAATTTCTTAATATTTTAGAGCGTACAGCTGACTTACGTTAAAAGTACAATATCTAGGCCCTATAACATTTTAATAGCCTGAAGTGTCATGAACCTTGTTCTTTTGATTATATAAGGATGGTGTTTTGCTGTTGTTTGTTCAGCAAAAGCCCTTTATTTTCATGCTGGTTAAATTTGAAATTATTCCCACTCAGTCTCAGTTTTGTACTCCTAAAGTTAGTTGGTGAGTTTGACCTACTGTAGTCACGGCCATGATGTAGGTGAAGCAGGATGGAGCAAGGAAATTGGGTCTTTATACCGTAGTCGGAAAGAGTGCTACGGACAACACTTGATGCCCCTGTGAACAAACCTAGACTTGTCCGAAAAAGACTCGTATTTTTCTAAGTTAAGTAGGCCTAGCCTAAATGCTTCTGAATTTTCTCAGCTAAATTTCACTTTGGGAGACACTTTCCGATGGCTGTTAACACATTTCAAGGGAAAATTTCTGTTGTCTGAAGGTAGGGACATGCATAAATGAGTGAGGGCGCTGTTCATTTGGAAACTCATTTTATTAAACAGGAAATTGTGATTAAGTTGTCTTTTTCTGCACGCTCTAGCTCCTCTATTTCATTTCCAATTTCAAAATTTTTGAAATTTCAAGTGAAGCCAGCATTTAATTCATCAAAATATGGCATCAATGAGAACAAAGATTTTATGAAAATATGAATTTTAAGCTTTTCAGTCAAAATACACTCATTTTGGCCTACAAACCTAATCACAGTTTTCTCTGCATTACACATGCGCAAAATACATCCCCAAACTTTCTTTGCTTTCCAGAGTCCGATGGAATCCAACCTTATGTCAAAATATTTCTTATGACATCTTCCCAAACCAAGATCACTTCCAAATGAAAGCAAAAATATCATGGCTGAAAATTTATGAGCTTCTCTAACCTAGGGTCTATGAAAATAATGGACGTGATGGAACTTTTCCCCTGTAGTCCACAAAATTCAATGAAACAAAGTTTTCTTAGACAAAAGGAGAGTCATGCCAAAGTTGACCACGGGACCTATCAGTGATGGGCCCTACATGCCCATATTGACCAGGCTAGACCTACGACTACGTACGCGCAAGAGAATGGCCATGAAGTTCATCATCGATGACGTTGTTGACAATCAATCAGTGTCATTGTTGATGTTTCAACCGGTCCACGGTCAAAATTTAATACAGATCTTTTCACGTTTCAAAAATAATTTAAAAAGTCATGATATAACCATGGAGAAATAAAACTATGGACAGAGGCCTACGTACGTATGGACACCACTTGACACTGTGTTTTCTGACTAGGGCCTTGCCTAGGCTAAACGACTTTGTTATTTCCCTCCTACGTTGAACTTTTCTGGACAAGTTTTTGGCTTTCTGACGGCTAATAAGTCACTTACTGGCGTCTGTATATGGAACTATTCCTATCATCATTAATACAAATGCATTCTGTAACACTGACAATCATACGCACCATCCCTAAGCTGCTGTTTGGTTTCGCCGATGTATCGCTGCCCTTTCGACACAGTTTTCGACGCCATTTTACTACACAAGCAGCACCGACGCGTTTTGTAACGCCGGTTCTGAGTGGTCGGAGTGGCAAAAATAAGCGAATACAAATCACTTTGACATACAGGTCGGGCCCTTAGTCCTTGACAACGGAAGGGCTAGGGATGTACGAAAGGGGGCGGGGGCAAGTTTATTAAGAAGGGTGGAAATTACTTCTCGCTGAACATAAGTTCCTTTGGCAAATCGGTTTTGGTTTGAGGGAAAGCAGGATCGCTTACTGAAAATGTCTAGCTCAAGCACCGTGCTAAGCTTCGTTTTCTCTGATTAGTTGCCCAGATGAACTTTAAATGTAGCTTGTGTAGGCTAACTAAAATGAATTAGGGCGTATATAAAATGTTTGATTCATGTTTTTCTAATTAATGTGCCTTCTGTAGTAATTCGGGGGATTCCTCCTTTTCTTTGAAAACATGAAACTTTTAATCACGAGGCTTCGACATATCCGCACCTGGCATTCCCATTTCCAGTTTTTTTTTTTCAAATGCTGTTTTTTTCCCTCAGAGCATGGGGTGTCAAAAAGTCTGATTGGAGGCTAACATGAATATGGAATTAAACAATCCAGGAAGTATTAATCCCAACACATGGATGACATTCGAACTGATTTGGGAAAGCTCATTCCACCGTGTACTTCATGCTCCAACCAAAACTTCTAGGCCTACAAAGCACCTTAGCAAGCATGTTGACCACAAACCGAGCAAAGCCACAAGAAATGCACTCATTCTTTGTTAGTCTTTACATCACCCACAAGGAAAGAAAGGCAACTTTCATTTTGGACAAATGGTTTCGACATAGTAGTGCCTAGTAGTGTATGAAGTGTGCTTATTGGAGGTAGGAAAAGGCTCTCCATGCTTTAGTGTGGCTGGCTTGAACTAGTTCTGTCGGACACGGATTGTCCAGCAGGTCATGTACTATATTTAGCTCGCAGTATCGGTGATTACAACATCCGGGACCGGTTCCTAGCGGTGTTGAAGATGACTGTGTACATCTGTTGCTGACAAGGGCAAAATAATTAATATGACCAATCTGCCGCCGTATCACGGCGTCACAGGTAGCTGAGGCCTCCATGCTGAGTCTGGGTTTCATCATTCCCGCCATGGTCATAATCGAGCTGCTATCGAGCTCAAATATTATGGGTAGGTATGACCCCAAAATACATGGAAAGACATTCCTCCTTGCAAAAACGTCGTAAAAAAAATGAGATGCAGTGAATTTACCTGATGTGTCTATATACAAACCTCCTTCCCATTTTATATAGAATATTTCACACTTTGGAAGGTTAAGATTACATCACAATAGTACACAAGAGTTCTATTTTCTCAAATAAAAATCATGTGACGGGACTTCGATCATCATCGCTTGCATTTTGACATCATAATGATGCAACAACCGTGAGCTTCCTGCAATTTCCTTAGGATGGGTGAAGCACGTGGCAGGGGATTTTTTTTGGGGGGGAGCAGTTTGTGTTTGTCTGATTCTTAGAAATTTGTACTGCAAACTTGACGTAAAATTTGAGCCAGTTCCATGTAAAAATAGGCATACTGCTGAGATGTATAGTGCCGGCGCTGGGGTGAGGGGTTGTATACCGGAAGCGGTGGGTCACCTCAAGGAAAATAAACCTGGCAAGGGAAAATGCCCTGTCTGCATGTAAGACATGCGGTTTATGTCCCTCCCCCAAGGTCCTTGGGCCGGGCCGCAATCTATGATCAGTCTTGTTATCCCATAGCCGGGTTCCGTTGATAATCTTTTTTATGTGCACATGTATTACGCCCGACATTTGCTTTTTGTGAGCTACGGTACCTGGGCTGACAACAGGCCTTTGTCCAAAAATACGGCCACTATTTATAGGCCTGCGTCACTGCGTGGCACCGTTGTACATGTACAAAGCTGGGTCTCGTATTCAGCGGGGTGTGTTGCTTTCTCCCCCGGCGGTTTTTGTTTGGTTTTTTTGTACAAAGAATACTTCATATAGGTGAGTAGGAAAGGAAGTAATCGGTATATTGTTTATCAAATATTATCACTTAAACTACTAAAACACAACACTAGCAAATAAAAGCAAAGATGTCGGGACCGTAAGGCTTTTGATATTCTTCTCACCCCAACATTATGTTGAATGAGCCCCCCCCGACACACACCAAAAGCTGGTTACGCCTCTCACACTAAATTTAAGCTTAATCCTTCACCTCGCTTAATCCCCAAACAATCCAGTTTTCCAACCTTGGTTGGGCATAATTAGTGTCAGCATATGCTGCAAACTATGGGACAGAGAGAACCCCCCCCCGTGCCAGCGTTATAATGGTATCTTAGAAATTCTTTTCAGACATCTAGGGGTGTGTGTTAAGTAACAATAGGCTGGGGTGTGTGTAGAGGGATTGGACTTCTTGGGGGTACCCCTCTGTCCCACGGTGCCTGGTAGAGGCCTAAGTGTCAGTTGGTACTCCTCGACCAGCCCTGGACCTTTTTCGTCCACATACAAATAAAGGAAGAGTAGGCCTACCCACTTTCCCCCTTTCACCAAGATTCTTGGGTAACCCCCAAATTTGACAAGTTGGTCGATTCTTTTAACCACGCGCAAATTTGAGTGGATTTTCCACTCATGACCTCATAACCACAAAAAAGTGACGATCTGTTGTAATAGTTTCTATTTCCTCAGTGCAAACTACAGGCGAATAAAACGCTTGCATTATTTCTTCCTTGTGTACAAATGAGAGTTAATACCAATAGCATGATGACCTAATGAACGTGACGACCGTGACTTCTAGTCTTGTCAATCGACGTCTTTGATTCGCCAGTACCAGGAAGCGACAGAGCCGCCCCTCCAATGAAAGTTATTTATGATTTGGTCGCGCTCTACCCTCTAACCTTTAAGAGCATAAAAGGGAGCACCAGTGATTGTTTTCGTCAGAGAAACGAAGTTTTGTTTTTGATTTCATACTGCGTCGACTTTGTGAACGAGTGAAATTATGAAGAAAAAAGGACGAGTGCAGAAGGCGGGGAAAGACTTTCGGATGTTTTTTTCCAAGGTAAGCTCGTGACGGTGACGGTACACGTACACAGAATCCAGCTGTGTTTTCTACGCATCATCATTAATTCTGTTCTCGACGTGCCCTCAGTTTTCTGTCTCTGTGATTTCAGGCTGATGTGAAGTAAACTTTGGCGAGGACCGGAAGCTGAAATTTAGATTTGGTGTCTATTTATCGTTTCTTTTTTTTTCTTTCATGTCTTGTTTCTTTGTTTGATATCTTGTCCGCTTCTGCTAGACAAGACCAAAAAAAAAAGAGTAATCGAGACAAAAATCGTATTATTATAATTTACGTAATGCATATGAGTGTCTACATAAAATTAGTGTAATATTTGTTTTCCACTGTACCGTGTAACATTTCAATGTTAGGCCTACCTGTCATACTTAGAAAGAGGACTCGTGGTGAAGATTTTGAACTTTGTTGTCCACATTTCATGCTCAGTCTGGTTCTCGGCTTTGCCCACCGAAAACTAATTTATTTGCATCAAACCTGATAACTGTACTTCGCAATGAGCACGAACAGGCTAGAAAATTTAAGAAGAGTGGGTTATTCGACGTAAAACCGCCCCCATTAAGGAGAGGAATAACCTGTGTCCTTCCATCCCTATATATTTCGTATAAGATTTACCTGAAAACTAACCAATGCGTGTGTTAGTGGTTTGGTTTCCTTTTATTTATAGGCGAGAGTTCGTAGGTTTTAGGGATAACCCACGCAGACACGCCAATTTTACATTGCTTGACTAATTCGTTTTAAGACAGGGATTTAATTCACAATTCAAAGCCACAGACATGGTTTTCCTTGAGGCATACAATTTCTAAAGGACAGCAGAAAGTTTTATAATGCGATTTTAATTATTTGTCTAACGCGCACACTCTTTTATTGAAGACAACAAAAAGTTTAGATCCCTGTTATTGTGTAACCCGATGTGCCCATGCAAAAAGGAACGGGGTTTCCCCATGACGTGGTTCCGCCTATGAAAATGAGCATGGGAACATATCTCGGCTTAACAGTCTAGTCGCTCTATCAGTGATGTACATGTATTCACTTCTTGACTGATGTGTTAGCCGCTGCCCTCGTAACGTTCGATAAACGGACATCTTTTTCATGGATGAATCTACATCGGCAGACAACAGTCTAGGTATTTATACCGTATTAGGAAGAGAGAACTCATTGAATTATAGCTTGCCTTGTTTTTTTGGCTCGAACGGACATCTCAGTCAAGCTCCCCTAGCCGCTGTTCTCCATGACAGGCTTGGCAGATGTATGCATTACCGTGTAGGCTTTTGCATGCAGTGAGAGTATGCAGCATACATTACATGTCTAATAATAATCGCGTGTACCGACCTCTCTCTTGTATATAAACAATGAACATTGACAGCCATTTCGTATGGGCGGCCGGCGTGTCATCATGAATTCAGTCGTGGTTGGCCAAAGCTCTTGACCAATTTAGGGTACGCCATTTGAAAAATGGGCATTATATTATAGTGGGCATTATAAATCAGCTTGCATTATTATGCAAAACGGGGCATGACGCAATTGCAATGATGATAGAGAACACCATGCGGGAAAGTGAAGGCCGGGTCTCTGACGTTTGCTGCATGAAGATCTGTAATTCGATGCAAATTTGGGCTTGCAGTGCTCAGCCTGGCATTATCATGATGTTTTGTCAAAGACTGCGCAGGCTTTTCAATCAAAATGCACGGTCTAAAAGTCGCGTCTGGACCACCTGCGGGCCTACTACAGTAAAGCTGCATTTTTTGGAACATTAAAATTGGAACTGTCACAGCATCAAGACACGTGACTTTCTGAGCAGCATGCACACGCGTGTAACTCTAAATTCTTTTCTAGTTTAGGCAGAATAATTTACCACCAGTTGCGCTTCGCACCGTTTTCCAGGAAGTTACTGTCACAGTTAAGTGCACCTTTTTGGACGCAACGTGACGTCATCTATGTTTTGTTCACCTCCACTTTTGAGACTAAAATAGGAACGAAACACTGAAACGAAATTTACGTCACGGGAGGATTCTAATAATGGCCAAGATAAACCTACCTTTTGAAAGTGTCGTTCGGCAGCTAATGGTAATCGTGTCCTTGGTCGCATTACATTGGGTGACTTTTGTACCCTGAGCTCACAAGTTTGTATGCATAGAATGTATCCTCGTATTACGATGTACGTAAACGAGGAGTGCATGTTATGTGCACAAAGAACACCGACCGTCATTATATACAGTATTATACTGTTGATCCATGAAGGTGACTGTTTACAACTCAACCAGCTTGGGAGGTGCCATAAGGTGCAATTATTATCGTCTAACCATTTCACTCTCGGCAGCTTTTGTTTTGCATCATCACCCCGGCTTGTGTGGTAGTTACATAAAATCCCGTATTTCTGGCTGTCATGTACTGTACTAGAATACTTCCTGGACATATTGAACATCCATCGATAGCACCAACAGGATGGGCCTGTCTATTAAAGACAGGACAACCTGACGACCTGTTTAAGTGGCCGAATACAGGTGCTTTATGTGGAGGGGTTTCTCATGCTAGAACGCTCTTGTCCTGTGGAAGAGGATCAGGCTAGAACTTTTACCCAACGTCGCCCATTTTAATAATCTGGGCTTCCACAATAGATTTATCCAGTTTGGTTGGGATACCAATCCCAAGTTGATTTCGAAATTTCCCTTCAACTTCAAAGCAAGCTCATTCAAGCTTGAGGGCAGGCCGTCTAGCGCTGTAACTTTTTTACGCGACTGATACATATTGACTAACGTCTAAAGAAAGCTTTATCGAGCCTGAGTAAAGAGGGTTTCCAATTTCTTCTGTGTTTCAGCAGAAGAAACCTAGTCTCACGATCACGATGGAACGTCGACCATCTGCGAACCAAAGTGACAATCTTTGGAGAAATTACAAGAAGTAAGTAGACCTATTAACTATTTGTATATTGTGCCATTACTGGGTCGATTAGTCAAAATTAGAGTCCCGTATTCATGGTCCGATAGCAAAAATGAGACGAACAAGAAATGGACTTGTGCAAAACGGAAGATCTCAGTTAAAAACTGAAATGCCGAGTGGTGAGATACCGTGGACCAAGTTTATCACTTCATGGAAATTTTGGAGAGTTTCATCTCCCAGGTTCTCAATCTGTGGCTATTGAAGATCCAACAGCTTTAATCATGCTCCTCTGCAGCTGATACCATGCATAAGCTGAGTACGGGTTGGGTAAGGCTATAAAGAGGGGTCATTTATAGAGCCGACCATCTTGATGCCGAGGAGATGATGATCTTATTAGTGAAAGCTGTTCTTGGTCTTCATGGGGTTTTTCTGACATCTATTATTAATAACGGGTCAATATCTGTAGTTTTTCACAGCAAAAATGGTAAACATGTAATAGTTTACTAGCTTCAAGGTAATTTCAGTGCTGTTCCGTCGTCCACTAAAGTTTTTTTTTTGGGGGGGGAAAGAAATTGGACTTTACAATGTCCACATTTCTGATATTGACAGTATCTTCGTAAATTGTCTCCTACAGATTAGAATACCTCGAGACTTGCCGAGGCGAGATTTTGGATGGGGTCCACAGGGAGCTGACCAAGATCGATGAAACAGACACGGAAACGAAGGTGAGAGCTCCAGTTCGTTACTGTGCATTTTGTGTTAAACTGTAGCATAAATGGGGAGTCAGGTGTCTCTACCCTTGTCTTCTACCTCTGCAGCCCGGGTTCGAATCTCACCTAGGTCTGCATATATCGATTGGATTCCCACTCCTGTGGTTTTCCCTGGATAAATTGATCCGGAGTTCTCTAAAACTGAACATTTCTTTATTGCCTTTTTCACTGTGGCTGAGTTCGAGCGACTTGTTCTCGTATGTTCACGAACAGCTTGATTCGTTGTTCTTGGGTCGGCTGCTCGAACGCCGGGAACATACAACCGGTTGTCGCCGATAGTTAGTGACAAGCAACATTCAATATGGCGGCGTCCATGTACGTTATTCGATAGTTAATGTTTGGATAACTAGGCTGAATTCTTTCTATTTAAACAGGACCATTCTTTTTTGTGTCACGGAAAATTAGCGATGTTAATTTTGCAAAACTCCTTTGTCTCTAGCTTTTTAAGCCATCTCTCTACTTTTTGCAGCTGTTCAAAAATCTAAACATCACGAGTTTTTCTGTGTGTTCCTGTAAAACCCTGACGAGGAGGTGGGGTGTGATCCTGTTCCGAGAACAGTGTTCTTGAGTCATGTTCCCACTGTTCGAGCGCGAGAACAAGAAACACGGTCAAGAACTCGACCTAAGAGGGCCCCACATGATCAACTTTCGCTGGATTATGACAATGTATAAACAGATGACATGTTTTCAGTTGAAGCACTGTGATTCTTAGAATTGAAGTAGATTGTTCGGTATGGCGGTACCACATGGGGGTGGGGTTGATGGAGGGGGCGGTGTCACCAAATCCTACACAGGATCATGACAGAAAGTATCACGAAGCTGTCACTTTTATAAACAGGAATCTACACAGATCGGGAACCAAAGTAAGATAAGAAAACTCACGTAAATGGTGGCTGGTTCCGGAACAAACACTTGATAAGTTCTTTTCCTTTTTGGTTCTTTAACAGATACGGAGTGAGTCATTTCAAGGTGTCAAAAATGAATCGGTGAGTTAAACACGATTTGTTTACATTAACATTTGAGATAAGGCGTATATATTTATTGTTGTAAAAGATGAAATACATGTATGTGTGTATAATCAGGTGCTGTGTGCACCCAAGAACTTGCCAAAGCATCCCAAACCACTTTTTTTCTCTTCGGCCACAGGCGGGATGTACACATGCATTGATTCAATGACAAATATTAGGAAAATTACACAATTCTACCGATTAACATTGATGGGCCGATGACGTCACTTTACATCAAATCATGCAATGAGGAGAATTGTATTCCTTCACGTTCTGGTGGCACTGTTGCCTGCTATGCACAATGAGTTCTAACATGCCTGTCGCTTATAGTTCACAGAAGTCAACATTCAATGAAGGTTATGAGGTGTGAATAGTTGACGAGCCTGGCTCACGTCACTGACCCCTGATTTTGTCTGCAACGAAAGAAAGTTCATTTATAATTCCTATACCCTTACAACAACGCACTAGTTACAGAAATAGGCCCACAACCTTGATTTATGATGTCGGGTTTTTAGGAAATGGGAAGAGACATTGTAAATTGTGGGATTAGCGTTTCAAACGCTGATATGTAAACAAAAATATGATTATTTAAAGAAAGAATTATTCGTGGGAACTATGCGCGCAAAAATGATCAGAAAATGTTTGTTTTGAGCACGATCCGGTCTATTTTGTTGCTGGAATAACTGCTTATTTATACCCAACTGAATCAGTAGAATTAAAAACAAGACGAGACAGTGAAATTCATTCAGACAGTCATGTACAAAGAGTTCCTGTTCGAGATATCCCTCTTAAAACTCATTCAATCGACGGTAGGTTAGAGAGGTCTTTGGCTTTAGTTTCCAAGTAGTCATGGTGATAGAATGATACCTGATGACTTGTCAGACATATGAGAATCTAGTCTTGTAATGCACATGGATATTCGAAGAAAAGTCAGAAAACAGAGTAGAGAACCAGCAGCAATGGTAGGTCGCACATGTATGTGTGTTGAACCACAGCAGCCACAAAAGTTGTAAAAATGGTCGTCTGACATGGACGGGAAAAGCTTATGATAACCTTGGACGGTGCTGGGGTTTCAACTTGCCGCCATTTTACTGTGGAACGTACACTCCCTCGGGTGTTTTCAATGTAACAATTCCAGGAAAACAGTAGACTTCATCATTCAGAACTCTGAAGGCTATATAAATAAATACTCGAAAAAAAGATTCCGGTCGTAAATCCTATTTTGATTTTTTTTTCTGTCCTCAAAGAATCCTGACAGCCTCGATAAGAAGACATAGCCGCGTCTCGAGGCGTGACCTCACGGTCATATTTTTTCGGGGTGCACGAACCTCAACCAGTAGATGACGATTCCCGGAAGTTGTTGGAATTTTGTTTTAATCAAAATCTTTCATGACGTTTAAAACAGAAAAAGGACCTGCTAAGGCTCCCATGTTTGGTTGACTCTCGCTCTCGCTCGTACATATCCTTTTGTTAATCTTTAAAAATGTTGCCTCAAACACATTTATATCGACAGTTATTGAGACAGGACACAGTTAAAGGAACTTGATTGGACTGCAGGTTTACACTTAATTATCTTCCAAACACACAAGTGTGAAGTCATCTCCGGATTAGAAATACATCAAGCCGCTTGACCCTTGACATTCAGCACTGAGAAAGCTGTTTATCTACTGCGGAATGGGGAGGTTTTGTTTGTGTGAAATCTGTTTTGGGGTTTATTTTACATGTTGTCGTTGACTGTTTATTGGCATTTCGTGTGCGATGGCAAGTTATTTGTGGCATCTCAAACGAGACAGGCAGGAGAAACAGGAATTAAGTTGATAGTGATGTGAATGCGCGTTTCGCTCAACTAGGATAGATTAAAGCTACACTGTGGCACTCGACTTCAACCTATTGAGGAACCTCTATTAGTGAAGCATCGTAGACCCCCTATGCTTCTGAATACTCGCTACATCCTCAGGCGACTCGTCGTCTATTCTGTTTGTATATGTGGCACAGAGACAAATTCAGCACGCTCCAGATGGCGCAACCTCAGTACATAACGATGTACATACATGTACATGCACATTAAAAGTGTAATAAGATTGCCTTGTTTATATTGCTGCGTGCTTCGTTACCCCCTTTTTTAAGGAGGAAAATCGGATCGACTTCCCTCAGCAACGCAAATCCATTTGTGGAAGCCATGTCCTTGTTGATGACTTTGTATCGTGCACTTTAATTCGATACAAATGTTTTTGTAAAATTGTGCTTCATTATTGTTATTATATACTGAGTCATCGTGATACATGTACTTTCCAATCATCCAGGTAGGATGTGCAAATTATATAACCTGTCAAAGTTGTTGACATCGACCTTGTGTTAATAGCTACGGTGCACTTCAAATGACAATGAAGCTGTCAAAACAAATCACTAGTGCGTCATAAAGTTGTGATTACAGTGATTATCTTGTATCATATCCGGTAGTCTGCAAAGAATTTCGTCTGATGGTTAACCCTAAAAGAGCCGGGGGCTGAATCCTCCACCCATAGTCGACATTTTTTTTTTGCATTTTTTTGGGGGGGGAGTTCAGCCTTAGGATTTTTTTAGAATAACTCTTTGCGGTCATCTTGACATCATTTTGCAAAAATCGAACGTACTGTTCTCGTGCAGCGCGCATTCTCCCGAGACAAGTGGGCCACAAAATGAGTACTTTTTTCCATTGTGGTGCTCAATGCACGCGTACTGGCACGTACGTAACCACGAACTTCACATGACCCTAATAACAAAACCATACGCCCGACTGATGTGGAATGACACCTGCATGCCGAGTTGCATAAAAATTAGGCTTGGCACAGCCGAGTTTAGGGGCGGAATCCATCCCCCGGCTGTGAGATGGGCCAAATTAACCCAACTCTTTTAGGGTTGAGACTGCTTAAGAGGAAGTTATTAATAAAACCGACCCCTTTGTCATTTGGGGGTTTTGCATCGGGGGCAGTTTAGTGAGGTTCAGCTTTTATATCTTCCGCATCAGCTCAACAGAGAGATTAACTTTTCAAAGTAAATTCTATTGCAGAAATATGTTCAAAAATATACATTTTTGATCAAATTTTCATAGTACAAATCTGTCAACATGTTCCATATGATTTAGGTAGGTAGTCCCTTCAAGAAATAAAAAGAACTGATTTACATAACAGTGAACTGATCATCCATTGTGTAGAATTTGCATTTCAATTCTAACTTTCTGGTTATCTTTTCCTGTTGGATCGTTCCTATATAGAACTCCATGTTCGAGCAGATTCATCAAGTCTTTCTTCGTTTGCAAAGTTTGGCAACATACGACCAGCACCTACTGCATACGTGCGTGAAAATCGTCGACAGCGAAGAGAGGTAGGGGTGCTCGTCGTGTAAATTCAGCAATAAATCATGCACAAATCGGCATTTTGACCCGCAGATTATCGCTAACCAGCAAACGTAAACCTGTCAATCAGACCGATTCCTTCTAGTGGCTGAAACTCTACATGTATGTATATAGTGAAGCTTTCGTACGATAAAATCTGAAAATCGAGTAATACGTTTTGAGACGGCGAGACTTTAAAATGCATAAAGTCTGAATTCAGAGAGAACAGCCACACTATAATTATCCGCTTTGAGCAGAAGCACCCCCTCATCGGTTGAAAAAAGTCATGTTGGTCGGGAGTGCTCATTTTCTTGGTAGCGAAGCGACCGTAACGCATGTATTTCGTCGTCGTTTGTGAACCAGCGAAGTACAGTTCCTACCAAAGAAGCCTGCTTTGCTAGGTAAATTGCGTCCTCTCTTGGTCCAGCTTGGGGCTCATAGCCAAATTTAACTATGAAATGATAACATTTTTGTCCAAGATTTAAGCTGTGACGTGCTGTTCCTTCCTCTTTTTGAACTGTCTTATCATATACGAGTACATGAATATGCAAAAGCAAGTCCAACTTTGGGGGTAGGATTATTCCAAAGCTCGGTCTGCTGACTGGAAAATTTGGCCATTATTTGCGCAGAAAAGACTACGAATTCACCGAGAATTCCACAGAGAACGACGGGTCGTTCCTGAATTCAGAACGGCCCAAGAGATGGAGGGAGAAATGCCAGGAGGTCATGAAGACCGGAGTTTCAAAGAGGTAAGTTTTGAACCGCAGAGTATATGATTTTGGGTAGAGATACAGTGTGAAAATTAATTGCAAGATGTTTTGGTTTGTTATATTTTGAGAGGAAATGAGGAAAGGCTTGCAGTTGCCTGATTAAAAAAAAGGACAAAACTTGGTTTCCCGAAATCCCTCTGTAGCGTATCAGTGCCAAAGTCTCATTGGTGTACCGGTGAGCTGTAGTGTGTGTAATGTCGATATTGCTTAATGTTCCTTGTTATTGGAGCTGGAAGTTTCCTTTGGAATTCCCGGTATATTTTGCATTGCGCTGTAGGCCTGTTATCTGCTATCAAAAAGCTTTCCACAGCTGGGTATATCCGTGCATACAGTGCCGGGCTGTTTAATGATTTCTGGTAAAGAATCTGGTCAGGTAACCGTACACGGACAGATATACAAAGACTTCTCCGATTTCAAATTTCCGGAGAAAAATGAAAGGTTAAACATAAATTCTGCCCCATATCCTGGATATTTTGAACACAGAAAGTGGCCAAATAGAGCTCAAAATCGAGACAGTGAGGTGATGTTGTAGTTTTTCTACGAATTCCGGTCTTTGTTCACGGTCAAATGGTTGAATTACAGGAAGTAGGCCTAACTTCACTCCCTCCCCCGAAAAAAAAACCCATTCATATCTATCCAAACCTTACTTTTCTATCACCATGACAATGTTTCTGGCACACACACGTGCACGACAAGACGTGAGGTTCATTAGGTCAAGGCGTGAGGTTCATTAGGTCAGCTGTATGTTGAAAGCTGGGGTGGGGCCATGCTAGTCAACAAGAGAGTCCGTGCACCGATGTTGTTAAAAAAAAAATAATGCCTGTTCTCGCGTTTTTAGCCTTCTAATGTTCCTTTATGTGAAAATTCCCTCCTCACAAGCAATGTGACTTTAGTGAAAGCTACCTTTAAATAAAGCTTTAAATGAAAGGGAATCCTCGACCGCAGTGACGCTTTGTGTTCATATATATCATTGAGTGAGTTGTTCAATGATGTAGCATGTACATCATGTATACTGTTGGCCTGAGAATGAAATCGACGCTTTGGGCGCATAGGGGATCTCTAACACAGTACGCCTCATAAACATAAGATGAAATGCCAGTTTATGAGGTACTGGGGTTTTATTCTTTTGAAGAGAGGAAATTTTGTGATTTTTCAACGTAAATCCCGTCTGGCAGTTTTTTTCGTGTCATAAGATCACTCGTAGCTTTGTAAAAAAAATTCAATACATGGTTTCTTTGCCGGAAAAGAACCCGTCACTTGGACCTTGGTGTTCCCAAGAAATGACTGGCCAAGAGCCAGATAGAGCGATCCGTTCGGGATTGCATTTCAAGGAAAGGCTGAGGTAATTTCCAAACGAGAGCCCCTAATGTTGCAGTATCAGCAACATTCCTCAGCAGGAGCTAGCTTGGGAATTCCAACCGCTGAACGCGGAGCAGCGTCCGCCTCATCCTTGTTATACCGTGCCATCCTGCCGTGCATTCCTCCCGAGTGTCAGCACATTCTATCAGGTCGCCCTTCGCATAATATCTGTCTACGAAGGGAGCAAGTGTTTTACCCTTGGAGCATGACACATTTTCAATAGGCAGGAGAAATTTCTCTGCAAATTCTTAGCAGCTCCAATATTGGCCCCTTCTCTCCATCTAACAGACACCATCTTACCCAATGTAACCCGATGGTGTAAGATTGTTATACTGAGGCATACGAAGAGGCTTTGCGTGGTAATAATGAATTATTATTTTTGCTAACGCCGTCTTCGTGCACAGCATGAGTCATGCCCCATGCACGCACAAGCTCGCGTTCCACCCTGCCAACAATGCGCCAGCTGCCGACAACTGCTGACCTGGGCTTTCTCTGGTACAAGCTCCGAGGGAAACTGATGGGGAAACCCCGTCACATCACGAGAAAATTATTTCTCAATCACTGTGTGTACACAGACAGTCCGTTTAACTTCCAGTCCGGGTAGGAAGCCCACGTATTGCTTTCCCACATGGTCCACCTTCCTTTGTTTACAATCAACTTGTTTTCTGGTATTACAACAGGACAGAGTTGTACATTATTGCAAAATTACATCAATGGTGATTTTGTTGAACGTCTTAACTTTGAACGTTCAGTTCGTGCTTTCCGTTCCTTTTCCCTACAGCCACTGATTTCACATACGAGCGTTATGATGATTTCCAATGGAAGCTCACAATGCTACTAATTACCAAAAATTTATAATCATTGAAATGTGGGAATTTCAAACCCGATCTGTAGCCTGTAATGATGTCTCCGTTGTCAAAGCGATAACATTGCAGAATACAAAGTTATAGCAGGGTGTCCACGTGTACATATACGTTTTATAATGCGACTTTTTTGTATCGTTCTATCATCATTACTATCAGAGCCTCTGAAACAGCGCCTTCACCTGAAATCCTTGAGGACAAAGATGGCAGCCGCCTCCTGCTTCGCCTAACAAAGGCACGGGATGACATTCAGAAGGATTTGGAGCATGCCAGGGTACGTAGGCGTGTTATTTGAAGCGCGTTTGAAGTTACGTGGTGTGTTTGCACGTCCAGTGCGTATCAAGTGTCTAGCCAATCAGATTTTGAAAAGGAAGAATCGTCACGGTGTTTATCAACCAATGACATTGTCGGGAAAAAAACGAGACTTTTGAGTTACCAGCCAAAGTACCCATCCTTGCTGTACATTCTCTGTAGCCACCCCATGAAAGTCAGTTCACTTCCCTTTGGAATACTGGAGTTTTGACATCTACAGTATGTTGACAATAGAACTGTTACCTTACTTTTACATTTCATTTCTCCCTTAACATGGATTTTAAATTGACTTCCCCAATCATTCTTTATTTCTCTTTATTTTCTGAAGAGTCTTAGCAAAGTCTTTACGGAAGAGTGGGACATGTTGAACACATATATGATGACTTACTACGAGAACCTGATGACACTGGTATGTGTGAACGTCTGTTTGAATAGAATTGATATCTTATGGTGTGCATGTGTCAACTTTGATTTGTTGAAAACTATCTATGGTTGAGTAAAGTTTTCTGCTATTTTTATTAATTTAGATGTATGACCGGTTTTCATTCCATCTGAATGATGCAGAAACTGTACAAGTCCTCTCCTGGATGATATGGTGTCGGTAAGATTATCCAATGAATATTCATTAGTGACTAAATTATAATTTTGGTTTTGTCAATCATTTTGAAATGTTTGTATCCGAGCTGGTTGCAGCATCCCCTTCACGGAAAAAAAATGTCATTTTCCTTTAAATTTTTGTTCATGTCAAGGCCCGAGCTTTCAATAAAAAGGCGCAGATTCTCTCGCCGTTGCTCGCATCATTGATTGTTCCCGTTTTTCCTCTTTTGTTGCTACAGCGATAGAATTTTCAACTGCCAAGATGCCAACTGTAAACCTTGCCGTATGATCGTTGAACTTCAGGACAAGTAAGTTGAGAACAAACTCCTACCCCATCAAGTTGCATTAATCGTGGATCGTGGGGAGATGCTAAACACGAAACATTCCTTTTTGAGGAAGGTTTTGATCACTCTGGATATTTGCACAGTTTTCAAGATTATCCTAAGAGCTGGACAAAGGTTTCCATCCAAGTTTCCTGCAGAAATTCGTTTTGTACGGAGGACTAGTATGAAAATTACCATCGAGGAGATGAGTCGTGAAACATCAACATCCCCTTTTACTTCAGCCTGATTTTGGAATAGTGAATCACATTGTGCGTCTTACTGGGATCGGTTGTTGTAGTCCCTGTCATCTTTCTTCGTTCTCTGCAGATTCCTCAGGGAAAAAAAGGGTCACATACACGAGTGGATGGAAAACGCCCTTGAGAGAGATATCAATGTAAGTACCGACGGCTCGTATTTATTCTTACAGACAGTCAATTTTTATTTGTTTTTCCGTCCTGGGAGGAAATAAAACGGGTAAATGCTGTCATTCTTTTCCATCCTTTGGAATTGTTCTTGCAGGACTGGCGAAGCGAAGACGAGCCAATCGCCGAGCACTCGGGAGCATTCTACACTCAGTTCCCTCTAGACATCCTAAAAATGCTGGAGGAAAACGTGAGTTGATCAGAGTAACTTTGAGTATGGGAGAAACTGCACGACAACATTTTCTCAGATGGAGAGACCAGAGGGTCTGCACGAAGAAGTGCGCCATCTCGTGATTCACTCCTCACTGCTTCGGATCGATTAGATCTCAGGAACCGCGACATAGATAAACCAAAATGATTGTCAAATGATTCAAAATTAGTCCTTGAAAAAAAGGCTGGCCCAGGCAAGCGTCAATTTCTGTTAATGAATTGAGACCTCATTTCTTAATGGTCTGTAGAACCTTTCCCAAATGAAAACAAAAAAAAATCATCATTTTCTAACTCTTGGTAAAATCGAAAATTCCACTTCTACTTTGTCCTGTTTAGCTAAGACAGGCCAGAGACATAAGCTGGGAGCTACATGAACAAATCTCCATGCTGTCTCTACAGGAATTGGACGCCATCATGGAATCCTACGCGGGTGAGATTTCAGCTGTGCTGTAGGCCCTATGGGAAATACGTTGAAGCGGACGAGCCCTTTGTACATTTTGTATGGAAGGGTTGGGCACGTCAGAGGGTCACATTCAAGTTTGAGCCTTTTTTGTAGTTTTTTGGGGGATTGGGACTTAATCTGACAACTGGAATTAATGGTTCAATTTGTTTGGCCATTTACAAAATATATTGATACATCGAGTTTTAATTGATTCAATACAAGCTATTAGTGAATCGTTACTCATTTCGTCTAGATCGATTTAATGACTAATTGAATTTTCGGCTGACCAATCGATGATGTTATCCTCGGTCGATTAATTGACCAACAGATCGATTACTTCTCTATTCTTCGTCTCTTCGCAGCCAGTGCCAAAGCATACATTGGACAGGAGCCCGCCCTCACCGGTAAAACCGCTCACCGCCACTCTCCCAAGCTGCAACTACAGCGGGGCGCACGGAAGAACTCCGACGAACCGAGACCTACCCATTTCGAGAAATACGCGGTGAGAACTTTATCTCCCCATTTCGGGCAATGGAGCCCAAACCGCAGGCACTCCACAGTAAAGTGAAAACACAACCACGTGACACTCTAATTTCTAGCCGTGATTTTGTAGGCATTCATGTTGATGTAATATTATTTTTTCCCTCAGGTTGCCCTGCTGAACAACTTTGACAAAATTGCTTTACGTCTCAAGGAGATGATGGTAAATACTCAAAACCTGATTTAAAACATCGCATAAAGAGTTTCTGTGCTCTTTATCCAATACTTTAGGAAAGGAACGAAGTGTATCGCTTAGAGAATTGAAAATATCACGTTTTACATTTTTTGTATCAAAAGAGTGTGTTGTTTCCCACTTTTAAAACATATTCTCTGGGCAGTCATGAAACCTTGCAGGCCCACGTGCAATTTATTCGTCATGATTGTTCTAGACCCGCTGTCTTTTTACAACAACACCACACTGACATTTCAAATTTAATCTTCATTATAAACGATCATGTGTAATGTCCTGCAATCTAACAATCACCATTGGCGATCTTGACTCATTTTGTTACAACTTGGCTCCCATTTCTCTTCAGCACACTTAAAACGTCAAAAATAGCATGGCAACGAAATTTCAAAGTGAAGACTCCGAGAAATCTCGACATAAATTTTGGGTTTTTTTTTTCAGGAGATTAGTAAGGCCCAGAAACAGGCAACGGAAAACTGCAGAAACAACAACAACATGCAGATGGACGAAGATCCCACGCAGACTCTCATACGGAAGATCAACGCTCAGACAAAAAAGTGGTGAGCAAACTTGATGAGGAAGACTTTCAAAAACACATCAGTTCAGGGATCATGAATTTCTTCTATGAGCAATGACATGACCAAGAAACCAAACTTAAATTTAGAACCCACTCTGACGATGACTGAAGTGGTACAGGGGAATTTGTAAATTAAAGTTGTTTTTTTCATTTGGCGTACATTGGCATCAAGGAGAACACAGTTACAATAATAAAATAATACGAGGAGAACATTTTTAAATGTGTTGTCCTTCGCCCGTTTTGATAAAAAGTATAATTTGTCATTACAGTTTTATGTACCAAGTTTCAAATAAGTGCCGAATAGGCCTAGGCAGTTGAGATTTTGTATAATTCTGCAACTGATTCTGTTGGAAGAAAATAGTAAATGTTCTGTATTTTTTTTCCTCCATATCAGTTCTGAGTTGTTGCTGCCGAAACTTTTGGGCGACATCAATACAGAACTCAACACACTGTTGACCCAGAATTGGTGAGTATCTAGGAGGGGATCACCGCATAATTATGCAAATTCCGTGGGAAGAAAATTGGACCTATCTCCCCATGAAATCACATTGCACTAATTTACACAACCCTCTTTTGAATTCTTTATGGTGCGACAGGTTGGCTGGTAACGGTAGGGAAGCAGTAGACACGATGTGCGATGTCATGACATCATACTTACGTCATCTCCGAGAACCAGTGCGTGCGTTGTTGATGTCAGTGATAGAGGAAAAACTGGTCGTGGGTTATTTGGAAGGGCTCATTAAAAAGTGAGTTTAGCAATGAATTTATGCATTATTTTCGTTTCGGTCAAAGACTTGCACAAAGGGCTTTCAGTCAAAAATGTAAAAGGAAGTGTAAGGGTAAGAGATATTGTTGCTTTGAATTTCCTTATAATTTATTGTTTTTTATCTGTGTAACAGGAGGATTCGTTTTGAGGGGCGCAAAAGTGACAGGCTGGCCCTGTTCGATAAGATTTGCCGAGAATGCAGTCGGCTGGAGAAGTTCTTGCAAGATTTCGGTGCCGTGAACGGAAATGTAAGGCAACATGTCCGCATTCTAATTGAAGAATTGTCATTTTATTCAGGAGCACATTTTGAAAGACATTTTCTGCCGATTTTTGGTCCGGATTCTGCACCTATGTACCAGTTTTGGATTGTATTTATTTTTCAGGAATCTCGCTGGACTGTGGTGCGCGACTTGGCTGGTTTGGTACAAGTTGACGACCAGCAGACGGCCATCACAGACCTCATTGTGAGTATAGTTGGAGTTGTGGAAAGATAGCCGTCCCGTGACCTTACATTCAATTCGCTGACACTGTTTGTGATGAATGTTCGTACATTACGCACCCCTGGCGGATGATGGTTGTTTACCAGACAACTTTATCCCTACCCGCACAAAATGAGATGCACAAATGTAATTGTCACGAGAAACCAACTGATCTCATCAATCGTATTCACAGTCAGTGTCATACCAGAATATTATGTCTTTGAAATCCTGACTTGTCATATATTTCAGAAACATGCTGTTTTTGCAAAGTAAAATGTCTCCATTAATCAACCCATTTCCAAATCAAATCAGTAACAAGTGCCGACTGCGCCCACAGAAATCGTAGGCTTTTTCCGGTTAGACGATGCCTGAGTCATATTTGTGGTTTTTGCGGCCAACGCCTTACCCGCGATATTGCCATCCAAAAATCTTGCTTAATCCAAGTGGTGTCCACACTGCATGATGCTTCAACGTTCTATTTTTTACGCGACAGGTGCTCGTCAACAAGTACCCGGATTTAAAGGAGAAGCATGCTTGGCGTGTACTGAAAGTTCGCGGGGACTTCAGCAAAGCTCAGATAAAATCGGTAAGTCGAGCTGTCCTGTTGACTGGGGAGTGACGGTTAGGAGGTGATAACAGTGGTTTAACATATATGGGGGTTGGTTACCATGGCATCGATGACTCATACAGACGCAAGGGACGTTTGGCGTTGATGATCATTGCAATGAAGGTATAACGACCATGACTGCAGTGAAAAATGGTAAAGGAAATGACATTGACCATACAGTGCTTACTCCATGCCAGCGTCGTATTACGAACTTGTCATTTCTTGTCATGCCCTCATCTTTTCCTCTCAGATTATCTCCCAGTCATTGGGGAAGAAACGTGGATCGGTCAAAGGAGAGAAGAAGAGAACCATCTTCTCCGAACTGTCATTAGCTTAAAGGGGAACTGCCTCGTGTTGTGACGCGACTACCTGATTGGAGCCAACGAATCACTGTATCTAATGGATTCTCGTCACTCGCACCTTGTACCATTCGCGAATGGTGCATGCGTATCCTCCTCCACACGTCCTGCTTTGCCTCGTGGCTTCGCTGTAAATACTTGTATAGTCGATGTAAATCAGTGTGCTGGAAGTTTCCCGTTTGCTCATGCAGACCCAAAATACAGCTTCCACAACTCTTCCTTATTGGCTCGGCTACGGCGAGTTTACCCTCAGCATAGGGATTGGAAGTTCAAGGAAAGTTCAAAATGAACATATTCCCGTCTTAATGTTAATAAGCAATTAATGTTCATGCGTTGTAAATCGAAGTAGAACAGTAAATGGTGCGAAGAATGTTCTTAGAGCACTGAGTATACGGTGTTTATGAATATACGCTTGGTAAGGGCAAAAAAACCTTAATTGAAAGAATGTTCTTCCTCTGTTAAATGCACAAAAAAAGTGCGTGAGATGTGGTACTGTACAGTTTATCTACAGATGATTGCTGTAAATTGTAAGTTATTATCGTAAAAAAAAGTCGCTGGACAGCTGGACTTCTCAGAGTTTGTGTTGACATGGTAAGTCTTAACCAACATGGGCATTGTTTTGTACCTAAGCCAGAGGTATCCCTTGTTATTTGCTTTGCGTGTACAAAGTAACATGAATGCGGCATTACATGTGTTGTTTTTATGCACGGATATTGATATGCAAGCGTAAAGGTAGGCTGTTATATTTTATAATGTAATATCAGCTGAGTTTTGTGGTGCTATCTACAAATATGTATTTATGTTATTTCAGATTGTAACATCAAGTTCACTTTGTGTGATTGTACTCAATTAAGTCAATTTCCAAAGAGCTGTGCTGTACAGTATGCGCAACAGCGCCAATGAAGCAGCTTGTTTTTATTTAAAAAAAAATTATGAGGACCATCAACACAAGTGGCAAGTCCTGGACGCTTCGAGGACACAAAGACAAAACTATGGACTTGTCATTGTTCTAAGCGACCCCAAGATGCTACACGCATGCTCAAGGATCTTGCTTAACCGGCACAAGCAGTCTTAAATTAAAAGGGGCATTTCAACCACGGGCTTAACTTCGGACAAACCAAACGCGCTGCTGTAACCTTTTGCGCGACATTTCAAACCTCGTGGAGATCACTTCATATCTGACCCTTACTTCGTGCGAACAAAGGAACAACAGCCAGAGTCTTGAAAGTCGATCTACTCCCTTAAAAGGAACTTTCTGTTCGCAAAAAGGTGAAGACGTTTTGATCTCTAGATGGTTACTAAAATTACTCATTGGTTACTTGTTTGCTTCATTGTTTCGTCTATGTGATCATGTAACTCACTTTTTCTCATGTTATGAAATAACATTCTAGACACGATTTAATATTTATGATTAGCAATCGGTGGAGATTGACTAATGAAGAGTTGTGCGTTGCTAGTCAGAAAAAGAATAGTATTTAATATCGCCTTGTTATGTATTCGGATTTTTGTCCCTGGTCACTGCTTCTGCTTTTATTTTCTCGTGTGTGTGTTTTTTTAATATACTTTTTGTTCAATTTTGCTTTGTTTGTTCTTGTGATGGTCAAATAATTAATAATAATACCCTCCTATTTCCAAATGTTGAAATTTTACTCTACTGTCTTTGGAAATTAGGGACGAAAAGATGTACAATGAAAATAATGCTGGATTGAAAGAAGTAAAAAAAATTTCTCACATCTCTAGTAAGGTGGCAATACAATGTTGGTCCCTTTGGGAATTTCCCATGCATATTGCTATTCGCAAAAAGTGTGTGCTTTAGAAAAGGTGGCGCTGGGTGTGTACATAATGTGTGCCTATATGTTTGTGATCCCTTGCATATTTATTTAATCTTTGCCATATAATTATACAATTTCAGAAAGACTTTGCCACGATAACTCTTATTTTATTATTCGCTGAGGATTATAAATATTTAAGTAAAGCACATTTGTTGTCATTGCCAGCTCGTGTTAAAAAAATATACTGTGACATGACTGTTAACTGAATAAACATTTGGAAAAATCATCATTTTCTATTATTTTGGTATTTATGTTCCATTCATGTTCGTCCACCTCTTACCAGAATCTACAAGTGCAAACATTTCAAATAATTGAGACAAAATCATATTATTCCAAGTGCATGGTCAGTTATAGGTTTATTGTTTATTTTATTTTAACTTGATATTATTCACGACGTATTTGTTTCACAGTATGAGGAAATGATGTCACTTTAAACATTCCAGTTGCAAAGTAAACACGGTTTATATGTAAATAACTTCGTCATGGGAAGGCTGTAACGCCATTGGTTGGTCACATCGGTTCGTCATAAACTGCGACGCAGTCAGTCTGAGTGTCAAAGATAAACCTTTTTTTTCAAATCTGCAATATTAAAACCTTAACTATGCGATGTATCATCCGATGAGTATCCAGCTTTTGTTGTAGATGGGGAAATTCAAAAGCGAATGCGGTTTCGGGCTAATTCAACATGATTTGGGGGAAGAAAAAATATCAAAAGTCTAGCTCTTAGTCCTGGGATCCTTGCTTTTATTTCGGGGTGATGTTTTCTCTAAGGTTTTGTTGCTAATATTTGATAAATAAAACTACTTGAAAAAAAGATGGGGGGTTGCCCCCTGCCCCGCCCCCGGCTGGATGCCCCACTGTGTATCATCAAACGAGTCAATTGCGCACTTTCTCTGAACATTATAAATAATTTTCTAAGAATACTAATGAATGCTGACAATATAGATCTAATTACTAAATATTCTCAATCGTAACCAGCACAATCGGCAATTGGCCATCATTTCTTAAAAGCGATATTTTTGTGCGGTATTATTCTGACTACAGTTTATGTCATTTTGAAGTCCAACGTTTAATTTGTACATTTCGTCGGTTGAAACATCATCTCAATACATGTCTACACAGCACATTTTTTAGCTATCTTATGAACTTAAACCAACAAACACTCAATTATTGGATTATAGAGTGATTCCATAGTATATGGACTTAGTAAACCTTAGGCCTGCATGTTTGAAGTTGAAGTGTTCAAGTCAAGGTTTTCACCGTGCTAGCCCAACCTACAGGCAGGATCACGTGACGCTGAAATATATGTAGTTATATACTTAAAAATGACTCATTGAATTTAGGGAGCTTTGGTTTAAAATTAGCGATGTGCTTTGGGAAAAGATCAGGAGTTTTCCGACGTCTGTCGCTGCGGCGTAAGGGGCGGACCTTGCGGTACCTGAGCGTGATCCGAGGCGGGTAGGCCCACCGAGGCGTGGGTTCTCTCCCGCGGCTCCTCGGGGGTGGTGTCACCGGTACCTTCCGGGGAAGCTTCCTCGGTAGAAACCGGCAGGATCGCAGAGGGGACGAGGCTGTGCGTCCTGAACTTGAAGGAAACCCTCGACCCCAGCACTATGAAGAGCCTAGTGTCGGGTATACACTGATCCATCCAGATAATCTAAGAATGAGAACGATTTCATAATCAAATTCAGTTGACGCATGAGCTCTAGTTTTGATGGGGTCGTACTGATCGAGATTTTCACTGTCTCCCCCCTTTTTTTTATTACTGGCAGCTGAAGTTCATGACAAGTGAAACAACTGTATAGCCTATGTACGCGAACACATTGATGACATGTATGTAAGACACTCGGCTAATTCCCGGAAGCGCTCTTTTCAACCACTTGGTGGCAGCAGACATTCGGCGTGATATAAGAAAAGCGAGAAATAAAGTACCGCGTTTTTTTTAATAGCACAACTGCGTGGGGATACACCACGTACTCTCCTATGGGAAAATCGTTTTATTATCGGGGGACGCCTCCCCTGTTTAAATATCCAACTATACTTCCCTTTGAGAAAAATTATTCCAGAGCCACGATTATAGCCTTTATTCAAGTTAGGTTTCCCCTAGCGTGTTGAGCGAAAAGAAATCGCAGCCCAACTAAGCCACTACGGCGAGGAAAATCACGCCAATTGGAGCCACTTGTAACGGTATACTAGTGTCTTTAATGTTGTGTTTATTATTTTCACTATTGCATTATGGGTCAGACCAAGACATACATTTGGCAAGATGGCGCCTTTGAGTTGATACGTGATTACAAATTATATTTGAATACTTTCTACGAATGACTGTTGATTTCAGTCTGACTGAACCCGAAGTGTAACCAAACTGAGGCTAAAAGGACAGTTAGTCTGTTTCCTTATTTATGAGCATGCAAAGTTATTTTACTATTGCTGATGAGTCTACAGGGAACAAGACAAACATGGCGGCAGCCCGATAAAGGTCTATATTCTATACGTACGTTTCCACCCGTGTCCACGATCTCGATCAGCCAGATTTGTGTCCGGTCCGTCTGAAGGGCTGCCATGTGACTGATGATCTCACAGTTCTGATCCCGGCGCGTCACGGCGAGGTCTACGCAGAATCCCGGCATCAGGTAGGTGGCCAGCTGCGCTAGTAGGCCCTCGAAGGTGAAGTAAGGCGGTGCGTTGAGGCGGTAGGTCAGCTGAAGGCGCCGGCTGTCGATCTTGACCAGTACGTCTCGCTGCAATGTAGAGGAGGATTAGAAAATCTGACAAGAGATCCGTTTCACAAGAAGTAACTGCTGACACGTGCATTGCAGTTAAGAGGCACTTGCTTCCCCCCGGAAAAAAATGAATAATTTTACCGAGGCTAAAGAGAGGAAGAAAATAGATGAAAGGGACGTAATCACCAGTTTGCTTAACAGAAAAACCTTACAATTTACCTTTTTGTGTACTTTTAATGGCGTACTGATTTGCAACTGATGTAGTGCTTCACATCCCCCCTGAAAATTGGACTCACGACGCTCAAGATTGCGAAGCAGAAAATCTTTTCATTTTGTGGATGGCAAAAACACCCTTGTATCTAACAAAGAAAAGTGAAAAACGCAGAATGGCCCTCAACTTTCGGAATTCTCGTTTTCCCTTTTCCCTATTTAGGCTATGCCTACATGCACGATGTTATTCCCGTGATTTATTTCGGAATTTCTCATTAAACCACCACTCTTTGGGTGCTATTGCATACTTTCCTGCTGATGATTTTTTTTTGTGTATTTCATGGCGAATTTCTTATTTTAATTTACCCAGCCTGACAAATACTACGAGAGCGTTCTTTTCAACAGTCAATTTTGTAATAATCCAGGCGAAATAAGACCACCCCGCGAGCTGTTCAGCAGGCCAGATCTGTTTTGTTGATGAACCCTCCACAGGGAATGCGACAAACAACCTGACGGAATCGGTCAGGAAAAAACATCTTATTCTTCAAAGCAAATATATCCTCGCCTCTAGTGTTATTACGCCGAGCTGGATTTCTTTCCAAGGACAATAATACATTGGATTTCGTCGGCTCCACAGTTATATATAGTCGGCCTTTTGAGGGTGTCTATCATTTGATATACATGATTAAAAGGATTTTAAGGATTACGCCTCCACAAAGAAAAGTAGAATTGGCTTTGAAGAAAAAAATATCCTCCTTCCACCCACCCCCAAAGAGCCCGGTCGCTGTTGGTATAATACTTATAATTACATGACATTCCAAGCAAGAGATTACTCAGACAGCGAGATTTGGAGGCTGCCTGGAAACTGTCTAGTAAGCAGGCGATACGGAATCTTCAAAAGAACTCTAATTCTCATTACAGATTTCCTTCAAATCTTCTTTTCTAGTGGATATTACTTATTGAAAAAGTCAAAGATAGTGGGTTTTTTGTACGCCAGCCTGAAGTGACAGGATGACTTTGCAGACAGCAGCCGAGCTGGTTTGTGTGTCTGATGTTTGTCTGGCCGGTGAAAATTTGTTAATCGATAGGTCAATCAGTGGGCCGAGCGATCGCTCGTGATACATGTACGTACTCACTTGGTTGGTTGGTTGGTTCTTTAGTTGGTAGACGGTGTCCTTGTATTATTTTTGTGCTTTAGATCTGTTTCGCTTAAGTGACTTTGGGTCTCAAAAATGAGAAGTTTTAGTATACGTTTTACTGTGTCAAGGGTCATTTTACATAGACCTTGATATATAAAGTGCTTGCTAGGTACGTCATGCTGTTGGCCCGGATGGTTTGCCCAACCATTCACGGCATGTCTTGACAAACATCCCATCCGCCTCTAGTGGACGGTACCAATGGGTATCTTGTGCATGCCAATGCAGAGGACAAGTACAATGTGATTTCTCATGAATTACAAGTAATTAAATATTGAATGTGCCACTCAATGTATTACTTGAAAGACATTTTAGCTCGTCCTCACTTTTCTGTATGCAGTCCTGTGAAGTTATTGATGTGCATTTGTAAAAGGGTTTTGTTCCGCTGAACGTAATGCCATTAAATACGGGCGATTCACAATAGCGCGCCACCAAGAGTTTGCAACACGTTGGCCAATCATAACGCGCGAAATTTGTCGACCCTTTCCTAACGTGCATTGGGTCGACAAATTTCGCGCACTGTGATTGGCCAACGCGTTGCAAATTCTTGGGGGCGCGCTATGGTGAAACGGCCGTTTTAAGTATCAATGGGATGGTGTTATTTTACTGCAGTACAGCCGTATATTATGCACATGTTAAGAACGTGCGAAGACAATGTCTCAGGACAGAATCAAGGAAAAGTTCAACAGCGTGTGTGGCCTATATAGGAATCAGAAAGAAATGTAAAGTGGTTCGCATACACGAGCTAGATGGCAGAATGGTTGTCATGTCGCAGAGTCTGACGTGGTATTTCTCGTTCTGTGATACTTACTGCATGGATGGGTTCTTGGGGAGATCCGGATTCTTCCGTGTACTCGGGAGCTGGAAGTTTCTGGTAGCTACCCGGGGGCAGCGAAGCGAATGGGTTGCTATAGAGGTGCGTCTCCGATCGTTGAGCGTGCCAAACCCCGTCCGCTACAGCCTCGGGTATCTCGGCCGCGTGTTTAACCGGACGGTCATACTGGTCACGGAGTCCCTGACCGTCGGCTTGGCGGTGATCTTCTTGGCCCTCATGTCTCGGCCCTTGGGGGTCGGCTTGGGGTCCTTGGCCGCCGCTGGGATGAATTGGGTGATCTCCGGACAGGTGGCTGGGGTCGCTGGGGGCCCCCCGTGGATTGGTGGCCGAGGGCCGCGTCGGGCGTTGCCCAATGATGCCCAGAGAGTCGTTGACAGCGTGCGGGGAGAACAGGTCCGGTAGGAGGGAACTGGAGGGCGGGGGCTGGAACGGGGGCATGACATTGAAGACTTGCCCCGGGCTTTGCTTGTGACTTCGCTTTCCCCGCCCGTCCCTCATCAGGCGGCTCCGGTCGTAGCCTCCGAAGGATAAGTCAGCCGTCTCTACCACTGGCTTCCTGTTGTTTCGAACAGCAGCAGCGTAAGAAGAAGCCAGATACGCCCGGTTGTCAGTTTCACTGTTGGAATCACGACCAGCCTAGTGGAAGAACGTTCCCCAAAGAAGATACTGACATACATATTTCGATACTCTAGATTACGGGTGGACTGAACATTGTTTTATTTTGGCATTATTCCTGTCGGTAAGTCACTTGTTAAAATCTGTATTACGGTAAATGGGGTATAAATGATACAAGGCACAAACATTTTGCATCCAATTTTAGCTGCACACATTCACCCAGAATCGTCAGAGCACCCCATTGATGAATGGAATGATCTATAACAAGTTACGTTTGCATACACATCTCATTATATAGCGCACAGAATTTTTCCCAACACGTGATTTCAAAACAAACGGCTCTCACTTGACCGTAATGAGCATGCTAGAAATCATGTTTTTCTCGATCCACTCTAGCAACGGAAGGTTCTGGTTCGCCATTCTCGTTCGTGTGCGAGTGCGCTACCTTTGCATGTTTCTTGTCGTAGCCTCCAAGCGATAAATCAGCCGTCTCAAAGACTCGCTTCTCCTTGTTCTGCAAATTTAATAAATTTTGATCACAAAACTCTCAAATCAATGCATACACATACATGTATATTAAACTCTCTTTTGATACAAACTGGGCTTACTTTCGTGTGACATTTTTGCACACGCACAGTCTCTTGACGGATCTTACGGACACTGGGAAAAGGTGAAAATATAAGCAAGTCAGGAGTGAATAATTATAAGAAAGTACGAGAAACAGTATTCTGCACCGTATTCTCCTTTAAATATTGATGAGTGAAGTCCCAGTCATGATGTAAAGGCGGGTACCCTTGCCTCGTTTGATTTTACTCTGTATATCCATGGCGTGATGGAGAACGCGGGACATCACCATCCCTCCTCTGATGTCTAAAAGCCCCTACCTGACTAAAGGCATCTTGGATGTGTCTTTTCTTGTCATAGTTGGCTCCAAATAGCTGCAGATCCTTGTGCCGATGTCTTCGGTTGTACGGTAGGCCCTTTCGGCTGTCAGGGTGACCAGGGGCGTCCTTAGCCCGCGCGGCGCGCACACCGATGACCCCCGTCCAGTTGAACAGGTTCGGGGGAAGCAGATCAGGCAAGACGGAGCTGGAGGGAGGTGGTTGGAATGGCGGCATGCCCTGGAATGTTCGCCCGCTGTTGGGACCTCGCTTCCTACTGCTTTCGAGACCCATGTCAAAGTAGTCAGGGGACGCTAGCACGGCTTGGGCGTTTGTTTTGCTCACCGAGTTTCGAGTAGCCTGGGATAGATTGCAGAAAAAAATACCTTTTTATCCGTCAACAAGAATAAGAAGCCATTACGACCGACTATGAGTCCGGAGCTGTATCAAGATAGGACGCAAATTTCTTAGCAACGGAGGTGCCTTTGGCGGGAACGGCACTTTGCTGGTTCACCAACGATGATGAAATACACGCGTTCGGTAGCATTGCTACCAAACAAAATGAACACTCTCCACCATCTACCAACAAAATCAACACTCCCCACCAACTTGGCACTTCTCAATCGATGAGGGGGTGCTTCTGCTCAAGGCTATATACTGATGGCATCGCCCGTGAGTAGAGTGCGGGGATTTGTTGAACTATGTCAAGGATTTGTAATGTACATCTATAATGTTTCAAGAAGACAATCAACTCACCCATCTGCTGACCATCACGGGACTAGAGTCGCCCCTAACTTCCACATTTTGAGAAGCAGACCGTCTTCCTGGTCTTCCTTCCAGTTCTAGTACTGGGCGGTCGCCGTAGAGCCACGCACTCCTCTGCCGGCCGGAGTTGTACGCGGGTGGCTCGATACCCTGGCCTGAACCTGGGTCGGGGCTGGGATGATAGTAGTAGTACTGTGGAACTGACTGGACCAAGATGTCCCGGTAGGGCCTAGCATGAGCGGCTGGGTAAAAGGCAGCCCGTCCTGGGGCTAGTGAGGCCAGCAGGAACAGGCAGGTGGCGAATAGGAGCAGGTACCGGAGTGGCAGGGTCGGAAACGATGGCAACTGAATTCGCGACATTTTGCAAGAATTTGGAACTACCTGTAAATTTTGAAAACAAATAATCAATCAAGGGATTACAGTTGACAATTTGGATATTTAACAGTAAACATTCTACCAACGACACAGGCAATAAAGTCGTTTCTCCATAGTGCACCAAACGAGTTAACTGACTGATTGAGTATATCAGTCGATGATTGGAAAAAAATCGTAAAGCATATTTTTTTCTGGCTTTAAATTACTTATAGTATGAACAGGTATAACAACAAACACATTTCACACATTTGTGAATCATGATTTTTTAAAGACAAAACCACGAATCACGACTAATGCAGCATTTGCCGATGTGTGATTGGAAAAATAATGCATCTCGACAGATGCTTGAAAGGCATTAAAGACACCGTCGAAGCAGACGGCAAATCCAAAGGCTGCGAAAAAAAGGCGGTGGGGAATGATGATTGTAAAATACTTGGAATTGCTCATTGATAACGAAAACGATAATGAAGATGCTTACGAGTACAGGAGGTGCAGTCTCCTAAAAACGTGCGGTTCTCAAGCGGTTGCTTAGCATTTTTGCTCCGTGTACGAAGCAGCCCGCCCTTTTTATGCAGCGGTTTCCAATGTCCCACGAGCCTACTGTCCACAACTATCCACATGGGCACTGTCTGGTTAAGCTCCGGCCAGCTCGAATAGCCACGAGCTATTGGTCCGGGATTTCGGCGTGCAAATAGTGGGCAGTCGCTAGCTGGTCAGAGTGTTGCGGAGTAGTGTCAATCCCTCGCTATCTCGGAGGCGTGCTCTGCCTTAAGGTATAGAACCGGTATTTCCCAGTGGTAGTTCTTGCCTTGTGTACCCAAGTTACCATCGAGCAAAGTGCACTTTCAGGCCAATTTCCGCAGCCGGGTGAATAACATTTTTTGCGTTTCGTCTTCTTTTCGACAGGTCGAGCCGCTAGCAAACCGGGCCGGGTGAATGAACCTGAAGCGAGGTACCGTCTGTTTGCGGCCATAAGCACTGATTGGAATATTGGAAAGTAACGTCAGAAGTTTTCGCACGTTTCAGCGGAAATAGGGCCTACTCCTCTTCAAACTAAACAAGCCCGAAATCACCTCATGTTACGTGATAGATTACACCGAAATCGAGATAAGTTGTAACCACAACGCCGCTGGTTTTCTGGACAAACACCCACACACAAAAAACCCAGCTGTGCACTTGACACCAAACGCGTTCAGTGCTGGTTTACAGACTCAGGCCTACTGCATCGTTCCAAATTGTAGTTTGGAAGTAGAGCGACATTTTTAATTATCACTCTGGCGGTTTGGGTAGACATTTACGGGGGAAAAAACGGGGCACCAACATCATCCAGTCAACTAAAATAAAACAAGAAAAACACTCATGCCATCTTAACACTGTTTGCACAATGCGCGAAATTTGTCCACCCAATGCACGTTTGGAAAGGGTCGACGAATTTCGCGCGTTGTAATTGGCCAACGCGTTTCAAACTCTTAGAGGCGCACTATTGGGAATCACCCGAATAATTCTTTTTAATGCGCTTTCCTTGAACCGGGAGATTTGCTTCCCTGTTAAAGTGTGTATGGGGTAGCGGATCTGAAAGATATTGCGCACAATGCTTTCAAAGGGCAGCAGATGCCTTTACCGATATCTCAAAGTGTTGGCAACAGCCAAAAATTTCGTATCGGCTCAAGCTATCATCCGGTGCTTGGATTTGAACACAGGACATCAAGAGAGATGGTGATATACCAGTATTCCAAACCGAACACAGGTTTTAAATCAGAGGTCTGTAACAGAAAAAGAAGGAAAACCACTCACTCATAATCGTTACAAAGTTGACGATATTGAACTTAACGGTTGATACGTCTATCTTTGCTTACCTGATCATATCTGCGCGAGTCGCGCTCTGTCCACTAGACCTCAGTTCATCAAGTCGCTTTCTTAAGATGTCGCAGTGTTACGGACACTTCAACTTTTAAATCGTCGTTCCTTCCTGTCTGTCAAATCTTCTTGAAATGTCTAACGTGGTTAACTTGGCAAGTTGTGTGGGCGGACAGTCTGAAATTCACCAGGGGAAAAAAATCAACCTTTTGGATAATACGTAATAGGATTGGTTTGCATTGTGTAGGGGGAAATCACATTTACGTATATCAACGATCCCGAGCATCAATAATTGAAAGGTGTGTGTCCGCTAGTCTTGGAGACTGTCTTAAATTAAGAAGGTACTTTATTGGATCTTTCTGATCCATGATTAAAATCGAGTTCCACGTCGAAGGATATTTTGTCACGAACAATAATGGGACATGCAGATATTAAGTCCAAAAATAAAGCATCAGGAAAGTCCCGACGACGCCGAGACTTTGTACAGAATTGATGGATAATAAGGGAAGCAAATGGTCATGCCTATGACTGAAGGGGAATAACAGGGAATCAAAAGAAAACACTTGTTTTTTTTGGGGGGGGTGTTACTCCTGCATAATTAACAGTCGGCTGATGTGAGGGATGAGCCCTCGGTACGTCTCAGGGTAGGTGAGCCAGTGACCGTACGATCGCATGGTGAGTATTCAGGCTGACTCATAAAACGACAATAATACGCATTTTGCTAAGTATGCTTTCAATATGGCACTGTAGAGCTACCATCTACACCTGATTTCTATAAACATTTCAGATTTTTACAACCAGTGGCAGCGCAAGCGGAGACGGTGGAAATGTGTGATATATTGGAGAGCCCACTTTTGAAAATAGCGTGTTTTAGCAAATCACCCCCCCCCCCCCAAGTTCACACTGGATCCCCATCAAAGAAACGCACCCAGTCAGTGACCCCTCTGCCTCCCGTCCCCCATGTTTGAGTTCAGTGTTCATTTTTTATGTTTCGAGCTAGAGAGGTCCACTGACAAATCGCGCAGGCACCTTCAGGGAGTATCATTCATGCATAGTCATTGAGTTCAGCTTGCACAGGCGAGTTGACCCATGGCCCCACCCCCACAAAAAGCACTGCACTATATATAAAGCCAGTGGTGTAACCAGGCTCTTCTAAGATGGGGGGGGGGAGCCGCCCCTTGCGCCCCCTCCCCCCGGCTAGCCATGGAATTCAGCGCCATGGGTCTTAGAAGAAAAGTCCATTCCGTAAATTAGAGAGTAGAGGCCTGAGCGTGGGCGCCTTTGTAATAATCTTCCGTATTGGTGTCTGCAGACTGTCAACTTGGACTCCCAATGTGGGCCCAAGTTTCGACAACTGCATGCCAGCGTCTGAGCGTCACAGAAGTGGCAGTCGTTCGATGTGTGACGACAAACAGAAAATACGCCCACGATCGAAAGGGCGCGGGGCCGTACAGATTTAGATGTCTTCCTAATCAACAGGCTGTGTACTGCGTGCACGACGCAAGACGTGGTCCCCGAACTTCGTAGTTATATTGACACATGGATAAAACGACCGGATAGGGGAGGATTAGCGCCCTCGCCTGACAAACACGTGAAGGCGTTATCATACGCATTTCCGGCAAACAAGATTGGAGCTTCTTGCAAGAAGAGCTGGATGGAACAATGTGTGGGCTTATTATTAACGTGTACCGGCCAGAGGGATCAAAATATAAAAAGCAATGACCCAAACGCAAAACAGAATGACGTTAGCTTCGAAAGAAATTTTCTGCTAACGGCTTCTAGCCAGAAGAGACAATGTCTGCATTTCCGGATTGGACTTGCATGCCGTAAGGCACATTTCCATAATTGATGAATTCGGCCATCAGTGGTGGCACCATACGACTCGTTCCATGTCTTTTCACGGTAAATTCCATTCAAATTGAGAGGCACGAGATATTTAAGGAAAGCAAGCACAATGTGTTCCTGACATTAATCGTTATTCACGATCAACTGTATTCACGATGGACATATTCATTGTATGTTGTCACCACTTCAAGAGCTTTAAAATTCATAGTAATCGCAACACGCAGTGCAACTGTCGAATTTGTAACTCTGAAATTAGTTTCTCCAAAAGCTGATTAGTACTAGAAAGCAAAATATTCAAATGGCAAGAACAACATAAAATCACCAAGTCGACAACTCGACTCGGTGACAAGAGATATCAACCTCTCTATCAACTCCGAGCTAATTGAATTAAATGCGAGGGCTATGTTTACATTTCGACCACGAGGCTGTGAATAAGTTACAAACTGATTTTGAACATTTTTTCCTGGCCGTCTGTGGGTCACATTATCACATTCATTTTGACAAATCGAGCGTTACACAGAGCAGAATATCGAGACTGACCTACAAACCGAGTTTCTAGAACATTCAGTCGACGTGGAAAATATTCTGACGAGACTTGCCTTATGGAAGAGGATTTTCACAGACCTCAAAGCTCCCCGGGAAGCATTCATTTTTGGGGTTTCTATGTTGGAGGTTCGACGTCTAATGCATATTTCATGTGCACCATGCTAGCAGATGCTTTATTAAGCGCTGGCAGACCAGGCTAAGGTACGGGCAGAACTGGATATATTAGTCTATAAAGTTCTCTGCATGCCCAAAAATAGTATTTTCTACAATTCCCTCTGAACATGTAAGTGGGTCTGACAGGTGAGTTCTCAAGCTACACACAACAGATGCGCAAAGAAATCAACCAGACATTTAAGGAGCAAGTTTCTTCCAAGATTTCCTTTATGCCACTTTTTTTTTCCCATAGAAAACACACCAAAGTATCTGTTAAATAAAAGGCATGCCTTGCAGGGGCTGATCATCTCAAAAAAGACGCAAAGCTAGTGAACAAATAGATGCGAACTCACACTCTGTGGTTAATATTTTTAGACTGTAAAAGCAAGCTTGCAGATTGCACAACGATGCAAGGAGATTTTAAAAAACAACTCTGTGATTAATTTAAACATTTTCAGTCTGTCAACAACTTCAAGTTGTTGAGTAGTTTCTTTTTTTTTTTACAGCAAATAGCTTTCAGATGTTGACAAATAATAATTTACAATTATCCACGAGAACGTGAGGAAAAAATGTTTACATCTACATTTACACATTTTGAGTTCAAAAAAGTGGGTCACATCTGCAAGTGGTACCAGGGGTCTCAAAACCAGGCATCGAGTCCTTTGTTGTGTCTTGAGCAAGACAATTTACAACTTCACAAAAATTCCCTCCCTATGTGAAACCTAAGTAGGTTTAACTGCCAAGGTTGGGAATTCCATACATGATAGAAAAAAAATTGATTTTATTTATCTTCTCTTGTCAGGTACGTGTCTGTGGACAGCTTCTCCAAACTTCTGAAGTCTGAAAATTCCAGTAACAGTAGGCAGGGCTGCATCTTTTGAACAGCAAGTTCAATACAGGTATGTCAACGTACAAGTTGCTATATAATTCTGGCCAAGTGCATATCACCGTGAGGTCCCACTCTCTGCAGATTCAGAGCACAAGTACTCCCTGACCAACGACGAAGAGGCACTGACTATTAAAACTGTATTGGCATCGAGCCCAATGCCCACAAGCAACCATACAGCTATGCCAAAATCGTCTGCGTTAAGTCAGCCTCAGGGGATGATATTGTTAGATGACCAACGGCTACTTCTTTTGTTCAGGGCCCCTATGCTGGGCTTTAGAACTCCTACTCAAAAGCTCTGTGTGAACCATTCCAAAGATCAATGGTTCCTCCTGGAATTGATGCAAGCCGTGCCGCCATTTCAATTATGGCCTGACGCCAGAGAAACTCCGAGTACTCAAGGGCCGGCTCCATGAGATGAGTTGGCGTGGGATAATGAGAAGACAGCCTACACGGGCAACGCGTTAGAAAGTGTCTTGCTGGCTGCCGCTTTGCAGAGCTTAGAGAAAAACTTCAGTCCTGTCTGGCCGCCCGGAATGTAACTCACAATGTACCTGCAGTACAGAGGTATCCCAAAAAAACTTCATTTCTCAAACTAATTGATAGAAAATGCAGAACCGATGCTATACTTTCAAGAAGGGGCTCTGTGGTGTTTTCCACCTCAACTTCAATAAGTAAACAATAACAAGACAGACTTACCAGACTAAAGCAATAATTTGGAAAACGGCGCAGATAACTGTGGGTAAGGTTGACTGTCTCTGTGAGAGAAAAACAGAAAGAAAAAAGGAAACAATGTCAAGCCTCACAACGGACAAACAGTTCAAGGATAAAAAACACACGCATTTCCAGTATTTGCATAACCTGAGGCTTCCCTATCCAGCCCCCCCAAAAATTGTTTTAGTATTTTCACAAAAATGCAAAGGCCGCCCTGGTGCAATCAGACATGTTTCTCCTACACTTGAGAGAATATTTGTGAAAAAGAAGTTTGCTTCATTGAAAATAGTTGTAACAGTGAACTCACCATCAAGGAAAAATACAGTGTTAGGAACATTGACGTGAAGTAGATGACAGTGAAGGGTAGCCTGTCTGACGAGAAGAGGTGCTTCAGGTGGTACCAAGGACCCCACAGAAGGGAGAAACTGGAAACCGAGAAGATTTTATTTCATTGCCAAGGTCAGATTTCCCCCAAATAACACCACCCCATCCCTTCCTGATCCTTGGAAATCCACCAGGTGGTATAGTTGGATTTTGCAGGATCCAGGAAGGGACAGCCTACGCCACTTTCACTTTACATGAGGCTTGATGCCAAGGGGACTTTCGAGAGAAAAGTAAGCCCCATTTGGCTCCCTCAGAGTGTTGAATGTTGGATTTCATATGGAAAAGTCCCTACGAACATAATTATTGCATGTTTGACTCAACTGGCTGTGGCTATTAGTAGTAACACACTTTTCCATGGAAGTGGCCACAGCCGCTAGCCAGTGGCCTTCAGTGGCATCTGGGTTGTTTCTAGCCACAGTAGTAACTTTCAGACACACAAGGTAGTCAGGGCGTACATCAGGACTGTCAAGTACATGTATCAAGTCAATTGAGAGTGCTGTTCATAATATCTAGCAGCTTTTTGGTATGCCAGTAGCGTAAGGTTCTACCAGTGTCCATACCAGAGAACAAAATTCTATGCCTCTCTGGTATTAAATCTCTGTTCATGAAATCAACCATGCCACATTGGCGTAAAATGTTGATGTCCAACGTGGCTCCTTGTGAAAACTGTTCCCACTGATTACACGCAAACCCCTTAGCCTGGACTTCTTACCCTCCCAAACCCTTTAAAAACCAGTGGATTTTGAAAGATCCTGCGGGAAGGAAAATAAAGCCGAGACTTACTTACAGTTTTCCCGTTTTTCATTGATTTAGCAGGTTTCTGCAAGGTTAAAATGCAAAAAGGCACCTGGGTGGGGGGAGTTAACAACCTTGCCAGCATTCCACTTTTCACGAGGTATCTACCTGCTTATGGTGAACAGGCTTCCCATGGTGTACAACAACGCAAATTTCCGAGCTCGCAGGACAATGAATGGGGCATAAACAGCAGCAAGACCAAAGCAGAAAGCCCCTGCTACGATGAAAGTCATGAAGCCCAGGATTCTCTGTCGCTTACTCTGAAATAAATGCCAGGCGGACGAGAAAAAGTTGCCAATTTTGAAATACTTTTCACTTGTCCTGTCCATCAACTCAACTTTCTTGGCATTTCATTCTCAAGGAAGTGGGATGCAAAAACCGTCTACACATAAATGGTATACACCATCAACTACAAAAAGGGAAGTAAGTTGGAGATTTCAGGCAGAATCGACCTGTCGTGCAGAGCGATCGTGTGATCTTACCAATTGTCAGAACCAGCCCAAGATAAAAACCTACCAGCGTTGGGCAGAAGGGATCCTTCTGCGCCTGGTTGAACCAACCATTTCCATCATCCTCTGCCGGTTTGCTGGCAACATCCCCTGCCAACATCTTCTCCCCTTCACCCCCTTCTCCTCCATCACCACTCCCCCTCCACCAGTTGGTCATCGTGTTCAGCGTCCGTTTCCCAGAGGCCGCAAAGCCGCCGCTTTCTCCTGCCCCAGATGATCCGTTCTTAGAGCTTGATAGGTACGACCTTAAATCTGCATTCAAGTTAGCCATTGCTAAAGAAAAGTACACAGCTTGACTCCACGGGCACAGGGAAAAATTCTGCCGAAATATCAACTACGATAAACTCTTCCTAAGTACATTCTTATTAACTGGAACTCCATTGCACTTCTATTTGTTCAGTGTATCTTTATATCAAAATGACGGCGAAAGTCAAGCACCAATAATTGTCACAAAAATTGTAAAAATGCATCAAAAGGGCAGGACGTGTTCACGCATAACATACAGCAACTGACTCATGTTCCAACTCATTCACCTGGAGGGTTTCGATCTTGTGGGGGCGCTCTACTACGTGTAGGTTTAGCCAGGCATCTTTCCAACCCCAAATTATTACGTTGATAAAAGATTACAGGTACCAGTCGGGTTGAAAAACCAAAATGGCGACCACCAGTAACACGGATGAACAAGAAGCTGTCGAGTTTGTCCCGGAAAGTGACGAATTGTTTCCAGGTGTTAAAGATGTAGCCACTTTCTCCCAGGTACATCTAAAGCTTAGGTCATTTGTGGTGCCAGTAGTAATGTCCAAGGTCCATTCTGTTACGCTGGGAGAACATTACTCGGGCGGAGGTCGTGGAGTTTGTCGTGGTTCCATTTTTATTGCACTCAATTCGTGTCTGGGCATGCTGGGCAAAGGGCAACCGTCAGAGATTTGCACGCTTTTTCTCAGTTTTGCTGCAACGTGTTAAAAATAACTGAAAATTCTTCGGTATAGTGTGAAAGGGAAACAGTTCCATATACAGACACCACTGGACAACTTGTGCACAAACCATGAGCATGATGAGACTGGTCAGAAAAAAGATATATATGAATTGAGAGATGGGCGCCTTTTGTCTTTTTGTCTCACAGCAAACCCTGGGTCGACTGATGTTAGCAACGAAGGCTGCACATGCCCTCCCTCCGCACGGCGATGACTATGACTTCTACTCCAGCTACGAGACTTTTCGCCAGTACTGCCACAGCCAGTCTGAAAGACTTCTGCAGAAGTAAGTTTGAGGTTAAAAGGGGCTGAATCATGTCTTTCCCCCGTTACAGGTACATTGCTACAGGTATAGGCACAGTGGCATCAGGGGTTCTCAGGTTTTTCATCAATTGCCATCGGTTATCATTCAGCTCTGTAGACACAGGTGCTGCTCAGGTTTTAGAGATTAATAATGGTAATAATAATGAATTTTTAATGTGCCAGCTTCAGCAACATGCTGTTTGAAGGCGCAGTGCAATTTAACATTCTTACTAAAACGTGTTTATATAAATACATATTAAATAACTCAAAACAGTACATCAAAAACAGGTTAACCCTAACCTTCCCCAACCACACAGAATTAAACAGTAGTAAAGTGTTTAATTCTGTGGGGATAGGTCTGGTAGGCCCATAACAGCTGGCTTTTGCATTGAGTTTGGCATACCTCAGAAAAACAAAGTCCAACAGCCTCTGTGCACAAAGTCCCATATGGGTGTTTAACTTTGTGTAAATGGGGAAGGTTAGGGCTAGCAACCCTTGGGGGTTAGGGTTAAGTTGAAACAAATGATTTACAAAGTCATAAAACACATTAAAACAAGGAAAATTAAAATTAAGATAATATTACAATAAGGTCAGATGGAACAAAATGACCACCACAACAAACCCACCAGCCATTCATGTCTGTGTCTGCTATATGATACAGAGCATTCAACCCCGCCCCCCACAAGTATATACACAAGTCATATCAAAACATACTGAGGATTAAGAACTTCAGCTGAAGCAGTTTCCGACTTTAGTGGAGGTCCATTTTCCCCCATACTGGAATGGATTCATCCTCTTTGTACCCATTCTGTTGAAGAAGCAACACTGTGTTCTTGTATTTCACACCTGGAACTTGACATTGTTACATCGTGGAGTGCCGTGGCCTTGTGGTTAAGAGCATGGGATTCATAGTCAGCGGGTAAAACCACAGGTTGCGGGTTCGAATCCAGCCTGGGGTCATGGTGCGTGTGCCCTTGGGCGAGGCACTTTGCCACTCATTGCTTCTCTCCACCCAGTAATTGGGCATCTGTGAGGGCAGAGATGGTTATTGGGGTTGATTTAGCTGCTTTGCGCCGAAATGGCAGCATCGAGCTGTATACTCCAGAGGGAGTATTTGGAATGTTTCATGGGCCCAGTGAACAGGGGTAATAATAATGGAATTACGCCTTGATCAGTTTTCCAAATACATGTACAGTGTAAGTGCGCCATAAAAATCGATATTATTATTATATGAACCTATTTGTGCTTGGTACAAGAGCTAAAGTGTTGTCACGTAAGAAATTGCATTTGCTAGAGTTAAAAGTACCTCCCTTTGTTATATTTGCAAATAAGGTTCTCTTTTGACAGTTACATGGACAAACTGATATGGAAGAAATTTGGTGCAATTTATCTTTCGTGCTTACACCATTTTGAGGTGGGTATTCTATGTCTTTTTAAGTGTCTCCTTCATTCGATTGACATGTAATTTTTTTTTTCAATTTAACAGCATCAACGGCCTCATGCATCTCCAAGGCAGTAAAGCACATCTGACAGGGGGGAGCTCTGCCCCTGAGCTTGAAGACAAGACGGATGCAATCATCGAGACAAATGACACCATTCTTGAGAAAGTGGTGAGGAGTTCAACTTCCTAACCAGATCACCTGAATTTACAAGTCTTCAGTAATATCGTGTAGTTTCTGTCCCTTATTCTGTCACTAACGTCTTCAAGTTGTGGTTTTCCGTCCAACCAGGGCCTACTTCTGGATGAAGCCACCGGACTGATCAAGCCAGGCAAGGCAGCTCTCCCCCCAGGCTCCCAGCCCAAGGCTCCTCCCAAGCTCATAGTGGCCAGCTGGAACCAACAGGTGCGTGGTACAAGCCCTTGAGCTGTCGGTGAAGACTCCTGAATTCTATGCTAACCTTTAAGTCAAAAGAGTATCACATTGGATTCCTTCTGAAATTCCTTGGAATCTCTTTACATTGTGTGTGGTATTTCGCAGGACTTTGAACCTTAGCATGAATGCCATTTTTTGACTTCTCTCCCCAGAGTTCTACAGAGTCACAAAAGGGTCGATCGTTTCACCTCATGCATGCCAAGAACATTTCCCGACCGCAGCTGAAGTTCAAGGATAAGATCAACAACAGCAACACACCGTTTGTCCCAATCATCACCAGCAAGCCAAATGCCTTGAAACCGCTCAATAAAGGTACATGACACTAGAAATGCTTGTAGAAAGTTCAAAGGCCAGGCAAATTTATTTTCACTGTGGTGAGGAGGCCTTTTTTGGACCTTTTTTAAAGTTTGCAAAGTTACATCAAAAGTGTCATAATATTCAAATCAAGAACAAATACCATTTGTGTTCATCCATTTTAATCCATTTTTTTTGTGGCGAGTGAGTGAGAGTTTTTTAACTCTGGGAAGTTTGAAGGTTCCAGTGGAAATGTTCATGTTCAAATGAAGAGCAGGAACCATTTGTGTTTGCCCATTTATTAAAACTCATTTCTTCTCTACTTGTGCTGTGATTCCAGTTGTGCAAACCGAGTGAAATGATGTGGTTTCGTTTCTTACTGTCTCACCCAGGGTTATTGTCTCCAAGCAAAAGCAAGTCAGAAGGCAAAGACATTCCCGATGCAGTCTCAGCCTTCATCCATCAGCAGCGAGTGGGAACTGATGAAAGTGAAGACATGTAGGCCACAAACATGTTCCTCTGAATTATTTATGTAACATTGTTGCCAATTGGCTAATGCGCTTTCGAAGAGGCTCCTAGACAACGATAACGTTGGATATTTATAAAGGGCACATATCCACCATTACTGATGCTCAGTTGCATTTAAAATTGTTTCCATCTATCTGGAGTTACCGACTACTATTGAAGTGACTTTTGCCACCCTTAATTGTTACTCATTAACATCATTTTACTCCCCTCCCCCACTCCAGTACGGCCCACCCCTACCAGTATGAGCTGGACCACTTCATTCCCGACCCCTCCATGCTTCTCCCCGTGGACTCGCCCTCTTACGAACCCCTTGACACAACCCCGCTCACGCTGGTGGACACAGTGGAGCAGTTGGAGGAACTCAGTCGGACGCTGGACTCGCTGAATGAATTTGCCGTTGATTTAGAGGTGCGATCAGTCTGCTGATGAGTGGACGACTTTGTCAGTCCGTCTTTACTTGCCCTCCCCACCCAGTTTGCTTTTTATCTTTTTCACCTTTGTGTCAATTAGTCACTGTCTTCAAGAACACCCTTTTATTCTAATTTGCGAGGTAACTAGGAAGCCCAAGTTCACGTTGTGTTTCTCTCCATCACTTGCAGCACCACTCCTACCGGTCATTCCAGGGTTTCACCTGCCTCATGCAGATCTCGACGGGTCGCCATGACTACATCATTGACACACTGGCTCTCAGAAGTGAACTGCAAATCCTTAACAACTCCTTCACCAACCCAGCGATTGTCAAGGTGATCTGTCTATTAACAGTTCGCTGCAATCTGATCTGGTGGCCTTGCAAAGACTGTGTATTTATACACATTCAGCCAAGTCCAAATATTTGGCTGTGGCTTGGAATTACACACAGGTCTACGGTAGTGGCCTGAGCCACTTCACATAGAGTCATGTGTAATTTCAAACCACATCCCTGGCTCCAACCAAAAAGCCCATTTGTGAATTGAAAAAATCTCTTGTTTCATGCCGACGGATGTTTGTTTAAAAATTGTGATCAGGTCTTCCACGGGGCTGACATGGATGTGGAATGGCTGCAGCGGGACCTCGGCCTCTACGTGGTCAACATGTTTGACACCGGCCAGGCCTCTCGCATCCTCGGCAAGGCCCGAAACTCCCTCGCTCACCTGCTCCAACTCTACTGCGGCCTGTCCCCTGACAAATCCTACCAGCTTGCTGATTGGAGGATAAGGTACGTGCTGCATGCACAGGTTGGAAGATGGCTCTGCAAAATCTGTGAAGACCAGTGTGACAGCTTAGAATTCTCAAGTGTTAAATGACAGCTTCTCTGACCTCTGACCTTTGCAGACCTCTGCCCCAGGAGATGATCAGCTACAGCCGTGCCGACACCCACTACTTGCTGTACATATATCACCGTATGAAGAACGAGCTGATCGAGAGAGGTAACAAGGCCAACAACCTGCTGAAGCAGACCCTGGAGCAAAGCAGACAGGTCTGCCTCCGGGTAAGAGAATTTTTGTCACTGGCTTTGGTTTCAGTCCCGAGAATCATCGTTAAAGGTTCCAGACTCGGGAGATCCTGGTTCATTCTAGGTCTCATTATCTGCTGCAAGAGCATCACACTGAGGCGTGGTTCCTTTCTGCTTTCGTGCTTGAATACGCCCTCACTGGTGACAAATGGAGAGGCGGGGGCAACATGTTAATTACTCTGTACGGTAGACACCTCATCAAGCATGTTCAAGTACACCTCATACGAGGTCATTGCTTGCTGGAACATTTGCTCTCTTTACCATCAACGGAGGCCCCACACCGAGAGTTCTTTCCATTGAAGTTGACCCTTTGCAAGTGTGTCACATTGCTAAAACTGTCCAGTCTTTGAGTCGTCACAGAATTTTGTCTTTCTCTCTTTTTAACTACAGCGCTACAAGAAGCTCATTTTCACAGACGATTCCTACCTAACTCTGTGGAAACGCAGCAAGAAGTCCTTCAATCCAAAACAGGTAGGTAGCGGAAGTGTCCATCCTTTGCTTCTCCTAGAGACGATTGGAAGCCTTCATCAATAGAGTCAATCATCTCTTCGGTATTAGGATGTAATCAAGCTCTTTATGTCTGCAGAGGCATGCAATGCCGCCAAGTTGGGAATCAGAGAAGTTGGAAAGACCTCAGACTTCGGACCAATTTGCATAAGTGTCACAGGTTGAAGGGTTTGTAGAAAACAGGCCAGTTTGAAACTTCGTAAATTTGTCGACCCATGTTATAGTAGACTTATGTTTTAATATGCAGTACGAGGCACTTAAGCTGCTGTATGCTTGGAGGGACCGGGTAGGAAGACAGGAAGACGAAAGCACAGGCTACGTCCTACCAAATCACATGCTCTTCCAAGTTGCCGAGAATCTTCCAAGGTGAGGTGTCACGAACTGTATCAATCCAGTCAGGTTGACATCGCAGACTCTGCTCTCCCCGCTTTCAAATACGTTTAGATTCTCTGTCATTGAGCCTCAGCTCACCACATATGCTGCATTTTTATTGGCCAGTGTTATCCTCTGCGAGCGGAACAAACGAGGGCATGTTTTTTTGGTACTCAACGCATAGGCGCGCCATAATGCGCGCAAGTTTATGCGCGTTTGACACGGAGCACGTTGAGTACGCGTAACTAATTTACTTTAGCATGTATGGTCTTGTATACATGCGGAACGCGTGCAGGAACCTGCTTGTAACCACCTGTGTTTCTTTTCCCCGAATAGGGTGCACTTCAGCTCGGGACAGATGTTGGACAATAGTGAGATTTTACGGGGCAGTTGGTGCTGCAGACACGATCCTTTTATATTTCTGTAGTTACCCGCTTTTGATGAATGTTAAATATAATTTCTGTTGCTATAGTTAAGGGGCCTCTTTATACATGTGTTTAAAGAATGCCTTGTGTCTATAGACTCTTTAACTGCGAGGGTTGTTCATTGAGAATGTACAGCAGCGAAACCTGGCTAATAGATGGGGGCATGGAATGGACCAAAAATGTTCTTATGAAAAGGCAGCCTTCAACAGTTTTTCCATTCTTGTGATGTGTCCACCAGGGAGCCCCATGGAGTGTTGGCCTGCTGTAATCCCATCCCCCCGTTGGTGCGACAACAACTGAACGAGGTCCATCAGCTGGTCCTTAAAGCCAGGATGTACCAAGGCCGCATCAAGGTAGGACCAACCCTCAGTATCAAGCGAAATTCACAGGCGTGTGAATTTTTTCTCTGGTCAGCTGATTTCCAAACTGTGTTTCTCTCAATTCCTCAATTCACGTGTTGCATTTTTGCGTCTCTTTTGTCCTCGCTACTGTCCTCAGAAACCGAGCCCAAGTCCCAAGATATTTGCCTCCCCATCGTCACCAATGGAGACCCCTACCCCAATCAAACTGACCCCTAGACCACTAAACAGTCTCCTGTACTGTCCTCATGACCCTACACCACAGCAAGACGTCCCAGACCAAAATAACAGTAAGTATTATGTAAGAACTCACAATTTTACAACACATAGCTTACACCTGCCCAGTAAGAGTCAAATACCACATTTTTTTCTTGAATGTCCAATCAAAATCAAGCTTAACATGAATGATTCATTCAGTGGTTGTGAAATTGGGTGTTTTTAACCACTTGCTGCCGGGTGTAATTTGAAGTTACGTGACGTAAAACCGTGTGATTTTCAAGATTTTCCATTTTCAAAATTCTTCATAAAATCATAGCTTCATTAACTGGACAATTACACCCACACGAATGACTGTCTGGTGACTACTCTAATCTGACAGGCAACCTCCATTGATGCCCGTGTATTTCAGTCAGGCCCTGCTGCCTTGTAAAGAGAGCCCAGATTGTGTGGTGTTATGTAATTTTGTTTTGTTCCCGAAACTGGCACAGTGCATTTTTAGCACTGTGCCAGTTTTTTTTAATATTTTTATATATATAATTAGCATCATTTCAGTAGGGGCCAGATTAGTATGCAGTGGTATTTTATCGCTCATCCCTGGAGCACTGGAGCACTTTTGTCTCGGTGGTAATCCGCTCGCGCGGAATGCCACAAACAGTGGTATCATCTTTCAAAACAATGACAGATTTCCCCCACTATTGACAGCTGAAAAAATGTTAGCAATGCCCAGCAGCTCAGTCTTTGGTTCCGAGTACGGTCTTTTGTTACGAGGCCTAGCTCTTTTGTTCGGTTTCAGGCTCCCCGGCTTCGTGTATAAAGCCTGTGTGCCCGAAACCGGGCACCCCATCAGGAAATGGTTATGACTCCAAAAATTGGCAAGAAATCATAAATTTTCCTTATGCATTTGAAAGTCACACACTTCAGAATGTAGCTATCGTCCCAGAATTCAATTTATAGACACCTTTGCTGTCTTTGTTCCTGTGTGAATGTGACATGGAAGAAAGATGCCCAGCCTCGTTGCATGCTGGTCCTTTGGTCCTATTGAAGAGGCATGGGTGAAATAAAAACTGATTTGGGGCCATTGTCCCATTTCCTCTGCCTCTCCTAGTGGTTCGCTCCATTCCAGTTGCTCATTACTCTGCTCTGTTTGGGGAAGAAGCCCTCCCTGAAGTCCACCCTGGGACTGTACGGAGCGCCAGCCCCATTATCACAGCCTTCGGCAGTAGCTCAGACGAGGAGACTGACAGAGCCCAGCCGACGCCAGGACAACAGAAAGTGGCACGGCTCAAGTCCATGTTCGTCAACCCATTTGAAATGGTTGGTGAATATGACGTTTTCAAATTCTGATCTGAAATCCTCCTCAGTCAGGCTTACTCCGTGAAAGATATGAACCCGTACGTTGTGTCGTCATCATTCATAGTAACAAGCATATTAACAGGCTTTCATCATGTCTTCATGCTCGTTTGGAGATATTATTTTTAAGTAGGGACATTTAAAAATGTTGACCTTTTAGCAGAGTTGAAACAGATTTGGAAGAAAATGATTCAATCAAAACTATGTTCAAACAAGGCAGTTTCTGATTCATAAATATCAGAAGTTTGAGACCACACATGCCCTTGTTGCAACACAATCCAAAAATCTAAACTCAAACATTTTCCCCACACTTGAACATCCAATTATAAGGAATAACACGTTGTAATTCCTGATTTATTTTCAAAGAGCAAATCAAATATTCAACTTCTTAGTAGCTTCTTTTCAATAATAATTATTAGCTCTGTGGCAGTCTTGCATGACAACTCGTTGAGTCCAGATATTGGTCCAGCATTGGTCTAGTTTTCCTGTAGCGCTCATCTTGAAAGAAATTTGTGTTGATTTTCCCCCGTGGCAGTTTCTTCCTCCGAAGCGCTTGGTCCAGATAACCCCCGCCCTCCTAGAAGCTGATAAAATTAACCTATTGCCTGCTGGAAGTAAGAGTGGCGCTCCCTCAAGTGGCTCATCGACTGAGGTAACTGTTTTCGTCTAGAAAATGAAAAAGTTGGACAGGATCGTGATTTCTCGAGATTTTTTCCAGATTTCAGGTTTTTTGACCCCAAGATTCAGGAGTTTCAGAGGTGTGATCGTTCAGGTTTTGCCACTTTCCTCCGTTATATAACAAATCTAGTGCAACATTACCCAGTCGTCGTTATTTGGACAACTCATGCCATGTAAGCCCTGGACAACCACAGCATGTCATCGTCTGCTGAAGGCTTTAGTTGGTTTTCCATCAACCCTCCAGTCCCACCCCAGGTTTGAGACTTACTTTGAGCCTTCTTTGAGACTTCCTTTGTGACTTTCTTGCAATCGTTCCCACCACTCACAGGTACCTCTTGATACAGCTCTGAGCGTTTGGAAGCTGAAGAAACCTCCCAAGCCACCACCAGCACCAGCGAAGACAGAGACCGCCGCTCTCCAGAACGCCAACAATAACAGAGAGAGTGAGAGCGACACAGAGGGTGAGGCAACGGAGGAGACAGCGGGAAAAGAAACAGGAGGCACATTGAGACAACAGGTACAGTGGAGGGCCTCTCCCCTCAACGTTGATAGAGGACAGAGTGGCCTGGCGATTAATGCTTATACCACTCGTAATCAGAGGGTTGGGGGTTCGAATCCAGCCGTTGGATCATATTTGTGTCCTCTGGCAAGCCACGTCACCCCCACTTGACTCTCTTCACCTAGGAATATAAATGGACATTGGCTTTATCTGGGTATTAGCTGTGATGTATTGGCACTCCATTCAAGGGAATCGAGGTGGTCAATTCATGCTGCTGAAACGGGAGATAAATACTAACTTGATGGACCACATTGGCTTGTGGAAGTCTTCACTGACGTAGGTAAAAAAAGATTGAGTGGAGCAGATTTGGCGCTGGGAGATGATTTGACCTCCTAGGTTTGAATCAGTTTATTGTAAAGCTGTGTTTTTTCCTGTGGCTTTTGCAAGTTCATGTTGCATGCTTTTTTTTACTTTTCATGTTAGAAACGAAAGGCTCCTCCAGTGGACGACCCACCAGTGATGACTTATCGACCGCCGGCCAAACGGGAGAAGAAGTCGGACAATCGCAAGGCAAACCCCCACACAAAGAGAGTGGTTGACCCAGGGACATTCAAGCCATTCGACTACAGCGCTGTCAGTGTGCCGCCAGCAAATGGTGAGTGTGGTCATCATGAATGTCGTACGAGTTGTTGTCTTTGCTGTGATGGGCACTGTTGAAAGGAAAGAGACATTACTCCAGTTTAGTTTAGGAGAATCGACACTTACAGTGCCTCAGCCAAAGGTGAGCGACATTATCAGTGTCTGTTCTCCCAAGCCAGTCTTAAAGCACAGATTTATTCCATGTTTTAAATATCTTTTGAGTCGCACAGTTGAAACAAGTTTGAAAACAATTAACCCTCAACAACTGTTCACAATCCTTTCAATTTCACAGATGGCAGACAGCCTAGCAGTGGCAGAGGAAGTGGGTGGGGCAACCGAGGAAGTGGGTGGGGCAACCAAGGAAGAGGGCGAGGTGATCGAGGAAGGGGCGTGGCCAAGCATTTTGATCCCTTCACTCACGCATCAACACGCGACCGTCCCAAATTTAAGGTGAGAGTTCTTTTCAACTCATGTTCACAGCCAGTACCATTTAACTTTTGTAGATGTTCAGGGTGGATACCAAAAAGACGAAAATGGGAACTTTGCAGGAGTAATGCAAGTTACATATCTGGTCAACCGGATTTGCATGAAATTCACAGAGAAGATACTTTCATCACTCAACTGAGTCACGTTTTCAGCTCTGACTGACTGGTGGCAAGTGACCGTTGTATGGTTTAGAGGCAATATAAATTTATTTGAATGAATGAAAATCTATACCAATGTAATGGAAGGCGCTAGTTTATCACAAACATGATAGTGGCTGAGCCTAGGAGAATGTAAAACCAAAACACAAGATATGTCCTTAAGCAAGACACTTTACTGTTATCGTCTCCTGAAGAAGTTCATTAGTACATGTACCTCTCAGTTGTAGAGCTCTTGGGCATTTTGCCCTTGGCAAAAACTGGAAGTTTCTAGGTAGAATCACATAGAATCACAGTAACCAAAGTTTTGCCACGGAAGGGCTGCTTTGTAACTTAACGGTCAATATCTTGAAAATATGACCCTTTACGTGATGTGCACTTGTACACACTACACTTTGAAGCTTGTCATTGTCACACACGTGAAATTCAAATTTATACAAAGCGTGCAAACAAAATACCATTTGTTGTTTGTGGACACTGGATTTTTCCCAGGATGCACTGCGAAAAGCCTCCTTGTAATAATAAACCTTTTGTTTTTTTTTAAATTAATTTAGAACAAGGGGCGACCAAAGGCACCTCGTGGCTCTGGACAACACAGTGTAACGTACACAAAGCACGACGGAGGAAGGTATGTTGGATTTTTAAACAGCATTTCTGTCCAGCCAGCCTTTCTTCACTTTTATCACATTGCTGGGACGGGTCAAAACTTGCAAGATAATGTAGCCAGCAAAAAGTCAGATGCCAACTGCAAATAGACTTGGTCTTGGGTCTTTGGACAGCTGTTATCCACCCCCCACCCCGCCCTCTTGCTGCAGTGAATAAAAGATGTTTTCATCATTATTTTTTATCTGATTCCTTTCGTCTCATTTTTGCAGGAATTTCCGAGGCAAACACCACTGGCCAAAGAGATAGAGAGCTCTCGCAGGCAAGCAGCAGGTAACTGCGTATTCAATTTAGTAAATAAAACGATCATTGGAAAAGTGGTCATTGTTCTCTTGGCTGTGGATACGCGTATGGCGCAAATTCACAGGTGGCGCCAAAAATTCCTACGGGACCAGTGTCGCTTTGTTGACACTGCCTCACTCGACAGATTGCCTGGGGATCTACCCAATGTCTACATAATCCACAACCCTATCGACACCACACCAACAGCGTTATCCTTGTACCTCTACAAAATCAGTGGGGCCTCATGCCTTGGGAAAAGTAACAGAGGCTAGGTTCTACCTTCCTCAATCCTACAAAATCCTCTCAAACCTGCTGCTTGGTTTTGAAGGATCTCAAAGAAAAAAAACCATCAAGTGGGTCCTTTTTATTTTAAACCACTGGGCATTTTCCATACTTTGGCGTAAAAGTGATTCTGTAGCCGTGCTTGTTGTCTCCGAATTTGTCTCCGCGTCCAACATTTCCGTGCAGGGACAAGTCTTTAAATCAATCATTTATTTCATACGCACAGATAGCTTATGGGAACAAAAATATCTGTTTTAGTGGTAGAGGAAGAACAGTTATCATATGTCCACATCCGGTTTTAGCTGAGTTGACCCTTATCTTATCCGTTCCATTGAGATGGGACCTAAACAGTTAGTTGATGTTTATTGCAGTTTATTTATATCCACTTGATCAAGGAAGAACAGTAGTGCTCCAAAAAAACTCCAAGTGGATTGCCACTCTTTTTAATGGAGAGGGTAAAAAAAGTTACGAAAGCCAGTGTGCGCCAATTCGTGTTTCAGTTTACTTTGATAGCAACATCCAGGCTTTTGTGCTATTTTTAATTAAAATATCAGGGGGGGGCTATTTTCCAATTCATTTTGGTCTTTGACATTAAAATGCGCTTATCGTAAATAATAATACAATCCCATTTCCTGTTTGAGTTTCTGCTTTGATCTTTCTTTCATGCTTAGTTAAATTTTATGACTCGGTTCGATTGCACCAAAAAGGGAAATTGTCGATGTATTTTAATGGATGGAGGTGCAGTACCAAACTCAGTCTCTAGAGGCCTGTGAAATGAATTGAGCAATCCTTTTCGCCTCTAGCAGAAGCACCCCCTCATCGGTTGAAAAGAGCCATATTGGTCGGGAGTATGCATTTTGTTGGTAGCGATGCAACCGTAACGTGTGCATTTCCTAGTCATTCGTGAACCAGCGAAGTTCAGTTCCGACCAAAGGAGTCTCTGTTGCAAAGGAAATAGCGCCCTCTCGGGCCAGCTCGAGGCTCATCATAATCTGTAGTAATTTTGTTGGAATCGTGAGAGTGAATTTTTAAGTACATGTACATGGAATCTCTGCCCAGATTAAACTGGAGATCTTTTGTTATTCACTTTGGTGTTATCCTGCCCAATATTTGAGCACAAAACGACATGTTTCACCAGGCTGAGCAAAGTATTAGCAGGAAACCTGTCACCAGACACATATCCTTTCCATGATAGTTTAGCTGGTAACCTATTCCTGCTAAGCAAGTGCATCTTTGTGTTTAATAGTCAGTGTATGCGTTCAGGAAATCTATGAATTCAGCCTTGCCTATGAGTTGAGGGTGGATTGGTGACTGTAACTCAGACAGGGGAATACCTAATTCAAAGGCCGAAAGCAAAGTTTACTTTTTGTTACCTGAACCTTGACATAAAACCTGAGAGTAGAACCAGAGTCGTGAAATACAATTCATTACAAATTAATGTCATTCACGCTGATGAATAAGATGTTTTAACAAATGAAAGTGAAGTAGTCTGGCACCCTCTCATGTTCATAGATTACATTGAGTAGGATAGATTCAGGGAACACCATAAACAGACTTCCCTGTGCATGAATGAGCTCTAACTGAGAGAAAGTGTCACGGCTTGGAGAAACATTTACATGTAAACGCTTTTGTAGCTCAAAGTGCGTGCAGTTATGCCACCTGATGAAAATATACCTGAAGACCGATGAATCCTATTCATTGTGCAGTCATTCTGTTGGTTGGCACCAGAGTTGCAGTAGGTTTTTTTATGACCGTTTTGTAAAGCCGCCCCAAGGAATTAGTCGTTGTCATAAAGGAGGTAGCAACAGGACGACACGACAACTTGGAGCGAGCAAACATCTACAATTGTTTGCTTTTTTGGTAAATCCGTCTGACCTTTATCGGCGCCAGTCTCGCGCTATTTTTTCTATCATAAAAAATTTCAGTCGCTTTCGTCAGTAAAAAAAAAAAACAAGACTTTAACTGACAAATAAAATCCAAGTTGCTCTGGGAACTTGCAGTTAGGTCTACGTTTTACGGGTCCCGCACGCTTCAGAACTTCAAAACCAACACCGGTCATGACTTTTATCGTTTCGTCTTCCTGGCACTTGTGTCGAATACAATGTGCCGGGAAGTAATTGAACCTTTCCCTGTGACTGCGCACCATAAAAGCAGTGGTATGAATCAAACTTAGGGAGAAAGCCATTCGGTTTGACTTGAGTACACAATCTGGACAAATCCTGGTACATCGCTGCCACACAATGACGTCCTGGTCGAGTGCTTCGGGTCCCGCCCGATCATAAGTAGGAAAAAAAACTGTCAATGTATATTTTTCACTCTTTGCTCTGCGTTTTGTAAGCGGTCAAAATCTAAAGTTCGCTGCATTGAAGGTCGCAGTTGACGTGCTTATGACTCCAAAAATAAGGTCTTTCTCACGTGTACGTAGGCACAGCTTATTCAAACAACAAATGCAACGCGATAGTCTCCTTTTGTTAATGACCTTCAGTATTTGCACAAACCAAAAAAAAAAAAAAAATTGCACAGAAACTGCAATCATTGTTTAACCCTATGTCCCTGGAGTGTGTGTAAAATCATAATGGAATCGGAGGATACGGGACTGTTTTGGGATAGCTATGGAATTATTTTCGTGAGGTTAATATTATTGAAGAAGAAAGTCACTGTTGTCATAATATTGATCTATACAAGGGTCAGCTGTTTGTGTCTGGAGTGTACACCAATTTTAAAAATCGACGATGAGGCATATTTTGCATGCATAATGTCTTTGTCATGTCTGAATATTACACGCGCGGTCATAATATCTTCTTGCACGGAACCATGCGCCCAAATGATGTGCATTTTTTCTCGCTGGTTCGTTCGTAGCCTGGGTAGCACAGTGCTACAGGCGATAGTTCCGTGGGTGTGAGTCCGTGTTGCCTCTTGCTCAGGGACCGTGAACCCCAGCGCAAAGCAGTAGTGGGGAAATTTGGATCAACCTCGACCAAAACTAACCCGCGAGTCGTCGCTGTCGTCCCGAATCTTGTTGACCCTGTGCTCAGCCTGCATTATGCTGGCAGGGACTCTTTGTTTGAAGGTTGGTGAAGACTGTAAGATCTAGAACTTGACCTTGCCATTACGAGAGGGTTCAACAACGCCGTTACCCGTTCCCCGGGAATTTTTAAGCTGGCTTAGCAATGGGAATAGAAATTTTTTAAAAAATCTGTACATTTAGTCATTTGTTTGATATTTTGTTTTTGGAAGGGAGCTGGACTCCTCTAGTTTTATCTGGATATTTATTTCATCGTCTGGATGCTATATTTTGCTTTTCTTTTTTGCCCCTTTGTTTCTGCATTTATGTGATTGGTTTTATCGAGTGTGTTTTAGTTCCCTTTTTTCTGTTTATACTGTTTGGTTTATCTCTTTCCTTTTTAATCGTGTACATTGAAGATTCATCCGAGACTAATTTCAACAGGTTAATGCCCAGCTTAACCATCAGAAAAGAAAACTTTGAGTTGATACCGAATCCAGCTTTCCTGACTGACCTCCTAACAACCTTTACATTAAAACGTCTCGGAAACCAGACGACTATAAACCAGCTCGCTGATATTTAGGGCTCCATGGTTAAAGCGCTTATAGAGAGCGACTAGTCTCAAAAGTATTCATGGCTCGCACCGGAACAATGCACATGTAATCCGGCGGAGCGCGTAATCCTCACCGAGATAAAATGTCTCGTAGTGCGCACGCTCAGTGCAGACATTTTTTTTGTGAATTTCCCTCCAGAAAGACTCCTATTAAAACTCAGCCGGTCGGCGGTAATATCCATCCGGTTCCATAGCCGTGCACGGTGCAGACGAGGGTAGTTTAAAGTGAAGGGTAAGGCTTGAATCTGCCTGGGAAAATTAAGATACAGTGACTCATGAATGTAATTTCGAGGAATGATAATTTGCCCCTCAAGCTTTAAAGTTCAACCTACAATGTTGGTTTACTTCCATCCCTCAAAGAAATCGTGAGGACTGGCCCGAGGCCTGAACATCCAAAGGCATGCCTTGAATAATATTACAAAATATAGATGTGTTAATATTTTATATTTCTGTCACTGTTGTGCTCGTATCGCTGTCATTTTAAACCATCACTTAGGGCCTAAGCTGCAAGCTCTGGATTTGTAAATATTGGCCAGCCTTTATTTCTATTTTTTTACAAATTACTCTGTAAATACACAAAACTGCGTTAAAACACAGAAATGTAGCACAAAATTGTAATTTCAACATCAAAAATGATGTAAAAAATGATAACAATGCAGATCTGTTAAAAATTCTCCGTAAAATTGCAGATATTTTGTACAGTGTACCTCTAGGATAATCATGGTTTCTCTAAACACGGCACCGTGCTATAAAACGACCAATATCGTGTAATGTCGTCCACATCGAAGCCTTCAGTTGATTAACAACCATAATTGGTTCTCGGTTTCATTGCACGCAATCGAAACTCTAAATTCCAACTACGACAGTACGGATACAGGGCAGGTTTACGAAATGTTACCTCCTTCACGATTTCATCTTAATCATTAATGTATTATACAGTCCTTTTTTTCTCTTTTACCAAGCTGGAACCGTGAATTCTGAGTCAAGGGTTAACTTTCCCCCGGACACACGAAGGCTTCTATTTTTTTCCCTATGCATTTGACCCCTTGACCTCTATGAACCTCTCTTGACCTTCGCTGTGTGGTTGGGTCACGGCTAACGGACACGACTTGACCCAGGTCAACCCGCAGCGACAATTACCGGGAATCTGTTATTTTGACCTGAAATTCGCACTTTTGACGACGAGTTTATATCTGAAATTCCAATTTCTAAGTACGTCACTGTCGGCCTTGACTTGTGTGAAATTTTTATGAGGTCGTTTTTTTCTGTGGGTTTTCCTGTACTTGCTTGTAAAGTTCTCCCGTTGACGCACGCGTCAAATGATGAAGTGCGCGTTGAAATAATGTACGCCTATAATGCATGGCAATGTTATGTAAGAAAGCAAATTAGAATATTCTGCAACTATTCAATACCAAAAAATCGGCATCACTGCCATTAAAACCGGCTTCCTTGATAATTGAACTCATTTTTCTGGTCATAGATTCATAAAAGTGACATATCAGACTTGTCAGGACTTGTCTGCCTGGGTTGTTGCCTGAAAACGGCGCCATTGCGGCGACAGAGCAGTGAATACCGATATACTAACCGTCTGTTGCCCTACCTTCGCGTTGTTGTCGGCCGACGGTTCTATGCACGTGCTTCCGGCAAGGCTGACTCTTCGGTCTTGTTTGTTTATCGCTTTAGTACAAGTCCTGTTCCCCCATAGAAGTCCTCTTGATAACACGTTACAAACTATCATGGTACCTTGAGATATTGATTGACAGTAGCCCCCAACCCCCAAAAAGATAAGTGGTAATACGAAACATCAGCAGGAAACACAGGAAAGATGCAGAACTAATAGCACGATTTTTTCTACCTAATTTGATCAGTTTGATGTCTGACTGTTTACCATAAACAGAGTCCACGCAAAGTAAATCTCTGTATTGAATGTGCGAGGAAGAGATTTACGCATGAAATCGGCTCTAGATTTTCCGTAGGCCCAGTTAAGAATAAACGACCAATGCTGAACGATGCCCCTCCCCCTTGTCACAAGAAGACGGAGGACACCCCCCCCCCAAAAAAAGCCACACAAACGGTGGACTTGGCACAGTTTGGTGGTTGTTGCAGCCAATATTACCGGAAATTTTGTTTATAATTTCCCACCGTTGTTGTCAGTGAACTCTGTAACATATTCACGTGCGTCGCGGACCCCGTTAAAATAGAAAACAAAACAACGCTGTGTCACTTTTCTTGTTGGCATTATTCTTAGTTCCCATTCCATGATGGAACCAATGAAGTCCTGGTCCGGAAGTTCACTCGTTTTGTAAGTCAGTCACTTTATGCTGTCACCCATGTTGCAACGTCATCGTTATGCATCGTTTTCCAATCGCGATATCTGAAAAAACAACGATTGTGTGCCAGATAAGCTTCTAAATATACACACCACGTTGACAAGACCTCATTTCTTTCCCTGTTTGGGTAACTTGCGTAGATAACCGTTTTTCTTTTGATACACAAGAGTGATTTCATTGTGACATGAGTGCGTCAGCAGGAAGAAAAAGAAAGCGGTCATGTTTTACATTACACGGGCAACGTACCCATCACCACTCATAGCTTATGACGCTAGCGGTGAACCGGTTCGACCTTTCAAGTACTGTAAAACACAACGATCCAGTATATATTCCTTGTCAATCGTTAACGATATCAGTGGATAATTGTGGCTCCACATCATGACAATTGGCTGTGAGCGAATTGTCATTTTATTTTTGAAAAATGAGATCGTTGCAGAAGTTTAGAGTTGGTTGTGGAATGGAATGCGAGTTGTAGAAATCAGAAACATTGTGCCAGAATTGTCTCTTTAAACATGAGTATCTTGTCGGTATACTTCGTCAAATAAGTCGCACTTCAAAGCACGGGGTTTTCCCCGGTTCGTAAGTGTGACGTCACCAGTTATAACCACGCCCACTGCATATAGAGTTACATAGAAACGTGGAACTGGCAGTTGACGCACAACTTGAATTGTTCTCCGTGGTCCGTGCACGGTTTTCGTGCCGAAGAACGGTAACCTATTTGAACTGGGTATGAATCAATTAAGCACAGGGAATAAAGTTGCTTTTTGAAAGTTCGCAGTTCAGGAAATGGGTACTCCATCCTAAAGCGACCCTAAAATCTCGCCTGTGTCCGGCGGAAAGTTTCAGCCTTTCCACGGTTATTCACTTGGAATCCCGCTTCCCGCTCTCCATCACCCTTGATGATTTCCCAGCTCTCCGACCCGGACACACCCGGCAACTATTTCACGCATCTTCGCCTCCATTCCACCCGTGTGATACCCGCCCATCAGCGCGGTCCGGTTGCGCGCTCACCGTCACGACCTCACGTTCGCGCGCCAACCGCACGGTCACGGTCAACCAGCGGCCACGGTCCATCAGCGCACCAGCCTATGCTACTTGCCATAGCCAGACAGTCCGGGTCCGCGGCCACACGCTTCGGTCTCCCCGCATAATAACCGGCAGCTGCCCACCGACTCGTCATTTGTCAGCCCAGACCACAATTTATCGGCCCGGGCGGGCCGCCGGGTGTTGTGGCCCGAGCAAGGGCCAAGGATATTTATGGTTTTGTGGTAATTTTTTTCCGTTCTCATGACTTCCGTTTTATCAGTCGATCTGGGTCAGGTCATATCTGCGGTTGTTTGTACTTCTTGCGAACGGCCACGCAACGGTATTGATTTTTTTGTCAGCCGTGTTTTTCTTTCCCTTTGTGGATAAATTATTTTTTTACCAATCGAGCTCCCCTTTGGTTTTCCGTTGATGTTTCAGTTAGGATCGCTTTCGGTATGGGACCTACCCTCTGTAGGCTATGCATACTAGGGCCGTGTCCGAAACGGGCTTCCAGAGCTACGGCTAGGTCTATTGTCTGCGCGTCTCCACGCATTTCCAATGGAGTGTAAACCTAGCTCTAGAGAACAGATTCGGATGCAGCCTAAGTCTTGTTCTTTTGTTATTTTACTGGCGAACGAAAGTGGTTTACACAAAAGATGTTATATTACTCAAGTTCTTTGGTGAATTGGCTTCGTGACCTCATACTCTCGTTCACGTACACACTGCCGTAAATTTCCCCCTCCCCTTCCACGCCATCGATTTGTTCAGTCACATATGGTTTAACTCAACTAAAATGCCCGGCCCGCGCCAGAAATAACTATGACAGCTCGACGTGAGTGCTGGTAATGGGCCTCATAGTCCCGTGGGTCAGGAGTCTTTAACGCACCATGGAGCAAGCCTTGCACTTTGGTGTCACAGAGTGATGCGCACCAGACCGCCCCTATCTCCCTTGCATACCGACAGTTAGCGCAAGGGGTGAAGTGTTGAGACAAACGGCGCATGTCACAGGACCCCTCCGTCAGTCAACTTAAATTACCCTTAACAGCAGGACCAGAGCTGTGGGAACGGGCCAGAACAATATCCGAGTCAATTCATGTACAATGGCATTTCTGATAACTTCAGCAGATAGCTGTAGAAACCGTGCTTTTTGAAAAATGCAGCGAAATTCTCAATCAATCCGTTTCTTTGGAAAAGGTAAGAAAAATTCATATAGTAAAACCCAAAGAAGTACTGTACGTCAACAGACTTTGATTTCCATGGATTTCCATGGATTCTCCTCTCTATTCCCCTCAAAAGTTGTTCTGCTGGGATTGATAGCCTCTGACAAATAGATCGCCATGGGAATCATGTCTCGAAATTAAAGAGAAGGAAAAAGGCAACCAGAAGTCTCGACTGAAAAATTAACCAAATCCATAGAAACCAGTGACAAATTCCTGTCAACTCGATACCCGTCAGAGATTAAATGAAATGCCGCAGAAACGAATGATTAACGTCACCTAACTTCAATGAATGTCTGGAAAATAACTGCCTTCGATTTGGCATCGAAATGAACGTCACCTCTTTGCATATACGTGTATAATTCAATTACATTTTTTGAACTGTGATGTTTGTGATGTGAGAATTAAAATTGAAGCCTGTTCGGCGTTCTTCCATTCCAGTGAGTATCATGCGTTTCGCTATCATTGTGTGCATGCAAATTTTATTCGACTTTGTATGGCAGCCTGTCGAAGTTGTTTGTCAGAAATGAGACCTAGGCTGTTGGTGGTCGAGGGTTGTCAGCTGATTCTCGCGTTAAAAACGATCTCTGCTGTATGATTGGTCATGTTCAGGACAAAATGCGCATGTTTTATGCGAAAATCGCCAAATGTGCATACCTACATGTCATACATTTTCAAACAACACAACAGACAAGTATTTCTCGATTTTCCATTTCTGGCTTCTGTATTTGATACAAAAAGTCCAGCGTTTAATGACAAGCCGATATTACAACGGAAAAGATAATTTAAGATGGCGTACATCGCTACATTGTAACTATTTTGAACGTTCGAATTGCAGTTGACGACCAAAATAAATAGTGTAGCCATTTTTCCTAAATTTAGTTGAACAGCGTGTACTCAGGACCTGAAGATACTGTTAAAACGTGTAAGACCACAGGTAACAAGACAAGATGGCCGCAACGCGAGACGATGCTCGCTTTTTTGTTTTTTTTTTGTTTTTTGTTCTCATGCATTTAACACTGATCTTTTTTTATCCTATTTACGCGATAAAACGAACACATTTACAACAATCAATAACTTAGAGTCTGTCTTCATCATTTCATGACGAGCAACAAAAGATTATGATGATTAAAACCGAACTGTTTTTTTAAACGACACTTTGAACTAAACGTGGCAAGCTCGTTCCCTTGAAATACCTGATGACGGTGTTAAGTTCCAATACTTGAAAACATAGCAAACATAAGTAATCTATATTTGGCTTATCTATGCATACTAAAAACCAACGAAAAATCATTGATTTTTTTTTAGACTTTTTCATGGCAGAACACGTTTGCATTATTGCTTCTATAAAACCTGACTAGCGCAGCAATTTTTAGTAGGTCATAATAGAGCACGTGTTACCATTTCAGTAAAGTAGGTCTCCAATTCTAGCCAGGTCGTCTGGACTATAAAGTTATGTCGATAAATCAGTAACGGGAAATAGCGCAAACTGTGAATCTTTACACACAATCTGGAATTAATTTGTATTTTTTTCGGATGGAATGCCACAAATAAACTCTCAATCAAATGACCAGGCTGATGGTTTCAAGGAAAAAACAGGTCAGTGGTTTCCAGTTTGGAATTATGGTTCAGACTTGGAATGGCGGACTAAACGGAAGTGTAGCCGCCAAACAAAATTTGTGGCCATTCCAAGGTCGTGTCTCTGAAGACGACCATTTCATATTGATTGAAACGTCGACTGTGAGCATATACGTCTTCAGATGGTATACTTTTGTCATACTAGAATACGCTGCCCCTTGTCTTTAGCGCGCCAAAGACCCTAACTCGGCGTACCGCGGGTTCATCAGCCTCATCCGAGTACATATCGAATGATAGCCGTACCATTTGTTATTCTTGTCACTACGTCGATACTGCGAGCCACAGTTTTAAAATTTTTAACCCGGGAATCCGGCCTACTATGTACATTAGTTAAATGTTACGGGTAAAAATTGAATGTGAAATTTGGATTCCAAGGAAATCGATTTTGTTCACTAATCTTACATGGTGATAGCACTCCGCAAGTGAATGTCGTTAGTTATAACGTGTACCAACAGACATGGGCACCAACAGACATGGGCGGCTGAAAACACGTCCCACGTTGAGTGTTGAAACTCATCCGCGAATCTAAGTTCTTTTGGTTCTGTTTATTATCCGGATTTTGGAATAAACAGAGCATTTTATGCTGTGGTTATAGTAACCTCGACGCCTTTTTTTCCCTCAAGTCTTATGTAAAGTTGTAATTTGCAAATACGACATTGTGGGAGTCGATCGGTAGGGATGGAACAGGGATGGTGCCTTCAGGAAGCTGGCTTGTGCTCACACTTCCCCCCCCCCCCATTTTGAAGGGTATGGTAATAGATGCCAATGCATGCAGTTCATCATTAATAGGCCATTCAGCTCAGCTTTGGTCAGCGCACCAGCCATTGTAGTATTACCGGGTGCCAGTTTGGTAATGCACTAAAGAAGGGGTCAGGAGTCAGAGCCCAGACAACTATAGTTTTAGTATACTTACAGGGAATATAGGTAAATGTATACCCTATATGTGTGCTAAATCCCCTAATATACATGTACTTGGTGTGACGCGCCAGTAATTAATGTAACGAGCATACATGGGCTTTGCCATCGAATGGAATTTGTGTTCTGTGTTCATTCAATTGAAATGGCGCCTTCATGTAAGGTCCTATACACTGAAGATAGCCCTGTGATTGCAGCTGTTTTGGCCGACAGTGAGGGATGTCTTTGTCATGTTTGTTTCAGACGTTTTGCTAGAACATCTGCTTCGAAATTTTGAAACTGAAAGCAAGCGTTGTTTCTTCCAGAGTCCAGCCCAATATGTGGTATTTACTTATTTATTTTAAATCTTCAGACATAAAAACAATAAAAGTTATACAGGGGTTGTCTCGGAAATACAAAAGTTTAAAACTGTCATCCGAAGATGTATATGACCTTCCTCTTGAGTGTTTCTTTTCCGAATAATCCGGGATTTCGAGTAGGTCTACGTCCGATGGAATGGCAGCCAGTATCTTGTTAATGGAGCGGGGACCCATATTTCAAAGAGCCTTCAGAAAGTCCACTTGTAGTCTCGTTACTATGCACAGCCTCTGGAAAACCGGTTCTAATTAAGTGAAGCAGCGAAGGGACCCGACCTCGGGCCAAAGGTCAGTCCCTGAGCATGTCCCTGAGGACGCCCTCAACGTTCATGTCTCGAGTCAGGTGTTTGTAGAAGAGGTTCTCGAAGACTTTGGCGCTGAATCCGCGGACCCCCGGCAGCAGCAGGAGGAGATGGGACAGGCGGAGAGGATCGCGCGGGTAGCAGGCGTTCTCGTACTCCATCAGCGCGGTGTGAACTCGTTCGTTAGCTGCCTCCACGGCCGGTGAGTTGCTCAGACCACGGAGATCTGGAAAAGAAGAAGGAAGGGAAATACCACCGTCAGTAGCAAATCCTCAACAGAGGCTGAATTGGCACGTTCACTCCACTCATATGCACTCTAATCGTAGTCGCAGATAGAATCCTTTAATAAAGTTGTAGAATGGCATGCAGTGTCGTAGCAGAAATTATTCAAAGGTCTATGCACTTTTACAGTGCTCAAACTTATACTTTTTTTCGAAAATGGCTCGTTTCCAGCTGTCGTAACAGTGACTAATTCAACACAGATAGTATAATACCAATATAATACTGTATTTTCTCCAAGGGATCCGTTTTAACACCTGATTCATTTAGTTTCAGTCCCAAACTTTAACTACTTCTTACGTCTGCGGCTAAAGCTAACACATGCGCTTATGGTAATAACTGGATAGCGGTAGTGACTTCTTGTAGTCTCATCATGGGTGCGCGGGCAAATCTGTTTTCACACTTGGCGTGTTACCTTTACTTCGACACGGGGGTCAGACTTACCGGCATTAAACAGTAATAGCACCCGGAGCAATGCGTACTCCTTGTCGTCTGGCCTGATCTCTCGAAACTTGTGAAGGATAAACCTCAATTGTTCCACGCTCCGCAGGGTGGGGATTCCCTCGATCCAGCTCCAGTGAATGCAGCATTGGCCGTGCCGAACGGGAATCGAGCCGGGCCCCGAGATTTTTTGCGCCAGTTCGTCCAGGCCGCCCTGCGGGATGAGATAGTCAAAGTCAAACTGGCTCTGCGCCATGTAGAGGATGACCAGCTCCTTCCACGCGGCCGCCAGGAGCAGCGCTCGGTCGGCCCGGGGCAACGGAGACAGGCCCGGCACGGTCTTGACCAGCATGACGGACTTATTGAGCCAGTCCAAGAGGTCGAAATCCGTCTGCTCGCAGCGCGACATGTCCAGCAAGACGGGGGTCCGGCACGGGCACGTGCCGGCCGCGTTGGGGTCGATCAAAGGCCGGGGAGATGCCGACTGGGAGGGCGGAGTCACCGGAGTGGCGCTGGTGGTGATGGGTCGATCAGCCAGCGAAGCGGTGGGAGAATCCTGCAGAAGCCGGGAAAGACCGCTAGGCACCGCGGTGGACAAACTAGTTGGCAGGTGGTCCTCCGGTATATATTCCCTGCGTGTGTCATTATGTCTGTCCACCGGTGTGGCCTCGGGTTGCTGCATGGTTCTGCCTGTGAAAACGGAACAGCCAAGTAAAATTTGCTGTTTTATTTTGCTTTCTGCACTGGCCTTTGTGTTTGCTCAATTTTTTGTGAGTACAGACCAAACTGCCGACACTATATTTCTCCGAGATGAAAGCAGTTTCTGAATGTGCAACAGCAGAAAGGTTGAATAAAAATGAGTCGTTGCGCACGCGCAAAAGCGCTACCTCCTGCCAAGATGCGATAGCGAGTCGTGTATTCGTGAGTTCTCATTTTCAGTTGTCATGTCATTGTTGTTGTCACATTGACCGAGTTCTCGCCCCGTTTCTCTTTCATTCCTAGTTCAACAAACCCATAATTTCCTTGTCCGTCGGGCAACGTGACCCGTTGTCACCTCCCGTATCCATAGAGGCCCGACATGCAAATCTGGGGCAACGATAATTATGAGCAGCTCGGTGCATGGGAAACTGAAAAAAAAATTAAAGATTTCCTTTTTTCTTTTAATAGTATCACTCAAGGCTGAGGCCTTGAAATAAATGGGGAAAGAAGTTTTAGATTCAGATTCGGTTCAGACTGTGAAGCACGTGAATTATGGCGACTACTCCCTTGTGTGACAGAGCAAATATAAAAGAGGAGACGGGCAAGTTTGGAGTTCAATAGACATGAATAAAGTATTTCTATTTTGGCCACAAAAATCCACCGTAAATGATATTGATACTATATTTAAGAGAATAAATGCCAATCCGACTTTAGAAAAATATAAATATTATATAAATAATATTTTATTGCAGGATATACTTTTATCAAAGATTGATCAAAGCTATGATAACATGTCAACTATTCCACGCTTGAGAAAATTTTCCCTGAAAGTGCAATAAAAGTATAACCAATTTGAAGTTTCGTTTTTAAAAAAAGTTTGTTTCATTCTATCCAAAGATCTTTTTTTAATAACCCCGTCAGAGGGCAATTCAAAGTACAATTTAAGTTTAAGTCCACTATTACGATTAGAAATGAATACTTGTAAATTGACAGTTTTGAAGGCCTTACAGAATACATGCACCATGACTATAACGCGAAAAAAAAACTCTAATTCAGTGCCCACAGCAGAAGATTACATGGCTTTTGAAGGGGGTTTCTATGGGCGTGCTACCTCGAAGAGCAAAAAGCTGGTCGAAAAATAGACTACAGTAGTGGTGGTGAGGTTCTTGGACAAACAACGGTGAACACGCATTACAGAAACTACCCTTGAAGAAAACACGCTACCCGGAATCTGGCAAACGTTTAGAAGCAAGGCAGATCGCCCCTTTAAATGACACAAACCGTAAACCGATTGCGCGCCGTTGGCAGCGCTTCATGAAAACAGGTTCTGACCAACGAAAACACGCTGTGTCTTTGTGTGTACATGTACTGTACATGTACATGTACCATTGTACCCAATGTGCACTGGTGAACCTACCGCAAAACACCGGTGGAAATTAGCAACTGTGAAAATTCGAGGAAAAACAGTCCTCCAAAAAGCGTCAAAATATTGACTCTGGCCATGGGGGATGCTCATGAAGTAATTGCAGACACGCTGTGGCATATATTTTCATTGCGGTTTGGGTTGAAAATGAAATAATGAAACAAATCTGGTTTCAAACTCGTCACAGATGAATAGCGATTTTGTGGGAAGATGAGTTAGGCTAGTTTTCCAAAGAGTTTAGATTTTAAAAGGTCGCTTGGTTGGTGTCAGTGTAGTGCTGAATTCGCGGAATTAAATGTAGGCCCTACTTCAAATAGATAGAGTTCTTGCATCAAAACTATATAAATTATTTTTGCTCATGCCTGGACTACCAAATGAGAATTTTTTTGTAATTTGTGGAAAATATATGAAAGGGCGAAACAAAAAAGCTTTTTCAGCAGTGTCATTTTGCAATTTGTTATCATAATTGGGCACTAGGACGGTTACCACAATTGCTATATATTGATGGACCCGGGCATGATTTGCATTGGAGATTGATTTATCCCAAATCTAAACGACATAAAAGGTCTAAATATTATTTAAATCTTGCAATTTTGGTGTCATCTGAAAGGGCACATGTTCATCGGAAATACTTTGCTATTTGCTTCCGTCGCTAGTGATGTGTGGTGTCTAAAATAGAATGGTTGAAATATACCGTACTGCTGGCCTCACGGGGAAACGGTCGGTTTGGCGCGTTTTTTGTCTCGAATATCGCGTGAGAAATTATCATGATGCTATCAACAGCAAGATTAGCTGACACGTATTTGAGCACGGGATAAGAAGAGTATCTAGAATTTATGCAAAAATGACTGAACCCTGCGAAAGACTAAAAATGCAGAAATGCACACACGTTTGATATGAAACAGACGTTAATCCAGAAAATGCCTTCAAAGAACGACGAAAAGGAGAGCGGAGGGCGTCGATTAATATTCATATGCCCAACGCGGATATACATTGTAAATGAAAATGCTAGCAAATCGTTTAACGAAAGTAACAGACGCCGCAAGTTTTCTTCAAGGCTTTTTCTTCCAGTTACCCCTTACCGATGAGATGATTAGTTTCTGATCACGATTGTACCTCAAGTTCAAGAATCGCCTCAAGACTTCATCTTTTTTGGTTTGTTCGAGTTTTTTTTTCTGTCCCCGAATTTGACACGGTCGTTCTGTCCTTACCTTCCTGCTGATCCAAAGTCACCAGATATCTGCCCTTGCGACCCATTGTTCCGTTTTTTTAATATCTCACAAAAAATCCAGGATTTCACTCCAGCCAATTCGGAGAAATAAAATGCATGACAAGCTCTTGGACATCAGCAATGGTCAACCACCTTCAGCGCGTGTTGAATACTGTTGTGAGCTACGCCACGAAGAGTGTGGGTTGCGTACGTGCGTCGCTCCTAACGTTCTGTCCTATCTCTGCGTCCTTGGAAACACGAGCAATTTAAATGATGATACCACGGGGTAGCGGCGCGTGTGATGTAACAGGACCTCTGTCCCAGCCCTTTTCTCTGTTACCCACAAATCCTGCCGCACAATACCCACCACGGCCAGTAGGCACCCTATACCTGTCTTTGCGCCACCACCATTGGAAACAACCATGACAGAACATTAAATTAACAGAACATTTTCGAGGTGAATGGGTTCGTGAGGTTCTCCATGTGTGTGCCCCCCCTCCCACCGAGTTGTTGTTATGGGCAGCGCATGGCTGTTACGCAATCATGTCTAGACAGCTACTTTCTCTGGTTGAATGAATAGGGGGAGGGCCTTGGGAATCGCAGTATGCTACAGTGTTAATCGAGGTCTGTGGTGATTGGTTGGTCCTTGGTCACGTCAGCAAGGACCCTGCACACAGACATGTCGTAAAGTTTCATTCCTGATTAATTGGCCCAAATTGCTGGTTGAACTTCTAATTACTCCGGTATGTTTTAGTAAACACGTCTTCACGTTGTCAGTTGCATGTCACACTTTTTCCCTTGATGATACCCGCGTGGCTGAAAGTTTCCAGCACTAACACTGTGAAATATCTTTTGTTGGTGAGAGTGCTTCCGTCGCGATTCGCAGAAGAAATTTCACACGGTGCTCTAGTTGAGAACTTAATGTGTGTTGGGCTCGAGATGCGACTCGATGTAGTTAATTTTGACACAGTGTAGAAGAGACAGAGTTTTATGTTGTGAGGACAACGAAAGACTTGTTTTTACAGAATTCTACAATTCATGGTTTTTTTTCGCACACCGTTGGAGGTTAAATGGTGGAGTGCATAGGGCGGACTGCCTGGTGGGGAAGAACAGGGGGCGTGCGGGGTTTTGGGATATTGGAGTGGCGGGGATTTGGTCCAAGCTGTGGGTCTATGGGGAAGTTTGGGATAAGGAGATGTGTGTGCACTACATATAGGCCTATACCTCATCATCACCGTTAGTTACCGTACATTAATGTGACGTCATATTTAGAGCCAGGGACCTTTTAGCCTAGTAGGAAACCTTTAAATGTAACTGCACCCAATCCCGTGGCTTCATTATACATGTACATGTACATGTATGTGATAAGCCTGCCTCTGGTGATGAGTATGCCTCTTGTGCTAGTCGTACCTTGTACAGCATGTGTTTTATGCTTTGATGTGAATGGGAATGTTGTGTAGATTTATTCCCTCCTTTGCAGCCCTTTGTTCTAGCCACCGTAAACACTGTTTTATTACTTTTTTTTACCTATATAGTGCAGTGGCGTCTCATGCATAAACACGATTTTCAGCGTGTTTGCTCGGGGCATTCTTGAAAGCAACCGACTTGACGACTGTGCGGCACGCTCGCCGGCACAAAGACATCGCCGTTTGTGCATTAATTTCTCGCGCAAGCACGTTCGGTGCATGGAATACGATGATAGAAAAAATATCCCATCAAGCATTTCAAGACAGACATTCAGCGAAATGCTCAGAAATCCTGCGCTTCAGTTTTTTATCGCACGTACACCTAAGATCGTTTACACCCATTTCGAGTGCAGATTTTCCCATATTAACAGTCAGTGGCAGTGGTTTAAAATTACTCTTGCCCTGTTCATTAGCCTTTGCCAGACAAAGCAAATTTTGAAACCAAAATATTTTTGACTTTGGTGAGTAGGTTATGTCTTTCAGTAAACAAGGTCCTCGCTCCTATGCGCGTACTACACGAGTCCTTGGTATGACAGGAAAGGCCGGCCGTTCCCCTCCACTGTGAATGCGTCGTATAAAAGACCTTCGGCCGAGCAGAGCTCGGAAGGCCGCCGGGCCAAAACGCGTTGTAGACGGTAGGCTATCTCAAGGGCATTCGCCCTGTTCACCTTGCGACGCCGTGTGCCAGACAATGAACAGTTTAAGAATCCCAGGTCCTTCTGTGGTTTATTTTCGAATTCATGCGAGCGGTCCGATGACAACGAAGGCATCAAGTGCAGAACGAGTTATTGGTGAAGTAAAAACTATCGCCAATTTTTTCGTTTCCATAAATGTTTTTGTATACATTACAAAGCATTTAAAAATGAAGCATTGAAGCATTCAACGCGTTGTGAATTTTACAACAGTGAGTTGGGGTGATGTGTGGTTTTTTTTGGGGGGGGTGTTGGTTGTTCTTTACAAAATCGGTTGGATTTTTCATTAGCTCCTTTTCGCGTCTTTCTCACTCGATACTTTTTTACATTAATTTTATGTTTGTGTGTCATTTGACGAAGATACTTATCTCGTTTTTTTACATTATGTTTCAAGATATCTGTGAGTGTGAGTGATCATACAACACAATCATTTATGATTGAAAAATGACCAGAAAATATGCTGAAACTATACTCAATTTTAAGATGTACGTAGAGCACCAACAAACCGCAACTTCGACATAATGCGTAGGGTAAAAATTTCACCTTATTTTTTTCTCAAAAGCCAATTCAATGGCCTTTATTCCTGTCGTTACGATACCTTTAATGTAACTGCGTGATGGTGTCGTGTACATTATCTGTATCAAGGTGAGAACATATTTCACAAAATCAACACTGGAAAACCCCTACATTTACCAGGATATGTGGCGGAACCAGAGTACGCTTACAAAAACAGTTTCGGGAAGGGAACGATGATCGTCTAGTGTGCTCCTTGAGAGGCAAGCAAGATCTTTTCACAAATTGCCAAAAATAATGCTGATTTTCCTTTACTGCAACTTCAGATAATCATTTGTTGCAAATTTAAATTTCAGTCACAATATAGAATTGGTATAACAGGCTGTAATTAGCCTTATGGTAATAAAATGAAACTGTTTCAAGAAAAGTGAACTTTTTAGATTGTAAATTTCATTTGAAAAATGAAAAAAAGATCATCAATTTTTTTAGATTAATTTAATACCGAAATTCACACAAATCCTGCCTGGCACAATAGAACAGAAAGTGATTTAAATTACTCTTCCGTCCTTGGCAAAAATTTTGGCCTTTTTAAAAACTACACGGCATTTTCATCGAAGCATCTTTGTCTTTAAAGCTGATGGAAACAAAAATTCATCCTTTTGAGACAGAATAGACAACGAAGCAACCAGAAATCTGTCTCTTTCGGCCTCAAAGACCACCGTCAGCGGCCATGTTTCGACAGCGCTGACGTCAAATGCAGTCGCCATTTCGCCACCAGCTCTCAAGAGACGCCGCCAAAAATCTGCCAATTTCGGTTCGAAAATAAACCAGTTAGTCACACGTACCAAAATACTTCGAATAAAAACGGACAAATTTACCTGCCTGGAGTTGTCAACACTTAAGTCGCCGCTCACCCCGTAAAAAAAATCAGCCAGGTATAATTCCAACAGACGAAAGCGAATGCTTTCAAGGAAAATTCCTGAATGGACCAAACCGCACACAGAATCGGCGAAAGAAACAGGGTTTTTTTCAGTCCAGTTACACAGGACTGCGCTGGGCATTTGCAGATGGTGCTCCACACAGTGTAGAAATTGTGATGTGACCGCAATAGCGTAGGGTATGTGTTGGCAGATGGTGGTACGGGTGATACTGAACTTGTGGCTTATAGCTGCCAGCCAGTGACGATAGGGCCTGGTTGGGCGACTGCTCTGGATGGAGAGCGCGCTTGCATGAGGGGTTCAGAGGTCCCGGGGTTTTAGGGAAACACAAGAGGAGGAGCGAAAAAAAAAAATTACACATTAACCCGGCACGTCAGCGCAGCGGTGTTGCACTCTGGTTGAACCCCGCGGGAACCTGCGCCTTTGTACAGGTGCAGAGGTCCACAGTGTGTGTGATTGGAGGAGCGCGAAAACCCATTTGATTGCATTACTGCAACCACGGCGATCATGACAATCCCCGTGACCGCTCCAAGGAACAGCTATTAACGTAAAGATGGGGGGGGGGGAGTCGGTGGCTGTTTTATGCGGCTTCCGCCTCCAAGACCGTTTTTTAAAGGTTAACCTAGATATGGAAATGTATCCGCCGATCCAAGTTGACCATATGTCGATCCATTTTCAAGTGTGTGACATTCCTCATGCTTTCCAACACTGATATCAACCTTACCGGTTTTGTGCATGATGAAATTCAACTCACTGCTCGCTGCAGGTTTCGCATACACAATAAGACATAAATTTGGGCTGCTGAGACCGGAAATTTGCAGTTCCAAAGACCGCTGTCCAAACATTGGCTCGATATTTTGTTTCCATATCGATTGCTATTGACATCTGTGACAAGTTCAACAGCATCTCATCATCAAGCGAACACCTGTTTTAATTTATTCTAAACTGCGCATAGGATGTTGCATCGGTTCAGTCTTTGGGCCTAAATGTTCACGATGCCTGTTGTAAGTGTTATATTTCTCCCCCGTGGTTGACAGTTCTTGCCGCGACCGATTGATGAACTCTGAACAAATTATCTTCGTTTCCTTTCCACTCATATCTGGGGCCTGGTAAACAATCATGCTGAGAAGATTGGAATCATGGATTGAATGCCGTTTCGCTGGTTCCGTGAACCTTAGGCACCAACAAATATCATAGCACTCACAATTTGGAAGCGATTGAGCCTTGCATTTGTACTCAATTCAAGTGAGCTGTACTAATAAGCATGTATGTGCTAGCTACTTCGAAAAACGAGAAACCGTCGCACACTCTGATGTCAAGCGAGGTCGTACGTCAGATTTTTTGCAGACCGCCAAATTTTCTGCGCTAGGCACAGCCTGGGTTCGGTTGCGTCTACATGTACATTCAACCCTGGCCTGATTATCAATTTTGAGGAGTGGATTACAAAGCAATCAGTACGTCTTCCTTACATTTTGTGCATAAGATGACAGAAAAAAGGATTATTACATGCTTCAAATAGGACTGTATAAGAACTTCATCAATCAAGCTCTCAGGTAATCATGAAAGAATTGTGTCGTCAGTCCTACGGTATTTCGTTCAACAGCCTATAAGAATGGAACAATTCTGTATTCTTCCTGCCATATTTCCACGATTTTAATGTCCTGAGCATGCGTATCGACTGGCTTTTGAAAGAGCAACGTATACGTTACAGTACTGAGCTGAGGTTCAGGCTGAGTACTTCAGAACTGTGCTGTCTTGGAATTTTGAAAGTAACATCAAATGGTTAAAACGGAAGTTGGAAACCCATTTCTTCGTATGCTTTTTTTCATTCTGGCTTTGCAGGTTTACGTTAGTCTACCTGTCTTTAAAAAATATATGCGTTTCACATATAGACGAAATGTACGACATGAAGCAGCCGTTGACTATGAGTTCATGCGGAACGAACGTGACTGAATGATCACTGACCTTCGTGTGGGTTATCATGACCCCAAAGGGTCATTAAAGGGACACGCGCTCATAATTTTCCTAAGCTATCTTCCTCCCCAGTTCTGTGAATTTTAATAAAACATGCAGTAGATTTAGTGTAATGGTTACGACAAGTTAATGACCACAGTGTGTAGCAAAGCATAGCGTAAGTTTCTTGAAAAAATTCGAATCTTATTTGTGAAACAAACTTACCGCGAATTACCAAAATATGTAGCATATTAGTACCTGTTTATAACTTTTTCAGTGAATTGATAGGCCTATTTTATGTAGGTGGACGTGCACGGAGCTACAGGCTGAATCGCTATAAAAGAGGGCGCTATTTATATAACACGGATGCAGTTTTGTATTGGAATTTTGCGTTTGTTCTGAGAAAAGATGCAGACGTACGCGTGTCTGCCTCTAAAGATGCATCCCTTCCTGGCCGGGTTTTTTTCCCGAGGTTTCTTTTCATTAAAAAATCATTAAGACAGACTTCCAGAGTGATCATCCGAATCCATCCTGTGAGACCAAAAAAAAATGCTTTTAACAGACGACGAGGCTACCTCGTCGCGGTCGTGTTTTGGGCAGTTGGCGTCCACTTGCCCAGGTCCGGGCAATCCCACAAGGCACCTCACAAGGTCACAGGTTTCTATTGGTTAGTAGTGAGTGATAACTCTCTGTTGACCAGGCCTACCGGGCATTATGGTCAAGGCTAATGGTTTTGCCCAGGACTGCGGACGTTGTCTTGTTAAAGCAATCAAGCAATGGGCAGATTATTTCCTACATGCATCTTCCACGATGGTTCAATCTAATGCACTAATCCTTTAACACGCGCTCGGGAAAAAGTGAAATGCAAGTTCGATGATTGTTGAAAGAAAGGTATTTCACAAGCACATGGACAAAGTTATCATGATCACAGAAAACGTTGAGTTCAAAAAGTGTGAAAATTTCCAGTTTTTGAAGGGACGGGTGTTACATGTATTTCTGGCCCTTGTCTTGACTCCTACTCAGGGCTACACCAGTCCAACAATGGGGCTGGAAGAAAGTTTAAACAAAACGACATTTTAAAAAGACAATCTCAAATGGTAGTTTCCCGAAAACATTGAAAAAAAAATACTGTAGACTAAAAAAGAATGCGGCGCGGTTTCGTCTGCGTTAGTGCACAGTAAGCATCAACCGAACTTCAAATCTTAATCATTATCTTGACAGAGTCTTGGTTTGTAAGTTACTTTACTTCCACAAAATTTCATTTTATTCGGTCAAATAAGGTACAAAGCAATTACATATGTTTCGAGTTGTCTTTCAGATATTGTTTTCAACAATACTGTTTTCAAACGTGTAAACACCACAGAGTGCACCTAATTCAATTATTTCAATCTGTCGACTGACCAAGCAGTCATAATTGTCTCAGGAAATCCCTCATTGTTCCAAGTCGCACACTTCAAGATGGGAGTAGATTTTGGCGAATTCTCATGCAAAGAAACATTCACAGCACACTTACAAGCGGGCAACTGTCCTACCACCTCGTATTTGTTTTTATAAACTCATAAAACCAACCACCGCAAAATGTTGCCAAGGGTCTTAAACGCCGATTTATTCTTTCCGAATCGTTGAAGGAGACACTGTCAAATAAAAGTTCGACCCCTGGGGAATCTGCATTTGGACTGAAGTTGCACCTATGACTTATTTTGACTACTTCAGCAAGTACAATACAGCCGTTGAGTCTGAATTTCATGAAATCTGAACATCACACCTACAAGTATTTCCATGCTCCATGATTTTGCCTTGCTCACACCAGAAACCAGTGGGGCATTTTAGCATTTTATTCATCAACTGTTGCCATTTACAAGACAAACATAAACTAATCTACCCATCACATACCCTATAAAATATCTGAATATGGTTCTTAGATTCCAACAGCAGCAAAGCTTGGCTATTTGCATGTCTTATACAATTCTTTAATCATGCATTTACATGTACTTGGTTTGTTATATTTGATATAACGTAAGGATTCAGGCAAAACTGTACTAACTTAAGTTAAAAGAGCTGCCTTCATCTTATCTTTCTGCGCTTTTGTAACTGTGAATGCATGCTGCAAAAATGAATCTTCAGTAAAATTTACATTTTAGTAAAGCTTAAATAATACTGTACCAGCCTCAAGAAAAATCCTTTTTTCTCGAAATCGGCAAGGAACAATCGTTGGCAATTTATATGGTTGGCCTCAATCCATCATGATGGTGGAGGCAATCACCGTTAAACACAGATTCAACATCCACAATCTACTCACTGTCACTATTTTACCGTTATCTAGACATAGGGTATCTTAGCAGGCCTCGAGTTGTGAAGCATAAAGTACGTCTTGGCAACGGACAAGGTTTAGACAAATTAGCTTTGCCACTTTGTGAGTCCTAGTGACAACTTGTTGCATAATGACATGATAGCTAACCTATGACCTGATGACCTTTATATCCGTCATGTCTTGCAGGTCGGTGCGTGAGGGATACACAACTTTCAGGCTACCCTCCACTCCACTGACCCGGACCTGTTCCACAACCAGTGACCTCTGACCTCCAACCTCCCTCCCTCCGGCAGAATCAGTTGCAGCTGCAGCCTCGTCTGCTGGTCCCGGGTTCACATCCTCATCAGGGTCATCAGATGCTGCGGTGCCTGTCCCTGGGCTATCCAGGAGGATCTCTGCACTACGCTGGAGCAGGGCATCCATGACCTTCTTGCACACGGCCAAATCGGTGGAGCTTGTCACCTCAATGAGGATGCGATCGCTGGAGCGGGAAATCTGTAAGAAATCCAACCAACCTGCGGTGACTGAGAAAGTACCTGAGCTTGCAACAGGTTTTCAGCTTGTTTATGCTCAGCCTTAGTCTGAATGACTCGGCTGTGGCATGAATTTACACACATCTCTATGGGGAATGGTTGCAGCCACAGCCATAGACTAATGAGTATTTCCAAGCCTTGCCCAAGGTATTTCCAAGCCACACCCAAGGTATTTCCAAGCCTTGCCCGAGGTATTTCCAAGCCACACCCAAGTAATTTGGACACGCCCAAGTAATTTGGACACACCCTAGTGCTTCTGTGCTGTGAAAAAGGTGACTTGAGGGAGAAGTTGACCTTCACCTTAGTTATGTCAGCATTTGTGATTGGTGGAAAGGAGATCACCTGACCCTCTCTATCACAAAGACAAGGATACTTCTGGTGTCCATCCAGCAACTCCAGATATCTGCATAAGGGAAGCACCAAGCAGATGGAAAGGGAACTTAAAAGATGACGTTTTATTCATGTTTTTATTCCATTTGATGCTAGTAGTCCCCACTTGAATGTCAGTACAATTGCAGTCATGCAAAATTGCAAAACCAACATATCCTTCACCATGAACATTGTTGGAGCACAACTGCGGCAAATCTGAAAATATATTCACTTTTAAAAAGACTTTCGAGGATGCAGAATACCTCTAGGGTTATGTTAAGTTTTGCTAGTCACTGCTGTAATTCTGCCAAAAACTGAAGTCTCAATCTTTAAAACTGAGAAGTGATTGGCATCAGCTAACCCATTACTGCTACAAATTAAAGCACTTAAGTTTGCTGTTTGATTTCCCTTGCAAGCAGGTAGCTTCATTTACAAAATAGACCAGTTTTCTTCAAACAAGGAACGAAGTTTCTCACTTGTGAATGCCAGAGACTGTGTTTCGTTTGCTCTCTTTGCGCAAGTCATCTGCTTCCTTACGGAGCTGGGTCATCAATGCATCTGCCGATGTACACTTATTGCGACCGAGGGGAGTGATCTACTGGAAAGATGGAAAGACAAACACTGAAACAAAATAACTGACCAAGAATCGAGGGCATAAAATGTACCGTAAAACCCCAATAAAACAAGCTGGTGTTCAAAAATGATGTTGCAAAGTGTTGTAACTTTTCATGCCAAGACAGTTGCCAAAAATTCCAGGGAAACATCAGACCTGAATTTCTGCTGGCTCTTTGACTTCGTAGGTGAGCGGGAACTTGACAAGACTGAGGTCATGGGTGGCAATAGTGGCTTTGGTTCGTTTGGCACACAGTGGTCCATCATGTAACTTGTTCTGCAGAAACAGACGAAGGTGAGTATCTAAACACTCCATTAGGAAAATATATAAATGCACTGTGAACATTTCAGAGGTGAGACATTTCAACTTTGTTTTTACCACTGAACTGCATGTATAAACAGTATTTTGAATCAAGAAGTTCCAAAAAGGAGAGTCCGCTAAATCTGAATCTTAATTCTGAAATCTTTCATTCCTGTAAATCAAAACTATAAGTTTACATATAGTTAAAACAAATACCACGGAAGATCTGCAATTGTCTTCAGGGGGGGATGCATATGTTTTAAATTAAGCATTATTGGAGTCATTTTAAAATTTATTAGTCATGTGATATCAAGCCCAAGGTGTATTAAATTCAACTGGGCTTTTCAACCTGAGCTGTGATGAATCGTTTGAATCGGGTCCCCTTCTGGAAGTTGACATCCCTGAGTATGCAGCACACAATGAAGGGCCTGACACTGGCCACGCCCTCCTTGACAATAACCTCCACGCCCCCATCTGACGAGTCCTTAAAGTTCAGAACCCGCAGCATTAATTTGTCCAAGTCCTCACTGAGGTCACTGCCGGTAGACGCCGCCTTCTTTCGTCCTTTCTTCTTCTTGGCTTTTGCCGGCTTCTCCTCTGGTGCCGACTTCTTGGTCCCATGGGTGCGGATGTAATCCAAGGTGGCTTTGGTGCCCCGCGACTGCTGGACAAGTTTTCCAAGGCGACGATCGCGGAATGGGTTTTCTGTTAACAGCACGTCCTTCAGTTTGGTGCAATCAGCGAGTGATGCCGGGGCCTCTGCGATCTTGTTCGAGCTGAGATCAAGCTTCTTCAAGGCTTGAAGATGGCTAATGGTATCCGGGATAACAGTGATGGCATTTTTCACTCCAGTAAGCTCACTGAGATGCAGCAACTGACCAGTGCATAAGGGCTCCAACGATTCTATCTTGTTACTTGAAATATTCAGCACTGACAAGCGGTGAAGTTTACCGATCGACTCTGGCAAACCTTCCAAGTCATTCCGGCTGGCATCAAGTGTGTGCAACTCAGACAGTTCCCCCAACTCGTCTGGTAAAGTCTTCAGTACATTGCTGGAGACATCAAGCAGACGGAGCACCTTCAGGTTTCCTACCGCTGAGGGCAGTGTTGACAATTTGTTGCCACGCAAAACCAGATTCACCAAATTCACGAGTTTGCCGATGTCTTCTGACAGGTCTGGAAGCGACGCGTCGGCAATTTCTAAATAGTTCAAGAGCTCCAGTGAGTACAGTGTACGATCTAATCCTGACCGGACGATTCGCTGTGCGATCTGAGGACCATTAAGAAGCAATTCTCGCCTGTTCTCCTTTTGAGCTTGCACGATCTCGGTCCAACTGGGCGACGCCATTTTGTACAGACGGGTGGAGCGGTACCTGCACCCTAACAAATAACAGTACATTATAATTTTCAACTTACAAGTGGGCATCCGGCTAAACTGTAAGTTGCACGTGTTGAAATCGCATGTGCATGCTTGTGGATTTTAAAACGTGAGAATTCTAAAAAATTTAACCAAATACAACATTTGAAATTTTTAGGGAACAGAAACACTTTTCAGCATGGGAAGAAAGAAAGATCGGAGTGAACTTGGCAAACGTGGACCGGGTAGAAAATCGAAGAAACAAGGAGCGCCAGAAATGCCGAAATTTCTTCAAAGCCAAGGTGAGAAAGTTATATGGACCAATTTACATTGTTGGGAGAAAACCGCTTTAATTTTTACATCGTTCTAATGGTATCTTTAAATGTATCAAAGTATTCAGCATCTTGTAGCACGAGCTTGTCGCCTTCTCAGTAATGTATTGCATGCTTTGTGTTTGTTATTTTCAATCATATTAAAATTTTTTACTTAACAGATGAAACTGAGAAACGATTGGGGCATCGATCTCGACAAAGGTAGAGTTGAATTAGTTGATCACAAGAAGAATATATTAACCAGACACCACATTTCTGGCTCTACAAATATGTTGCCTGGTGTCCACTGGTACATGTATGTGACATTCCAAATTTCCATAACTACAACATGTACATGTAAATGAATCATTCCGTTTCCATGTACACAAAACATCTGCAGGATTATCAAGAGGGTCGGCAAGGCTCAACTCCAGCAACAGCACCAGCAGGTGAACAAGCAGAAGCAAGTGCAGAACAGAAAGCTGCAGCAGCAACAACTGAAACTGCAGCAATCAAAAGGGGAGAAAAAAGCCTCGAGCACCCCCAAGAAACCTGTGACGGAGATGGACAGTGACGGGGGAGGAAGCGACGGGGGATGGAGCGATGATGGGGAGTGGCTCGATGATGAGGCAGAGGAAGTAGAAGATGACGAAGAGAGCGATCAAGAAGAGGAGGGATCAGACGAAGGTAAAGACAAGCCACCCACGAGGCGGTCCAGTTCCACAGAACTGTTAACCACAGAAGTTTGCTAAAGCACACAGAATACATCATGCTCAGCAAAAGTGGTTGCCGGTCATAATATCATGCAAGAGCTGAGTCTGAAATGGGCTTCCAGAGCTGCGGATATGTCTTTTGTCACCTACCTATTTCCAGTGGAGCAAAGACAAAGATTTGGATACCCCCAAAGTACATCGTTTGAGGGAAGTTCTCTGCTCATTTTCAGAAACCATTGCCACATTTCTTTGCCTTAACCCTCCTTTGGTTTTACAGCACAAATGTGCACAAATGCCCACAGTCACTGGTGAGCATGTAGTTTCTATATGGAACTCAAACATGCACAGGTTCAGTGTGTACACAGTAGATTGCCAGCACAAAATGACCCAGGGTCCTTTGTGCAGTCCTCTTCACTGCATTTGGTTTACTGCACAATTATGCACATGAAACAGTGAAGCACAGTTGTTGGGCAGCACAAAAGTGCAATCTGATATTCCTGTGAGGGACTGTTGGTGCAGTGCACAACAGGACACAGCTGTGCTTCTTTGAGGTGTTCACCAAATGACCCAAAGAGTGACTTCAGCATAGGAGGGTTAAAACTGTCACAGAATGTGAAACTTCTTACAGATATCTTGGTTGTAACTTTCTCTACCTGTCAAGGCCCTCTCAGAACCTTGTGCATGTGGAAGAATCTGGCACAGCTAAGGTTGAACATGACTTTTTAAAATCACTTTTATGTCCTAAAGATATAGAGTATGATTTCGGTGATGACGATGAGGAAAACGAAGAAGATGTGGATGAAGAAGACATTGAAGAAGCAGAGAGCGGCGAAGATGAATTCGCAGACAGCGATGACATGGAAGAGATGGCCAGCAAAGGCTTCACTGATGACAACAAAGAGTGGTTGACACCTGCCCCCGTCAAGAAAGCCCGGGCCGAAAAGAAGAAAACAGTACCTCTGAATCTTCTTGAGGATGACGAAGATGAGGCTGTGGAGGAGAACGAGGAAGATGAGGAGGACTCGGATGACGACATGGTACGTTGATGTTTTGTCTTGGGTGAGAAGTCAGAAAGGCTCACAGAATGCTTGGAAGGCTTTGATTGAATCATCTCCGGCTCATTGTGAAGAGTGGACCATTGGGAGTCGCAAGTACTTGGAACAACACTGGATCTTTGTTCCTCATTTTGAAAGAGCATGTTAAAATGGAAGTCATGGCTCTTGGGCCTCAGTCAGAGAGGACAATTTTTCTTAGTTTGTACTTTAGACTTTTATAGGGATCTTTTAGATAGGGTCTGATTTCTCCTCAATCTTCCTATTTGCAGTGTAAATACATACTGGTTGTATCTTCCTCAATCCTATAATTCCCCTGAAATCTTTCTCGTTTGTTATGAAGTGCTTGATAAGAGACAAACTATGTCCAAATTGTATTTATGTCACTATCTTTCTTCCAGCCTGCTGATGACTTTGGACCCATGGGATCTGACTCGGATGAAGACTCAGAAGATGACGATGATGCAGATGACAGCGATGAGGCAGAGGATGATCAAGATGATGAGGACCTTCTCCCCATTGAGAAGGCCTCCAAGAAACTGGACAAAAAGATCAAGAGACAGAAGTGAGCCTCGAAATGTGGCACTCACGAAAAAAAAGCTTTCCTAAAACTGTGCTGAAGCTGATTTACAATTTCACTGAAATAAAATAAAAGTAGTTTTATTCTTGTAATTTTGTTTTTTTCTTCACCTCTGACAGGAAATTGGCTGAGGCTGAACTAAGAGCCAACACAGCTCTGTATGACATGTTCCACCTGCCTACGCCAGAGGAATTGGAAGTAGAAAATATCCTTTATAAAATTGAAAAATAGACGATTTCTTTTACTTGAACAATTATGCATATGGATGTCAGAATACGAAATTGTACTTTCCGTGACCCTTTTTTACTGTCACTTGTTCGAAATAAAAATTCATGTTTTTACCTGTACTGAGACAACTTTTTTCTATGGCCAGTATTCCTCAGAAAATGGCTCCACAATTTTCGATACTTATCCCCTCCCCGCGCCCAAAAAAAATCCAACTTGTGCACTAATAGTCACTTTATATGACGCTGCCTTGTTTTGAAATTCCTTAATGGTTTGCCACGGAATCGACCTCTTGATATGAGTCAGGTGCACCAGAGGATCAAGGAGGTGATGGAAGTGTTGGGAGACTTCAGGACAAGAAGGGAACCAGACCGGTCTGTGGAAAGATTATCAGAGAATTGGAATGATTGTATTATTGCCTGGTAGTGGGTTTCAACTTCAAAGTGTTACCTTTTCTGGCATTGGGTTAACTCTAACCGTCTCATATTGACTAAATTCCAACTCTATGTTTTGATTTGGGACTCGAGAGAGCCCCTGCACTGTTACTTGACAGGTCAGGTCCTACTAAAAGCCAAGAATAGCTAAAAGGAAACGTCCAAAATTTTTAATCTTCTTACACAGTCAAATTCAGGTACATATACCATGTTGACTTGTGTGCACTGTTATCAAGGCTGATATGTCTGTAGCAGATTTGTTGGCCAATGGAGAGGTTTTACCAACAAGCCGATTTGAGTATTAGAGCCTTTGCTGTATTCCTGAATACTAGATTCTGTCGGGAGCAAAAGCCAACTCCATCGGCAAACCTCTGTTAAGATATCTGTTTGTTCACAGATCCCGTGCCGAATATATCTCCATTCTGCGCCAGGACCTGATGACGTACTATAGCTACAATGAATACCTCCTGGACAAGATAATGGACATTTTCCCCATGACTGAGGTAATGAGAAAAGTCTAAATCATGGACGTCTTGTCACCATTTTCTGATATTGGTACCCTCCCCAAAAGTTGCCCTTTAGATGGGGGCATTGTCAGTGGAACCGTTTTCTCACCTAACAATGGAAATCAAGTCACCTTTGATTGTTTACTTTTTCATCCCAGCTGATTGAGTTTCTGGAAGCGAATGAGGTCCAACGTCCAGTCACAATACGAACCAACACGCTGAAGACGAGACGTAGGGATCTTGCTCAGGTGCCAACAAATTTCCTTCCCTCCCCTTCAAAACACTTCACCCATACTTTCCTCTTGCTTCATTTTCACTTTTATAGAACGTATGTTCCTTAAGACCCACGAATATTTCAGGAGTTGCTCAAGAAATTAATATTTAATGATACGTGTTATTTTCCACAGTCAGTACCTGCTGTCCCATTGAACTTTTTGCTGTTAACCTGTTTCAGGCACTCATCAACAGGGGCGTGAACCTTGATCCCTTGGCCAAATGGTCAAAGGTCGGTCTGGTGATTTTCGATTCCTCTGTTCCAATCGGTAAGTTTGCCCATGCGCAAAAGTTTATTGTTATCTTGGGTTCAAAGACAGTGAGCGTTGCACTTGAAAAGTCGGTTATGAACTGGTTATTTCCTAGAGCAGGTCACAAATGTCTGTATTGTATCGTGAACATTTGTAATTCTGTTGCCTAAGAATTCGCATCTCTTTTAACGATAGGTGCGACCCCTGAGTATCTGGCCGGTCACTATGTGCTGCAGGGAGCATCCAGCTTCCTACCCGTCATGGCACTCGCTCCTCAGGAGAAGGAGAAAATCCTGGATATGTGCTCTGCACCCGGTGGCAAAACAACTTACATTGGTAAGAGAGTACATTTGTGGTCTGTTTGTACACATTTTCTGATCTAGCTGGGGAATCTCGTTCCTTGTGTCCATGAGCAAGACGCTTTGCTGCGATTGCTTCCAACCAAATTGGAACAATAGGTATCAAGTGGTTGTGTTTAGTGCACTATGCTATAAAAAGTCTTCAGCTCATCAGTAAAGATAGTCAGGTTTTGAAGATGCATGAAGATGACAGAATCTCTTGTCTTTGGTCCTCAAGCTGCGTTAATGAAGAACACAGGTCTGCTGTTTGCCAATGATGCTAACAAAGACAGAGTCAGAGCAGTAGTAGGCAACATCCATCGCTGTGGCATCACCAACACGGTGGTGTCCAACGAAGATGGCCGGTCGTTCCCCAAGGTGGGTTGATGGCTTTTGAGGGCTATAAATGACTTTTAACCTTTCAAAGTAGACCTTTTGGATACCTGGTTTCCAAGGTGTTTAACCCAAAAGTTTGATCTCTCTGTTGTTCTAGATCACCGGAGGCTTTGATCGTGCCTTGGTGGATGCTCCTTGTAGCGGAACGGGCGTCATCTCTAAGGATGAATCCGTCAAATCCAGCAAGGATCACCTGGACATCCAGAAGTGTGCTCATCTCCAGAAGCAGCTGATTCTAGCAGCCATCGACTCCGTGGATGCCAAGTCATCCAGCGGGGGCTATATTGTCTACTCAACATGCTCCATCATGGTGGGTCAGATTTTATTTTTTAATAAACCCGAGGGAGTCCTTGTTCCTCTTTTAGAGGCATTGTATTTTCACAGGGTTTCCTACGTTCTTATGTTCCTGGGCAAGGCAGTTTCCAATGATCATCTATCTAAGGGTTAAAGACAACTCAAATATAGTCCCTATTGGTTGGTATTGAAATGTTCAATGCCTCTGTCTTGAAAACTTTACCAAATAATCTACCGGTTTATTTCACTTAGAGATACAAATACATGATATGTGACCGTATGTATCTGTTTTTTAAAGGTCGAGGAGAATGAGTGCGTGATAGACTACGCTTTGAAGAAACGCTGCATCAAGGTGGTTCCAACAGGTTTGGACTTTGGCAAAGAAGGCTTTACAAAGTAGGTGCAGCAAAAAGTGTGCACTCATTGTTTCACTTTGGTAACAATCAGTTGAGAACCAAAAAAAAACCGAGTTTTGCCTTCCACCTCCGAGACACTGTATCGTTGCATGTTGTCCTATTTCCACTTCTTTGCAAAATGAACCGTTTTGTTTCTGGGAAAGTTATTTCTCATTTCATGAAATCTTACACAGGACCCACATCTTGGACCATGCAAATGACACTTTTACTCACTGTACTAATGGCATCTTCAGCTCGTTGATTGTCCTTTTGCTAGGTCACATTTTTGCTCGATATACGGGCCTTTGGAGTTGAAAAGGTCTGTGCTCAATCTCCTGTGTTTTTGGAAAACTTTCCTTCTTCAGGATAAAGGAGAGGCATTTCCATCCATCTCTGAAGCTGACCCGCCGATTCTACCCACACACCCACAATATGGACGGCTTTTTTGTGGCCAAACTCAAGAAATACTCCAACAAGATACCAGGCGCAGGTGAGTCAAACTGTCTTGCTGGGCTGTGGATGTGAAACATAGTGACCGTTAACGTGTCTTAACATGCTCGGGCAAAATCAGCCCACCAATTCTCCGTGGTTAGAACTGGTCCAATCAGGGGGTAATTCTCAAAATTCTTAATAGTTCAGCCTTTTGGAAATTTTGCCTGAAGTCGGGCACGAGTGAAAACTTATTTAGAATAGTGGCCAGTATACAGTTAGTATCCCTTGTTGACCAAGGTGGCGATATTATGATTACAATCACAGTTCCTCTTTTGTCTCGCTGATCGTTAATGGATTGCTGTGACAATTTTTACTGCTTTCTCAAGAAGTAGGTACTGTATGGAAATGAAACTTTCCTGGGTGACTTTAATTGTATCATTCTTGATAATTTTGCCTATGAATCAGCATTCCCTTGACAAAAACCGATCTGTCACCCTGTCTTTAATTAACAAAGTAACAGTTTTCCATACAAGCCACTTAATGTGGGAATTATAAATTAGTTGTCTTGTTTTAAAAATATTCCAAAAAATCAGACTTTTGAAACCGGTAAAAAGTTTGGAAGGATTCTCGTACCCAGTGCGAGGCATTTATAGTTTAAAGTTGCTACATGAAAATACATTCAATGTTTTACATTATTTATTTCTTTTGTTTCATTTCATTGTCCTCATAACAGAGGACGCAGAGAAGGTAGACATGGATGAGGAAACTGGGAAAGCAACGGCCAGTGAAGAAAAGGAGGAGGCTGTTCAAAGTCCAGAGGAAGCTGAGGCAGCAGACCCCGAGCCTGTAGCTATAGTACAGCACACAGCTGCCCATAAAAGGAGCAGGTATTTTGCCCGCCGGAAACGGAAGGGCGTGGAGAGTGGGGGAGCTGGAAACAAGGAAAATGTTGGCGGAAAAAGGAAGGAAACGTCAAAAGGAGGAAAAGGGACTCCTGGGCCAAAGTCAGACTCCAAACCCCCCGACACATCCCTGCCAAGGAAAGGTAGCAAAGGGAAAAAGAGGACTCATTCCCCCAAGGGGCCCATTCTGAAATCCCCTGGTGGTGGGGACAAAGTGACTGGGAAACTGAAGAAACAAGGCGGCGATGGTGCGGGGTCTTCTGCTGGTGGCAAGAAGAGAAGAAAAGATGCTAACTGAGAAACTTGAGACTGAAAGAGTCTCTCTCTAATGGGCAAGTCAGTGGGTTGAGGGATAGATGAGGGGTGTAACAAGGTGAGACAAAGTCTGTCACAGGATGAACTGGGAGATTTTTAAGTTTCCTCATCACGGAAAGCCTCAGTTTTGTAACACAAACTTGTAGGAACAGCCATCCTTTCTTTTACTCTCCACACTTCTGAAGGAACCATAGAAGGATCAAATGAGGCAAGAACTTCACCTTGGATTAAATGCTTCAGTCCCTCAGTAGCCTCCATAGGTCACCATCCCCTGCAAATGGGTATGCTTCAGTCCCTCAGTAGCCTCCATAGGTCACCATCCCCTGCAAATGGGTATGCTTCAGTCCCTCAGTAGCCTCCATAGGTCACCATCCCCTGCAAATGGGTATGCTTCAGTCCCTCAGTAGCCTCCATAGGTCACCATCCCCTGCAAAGGGGTATGCTTCAGTCCCTCAGTAGCCTCCATAGGTCACCATCCCCTGCAAAGGGGTATGCTTCAGTCCCTCAGTAGCCTCCGTAGATCACCCTGCCCTACAAACGGGTATGCTTCAGTCCCTCAGTAGCCTCGGTAGATCACCCTGCCCTACAAATGGGTATGCTTCAGTCTCTCAGTAGCCTCCGTAGATCACCCTGCCCTACAAATGGGTATGCTTCAGTCCCTCAGTAGCCTCGGTAGATCACCCTGCCCTACAAATGGGTATGCTTCAGTCCCTCAGTAGCCTCCGTAGATCACCCTGCCCTACAAACGGGTATGCTTCAGTCCCTCAGTAGCCTCGGTAGATCACCCTGCCCTACAAACGGGTATGCTTCAGTCCCTCAATAGCCTCCGTAGATCACCCTGCCCTACAAATGGGTATGCTTCAGTCCCTGAGTAGCCTCCGTAGATCACTGTGCCCTGCAAATGGGTATGGTTCACTACTTGATTCAGGCCTGAGTCTGGAAATTATTCTGTTTGCGATTCCATGTCAAAAATACTGTTGTTGTCTAGAGAAATCCAACAACCTAATAGAGAAAAATACTCTGTAGTTTTTACTTTGAACACTTTCCAAAGTATGGCATGTACTTTTTATGTCATTTTTGTTTTTTTACTTTATAAAGGTTAACTGTTAATCTTAGAATCTCTTTCCAGAAATTAAAATAATTTGTGCACAAAAGTTTCTTTTCATTGCTAATTTCAAACCAGGTGTTCCACGTTTGAGATTTTGTACATTACTATCAAGGTCAATCAGTTTTGAAAAGATATATCCTGTGAATATAAAATAGATCTGAATTTTCAAAATACCTCTGCCTGTTTAGTTTTTAAACAGTATTTTGATAGTCTGTTGTCAAGTCTTTTGTTTTCATCATTCGAAATAATTTTCAAGATACAGATAAAAACTCAAGTAGTGTAATTAAAATTAAAATGGTTATTCTTTTGTTTTAATTAACTAGTACAATGTGATTTGTAAGCATTTTGCAGCATGTTCTAGTTCTACATATATTTCTGAAAAACTGTAGATTGGTGTTTTGATATCACCCTTTTAGGCGCCTTAATGAGTCAGGGGTTGGGTGACATAATACAGACTAGTACACGATTGGTTTATTTGTGTGATTTGAAAGCTTTGAAAGTGAAAGATAGGGTCAAGTATGGCCCAAAATTGGGACCGTCCAGAGGCCTTCTGCCAACAGGACCCCAACAATAATATAACTTGAAAAGGTCTTTTTGAAAGTTGCTTAGAGGAAAATTTCTTAAGTTTTGATCGATCATCGAATGAAAATTGAAAATCAAAGGGAAGACCAAAACAGTGCCTCCAATTTTAAACTTGTTGGGACGCTCAAATTTGGCATGCCCTTGCCACCATAGAGACGAGTTTTGTTCCTCCGTGCTAGTGCTTTGAGCTAGCAAGGTTGGACAGCGCCCTCAAGAAGCTCGAGCTCGCGGGGCGGCCCGGCCCACCGTTACCGCGCCGTACCGTTACACGCACCGGCACCGCCGTGGGCACTGTGACAGTGCCAATTTTAGTACATGTGATTGTATCGAGATTGGGTATGTATGTAAGTTAGGGGAACATTATTTGTGATATTCGTTTAAACTTCCCCAGTCCAGTCAGCCGAGAGCCATGGGGATGACTTTGAAGACCAAGAAGCGACTCACATTCGTGGCGCAATCAGTCTTCTTTTTATTTGGTGGGATTGAATACGGTAAGTATGCATCATGTCACATTGTCAGCTGTTCAGCAGGTGCAGCTCCCATTTGCATCATTATCAGCATGATCGGTGTGGTTGTGGCTTTTCCTTCCTCTAGTGAGAGTAACGGCAGTCTTTCCCAATTTCAAGTAGGCTACCTACACGTACTGTACATGTATGTGCTTGTTCTAGCTAGACCCTGCCCACATGCACGTGCGCCAAAATTTGAAGGAATTTCACTTGTATTTAATCTGTCAGTCTGTCACTTATAAATGCTTCTTAAGTCATGTAAGTTCAGAAGTTACAAGCAACACTTTCTGAGACTGCAGTAAGTTAAAAAAAAAAAAGCAGGCCAGAGTGCCATATACGGGTGCCAGTTATTATTCCCTTCGGTGACCTACATCAAGGCATGGTAGGCCTACTAGTACCACATGTGTATTTGCCACCAGAAAGCAAAACATGTCCGCAAAGGTTCAATTGGAAAGATGCCGCTTGGTACTCTGTGCACAAACCCTATGATTAAGCTTTAGCTTTATTTTCAGCTTGACGAAATATGTCAAAAACGCTTCATGATAAGGTTGAGAGGGTCAAAGGTAGTTTCTTGATGACAGAATAAGATAATAAATTGTAGTTTTACAAGCCGTGTTGATAATGTAAATAATACATGTATTTTTATGGTTGTGTGAGTGTGTGTGGTCTGGAAACATGCTCACCATTTTGTGAAAATGTATGTAGCAGATTTCCATTGCGTTGATCTCGTAGGATTATTTTGATTTGAAGTACTTGATCTCATGATTTATCCACCGCAAAGTGTTTGCATGTTACTGCCGGTCACAAAAATTGTACTTTTAAACTTAGTACAAGTTGATGGAACGGTGGAGATCTGTAGAAACACTTCAGTTTCAATAGAGGGGTTGCACGGAGCGCCCTCACAGAGGACAGGTCTTTGATATGCTTGAGTAGACCCTATATCTCTTCATTGTCATTAAATCTAAATAAGAAACGTGTCCTCTGTGAGGGCGCTCCATGCAGCCCAGGTCTGTTCAATTAAATTTCCTTCTCATGGCAAAATACATGTGCAGGTACTAACAATGTATGAAATAAACAGGCCTCTAGAGGTGGCAAAACCTTAAAACAGAGCTTGTGTCAGGCATATACCATAACAAAAAACAAACAAGACAATACAAAAGAAACAACCCTAAAAAGTTTCTGTTTGGATTTGTAGGATTGAGGAAGGTACATGTGAGCCCAGCCTGTCACTTATTACACAAGTACTCCTTGAAAGCTCAAATACACTGAGGAATGTTCCTCCCGGGGTTGGTGCCCTGTGAAGATTAATCTTCATGTAGGTTCCTAGCAGATATGCACAGTACATGTGTATGGTACCTAGGGAGTTTGGTTTAATAAAAGGATAAACATGTGCAGTGTCCCTATGAGTTACATAATGATATGACCTCCCTTTTGATCCCAGATCATATCTGGATAAGAAAGGAAGTAGTGTACAAAACTCATGTTGCCTCTCTCTCTGTCCTATACGTACATAAATGCATTCAGATATGTACTGTACATGTACTGGGCATATGATGTTCTTATAAATTTATCCCTAACCCCCTAGGGACCATTGAAATCCTGCATAACCTTGTTGGGTTCAGCATGGTTAGGGTTTTAACCATAAGCCCCCAAAAGTGCTCTTATCAGCACCACACAAGGGGCCATTTATAATGCTGTAATGGCAGACTGCACAAATTTGATGCATGCCAAGGGGGTGTAATATTCAAGGCTACAGGGGATCGGACCATCGCACCTGTACGTGCACCTGTACATGTACCATACACACAATAGAAAAAAGTGCCAATAGAAGTAGAGAAATATTTTCCTATTGAATTACAGAGTCATGAAAGCCTGCCCTTCTCAGCAATCATCCGTCAGATTTTAATCAGAGATTCCAAGCAATATCTTTCCATTGTTGTAATTGTAGGATGGCCTTAAGTGAGATTATCTGTTTTCGTTGGGGTTGATAACAAGAAATCATTATTTAAATACATGTACATGTCTACCGTGCCTCTCTTGTTGTCCTGAAGGAGAACTGATAACAGAAAGCATGAATATCTGGTTTTTCACTTCATCTCATCTGTAAATAATTGGCAGGAATTTGTTCTGGGCAGCGTTTTTAAGATCTGAAGAGCTTTATCGAGCCATTTTAATAATTTTGGTTTTATTTTTACCATGGCTTGTTTTTCACTTTTGAAAACTTGATGTTGTTTTGTCAAACCAACATGTACAGCCTGCCCTTACACAATAAGACAAAAAATAACTTCATCATGTTCATGTACTTGAAAAATCAGTCCAAGTTTTGTCAGTTTGTATTTTGAAGAAGAGTCCTTTTACTCCAGGTTGCTGGCTCAGCTTAGGCTACATCTGAATCTCTTGTCTAGAGCTAGGTCTATGTCTTCGCTCCATTTGAAATGTGTGGAAACATGCAGAAAATAGACCTAGCAGTAGCTCTGGAAGCCCGTTTCGGACACGGCCTTAATTCCATTTCAGCTACGAACTCAATGATGTAAAAAGAAATACAAACCATTACCTGACATACATGTAGGCAAGGGGGCATTTGCTACCCTTTTCTTAAAATAATATCTCCTCCCACCCCATTTTTGAATCCCCATCTCTGGATAGGTCTGTAGCTCTACCCTTACTCCACCTGTTCAAAAACTCTGTTCTTGAAGGAAATGTTTGATTGTTAATGAAACAACATGTAGTTTTCTTTCCTCATAGTAAGTTGTAATTTAGTTTTGTCTTGGTTTGTAATTCCAGCTGTTGTTCTGCCAACACTCAATGAGTACCTGGGCCATCTGGACGGCGATGCCACGTTCTTTGGCATTGTCATGGCTGCATTCAGCTTCAGTGGGCTGCTGATGTCGCCCCTCTACGGTCTCATCCAGGACCGCTTCAAGAAAACCAAAATTCTCATTTTGTTTGCGAATCTCTGGGAAATAGGGGGTGAGTGTGAATGATGGATGCTGTACTATTATAGCCCGGTACTAACTCCAGTCACCTTGTTCAGCGCTATGGACAACCAAAGCCCATTTTAGCTCAAATCCTTGCCTACCTTGGCCAAGCCCACCCCAACCTAGTCCAGCCCTGCCCAACCTAATTTAGCTCAGCCCAACACCTCCCCACCCCAGTCTAGCATAGCCCAGCTCAGCCCAGCTCAACCCAACTCACCTCACCTCAGCCAACCCAGCCTAGCTCATCCCAACCCAGCCCAGCTTAGCCCAACCAAACTCAGTCCAACCCAACCTACTGGTACGGTACATGTACGTGTATTCCAGCCTGGCTCACCCCAACCCAGCTAAGCCGAGCCGTCATGTACTGTACATGTACACGTACTGTACAATGAGGAGTCAGGAAGGCGTATCGTGTTCCTTTCATCGCTTGCACCTCTGGGGGCCCGGGTTCGAATCCAGCTTGGTCACATGTGGAATGGGTTTTCAGTCCCTACCAGAGTCTGTGGGTTTTCCCTGGAACATTTGCCCAGAGTTTTCCTCCCAGCTCTATCGCTGAACATTTTTTCATTGTCTTCTGAAGTGTTACTTAATTACATCCTGTAATTGGCACTGAATGCATTGTTGAAGGATCAGATATAAATTCATTAATAAATAAATGTAGCTTTTTCCAAACCAGCCCACATAATCCCAGTCCAACCCATCCTGAGTCTAATCTACCCTCGCCATGTTAACCTCATCAACCTTGACACAACCTCCTCAAATTTCCCAGCTGACAAACTCAAGAGCACTCTTTTGTTTCCAATGCAGGCAATTTTCTCTACTTCTACGGAGGTTCTAAATATATTCTGCTCAGCAGTAGGTTAATGTCAGGTAAGAAAATGAACAGTGGAATGAACTGGTTGTTGCATTATCAGTCAATCCAAAATGTTGTCTAGTTGGAAGGTTATTTATAAGTTGATTGCCAGCTGTGAGCATACTCGTAGTAACAGGTGTAACACATTCTTCTGCTATTAGTTTATTTGTTGAAATGAAAGGCTATTGTAATGTAAAGTGAATACTTTGGCATCACCATAGAACACAACAAAGGCACTGCTGGCTGTGGGGGGGACATACACCTGTTTGCATATGCATAAAACGCTTGGCAAATGGGAATGCCTCTTTGAAATTATGCGTGGCAGTCAACGTGTTAAGCTCTAGGAAGAAATTAGTATGTTAACCTGAAGGACATCTTCAGTTCTGGCTGAGCTGAAACTGCTGTTGATTTCTGGAGATTTGTACCACTTTAAAGCAATTTTTGCCAGTGCTAATATCTTGCTCTTTTTGCCAGAAAATGTTCACGGGACCGGCCTTGAAATTGGGCCAGCTTAAGGCATCTGCCTCTGTTGAGGACCAGGTACATGTACATGGCACATATAGGCTTCACTTCATCCATTCATGTCTTCTGATAGTTTCTTTGCTGTCAACGCAGGGGTTGGTGCTGGTGTGGGGTCAGCCATCTTTGCACAGATCTCTCTGACGTCCACTGAGAAAGACCGAGCAGCAGCCCTGTCTATTGCGTCAGCAGCCCGGCAAGTTGGCCTGCTACTGGGCCCGGCCCTCAATCTACCTCTCAACATCTGTGACTTCTACATCGGGCCATTGCATGTCAATAATTTCACAGGACCAGGGGTAAGTTCGAACGCTTGACAAAGAAGTAACTTGGGATGATTTTAGCTTGACCAGAAATAGATTTCAAAGTTAATCCTCTACTTCTGTTGCTCATCAAAGTACCCTTTTTTCTCTCCAAATTTCCTCTCAGTTTGTGATGTGCATCCTCTTCGTCCTGTTGGAGGTTGTCACCCTTTTCTGTTTCTACGACATCCCTCCTCTCAGCGAACAAAACCAGAGCGAGAATGGAGAAGACCAATCGGACGCTGCCTCTATTGGGAATGCGCAAGTTCCCACAGTCCCTACCAACGATAGCTACGCTTGCAGAAATGAAGGTGCAAATGACGACAGTGGCTTGTATGACTCGTACACCACGGACTCGTCGCAAAGTAGAACTCAGAGACTTAACGGTGGACGTGTATTAAACCAGGCTGTCGAAAAGTATGGAGAGACTAGCTCGGATGGTAATGGAGAAACACAGAATTTCTCTAGGCTTCAAGGTGAGTTTATCTTCTTGTGTTGTTGGTCATCAAGATGGATATATTGACAGGGTTTCTCATACCAAAAAAAATTGAGCCCTTTGGAATTGTTCGCAGTTTTTCAGCCCTGATAGGGCATAGCATTCGCAAGTACTGAAGCTCAATAAGCCTTTTGCGAGTTAACTTTGACCCAAATCTGGTACACTGAGTTCTTTAAATTTACGTGAACATAACTTGAATGCTCCTTACTAAAACCACTGTTGCTATACCTCGTGATTCAGGGCAAGGTTATGCTTAGTTACATAAGAGACTCCTTGCAACAATCCACTGTTCTCAATGGACAAGGAGGGCACAAAGGAACCAGTCTATTCCAGAGATGGTGGTCGCTATGCGAAAGCTTGCCCTGAATCACGAGGTACAGCAGCAGCGTCTTTAGTCTGAGGAATTCAAATCCTTATGTTTATGTGCTGTCAGATTACTCAGTGCACCAGATTTTATTCAAATTTTACTCACAAATGGCTTATTTCCGGTTGATGGAGCACATTCTACAGGTGGTTGAAAAAAGGCTTTTTATTTTTGTGTTTATACTTATCTGTACTGGAAGGAAATGTTTTTTGGGGGGAGTTTGAACTTGACTCATGAATTGCATAATTGTGTTGTGGGCACACGGCGTGAGAGCCATTTAAATACTCTGGTTTTCAAGTGTACGCATGCAGCACAGAGTGAGATTTATTTGCAATTGAATGCGCACAAACATACATGTACATGTATGGTATCTACTTACATGTATGTCAAGAATGCTACTGAATGTGGGTACAGGGAAGCCAGAGAGATTAAGGTCTCCTTCGGTGACTGTCATCTTGTACTTGACCATTGCGGTCTTGAGTGAACATGGAGAGCACAATTTCATTAACCCTAACACTCCTCCATCCTTCACCTGTTGGAGGACTGTTAGGGTTCATATCCGATCCCATTCAAACTCATTGGCAGCAACAGAGCTCAGGCCTTCTTCACTGACAATTTACTGCCTTTTACTGTTGGGGTGTTGAGTAAAATTACACTGTACCGAGTACACTGCCTTGTTAATGTCCTCCTACTCATTGCAGTCTTCCTTCAGGAGGAGGTATTGGTTCTTCTAACTGCTCAGTTTGTCTTCATGTTCAACCAAACGTGTCTAGAGGTAAGCCTGCATTGCCTCAGAGATAAGTGCCTTGGGAATTTTTGTAAGCCATACTGCACTTGCTATTGCCTCAAATACAACAGAATCTAGTTGAAGATTTGTGGATATGATAACCCAAAATCATGGGTTTCATGCGGTATCAAGTTGGGATCAACCGATGTAGGTTTTAACTGCCGATCGGATGTCCAATGTTTTTACCGACGATAACTGAAAATGCAACATTAAGAGGATGTAAGCCCTAGGCCTGCTCATAACAACACAAAAACCAGTCTACTCCCTTAAAATTTAAAACTTCAGTTTACACAATGCCGGTAATTGTATGAGTTGTTTGCCTTTATTGTCACTGAGTTGAGAGAATTATGTACCTCATTGCCGCTTGCACGATAGTGTCATGTTGTATGCAAACCCAACACATGCAGTGCATATGTGTACACTACATGTTGAATAGACGCACAACACCTTGGGGCTGAATCACGGCTAGCCTTTAATCAAGGCGCGCATGGCGGTATCAAGGTAAGTATTAATGGATCAATAACTACGTGTCTCTTTATCTTGTTTATATATATAGACTGGTCTGACGGTAATGACGAAGCAGTTGCTGAACTTTGGTGGTGTTGAAAATAGCATCCTGTACGCTGTCGCTGGTGTAGAGGTGGGTTGATAGTCCTTGATTGTAAAGATCTAACTTCTGGCCTTGTGCTTTCAAACTGGAGAGTGGCAGAAATATCCATGAACAGGCATGCAACTTTTGAAAATTGAAAAGTCCAAGTTGCGTGCCTGCACAAAAAGTGGATTGAAACATCCTTTACTTTGACCAAAGAGAATTTTGTCCTGTATTCTTCTCTAAACTAGTCTTCATTTCAGCAGAAAACTGACGTACCGTAAATATCAAGGGTGGTTTGTCATGTTTTGACTTGATCTGCTTTGATCCAGCTTCTCGTCAGTTTAATCATCATCAGATGCCTGAGCAGGGTAATCTCAGACCGCACCATGCTCTTCGGTTCGTTAACACTCGAGATCCTACCGTATATCCTGTTGTTGATATTCTACCCTCATGCCATCCCAGGTAAGTGTCTTCCAGGATCTTACCTCTCTGTCAAAATGCTTCAGGTCTGAAGAATTTTAATGTGCATTAAGTGTTGTTTTACTCCAGGACTCCATGTTTTTTTCCAGAATTTTCAAGGGCTTTTTATTGTATTCTTTGTACAAAAACAACAACAGTAACTGAGCGGATGCGGAATTCATTTACATTTACTGTCAAAAGTTCCTTTTTTCCTCAATTTTTCCAGGGAGAAGCAGAAATCTGTGGTGGTTCGTGACCCTTTTCATTATTCAAGTGTCCGGTTTGGGCTTCCTGTTCATATCCCTTGTTTCTTTGTTCTCCAAGGTCACTCCAGGGGCCATCCAAGGTGAGGCTCAAAAGAAGCCATTTTCGTGTGAATGTGCACAAACTGGTTGGGTCTTCTGTTGGACATCACTCACAGTACATGCTAACGTGAGGGTGGGGCTAGGATCAGTTTAGTGTTTTTCTCATTGTCACCAGTGAGGTACACATGCACCAGCCCATGCCATTCAAGAAGTTGCAATCAGTTGTTAGCCTTTCGGGCGCGTACACTCTTACAAGGAATCTCCAGGGTCCAGCCCAGTTGCTCGACTATAAAAACATGTCCGTCTTTACAGTTGAGTCCACCAAAAGTCAGCGCAAGGTATCCAAGTTTTGCCAAGTCAAGTTGTGAGCTATAAAAATGAACTGACACTTCGATGTACCAGAAGGATTTGCTTGAGGGCTGCCCCAAAAAAAGGAAAATTAAGAGGAAAAAGTAGAAATTTATGCTTGTTGATAACTCCTCGACAGTTCCCTGACCTCAACCTAGTCTCAGTCACTTGTGACCAAACATCTGAACCAACTCGTGTTCAACTTATACATGATAAAGTTTAAGATTGAATTTCCTTCATAGTGTTGCTTGTTATTTTAGCAGACTGAAGCCTACTGTCTTGTTCCTCGCACAGGTTTTGCTCAGGGTATTCGCCGGTCTCTGGGCGGAGTTGGCACCATCATGGGCCCCCTATGGGCGGGTTGTATTGAAAACTGGCCATTTGAGACCTTAGCTATCATGATGGCTCTGTTCATCTTAGTCTGGGTAAGATAATGAAGGATCAGATAATTTGACTCGGTATAGCCAGGTTTTTGAAGTTAGCTTTAATTTTAAACCTTTCCCAAGAAATCTTCTGGTTTTGTGACATGTTTATAGGTAATGTTTGGAGGTACGGAACAATTTCCAAAAATATGAAGTTGAGGCTAGTTTAACACTCCGAATATCTTGGTTTTCTTGCTCAACAACCTGGTCGATGCATTGTTAACCTTAACAGTCCTCAGTCCTCCAACAGGTGAAGGATTGAGGACTGTTAGGGTTAATTTTAATCGAAAACCAATTATCAGGAGGTTGTAATGTGGCAACATCCAGTCAGTTACCTCCCCCCCTTGTTTCTTATAGGGCATGTGCATATTATCATGGAAACGTCTCAGGCCACATTCTGACATTGCGGAGGCAAGACGGGTACCAGCTAGCCTTGAGGTTGATGAGGAAACCAAACCATTGCTTGTCAACTCCAACGAGAATGATTATGGAGTAGTGGCTTGAAATTCGCAACTTGTCACTTTGTTTTGATCAACAAATGTACATACCACACAGTCCTCAGGAACCTGCCTTAGTTTACAAGGCCATATCTGATTGAGTTTTTTGCTGTGGCTTCAGGCTTGCCATAAGCATACTGTAGTGAACAGCCATAGCCATAGATCTTTATCATGATGCTGCCATATTTGTCTTGTTCTCTGTAGACACATTGGCGAGAGTAATACGTGAAGATAAAAGGGAACAGACTATATTTCCTTCCAGCCTCAGTTTGGTCCCATTGCTTTGAATGGTAGAAAAGCAAGATGGCTGCCCCATGAAAGAGGTCTATGATTGGTATAAGTAAACATGCTTTAGTTGTCTTAGCAGTGTTTTTAAATCAGCTCATTCATTAAATGACAAGTCAAGAGTTTGCACTAAAACCAACACAAATGACCATAACAGCCTCAGTTTTTATTGGCATAAATACGTGTATATGGAGGTAATTTTTATATTTGGAGTATGAGATGACTGTATTTATATACTACACTCCATTCAAAAGGGGTGATATTTACGGGTCACAAATAGTGAAGAAATTTTACCATTGCCTGGGCTGAGCGACCTCTCGCTAAAAATGTATGTGATCCTCTCAGGATCCTATAAGATGGCTCAAATTCCAAGGTTGAGAGGACAAGTCTTCAGAGTTTGCAGGGCATGTTAATCAAAGGAGTTCTGCAGCCTTGTCCAGTTGAATCATTCCATCCATTTCGTCAAAGCGACGCCCACAAGCCAATTACTCGTAATTGATACATTTCATGTGCAGATGTTCCTAACATGTTGTGATTTTCTTTAGTTGTGTGTTCTATGTACAATTTTAGACAGTTCAGTTGTCCAGCTGCTTGTGCAGTTTTTCACTTCCAGCTAGACAGGACTGGTTCCAAGTCCTTGATGTCAATTAAACTGAAGAAAGGTTCTTATGCTTTTAACACAATATTCCAAAAGGCTTCGTACAGCAGAACGTTGAATATTTTGTTCTCCGACATTAAAGTTGGAGAACAAAATATTCAACGTTCTGCAAGTATATTTCCGTTTCATGACGGAAGAAAAATGTAGACCGTAGATTGTCCTTTATCCTCTGTAGCCTTGTGGACGCTTCGTTTGTGACGCGCACATATGTAGCAGGAATACTCACTTGATTGATACGTATTCTATTTTCAATGGTTTACTCTGCAAAACATTTTACAGTATTACAGGGAATTTCTGTTGGTGTTTTAATACAGCATCAGTGTATATGTACAATTTGAAATTGAAATAATTTAAAATTAATATTTTGAAGAGTAGTCTATATTTTATGAAGAACGAATTCTGTTTAAGATCAGATGTGAAGATTCTTGTCTTTAAATTTTGATACTATTTTGTACGCATATATTTGATAGTAGATTTTCAGCAATGACATTTGTAATGAACTGAAATACACTACTCAAAAAAAGTTAAGGACCACTTTTTTTATTTTGTGCATACTTTTGTATATGAGATATTCTACTGCTGAATGTCTTTTGCTTCATTGCAGATTTTTTAAAGTTGTTATTCCAATGAGAACACCATCTAGACAAACAAAAAATGAAAGAACTGGACCCCAGTCATTACTTGTTAAAAAGTGAAAATGGAAAAAAAATTACAAGTTAAAACAAAAGTGGTCCATAACTTTTTGGAGTAGTATATATAATGGAATCATTCTCTTGAAGTTTATATTGTATTTCACGGCAACTGTTCGCCTTGTACATTCACTGCATTATTCATTGGATTTCTATTCATTTGAAAAAATAGCAGTGACCAGGATTGACAGAGAGGAGTGATCATCCACCCATCGAGTGCATTTCTGTAGTGGTTGAAATTTGACGAAGGTATCAGGTATTCAAAGAAAAAAAATTTCCCAGTTAATGGTTGAAAATTGGGGTGTTTTTAATTTCACATTTATGGTCTACAAAGATGGTACTCTCTCATAATTGTTTTGTAGCTTAAAAAGCTGCCTCTCAAAGGTTGGCCAAATAGTTTAAAAGGGGTGAGCATTCCAGTTGTTTTTTTTTTAAGTTTATATTAAGATTAACATTTGAAAACGATTAACACTTGGTAAGTTTAATTTCTTTTTAAAGGAATTTCACACAAATATATAAAAAATACAAATTTCTTTCAAACTAGAACTTTATCACAAAAAATATTCCTTCCAGGGGGTTAACTTTTGAAATATTTTTGGAAAAAGTCAAATTAAACTTTTAGTAAAAATTACATATGCAAGGGGTTAACCTTGCAGTTTTCTTTAAATTGGGACATTATTTTCAACACTCCCGAAAATATTCATCACAAGGGGGTTAACTGTTATTCACCAAAATATTCTTTCTTAAGGGGTTAACCTTTGGACATTTTTTTAACGTCAAAATAAAAATTTTACAAAAATATCTGCAAATTTTATCAAAATATTTTCAAGGGGTTAACCTTGCTGTACCTCTTAAATTGGGGCATTTTTTTAATTACTGTGAAAGTATTTGCTCCAAAGGGTTGACCTTACATTCAAAATATCCAACTACACATTATGAAATGATCATTTGTACCTTTTGAGTTTTGCTTGAAATTCAGATTTTTAAAATTTAACCGAGATGTTATTTCCAAGGGATCAGCTTGGAATTTTACATAAATTGAGACTTTTAATATTCACGAAAATTGTCTTTCCAAGGGGGTTGACCTTGAGATTTTCATTTTAAACAAGTCAAATTCAATATAATATTTCAAAGGGGTTAACCTTACAGTGTTTGTGAACGGAAATGTTTTAATTCACAAAAATACCTTTTCCAAGGGGTTAATCTTTGATCTTGCATCTTAGCATGTCACATTCAAAACTTCACTTAAAACATCATCTGCAAGAGGTTAACCTTGGAGTTTTCATTTTGCAATTCAAAATTTCGCCAAAATATAATTTCCAACGGGTAAACCTTCGGTTTTTATGTTAACTTGGACGCTTTTTCAATTTTCACAGAAATATTCTTTCTAAGTGGGTTGACCTTGTGATATTCACTTCAAAACTATCCAATTCAAAATTAATTTTACCCAAAATGACAAAATATTCATTGAAAGAAATGTACACTGTCTCTTTTAAATGAACTTCAGGACAACAATTCCACAACAGCGAAATCTCTCTTTAACCCTAACCCTGAAGGATATAGGAATGTTAGGGTTAAAGTTGTACAATTCTGCTTCTTTTGAATAAAAAAAAAGGGAATTTGGTTGCAGAGGAATATTTTCCTAAGACACATAAAGCACCTAATTTGTCAGCCTCTCGCACAGACCCATTTGATATAGGTGTAAAACCAAAAGTAAAGTTGCCAATGTTGCATCTGTGAGAGGAACAGGATGACAGGATATCTGGGAGTGAAATATCAAGTAAATCTGTAAGCGATACCAGCATCAGGTAAAGAGTACACTTACTTATGTGTGACGTTGATTGAGCCAGTAAATGCTGTAGAAACAAATGGAGTGGGTGCACGCATTGGTCCACACACGGGTTCTCTTGCTAATGTCTGTCACACATACAGTGCATGTACTTGTGTGTATGACGTACTCACAGCGGATTTTCAGTCACATGATTTTTGACGATCAACGCTGGATTTACACAGATGTGTACAGAAATGTGTGCGCTTTCCAAGTCTCAACATTCTGGCGTACATGAAGTTACATGTACCAATAAAAAAAAATTGTACAGTATACAGAAATCGAAATTCACACACCTCCACGGACATACGGTGGTACACTCCCTGAAATGCCTAAAGTTGCCTGTCGTATTACATCACCTGAGACACCTCTATTATTTATCAATACGAGAGGTGAATTACACAGTGAGCGATGCTTTTTAGATTGTTGGTTCCCCTATAAGCACTGACCACTTGACTTGTACAAAAAATACTGAATTAACAGTACATATCCGTGTAACGGTAAATATCTCAAACACATACATGTGCATCAAGAATATCTTTCGTGGCAAGTACTAACTACTGCTATGGCAAGACTACCAGTAACATGAAAATCTATTGTTTAGGATTACAGTGTTCGTTTAATGTAGCTACGTGTACACTGATAAACAGAAATATAAAGGAGATATATAACGAGACATGACGGTAATTCCAGAAATTAGGGGTCCATTGTTTTGTGTGTCCCTGTCACACCTGACGTGTAATTTTGTAAGTTCAGAACACATTTTCTAATTTTCAAGAGTGATGAATTAATTTAATGGAAACTACCTGCCAAACAGATACATGTAGTAATAGTCTGAAATCAATTCCGCTGATATTTCCATGTGAAATAACAAAGGTCAGATGTAACAGGGACACGAAAATGTCACACTTTTGGACCCCTAATTTCTGGAATTACCCATAATAATGCACTTCAACTGATTTTAAAGTAACAGGAAGGGTTAGCGAACACAAAAAAGTAAACACCTGGATATGTGGCTAAGTAAATACAATATAAGTGGCTAAATGCTACAAACGAAACAAAGGAAACAAAGGTGAAAGGAATGCACACTCTTAGAATACATGTACTTTCAAAACTTGCATGAGATTTATACTAAACATGAAGATGCACGTACAGCTGCAGGTGTTTCTTATCTAAGTCACTTTCCATCATGATTAGTCAATTTAAAATAAAAACATTACACTTAAGCCGACTGGCTGGCAATGTTTTATTTTTCAGAACACAGTCAGTGCATTTACCTGCTGCAATTGTGGATTTTAGCAGGTGACCACAAAGATAACAATTACATGTGTTTGGAAAAAAGCAGAAGGGTCCACAACAACTTGATTTAAAGAAAAAAAAACCAACTTCATGTACCTTTTACAGCTTCCTCTTGGCTGGACTTCCACTTTGAGAAAGGGTACTATTGGAAACAACATGGATACGATTTTTGTGGGAAAAGGATCACACTCTTATCACAAAGTTGACTTTAAAAAGGAGATATTTTGAGAGTACAGTTTCTGCAATAGGCAAGTTTCTAAATCTACAGAGGAAAGGCAGCTGTTATGCATTGATCAAACGAGGATCTTAGGACTTCCCTCCTATACGACCGTAGTCCTGTCTCTGCAACTGCAGCTGATTAGAATAATACAGGTAACTTGAAGGTACCATCTTCTCCATAAATTTAGCCCAGCTTACTTCTACCTGCTTCAGGGCATTGTGAATCGCGCCCAAGTCGTGGTAACATCTCGTACAGAGATACAGATCCTGCCCCTCCAGAAGGGGGCACAAGGGGTGAAACTCGGCTGTGATAACATCAGCAGGAAACCAGCCCTCAGCGGTCTGGCGGAAGACGGCCACTCGATAGGGATGGGGGAGCAAGGTGCCACCGCAATGCATGCAGAAGTCCTTCCCACTTTTGCAAAGAGAACCTGTCCAGAGGTAGCTCTCCGGGAATGCTGCTTGCTTGAACAAGGCTTTAATCTTTTCCAGTCTCTGCTGACAACAGCCGACAGAGCGTAGGGAGGTTAAGCAAGACTGACACATGGTGACGCCTGACAATGCCCATGGCTTGTCGAAGAATTTGGGACCTACTAAGATTTTTACATCTCTCCAGGTTAGACTGCTGCTGGATACTTGTTCAAAGATCTGACTGCAGTTGATGCATTTGACAAGGTTACCAGGTTCCACAGATACCTGTTATTTTCGAAAGACGGAAAGAGGACAACAACGATGTGTCAATGCATTTTACCGCATGGTGCAGACTTAGGCTGCATCCGAATCTCTTGTCTAGAGCTCGGTCTATGTCTTCCCTCCTTTGGAAATGTGTGGAGAGGCGTAGACAATAGACCTAGCCGTAGCTCTGGAAGCCCGTTTCGGACATGGCCTTAAAGTACAAGTACGCCAAAAGAGACACTCATAAAAGACTCGTGTCTGTATCAAATAAACTTATTATTAGATGAAACAGCGATCATCGGAACAAATGGAGAAATGCCCACGAGTATATTTTCCTTGGTGCACCATCATTACTTCTGTAGTATTTTTTGTAGAGGAATTCCTTTGTTAATTAAATTTAAAGTATGTGATAACAGGTGTCCTTTCAAAGTGGGGTAAAAGATTACATTCATGAAGATTAGGCTTGCATGGGATTTGAATCAAATCCAAGTCTTGCACAACATTCACCTGTGATTTTTGGACATAGTTGCACAAATCTGTCGTACGGATAAGTCCTACGGATTTTGCAGTTACCTTGCTTTATAAGGAACCTTGCATTATCAGGAATGAAAACAATGAAGAACAAAAGATTGGGACCTAAAAATTTCCTTATTATAAGCAGAACTTTGAATTCACAGTGCTCTTATTAACGAGGTTCAACTGTGCTTACTGCTGTTGTCTCTTCTGCTGCTCTGCCTGAAGATGACCACTCCTGGCATAGCTGTATCTTCGATGGGTTGGCATGGACTTGGGCTGCTCTGGAAGTGTCAGGACCCTGGTCTGATGATGATGATGATGACTGTTCCTCAAGAAGCTGCATCTGCACTGGGATGGTACTTGATGTTGATGTGTCGGGAACTTGGTTGGATGATGGACAAAGCTCCAGGCACAGCATTTTCTGTTTTGGTTTGATGTGCATGTCCCCCTGGGGTATTTTTGAAACTTCAGGAACTCCGTCTAGAGATGTCATCTGCTCCTTGCATGGGCGAGTCAGTGATGGGTTGATGTCCCTTTGACGTACTGTTGAAGTTTTGGGACCATGGTCTATTAATAACACCTGTTTCTCACACGGTTGTGACAACACCTGTTTTTCGCAAGGTTGTGTCTGTGCAGGTATGACCTCCTCTTGGGCAACTAGTGACGCTTGAGGATGCTGCAATCGGTCCGGTGAGGACATCTGCTTTAGACAGGGCTGCGGTGTTATCAGGGTTGCTTGAGACCCTGGGAGATTTTTCTCAGGCTTGGCTGTCGTGTCTGGAGGTAATGAGACAACCTCTGCTTTTGAAAGGGTAACTACTGTTTGAACAATCGGGTTGGGCAGTCTATCAACCCCTTTTGATGTGAACGGCGGATGAGGGTGGAGGACTTCCTCATCACTGGGATATGTGGCAAGATACTTCTCAGACTGTGAAGACAATGTAGCACTTCGAAGTGATGCGTCTGAGGGACTGGCGGGCAAGGTTTGAGCAAGCTTGCTGGTCCTATCAGATGGAGCACTTTGCTGGGGAGAGGCGTCCTGAGGGGCGGCGCGCATTTGCATTGGCAGAGATTTCTTCTGGCTAGGATTTCTCCTCCTGGAGCGTTTTGAGGCCCGCTTTGGAGGAATGTTTGCTTGGGCTGCTGTACATACATAACGACATGTAGACACACAATAGGCACAATGGCAAGTATTTATCCTTGGACTATGAATAGAATTAATGAGTGGTCGGGTTGCGGTACGTAAAAGCTTCTGGTCCGACTCATGTACTGGAGAAATCACATCGTTTGACAACATCGTTTGGTGGTATCTACTACTATGCATTGAGTGTGGATACATGTAAGACTCTTCAACAGAAAGACCAGGTTTTTTCCCGGGATAAGGTGGCGGTGGTAATCTAAATGGTTTATCTAGGGTTACGGAGGGGGATAAAGCAGACGGCAACATATTCTTGGGCACCACAGGTGAATTGAGGGGAATCAGACGAGGTGAAGGTGAAACATGGCCTGATACACTAACAGGAGTGCTGGCCTGCCGATTCTGGGATGATGGTACGGTAGGCGTATGCTTAGGTGACTTAGAGGCAGACGAATGGGCTAAAAGTGAATTGAAATGAACCCCTTGGGAGTCTACATTTGACAGCATGGACCTCAATAGAGATGATGAAGGAATCGTAGGCACTGCAACTGAGGCCAAGGCAACTATGGGTGGAGAATTCCACGGAGCATCTAATGTTGCACCTTTACGTGAATGAACATCAGGCACTGCAGGTGCAGGTGCATTAGCTGAGTGATGTGACAACTGTTTTGTTTCTCCAAGCAGGAACGCATCTGGCATGTGAACAGCAGGCGTATGCAATGGAGGTGACTGAAAGGTATATGCACCCATAGGTACATGTAGGATGTTAGAGGCCTGGGACAGACATGGTTGGAAATCCACGGGAGATGGAAGTGATGCGATATGAGAGCCAGGCATAGGGGTTATCAAGGAGTCAGTGTGCTGAGCTTCACTTATGGCGACATCCACGCTCCTTGAAAAGTAAGGAATGGAAGGCTCATGCCTATCCTTTCCAATAACGGCATGTGCATGAATCCCCGATGAGTAGGTGAGTGTGTTTTTGTTTTCTGACGAGGAAAGCCTAAGCATGCCTGCAAGACTGACGGGATGGCACAGGTGAACTTTTGCCTCTTGGCAATGAGGACTGCCCATTTGATGTGTCTCATTTCTAGGGCGAACATCAACTTGATGGAGAGAGACAGGCTGTGGCTCAGGCAATCTCCCTGCCATCCTGTCAGTGATCTCCTTTGCGTTCGAGCAAAACCGTTTGGTGATTGGAGATTCACCAGTGGGAGACAGGTTGTTATTGAGATTGTTGGTGGCTCTTTTGCTGGGGAAAGTCGGTCGACTTGAAAAGTCCGCAAATGCTGTGAGAGAAGACTCAGATAGTATGGCATCATCCTGAGAAGTGGATGGGGTGATTTCTGCAACAGAAGCCCTCTCTACTGATGTAGATTTTGTTCTGTCTCTCAGAGTCCCTGAAACATCTGGGACAATGTTATTGACCAGTCTACTCAAAGTTAGGGGAGAAAGTACATTTAACCTACACGCAGGTGAAGCACACGAAACTGTGCAGGTTGTGTGTGTGACTTGAGTTGGCTCGGGGTCACAGGTCATGAGATACAGTTGGTGAGCCACGTACTGGTTTGGGCAGATTTTAGAGTTTGCTGTATCAGTTTCAGAATAAATCTGACTGGAAAGAGAGGAAAATTCTGATGTCGGCGTGTTGACAGTCTCCTGCAATACCAGTGGATGAGATGGTTGAAAGACCGATTCCAATGGCTTTCTGTCTGTCTCAGTTGAAGTTTCCAAGTGAGGCTTTTTTGAATAGGAGAGCAAACCAGGTTTGCAGTTAATGAGTTCCGGTGAATCTGGAGGTAATTCCGGAGAACCTGAGGTCTGTAGGGCATCCTCATCACCACCATGCAGAGCTTGGAGAACGTCACTAGATGGTACCAGTGGAGATGTCTCCGTTTCATCATCAGTGTCTGAGATGGGATTCGCTCTGATAAGCATGACAGGATGTGGTTTTCCAGACATCCCACCTGCTGACACCGAATCCAGTGACCTGATGTCATTCAGATTTTTAATACTGCCATCATGGGAAAGAAACCCTGTCGACCATTCCGGAGATGACTGACGCCCCGTCTGTACATACACCTGACACACTTCTGGATCTGCCTGAAGTTCTGGGGAATCTTGTGTCTCATTCTGTTTCTGGATCCACAACTCAGAGGGAAACAACCCTGTACGGACAGTGCCATCTTGAGATAGTTCCAAGAGTAGGCCTTCTGTCCCACTCGTCATGCTGAATTAGACTTGAGCTCAGTGGGGTCAGCAGTGGTGACAGTTACTGTTATAAAATAAAGTGATGTCCAGTAATTAGTAACCTAGACTAACTTCACGATGTATATTTGCTCTTTTTTCCTATAAATAATTACCATGGTTTGGTGCCATAAAGAAAGCTTCAGCAAATTTTGAAAGGATGACATCAATTATACTTAACGTGGGTTTTGAATCATCTCACACAATTCAAACAAGAAAGAACTCACTCAGCTACCGCAAAATCACACTTTAAACTGTTTGTAAGCTATGAAGCTCACGAATAAACATGTACAAACTTGCTGAGTGGAGCTATTAAACACAAGGAGTCAGCACAGACAGAGATCAAAAGGTTCAATGATGGCCACCGCCAGCACTGCACGTGCTGCAAGGACAAAACAAATTCTGCGCCACTTGTGGGCTACAAGGAATGCTCGGAGTTGCATTTGCAAAGGATCGTTCGTACCGTGCATGCGTGTCCGTAACACTTCCGCATGTTCAACATGGCCGCCTTGAGATGGAAACCATCATCATCAGAGATAATTTCAGTGATTATTCTGATATTCCAATGACAATGAAAGTCTGGTTACGTCTTTACATCCCCAAAACGTCTCTCTTAACAATAAACAGAATTACTAACTAATACAAATTCTCCAAATATACGCACAAGAAAACTGAGAGAATGTAGCTGGTCCAGAGGAAAATAAAGAAACGCACAAAGCATGTCTAAGGGTCTTCAACACTGGGGTTGGTAACTGCACCTTGCCTATAAAGCCAACCGGAGCAATTAATCGGATTTCGGTCTGTGGGGTCTTCGTTCTTACTCCTTGTGTTTGATAGTTCAATGCTTTAAATTAGTTTATGGTGAAGTATTGTAACATGTATAAAATTTCGATCATGAATGCCAGTGATCTACGGTAGGTACTTCAAGAAAAGAAATTTCCAGAAAATGCCAGGAATGAATTAATTGATAGCTTCATACATGTATATATAAATCCCATGTAGAATAACTTGATATATTTCTTCCCAGGATACCGGTACCACAACATATTATATGATCCCAAGTGCTAGAAGTGAAACCAGGTTCGCCACACATGTACCTGTACATGTACATGTAGGTTGACTGTGAAGGTCCCCACTTTTGATAGAGCAAAGAACAGACTAGATACAATGTACCCCTGAAGTGATAATCCATTTCAGTCATGGTCTAAGAACCTGTACACTTAATTAATTGTACACAATGTACATTACAGGTACACATTAATTGTACATGTACTTTGATGTGGCGACATTAAGACGGCACAAATAGAATTATGACATCAATCGCCCTTGCCCCCCTCCCATTCTCCCCCACCCCATTGGTAAAGGCAGCTGTTTTTCCTCACTCAAAACATGTGACCACTTACCACCCACCTACACTGTAGTCATTAAAACCTTGGGGCCAGTGTACAATTACATTGAGTGTGAGAGAATGAACCTCCTTCTTGGATTCAAAGTATTACATAACTCATTATTCAGCTTAAAACAAATCTCCCTCACCATTTCCTCACCACCAGACCTTCCTTCATGCCAAGACTTGGCACATCCCCTCAGGCATTATACTAGCCCTCTTGGGAACTTCATAATACAATTACTGTAATAGGTAGAATTGTTTAAATAGTTCAACTACTGAAATTTGAAGTGGATTCAGATTTACCAGAGCACTTTTAATAAACACCTTCTTGTAATCATTTCCTTGATTTATTGTGATTCTGCCCAATATATACATGTTCTAGAAAGAAAAACAGAGTTTTAATAATAGCCACTGACACTGTAGCAAGTCCTGAATCCTCCAAAATATGATTTTGTAAACACCTTGGGTAGTTTGAGTTATCGGGAGGAGAGGGCTCTAGGCCGAACAATTTTCTTGGTCATTCAGCTTCACACATTCATGCATTCCTAGCTCTATGTTCATACATTAGTTGAGTTTCAGACTTGTGTCCTTGATGCATAAAAGTGTTTTTTGAATGGTTAGATAAGTTGGCCACTGTGAAAATGATGCTTGACTGTGAGACTGGTTTGATACATGTAACTGCAAAATTTCACAATGCAATTTATAAGATGAAATGATTAAAATATGACAGCGAAAATGTCAGTCAAAAAATCACAATTTATAATTTACCGGCACATGTAATTTCTACCATGAAAATCAAGCAGAACACTGAAAAATTAAAAAATGCAGGGTTGAAACAAACATACGTTACATGCACATGTACATATGCACAAGGCATGAGAATAGGCACCAGTGCAGAAAGAATGCCTTTTTCACTTTTAAAAAATCCTGTGGGGAAATATACAAGACAAGAGAATTGTTTTTGAAGTACAAAACTAAAAGGTCCTGAACCTCTCTGGGAGCGACCTTGGCTCAAGTTAAGCCATCAATTACACCATAAAAGGTCACTCTTTGATGGACACCTGTGCTTTTTATGCAGGGCCAAAAACCCCTCTGGAGGTTGTCAAATCATTTGAAAGGGGGCTTGCTACAATCTCTGCTAAATCTCAGTCTGCAGAAACTCAGGACTGTCATGACTGTGCACATAGGGCTGGAAAATTACTGAAAAGGTACTGTGTGGACGCCGCTTTGGTATGGATACAGTGTTCGCTGTCCCTGTACTGGGTATCCTGGGAAGAATGATCGATCACTGCACTTGCACTAGAGTCAGAGAGTTACTAAATAATATATTTGTCTCACAAGACAAGGTCTGGATGCTTTCAAAGTGTGGGAACTGTGCACCTTCTCCTCTTGGGGAATCCTCAGTGCATTTCTCCCTGGTGCATGTTAATTGACTTATTTCAAGACAGAGGGCTGATTGCCTGAATGAGACAATCACAAAAACCTTGCTAAAGCCTAAAGGATGAAAATCCAACAATTTTCCCTCACATTTTTGTACAGTCAAGGCTAGTGGTTACACAAGGATATTTTATGAATATGGTTCTTCAATTCTGTTTGTTTCCTGGTCCAAAAAAGTACAGCTTCAGAGACATTTCCAGAAAATGAAAACTGGCAATGACAAGAGAATTACAATGTATGTTAAGTGTAAACATGTCAGTGAAGTTTGAAGTAATTTAACTAGCCCCCCCCAAAAAAAAATTAGCCCACGAAGAGCCTTTCAACCTCATTCCTTTTTAGTGGATGTCTGGAATGTTAAAAAATTGTTTTCATGTTTAAAGTAAAAAAATGAGGTGAAAAAAGCCAAAATGTAGACAAACACATGTACATCCCAAAATACACATTGAAGCATCTTATTTATGATTCTGTCTTTCACTTGGTACACTTACGCACGTAGTTTCCTATGCGATCTCCAACTTCCAAGCATGTCTTTCTAAGGTTACTGTGGCACACATCTGAATTTCTGGCGGCGATTTCAAATTGTACAGCGGCTATAGAATTTAGAACCTACATTTTCTTAATTCTTGCTCCATCATGCTACACGTTCGGTATTAGGTACGAAAATAGCAGCTCATAGCAGGTGCCCTATTTGGTCCTTTTTAGTGCGTCGTGTCTTTGAATGGATTATTTTGATACCGGTGCTTTCAGATCATCACCTATTGCCAGAGTGCGGTGGGGATGTTTGAAACTAGAATTTTATCGATAATTGGTGATACACTGCTGTACAAACCATTGGCACTGTTGCTTTTGTGAGACGTTTGAAACTTGTTAAAAATCATTAGTTGAAAACTGTGCTCGTGGATTTCATCGAGAGTTTACCGGAAGGATGGTATCAGAATAAAACCCTAGAATTCATAAACTGCATATTTTAATCTACATTTGTTGAATTTTTGTTGAGATTTATCCAATCGCACAAATTTTGTATGCTTCACCGAAAAGTGATATGCACAATGCAAATTGCTTGCAATGCATCACAAAGCCATTTTTAGTGGAATTTTGTCGCACAGTGTTCTTTTAAAATAGGCAACATAGGTTGCTAATTGTATCCAAAACTATATTCTAAGTAACATTTGAAGTATTATTATGCCAAATCTTTACTTGTTATGAACAAAGAAACAGCCAATAAAGATGGATTTTTCTGGCTTCCTTTTTTGGACCCAATAATTGGACGGATTCCTCACTCAGTGGCACAAATTCTCACTTTTTATAATTTGTTTTTTTTTTCAAGTTATGGGGGGGTGAGTGGCATCCTAGTTTAGTTAACATTAGTTATATTGCAGTTAATTACTGAAAAATAGCCAGTGGTCACACAATTAACAACAATCATAATTGTCATTGCTCACATGCTTCAGTTGATCTTTCCTTGGTCGATGGCAGCCCTGTTCTTGAAATAATATGTATGATAATAATTATGATAATTAATTAGTAACAACTTTTATTTCTTTTGTTTTATTCATCTGTAATGAACAAATGTTCCAATTGGTTTGATGCTAAATCCCAAGAAATTTCAATTTAATATTCCAGGTATTGGAAAGAGTTCTATATACGGACTACACCTGACACGCTGTGCACAAACCAGCATGGGACTGGTCTGAAAAAATCTAAGTGTGAAGTAAATGACTTTGTTGTTTCCCTCCTAAATTGAACTTTTGTGGACATGTTTTTGCTTTCTAAATTCTACTGGCTAATAAGTCACTGTAGGAGTAATTACCGGCATCCATATATGGAACTCCTACCCAGGTACATTTTTTTAATCATGTTAGGAATAAGTTGTGAAATGATTAGTCCTAAAAGACTTGGGTCACAGCTTTCTGGTCTAATATGTAGGCCTAGGACACTGGACTAGCAGTAAGACAGGCATTCCACAAAATTCGTAAATTCTACTTCAACTTCGTTAAGACACTGTCATGACTTCGGCTTATTATGCACTCCATTTGCAAAACTCCTTCCAATGACAAGTAGGCCTAGGCTTCTTTGTTTCCATTATTCACACTTCAAAATTTCATTTCACATACGAGTACCAACACGTAAACAAACAGTACATGTTAAACTGCATGCCAAGAGTACATGTACATGTGTACCACTTTGTCCAGGTGGCATGGGCCCACCATAGGATATGTAGGCCTAGGCCCGAACGGACGTGCAATATAATGAAGGCCATACGTGTAACCGTGGAGAAGGGAGGGGAAACACGTGTAGCCTGACCCTGCATGGCCCGGTCTGGTCATGTTCCTTGCTCTATCTGTTAACTCAGTGAAAAGACAAACTGCTGTATATAGCAATAACTTACTCTTAAAGCCTGTAGGGTACTACCAACTCTTTTCAACTCCGACACAGTTAAAGAACAGCCCACAGACGTCCCTCAGAAAATATGGCGATTACAACCTCCATCGAGCACGCGTTGTCTTCGCGTTGAAGGTCTAAGCTGAAGACCGACCACCAGAAGGGTGCACTGAGCTGAACCAATTCAAGCTCCATTGAAAATAGTGTAAAATCAACCAAGTTTGGAGCCCCATGGCAGGCAACTGAAGTCCCTGAGGCCTCTCAGACAAAAATCAATGTGTTGTTTGGTCCTTCAGGTTTCATTTGATTTTCAATTTTTAGTAGGTTAACCAATGAATTTTTTAATTATCCGCCCAAAACAAACTCACTCCCCAAAAAGTGAGTGTTGCCAAGCCCTCCCAGCGGCCATTTTTCAAATGACATCCCTCCTCTTCCTCGGGCTCTTCTAATTTTCAATCCCATTTTATCTGCTTTGCCCCCAGAATCGACAGAGATGATCCTGGGCCATATTGACACAATCTCACCATTTCTTGGCCCAAACAGACCCCTCTTTTTGAAACAATCTCTGGGGGTGCTTTTTGTGCGCCTCGATCTGGCGGAGAATTTTCCTTGAATTGGGACACTGCACCCAAAAAGTTGTCCAAAAAGTTAAAGTTTGAGCAACTGCTAAATTAAACAGCGCCCTCTTTGGACCTATGTTTTATCGCTCTTGGGTCAGTAGCGTAAGGGTTGGCGGAACACGCAGTGGAGAGCGAATTATCTTTATGAATCATTAAAACAATACCAGTTAAAATTGTGCACCCAAAAATGATATTACTTTGAGTCACTGGCGCCTCTCCCTGCCCAATTTGAACATTTATACACAACTTCCATCCAAGCCACTTATCCACGTGCCCCTTGAACTTATTCACTCCAGGGTTCCCCCCCCCCGAATGTCCCCCAAGGCTAGTTCTGCCACCGTTGTGACTCCAAATTTACTTATGCATGTTGTGCACATGCTTTCTACAAAGTTGATGACAAAATTAATGAAAATGAGAAAATCATGCAACTAAAAAGTAACTTATGTTCCCCTCCCCCCAAAAAACTACACGCATAAGAATCAGTCAGCATAACGTTTTCTGTTGTGGAAAACATTTTATTCTTGAAAATGTACAGCCATTTTCCAAATTTAACAAACTGTCATAGTCTTTTACACCATTAAAAGCTTTGAATTCAGAAAAAAAAGATGATTGTTCACATTCCTGGATGAGTACATGTAGATTGCTTGAGTTTTTGTTTCTAGTCATGAAAACTCTGGTCCAGAGTCAGTCTCAACAAGCTCTTAATCCCCTCCCACGGTTTAAGTCAGCCCAATTTGGGAAAAAAATTTACTTCACTTTTTCACGACCACCATTTCCTGCAATTTGAGATTCCTTGGTTTTGAAATATTCTTTACGTTTGGCTGAACGCAAGTTTGTCTACAACCCTACCAGTGCAGTGTATACTCAAGTCCATACATCATTAATGCACATGGCAGGTGAAATGACTGAGGTTCCAACTTTACGTCAGATTGCTCAAAGAGTCTTCCCACTTCAATTACAACAGTTTGAATATTCTGATTCCACCACTCCATAGTTTCCAGAGAACACGAATCCATATGAAGCATAAACACAGCCTGTGAGGAAATGAAGCAACATCATCTGTTCTCCAACACAGACATCTTATGTTCGGCTCGTGTCCTGTTGAAAAGATGAGGAGAACCCTTATAGTTTAAGGAGATATCTTGACCATTCAAACAGTTAACGAAGGCAAATAGAAATGAATAGGTGACTCAGGACTAGCACAGAGGGTGCTGTCTTCTGACTTTGAGACAGCTAGAGTTCCATATCAGTGACCACTTTTCCCTTAAAAGGTTTTAAATTTTTACCAAGAACCAAGATGAAAAGTCATTCTTGTTTCTTGCAATGATTAAAAATGTTACTATAGTACATATAAAATGAATGTTCATGTGTATTAGTACTTACCAAACAGTCTGGGCAAATCATTTCCTTGTCTTCAAGGAGGGCAGGGGTGACAACCTCTGGGGGAAGACAGTTGACATGGTACCATGACTGACATTGACCATCACATCCAATCCAGTCCTCTCCACCATCATCTCCAAAGCGTTCATCACAGACTGGGCAAAACACATCATCCTTACTGTGTCTACCAGTCCTCCTACCTCTCACCGATTGCTTCTTACTGGATCTTGTTGGCCTCTTTGCTCTTCCTGTCTTTGGAGACTTTTGAGGGTCACTATGATAGGCGTCCAGATATAGTCTCTTCCACACAGAAAAAAGAGGTGTCTCCTCAAGGTCTAACCCACTTTTGATGCAAGTTCTATACGTCTCCCTTGTGGTCTTGTCAAGCTTCTCATCTAGCCTATGGAAGACAGCTTCTGCAACACTGGCATTGGTGTCAGCTGTGGGATAACCACTTTGACTGGTGTCAGAAGTGGGATGATCATTTTGAGAGGCATGCAGGGGTAAAGATAATTGAAACCGAGGGGCATCCTTGTTTAAGAAGTCAAGGTTTCCTTCAGCTAGATGGTCATCATTAATCATTTCTCTATCAAGGGGATATATTCCTGACTGAATGAAGCAAGTGCGTATGGCCTCAGAGTTTTCAGCCTCCTTCCAAGCAGAGCTGATAACCTTGGCAGCATTGTGGAAGGTGACAGAAACAGTCCTGTTGTCAGTCACCCATTTCATGATCCATGCTGACCTGAAGGGTCCTTCTCCTGCCTCTCCATCAACATCTAAAGGCTGGAGAAGGGAAGCAGCCTTTGGCAGAATTCTGAATAGATAGACATCATTCTGGCATGCAGTAACATAAGTTTTATATGATACCTCATTCTGGTGGCTACTCAACAAAAGCACAACAGGACGCTGCCTCCCAATATTCTTTAAGAAGTGATGCTCCATCCATTGGCTGAAAGCCTCTTGCTTTTCCCCATCCTTCTCAAGGAGGAATGTCCTGGATCCTCTAGGAGCACCATCAAGGGGATCCCAATGAGGTGGCATGTGTTTCTGGCCTCTGTAAATCATGAATGGTGGAAGCAGTTGCCCATCAGCACTGGTGCACATTCCTACAATCACTCCTCTCTTAAGGCAGGTTGGCTTGGATCTTCCACACGATGGCTGTGCGGAAATCACAATGTGATCAGTTGTCTTGTTCATCTCAAATCCTGTTTCGGCATAGTTGAAAATTTGGCCAGGTTTCTCTGCTAAATCCAATTTCATGATAAAGGATGTAAACTCCTTAAACCACTCATCAAGCACTGCCTTTGAAGGATTGGCATCGCACAACAAGGCCAAGTTTGAAGGCTTCATGTCTCTAAGCTTAGGGTTGCGCCGTAAGAAGCTGTAATACCAGCGATAAGATGGTCTTCCGTTAATAAAGGGGCTGTTGTCTCTCTTAAAGAAGCTCTGCACTGCATCTCGAGCCATGGAAGCGGACACTTGAAAACCTCTCTGCGACATTGTGAGTATCCAGTGAGCCAGATCTTCCTCCTCTGCACCTGTCAAAACTGGGGCCGGTCCATGCCTGGAGTCGCAAGGTATGTCCCCTCTGTAGCGCCGATACAACTTTCCTGCATGGACCCTCCAGTAGGCTGCTGCATCTGACACAGTCTTGAACTTACCCGACACCAAATCCTCAAGACCACACTTGAGCCTCTCGAGTTCAGGGATGTCAGCAACTTCTGGTGCCGAGGTAGGATTGTCCAGGCCCCTTCGCAAGTACTGGTTAGCTTTCCTGATCTTCTCCTTCTTGAGCTTGGCTTGCAAAGACAGTCTTTCCTTTTTGCTAACATGCTTCTTGGTCTTAGGGGAGGCAGCCTTTGCATTCTCTCTCCTTGCTGGCTGCGTCTTTATCCTTGAGCCCTTCTTTTTCAGCCGAACGGGTCTTAATTTCTTTAATGGCAGCTCAGGTTCAGGGCCCGTCTCTGCCGCACTTGAATGTTGACTTGAATTCGATGTTGTTTCAATATCTAGAAAATAAGAATGACAAGAATAGATACCCATCCTATGTCAAATGGGTTACCATTACAGTTTGCACGGTTTCATAACATTCAAGTATTTGCACGTTGCAATGGGCTAATATCGGGTCAAGTACATGAATGAAACATTTCTAACAATTTGCAATTAACCAACACTGTCTGGAACAACACAGTACTTAAAAGAGCGTACATGTACACATACTGTATGGTTAGCTAAAACTAATTCCTTGCCATTTTTTTGAGAGATTAATCTGTAGATAATTGTATGACAGTGCAGTTCAACATATAAAAAGCATCTATGCTTTGTATGTGCACATGTATGTGCATACTTTGTCGTGCAGATGTACAGTACATGTATGAATATATTTGTTTTAACTTCAGTAACTCAAGTTCTAATTAAAAGTTACATGTACATGTACAGGTATATTTGTCTCAATACCTTCCCAGTGATGGCTCATCGAATGTTAAAGACTAAATCATTGATGACAATTAGTGTGGAAAAGTTCCGTATCTGGCAACCACTAAGTTTTCTTATGGTGAGGTAAAAACTACATGTTCAGGGTCCCCGTCTGCTTCTTTTTTGAAGGCCTCCTGGATTTTTTTTTTCACTTTTGAGTTCAAAGGAAAATGCACTGAAAAAAATGTCAAGCAATCCATCAGAAAATAAAATAGGCCTACATGTGAGCACTCAGAAGTTAACCCAGAACTGTGGAGTCCGCCCCACTCCCACATGTGAGCGGGACGGATGTCGGACCCCACAGTTCTGGGGGTACTCAGAAGTCAGAGCTTATTTAAGAGTAAGATTCTGCGCGCAGTCACTTTAGACATAATTTCTTCATGTACATGTACGTAGATGCAAATTTGTGTGATTGTTGATAGTTCACTCTCGGAGACGGCCAGCCATGCTGCACCATCACTTACACTTAACCCTTACCCCCAAGGGTGTACATAAAATGGTATTGAAATTGGAGGATTTGGGACTGTTAGGCTTAAGGTATGATGGGAGTAGAATCACTTTAAGCCTTTCTGACCCTTAGGCTGATCATTTTTCAACCCAATATGAATCAAGCACACTTTTGAACAGGTTGATAATGATTTGCCTCAAACACTTGAGCTGGGAGGCTGTTCCACTCACTCGTTGATCACTCTGAAGCCCTTGAGAAGAAATTCTGAATCTGGATTGCATAGTCGGCAAAGCCTCCATCAGGAAACATAACAGTTCCATCCTTTGACCGTTGACCATGTTTACTGGTTTGAACAATTTGTAGGCCTAGCCTAGCTGTTGAATGGAAATTTATGTAGGCCTAGGCCTATTTCTTGATATCCTTACCTACAGTATTGATGACATATCTCCCTGGTTCCTCCTCGCACTTCGAAATCATGTCAACTCGATCGTCATCTCCCTCAGTGCATCCACTTACTGATGAACTGATGATGCCATCCATGTTTTCGTTTTCACTAGGGCTAGCGTTAGTTTCGGTGTTAACATGGGGAGCGTCATCCTGGCGGGCATGTTCAACATCAAATTCAAGCACGTCAGAGATTACTTCTTCTTCCCCTTCAACTTCCAAAACAACTGCAGATTCAGTAGATCCTGCCTCGACAGACATGACAGCGATTAGCGATTAGCATCGGCAGTTACGCCGGTGACTGTCTCACTGATTTGCACACAGAACATTGATCGAACGGCCTTCCATGTGTTTCTTTGCAATGTGATCGGTACCCTGTCTCGGTAGTTTTACTGTACCATTATGTCATGTAGTATTAACTTTCACAGGCTAGTTACGAAACCAGACTAATTACAATTCGTCAAGTGCGCCACCTTCTGAAAATGCAAAAGTGTGTACGGTTTAACAAGGAGTGGACTGCCCCTTTCGTTACAAAGAAAGTCGTGGCAGGCAAATTAATTAAAGTTAAACGGTACAAGTGTCATGTGTGTGTTTGTTCAATTTTTTAATTGAAATACTCAAGAATTTCATTATTTGTGACTTGTTCTGATATCGAGCTCCAAGGTACTTTGTCAAAATCTTCCCAAGGTACCGATATCCCCATTGTAGTTTCAAAGAAAGTTAATGAAACTTATATAAATTAAATATTTAATGTTCCGTTTGTCATTTTCCTCTCCCATGATTTACTCCTCAGCGTTCTGTATACAAATTTTGTGGAAGAATTCAAAAATACCGCGGTTAACGTTACAGGAAAGTAAAAACAGAATTAAGTGCATACAAATTATTTTCCAGTTTCTTACAAAGTTTTATTTCGATAAAGCACCCCAAGTTTGTTTTAATAACAGTCTTGAGCATTCTTGTCGGGCCTCTTTGTGGGTACAGCATTTATAACATAATAAATGCTTATGAAATGACTTCATCCTGAAATTAAATCCTAGCTGAATACAGGTGATTCACAATAGTGCGCCTCCAAGAGTTTACAACGTGTTGGCCAATCACAACGCGCAAAATCTGTCGACCCTTTCCAAACGCGCGCATTGGGTTGACAAACTTCACTCCTCGTGATTGGCCAAAGCATTGCAAACTCTTGGAGGCGCAGTTTTGTGAATCGCCCGTATTCAGCTGGGATTCAGTTTCAGGGTGAGGTTATTTCATAAGCATTTCTACATTAGTGCTGTGATATTTTTCTGCTTTCTGCCAATTATTACACAAGGTACACCATATATTTATAAATACATGAGCTAAACTAATGTCGTCTCACTTGATTTTCTTTCCAATTTGTTAATTTGTAATGTCTTTCTTACACCAAAAAGCACAACAAAAAGCTGCAACTTAAACAATTCTTATGAAAAAACGAACAAACAGAATTTAAAAAGGTCATTTGTGAACCCTGTCAACTCGAATCAATGTTTGAGTAACACTATAAACATTGTCATACAAGGATCAAATTCAACCCACAGATAGACACAGCCAAGATTTCAAAAAGCCTGGTACTCTCATAAAACATGTGCACGATCCAATGACTATGGAACAAAAAAGTGTAGGTTTTTTTCCGGGGGGGGGGGTTGGATGTGAAATTGAAACGTGGGAAAATGTTATATCGGGGACAAGATTGGAGAAAAATCAAATATCCAGGAAATAATCACCAGAGGTTTTGAGGACCCCAAAACAGCTAGGAGAGGGTCTAGGGTCTACATTTGTGTTTGCGTCAGGACACCCCTTTACCCTAACTGCTTAGGCCCTTTTGGCTGAGATATACCCTCAATCCTCCAAAATCCTCCAATAATTCACACTGCATGCAACCTCGATCCCCCAAAATCACCCGGAGCATTTTGGAAGATTGAGGATGGTTAGGGTTAAAATACCAATCTCTTGTGTTGTACCTCCATCACTTTTTGTACGCAAAAACATCTAAGAGGTAAACTCTGGACTTTCAAAATGTCAAAAGAGATTGTTAACAAAATCCTGAATCAGGAAAATGCTGATGAAAAGTCCTGAATTCGGAAAAAATCCTGACAAGTCTCACCCATTATAAATGCAAAATAATGACTGCACTGCCTTAAAACACGAGGCAAAAACTAAGGGAAACTGACATAGTCTGGGATCGCACTGGTGATTACTAAGGAACAATGCCACATTTATAGTTTTCTCGAAGACACTGTTTAGGTGGGGCCTACAGTGAGAGCCTGCTTGCAGTTGGCAATTGGTCCATCGTTGAAATAGGAATGAAACTTGTCCATCACTCCTGAACATATTCCTCTTGGGCCTTTCTTGATTTCTGCAGACAAAAATTTCAAAACAGAAAAAGAAAATAACCGTAACACGATCACATCAACCACATGTATTTTAAAGATTTTCCTCCACGTTTTGTCCAAAACTGCAATGAACAAAAATAGATCGAGTCTTAAACTTGTGCAGATGCTTTCATTTCATGTAAAATAGGCTTCTGAATACATGTATCAGTAATAAAGTATTGATGAGGAAAAGTGAATCATTGAGAATGATTACAGCCTTCAAAAGTCATTAAGTATAAACCAGGATACAATACCCTATCTTAAGCTCTATCTGAATTAATGTACAATTTACAGTGCATTGTGGACAGAACATTTCCTTATCCTCCAGTATGGCTGGTGTTACAAGCTCTGGTGGAAGACAGTGAACGTGGAACCACATCTGACAATCTCCATCACAGCAAATCCACTCTTCCTCATCATCACCAAACTGCTCCTTGCAGACAGGACAGATTGCCCTCTCACCATCTTCTTGACCGAGTCCTTCCACTAGGATGGAGTCCCTGGCCTCCTGCTGGGAGCACTTCTCTGTGGTTACGACGACTTCCTCCACTGATGTTAATGGCACGTTGGGGTCATTCCTGAAGGCTTCCGTGTACAGTTTCTTCCAGACAATGAAAAGAGGGTCCTCTAGGAGATCGAGGCCGCTCTCCACACAAGTTCGGTAGGTCTCTCGTGTGGACTTCTCCAAGGTGTCATCCAGCCTCTGGAAGAGCAGGAGTGAAGCGATGGGCTGCTTGCTCTCAGGGATGTGTTCTTGGAAGAGTTGCTGGGTGAGGGAGTCATTATTGCCTTCCTCTCCATCCATTCTGTCATCTTCACTGTCTTCGTTGTGTTCTCCCGCATCCTTGTCTTCGGGCAGATTTATCCCATCAAGGAATTTGAAGTCCCCTGTTGGGAGATGTTCATCGTCAACCATATCCCGATCCAGGGGATACACACCTGACTGTATGAAGCAGGTTCGGATAGCCTCTGGGTTTTCCATATTTGGCCAAGCCTCGCTGATCACACTGCCAACATTTTTGAAGTTCACAGGGACGTGCCTGTTGCCCTTCACCCACTTCATCAGCCAACTGGATTTGAATTCCCCCTCATCTCCAATGTTCAGAGGCAGGAGGACTGCCGCAGCTTGTGGTGGGATGCGGAACAGGTGTATACCATGCCTTGAGGCTGCAGAATAGGCACCGTAACTGATCTCATTCTCGTTCAAGTCAACTAACAAAACTACTGGACGCTCCTCACCTAAGTTGGGGACCAAGTGGTTTTGGACCCAGTTTCCAAAGTTGTCCTCTCCAGCTGAGTAGCCTTCAAGCAACAAGGCCCTGGATCCCCTTGGAGTACTGTCCAGAAAACTGCTGTCTTTAGGAGCATGTTTAAGACCTTTACAAATGATGAAGGGAGGCAGGAGATTACCTGCTGCATTAGCGCAGACAAAAATCTCAACCTCCCTCCTCTGCTCGTAGTCGTCCAACTCAGGGGAAGACATTGGCACTCTCCCTGTAGCCCGACATGTCATGACCATTCTTTGTGTCCTTTTGTTCAACTCAAACCCGGTCTGGCCGAAGCACCAGATTCTTTCGGGCTTGTCTGTGACCTGTAAGTCTGTGAAAGTTTTAAGGAGTTCATTAAACCATTCATCTATCACAGTTTTCGTCTGATCTGCCCTACAAATGGCTGTTAACCGAGACATTTTCAGTCCCTCTTGTAGCTTGGTATGCCGCCGCACAAATTTATGATACCATGTATGGGATGGTCTGTCGTTGGTGAAGAGATTTCCCTCCTTCTTGAAGAACAGCTTCACAGCATCACAGACCATTCCAGGTGCCACAGGGAAACCTTTCTTACCCATCGTCACAACCCAGTCAACAAGGGCTTCCTCTTCCTTCTCAGTCAAAACTCGCTTGGGGCCACGTCTCGCATCCAGTGGTACTCCCCCACTGTGGCGGCGGTAGAGCTTGGCAGCATGCACCTGCCAGTAGGCAGCTGCTTTGGATACAAAGCGGAACCTTCCTGAAGCCAGGTCGTTCATGGCGCACTTTATCCTGTCATTTTCTGACATCTTGCCGATGGCTGGGGAAGATGTAGGGTGATCCAGACCGACCCGTTTGTAGTCCGTGCTACGGAACTTCTTACACACCTTTTTCTTCTTAGTGTCTTTCTGAAAAGTCTCCTTGGTTATTTTAATTTTTATTTGTTGACTATCTTCTTGCTTCATCCTCCTGATCTGCTTGATAGCCTGCCTTGTAGAGGTCCTTCTTGCCTTTGCTTTCTGCTTTTTAACAACTCTTCCCTGTTTATGTTGAGGTGTTTGTTGTGCCCTAGATCTTGATAACTTCTGTTTTGCTGCATTCTGTGCTCGGCGTACATTCTTTGCCATTGTTATCTGTAGCAGGAAAAGTAAATATAGCAAAAATTCTTTCAAAACTAAGCATCTTTTTAAGGCTAAGAAGAGTTCTGGCTGTTTACAGCCAAAATCAAGCATTGATTTCATCATTATTCATCAATTTTCACTGCAAGCTACACCAAAACAAACACCCCCACCACCAACAAACACTCTTCATTTTCATTAAACTTTTCTTGCCAACTTGATTCATTTGTTTAAATCTTTAACCATGCAGTAAACATGTGTATATGGTAATTGGTCTTTATGTGTAGCCCAGAAATGAAAAGACCGAATTGGCATCATAATCAACAGCTCCGCAATAGTCCCCACTTTGAAAAGAGGCAACGGGAATGTGAAAGCTTGAGTAGAGCCGCATGCCACCGAACAATCAGCCTTTTCACCGTGTAATTCAAATCTCTGCACCCTGGACAACAAACCGAGAATTTGCGGTTTGGCAGGTGGCCTTCCTGGCCAAGCGAGGCTGGAGTTCTTGGAGTCGGCTTTCGGAAAGAAATTCCCGTCGAGAAGGGGTTAATTACATAATTTTTATCCTGTTTTCAGTTGAATGTCCTGTGTTTTGTTTTGCTGTTTTAGTGCAAGACTTTGGTGGATGAATTACTGAATGGAACACAATTATCCCGATTTTTTAAATATGGGGAATAAATACAATACCTACAATAAATTTGAATTTGAAAATATGTCTAAGCTGCATGATATAGAATCAAGTTGTAGTTGAAGAATTCCAGAACCTCCAACAATACAGATACCCTTGACCAGGTGTTGACTGGCAGCTGACATACATGTAAACTTGTCTTTAAAAAGGCCCCAACACGTTGATGTCTTTGGCTTGAACTGTTTTGAAGTATCTGAAGAAAACCACTCTTCGTCTCTGCAAATCTTTCCAAGGATCATTAGGACTTGTCAATTCGTAAGCAATGATTCATACATGTACGTACACTATACATGTAAAGTACCCCCAGAAATGTGGGGTCCCACAGTTCTGGGGGTACATGTACAGGTACGTACGAGCACGAGAACACCCATTTTACTGGTTTCGTGAGAAAACTGTTACGAGCCCAATCGTCCCCCCCCCACAAATAACTGAAAATAAAAGTGTTCTTCAGTAAAGTGAAGGTAAAAAATATGCAGACAAACGTGGTTACGAACCTTAAATATCTGGGTTCAAAATTACTCAGTAGAATTAACAGATTTTACACACAACACATGCGGTGGCCTATACGGTCGGTCCAACGGCCAACAACAGCAACATTTTGTCTGCGATAAAAAGGGTAACCTTAAAAAGGTGTAGCGCCCCCTACCATACTCCATAGAAGGTGGAGGGCGCTATCTGCACATAAACGAAGCCGGTGGCGGTGCGCGCAAAACAATGACGAAAATTTCGAGGTATAATTTCAGTGTTTCTCAAATTATTATTTTTTTGGGGGGGGATTATCTGATACACCTGAAAATAGTTCTATATCTTGACATCAATTGACACTGTGACCTTGCGCACAAACTCCATGAGACCGGTCTAAAAAATTCGAAGTGTTTCTTAATTTATGCTTCGACACATCTAAATTTGACTTTTATAAGGACATGTATGTTATCACTTTCTCACGGCTAATAAACTCCTCCAAGGGAAAATGTTCGTATATGAAACGTTTATCTATCCCACTTTTAATTCTGGGAAATGAGCCATTCTGGTATGGAAGCCTGGGGAATGTACATGTACAAGAACACTGTGGGACTGCTTAGCCTAGGCATGCTAGGCACATAGAGTAGTTAGCATGGAACATGGAATGCTAAGCAAATCATAATTATTGTATATTTTGGCCTTTGGGGGGTGACACCATATAAGGGGGCTTTTTACACGCTTTGGGGTGGAAAGAGAATTGAAAGAGCTTCACTGAAAGAGAATTGCAAAAACCCTCATTTTTGTATTTTGGCTCCTTTTGGGGGCTGGCCCTGTCAACCCCCCCCCCGGATCGATTACTTGAGTATCATAGATAAGTTGACTGTTTGCTAGACTGATGTTGGAAAATAATGGTGATTTCTATCTTGTTCTAGGTTCATCTCGCATATTAATTTCAGTAAATCAATTGCACTGCAGCCTGGGGCGATCTTTCCGGATGAGTGATCACTTCTCGCTATAATGGTTATTATGTGATAAAACTTTCATAAACTCACTCAGATTAAAGTTTTAATGAAATTTATGTACAAATTTTGTTCTCCAATAATCAATTCTTATCAATAAATGTGAACAAATCAATTTCCAATGAAATCTATGTACAAATTTTGTTCTCCGAAAATCAATTCTTATCAATAAATGTGAACAGATCAATGAACCAGCCACAAACGTCAAAAAAGACCAATAAATAATAATTGCTGAATAGAATTGAAAGTGAGAACAATTATGTTGATTAAATAGTTTAAGAAATGTTCCTCAGCATTATCTTCATATCATATTTATTTATATTAGTGGCATAATTATGCGTGCTTTAAGGCACCTGTTTAGAAAGCTTATAGAAAGAATAAAGCTTATAATATATTTTTAACAAAAATATAGGCTTAAGTTCGACAAGGATTTAGTGGGAGTCTCAAAAAGCAAATCCAGAAAATGGGTTAAATGGATGAAAGTTCAACTTGCAAAATTCTACAAGCAAATACATACAATGATCAATTACCCTCAATTTCAGAACCACTTTGAACGGTAAGTACATGTAATATAGCCAGATACATGTACATTTTGTTCAGTTTTGTAATTATTTTCAAGAACCTGTGTATTCCATTATCACACTCCAGGGTGAAGGCTAGGGATGCAGTATTCTCATTGTGAGGAAAATAGAGGGTCCCTCGGCTCTTGGCAACCAGCGTGACTAACTATCGCACACCACATTAGTGGTGTATCATCTATTGGGTGTGCTCTTTTGACGTCACGGTCGTATATTTCCTACAAATGGCAGTAAAACTATGGCCGGCCGTCAGTACAAAATAAGAATTATTCACAAATTGTTGAAAATTCGACGCAGCTATCAGAACATCAGGTAATAATACATGTAAATGAAAAAACAACCCTGTTTAAATCTATTTGAATATTTGTCCATTTTTGAACAAACTTGGTGATAAAATCAAAATCAACCAAAAGATGATATTTCTGCGAAGTCCGGCCGCCCATAGAAGTTGTAGGCAAAATGAGAGTGGTCTGTGAGTACTATCAGGGCGGTTATTGATACGTATAAAGGTAGCTGTTATCCTCATACAAAAATAGGATTAAATATTGCTGTAAACCTTATTCATGTTGAAACATTTACAGACTAACCCGATTAGACGCCATAACTGCGGTAGCACCGCACTCTCAGATGCATATTCTTCAGCTTGACGCGTGCAGGCATTTGGCAAAGCTCGACACCCTATTGGTCGATGAGGCATGAAATGCGCGTATCACATGTCTGCGAGTGTTGTGTCATCGCAGTAATGACTTCTAATTCTAGTTGTCAAATTAAATTACATGTTTATTACGAAAACCCTCGGTTTCTTTTACCGTGAATGGTAAAAGTTTGCTTTGTACATCATTACATATGGCGAAATTATGACGTGAAAGAATACATGTAGATCACGGACGTTGTCTTTAGCATTTTGACGAACAATACAAAGAATACTTCTTAATTTCAAATCAATTATGTAACTTTTCTTGAATGCACAATAAAAATCAACTGAACAGCGTCAATGGTTTGATTTTCTGCGAATGAGGTGCTGCCTTTAATGTAATAATGTTGGGCAGTTGACTAACCCCTGGAATGCTAGGGGTTTCTCTGCTCTCAACAGAGTTTTAAGCAATCAATGCCGTGAGGGCCACGAAGATCATCAGTGCAGCGAGACCGATTCGCAGCAAAGTGTTAGCTTGAGCTGAGACCATGTCCCCTTGTCCTTGGTTCTTCATTGGTACCCGCGTCTTGGTAGCATTGGCGGTGCTATTCCAGGATTCCTGGATGACCTGTTTGGCGCCCTTCCAAGAGTGAGGACCGCGGAGGCGGTATGTAGCTGGGTAGCATGGGCCGAAGAAGACCTAGGATGCCAAAAAGAAGGTAGGAAAAATTATTACTAAATGCTACCAACAGCATCCCAGAAAAAACCACACTTGCACACATGCTGAGTCCATTTTTTAAGGCAAAGAACGAGTAACATTCAGTTAAAGTTGGTACATTAAAATGATGGGTTGGTATATAAAAGAGTGACGTACCTGAAATGCAAGTTTTGGATTGGTCAGAAAGAGTTCAGAGAACCGTGGTTTTACGCCAATCATCTCGGCCATCTCTTCCTGGTAGGGAACAGGTGGGAACTGAAATATAAAAGAAATCATTATCACTCACACTGTCACCGTAATTGTCTAGAATAGGAAATTGATGTTTTTTTTTATAAAAACACTTGGAAGATGCAATCAAATTTCGGACACCTAAAGATATCACATTCCAAACCGATTATCTTTGTTACTTCTTAGATGGAAAGTGACGACGACACTTACAAAGATTCTGTGCTTTCCGTAATTCTGGAAAAGGATGTCGCGCCTGCGCTTGACATCAGCCATCATGGCATCCTGTTCCGGCAGACGCACCAGCCTCTTGAAGACCCTGGCAGCTAGCCGGGCCTGAAGCTCAAACACGGGGGGCTGGCCGCCAAGCGTGGTCACGCAGCCGATGACAGCGAGTGTCTGGTGCTTGAGTTTTGGCGGGAAAATATGCATGAACAGGTCCAAGTCTGCATAGCTGTCTGGAAAATGGAAAGTTGGATACTTGTTAGTGTCTCAACGTCTTTAAAATGACTCAGACAACTTATTGACAAGGTTGCATTCACGTGAACTTTAGAGTTAGGGTTTAAAAGAGACAAGAAATGCATACCTTGTATTATGGAACGATCGATGAAGTCGAAACCAAGCTTGTACCCAGTGGCAAAGACAACAGCATCTAGGTTATCGATCTTGTATCCATCGACAAACTCCACCCCAGTGCGGGTGAATCGTTTGACCGCTGGCCGGCACTGGACTGCCCCGCACATGATGCGGTCACCTATTTCATCGTTAACCATGACCTGTATGGAAGGACATAAAGATAAACAATTGAATCCAATTCAATGTAAAGAATTTCAGTACTGGGGTTTTTTTCGGTATAAGTACTCATTTTGACCATGAAGTTCTAAAAAGTGCCCCAGACTGGAACAACAGGATTTGTGTATTTGCAGTGAAGTGGAAATGATTCACATAGGCCCCTATTTGTGTTTCCCAACACGACAGACAGTTATGACATTGGAAGGCTGGATATGACATTGGAAGATGCTTATGGCATTGGCAAGCTGCTTATGGGATTGGCAAGCTGGTTATGACATTGGAAGGCTGGTTATGACATTGGAAGGATGCTTATGACATTGGAAGGATGTTTATGACATCGGGAGGATGCTTATGACATTTCTCACTGCACATTAATTCACGTAATTGTGATGATTAGAAAATTCCATAAAGCCCCCAATTAAATCTATTCTGTAATTAACCTGGTTCGGCTTTCACTTCAAGATTTTATCAGATTGTTTTTCTTCAGCCTGTGGCTTGGGCCAATTCATTTGCCAGAGCACAAAATGAGAAATACAGGTGCATGGCATTTACGGCCAACACCAGCCTCGGGTTGGCTGGTGGGTGAGGTACGAGCAAACTCACCTCGCTGCGTAGCAAACTACTCTCGGCCCGAAGTCCAAGTTTGTCATGACTATAGTTGACGCTGGCTTTGGACATTGCAATCCGGTCTGCAACAGGTCAAACAAAAAAAGTTGGACAGGACAAATCAGCTTCAGGACCAGAGAGAAAGAGAAGTCATTAGTACAAGAAGTACTGAGCAAGGATGTAAACTGTTTTCTGTAGCATGAAAATGAACCAACGAATGCAAAGACAGGCCTAGTTTTCGCTTTTTAAAATTTACAACCAAGATAAACTTCATAACGGCTAAGGTCAATGGTCATTGCCAGAAGTTGATCAGGGAACTTTTTTCATGCATAAACGGTATAAACGTATAATTGTAAGCTTATCGGGCCCACAGAATTGAGCTTAGCAGCAAAAGAGATTTAATTACCGACGATAGGCTTGGGAGCATATTGGAGGATCCTACGGTTGACCATCATATCTATTGGAGTACTGTCGACAGCCATGCGCCTGACGACCCAGCAACCGTGACGCATGGAGATGTGTACCTGGCGAGCGCGGCGACTGATATCGGCGGTTACATCACCGGCCGAGTTGGAGGCTCCTGGAAATGACGTCAGAAAACAAGCCGTGAAAGACCTGAAATTTAATTGGCTGTAGCCCATTACGGGCGGTTCACAGTAGTGCGCCTCCAAACAAAATGTGCGAAATCTATCGACCTTTTCCAAACGCGTATTGGGTCGACAGATTTGGCGCATTATGATTGGCCAGTGTGTTGCAAACCCTTTGAGGCTGGGTTGTGGCTGTCAAGTTGCAAACAGTGTCATGTCTGTCGGAAATAGATCTTGCTCTACTAAAGTTAGTCGATTGAGATCGCACTTAGTTACAAGTGAAATCTTTTTACTAAGCTTTGATCTGCAGTCATAAGATCTAATGTCCGAATTTTTAAGTGATTCAGTATAAAATAGAGTTTTCGAAGTGAGAGATTTCAAGACGTGCTTTGCCTCGGGGAGATGTGAGTGGCTTATAGAAAAATCAGCTTCGCATAAAATAATGATTTATTGATCAATTAAAAGTAATTCTCAGAAAGCAAACCATCCTAAATGTAAATTTATAACGTCAAAAATGGTACTCAGACACTCACCCATTACAACCACAGTTTTGTCGTCAAAACAGTCAGCATTCCTGAACTCATTCGAGTGCATCTTCAGCCCTTCGAACTCATCCAGCCCGGGATAGTCTGGGATGTGTGGCGCTTTGTACATGCCCGAGCAGACAAACACGGCATCGTACACGCCCGCTACTTCCTCACAGCCCTCGGTGCGCGTGCGAACGTTCCAGCGGCCTGTAGCCTCAAAATCGGCCGTCGGTTCCACCCTCAGGACTGTGGTGTTGAATGTGATGTGCTTTTCGAGATCGAAGTGAGTCGCGTAATCTTGGAAGTACTTGAGAACATGATAGTACCGGGGGTAAGGGGGAAGGTCGTGGGGCATGGGGAAGTCACTGAGGGCCAGCAGGCACTTGCTTGAGTTGGCAGTAAGGGAATCGTATATGGCCGACCCCTGACCTGGCCGGAGATGCTTATCATAAACCCAGACTCCACCTGCCAAAAGGGAAAATGGAAACACCAATCAAGTGCATTATTTAATAAGCTTAAATAATGACCAAAAATAATAAACTCTTAACAGTGGGGGGAAAGTTAATATAATAACAAACGGAAAGAATTCCAAATAAGATTTTCGAAAGCCGGTGATTTGGGTAAAACTTCGACTGTTCAGGTCGTCATTGGAAGAGAGAGGACTTTTTGAGCCTGGTGATGACATTGACACTCTATCTTGTTCACTTTTATTGCTGTGATGTTTTTCAGCTACATACACAATGCCCAAGGAGAAACCAAAAAAGTTCAGCCTACCTGTCCGCATCTTTCTTTTATTTTATTTCCTCACCGAAACAAACCTATTTTTCATGCACATTGACTGGGCACTTTCATAAAATACAGAGAGCAATTTTAACCTGAATATTTTGACTCTACTTACCAGAGGGATAGTTAATAAAAAGCAAGCTGTAATTTTGAACCGAAAAAGTTGGCGGCCATTTTGAATTGAAACATCTGCGGCCATCTTGGAAAAAAATATAAAAATTAAGTAATAAAAAGGCCCTCACTCCTCGGACGACCAACAACGTACAACTCATATTTGTTTCAATATGAGTTCTCACGGATTATTTACAATTTTTGACTACGCAAAAGCAAATTAAAAAACATTCTTCAAAAGCATACGCCGTGATGGATGGAATACGGCACAGGCTAAATGAATATTTCAGGCGGAACAAGGAAGCTCGTTTAAGATAGAGGACACTCATTATTACGATTATTACGGTGCACTTTTAAAATGGGGGCAGGGCAACGGCTTCGATGAAGGATTGCCCACCTCTGTTCCCCTGGTGGGCGGCCAGGTGGAAGAGAAAAACATGGGACTTACCGAGTTGGCCGTATCGTTCGAAACAGTGCGGCTCCATGCCTTCCTCTAGGCAGGTCTTAATGGCCAGAAGCCCGCTGATTCCTGCGCCGATAATAGCTACTTTCATCTTGGCACTGGAAACAACCGATGGATAAAAAAATCATAATCGTTGATAATTAGGCCTACCCTCAGTTATTTATGTTATAACATGGAGCGTTTCATATTTCCATTGTTATCACATGGAGGTAAAAAAAATAACAACTCTCACCAATTTGACATACTGCCCGTCGGGAGTGAAAAGAGAAAGGTTATTACGAAGAGTGGGCTGCTACTTTGTAACTTCTCTCTTAGGGTAGGGAGCCTTTGTACGTGTCAAAAATAATGACAGAGCCATTGGATAGACTCACACACACAACTTGTTTTATTCAGAAAAAATATTTACATCGTCCAAATTTACGATGATCAACTTCTGTTACAAGTAAAAATGGATATTACTGTAGGGATGTGCATCACGGAAACAATAATCGGAGCATGCAGGTCTTCCATATCTGAGCAGTTCACTTGGGAATGAATGGGCAATTCATGCCAGAGCTATACACTCATGAACGGTCCATGATTGGTTGTTCCCAGAGAGCGGCTCGCTCTCTCGGGAATGCTCGCCTTGGCCAACGAGAGCGCTGGATTTGTGTGGCTATGAATAATTCATACATGTAGAAAGTCTATGCGAGAAAACTCTATGGGGATTTTTATGTACACTTGGTCTCACTGACTAAGTTTCTGGGCAGCAATGGCCCCGCATGAGGGTAAGGAAGGGGCGAGCCTTTCTCGGTACACTGAGCTGTGTACAACACTTAAGTCTCTGGATGGCTAGGAAATCTGCACACAATTTTTATGGTGGTAAAACTGGTTGGGAGAGGGTAATTTGACCTTGCTGTACCGTTACAGGACACAGGCTTTCGGCATGTGGCTCAGCGGGACACATACGCTACGAAACGGGGGTCTATGCGGGTCGAATGTAGCGGCATGGTAGGTTAATGTGTGACTGAAACTAGGATCAACTCCTGGAAAAATTTGGGGGGAAATGACGAAGTTGGAAATTTGCTACGGAGTAGCGGTTCAAGGGCATGTCGCAGCATAATGCCATCGCGTCGCGCGTGATATGCAATGCCTTGTATGTACAATGCATAGCGGGCAATGCACATTGCTGTGGGAGTGTGGGCTGAGTGCCCGGTGCGTAACATGTACATCTACATAGGGGAACAGTTTGTAAGAACGCAACAATATTTGGGGAGCATTTGAGTCAGACAAAAGTACGGTGGAAGTCCTTTCGCCAGCTTCAGGCATTTCAAGGAGGCCACAGTATCAGCTACGGGGGTTACGTCACAAGAACAAAATATATTTTTCACGCATGTGCTTTTTATCGATGGGGCCCCCGCCAGGTGGGCTCGGGGTCCCTTTGGCGACGGGCCCGCGCAGGAGAACACGCCTGGTCAAACAAGTACTTGGTGTCGCGTATTCACTCATCGACAAGTCTAAAAATGTACAACCATTGCTCCATGGGTCTTAACTCACCTTCAGAAGTGGACTCTTGCTTGTTGGAAATCGAACTTAGCTCTCACAACACAGTGCGCTAATGCTGCATCTATTTTGCTGTAAATGACTAGCCAGCGGAACGTGTACACGGTTTTTGGCTCCCGTTCCCCGGCAGGCCAACTGTCAATCACGATATGAGGCCACGCCCACGATGATGTCACAATCTTTAAGTGGGGGAACTTCATAAAGACTTCGGAAAACCTAGGGAAAATCCCATCCGCGTCTGTGGTGGAGGTTCCCGAGCGATTCTGGGAATGAGCTACTACATCCGCATTCCGTAGGTCGACAAGACCGGAACAATAGTACAATAGACCATCGAGAATGATATCAGAGCTTATTTCTTGTCAATAGTCAATATTGACGCGTGTTTTGAATAATCTATCAAAGATTGCCTCCCGTATCGCCTAGTGAAGTTCCGTGATTTAATGCGTACGTACATGTACTATACATGTACATGTACATGTACATGTACTGTACGTGCTCCGCCGCACGTACGTAGCTTCGAGCCGTGATCTGCTATGTCCTACGCATGCGCAAAAAAGGCGAAATCCTACTCAGTAAAAATACACGTAGTGCACTTGTGACTTCCAAGCCCCCTTCGCTGTTTCAACCCTTTCAGAAATGTGTGGCGCTACCAACAGTTTTGCCAAACGTATATTATGCCACCTTCGGGTATTTCTTGTCGTACGGGCGCAGTTGGAAGATCAAGGTCTTAGCTCCAATTGTTAACTGTATGCAGCTCGCATCTACGGAGGCCTATAGCAGGGCCGCGAGAAATTTCGTCTTTTTCGTTCTGGCAGCGACCAAGCATTAGAGGAGACGGACAAAGGTTTACCAGCCTTTACCGGGGTGAAACTTGAAATTAAGACTGACTTGTGTGCAGTTGGGGTGTAACACACCTATGAAACTGACTTGTAAAATCGGAGAGTGAAAAGTACTTTAAATTAAAGGGGAAATGGGCATACAGGCAGACTCGTTGTGGGTACACAATAACATGATTACCCTCTACCATGAGTATATGGACAAGAACCGCGGACTTGTAGTAGTGTCGCGTCCGACGATAGCCGACAGTTAATGCAAGTTCGTGCACTGGGCACAGTGACCTCAGTGTCTCGTTTTGTGTCGGTCGAGAATACTGCTGCGACAGTTGTAGCGAATGGTAAAAACAAGCCAATGGATTCGCATGCTAAATACAGAATACAGAGGGCGAATAACGTAAGAGCACGATATGGTCGGGAAGTGGACCATGTAAACGCGAAATCGGGATGATGAAAATATGTCAAAGAAGGGAATACTGTTCGAAAAATATATTAACATGTTGTGTGCTATCTTCAAAGGATCTTCATGGCTCGAGTCCGTCACTTATTTTACACGGGCAGAAAATAACGTTTTGCAACAAGAAAACTTACCTCCTATTTAATCTATAGAGAAGCTATCGAAAATCTGTATAAGTCGCGATTTTTGTTTATGAAAACATAACAGTAAAGAATATTTATTGATTCAACCACCACTGTCAATGCACTTGCAGTACAATAAGCAGAGATCATAAAAACTACCCAAAAGAATACTTTAATGGGTGGAGTATTGTGAAGGAATCTGTGCTGTTAGCACTCATAAATACCAACGGTTAATGCCTTGAGCTCCGTTTTTCCTTGTAAATAGGCCAGCGCCATGGAATTTAGAGCAACAACCCTGGTGTTTATATTGGGGATAAAAGTGGGAATGGTACGGGACTCTCCCAGACACCAAATACCCGAGAAGTCTCCCACGACCTGAGTGGGCGGGGGGGGGGGGTTCAGTGAGCGACGTGGACGGTGTGAAAACCTCTTCCGTGCATGGGGGTTAAATCCTTCAGCTGGAAGGAGTCACTTGACCTTTTTATTTTCAACAGTATAAACAGGTCATTCTAGGGAAGAACTGTAGTTACATCTGTTTATCTTTTCTTTGGAAAAAGCCACCGTGTTTCAAAGAAAACAAAGATAGGAACAATAGGAGACACGACAGCGTCATATTTTACCAACAGGTGAGCGGCAGTCTCATGCCCCTGGAGAGAGTGTTCCATGATTGTAGGTAAAAAAGAAAAGAAAAGAAAGAAAGAATGGGTCAACGTAAAACTTTAAAAAATCGGCACAATAAAACAAGAATATAAACACCCATTCAGGAACTTCAGTTTTATTTATGGACCCTAGAGCCTTCCAAGAAACTTTCTATCGTAACCGAAACCTTAAGTTCATAAAACTTCAAACAAGAATTACAAAAATCTGGCAAAAACTGCTATTTGCCAGCTGGTAGAGACTCTGGCGGGCATGGATGGTTCAGATTTTGAAAGTTTTGTAAAACTTGAGATTATTTGCATTAGCTTCAAGCACAGTAAAAGGTCCAGAGTGCAAGCTTTTCGCATAAGCATTCATCATTCAATTCGTAGGGATTTTGCAAATTGCTTTGACCTTGTATCAGTAACGGAAACAATAAAAAACTTCCGAATTTATGAGCATAACACGTTATGTAACAATGCTCTTATCGATTTGACTATATTTCGGCCAAACCCCCAGCGGGGCGTATGTTCCTCCATTATTTACAAAAACCAATTAACTTCCGGGATGGATAAAAGCCTGAAATCTGAATGCCCTTGGCCAAGCTTTCATACCACCCTTTTCCACAGGCTTAACCCATCCACTCCGAATTCCTCCATGCGCACCAGAATGCAATAGGCCCTACCATTAATATTAAAGAAGCGAAAGGGTAGAGATGGACAATCGAGACTGTTTATGGCAAATTTTCATTAACTTCCTGTTCCAAATTATCGCCAATTTCGCACCAGATGCCATGACATCAGCTTTAAGATTATACACGAAATTGACCTGTGTGAGAGTACGTGAATCACTGGGCCACGATGGGACAACCGAAGTTCTATTCATTCCCTGCGGTGTTTCCGTCTCAGCACACGGATGAGAGACATCGTCAGCTAGCGGCGACTATCAACTTCACCACCGTGAGGTGCGATACATGCAGCGCGGAAGGTGCACGGGGAGCATTATTATTTTGAATAGTCATGCAGTTGGTGCTGTGATTATACGATGAGGGGGGGGAATATCAGTATGTAAGGCGTTTCTTTTGTTCTCCAACCACTGGGGTACGAGTAGGCAGTGGCGTAGCCGGGGGGGGCACGTGCCCCCCACAAATTCTTGGTTCCCCCTGCCAATAAATAAACAAATGAATGGATATTGAACAAGGATAGCAAAAGCTACCCCCCCCCCAAAAAAACCCACACCACTGAAAGCTGGTGCCCTCCCATAAGATGCTGGTGTCCCCTCCCCCCCACTAGTGAAATTCTAGCTATGCCACTGCAGGTGGGAAATCGGCATGATTCCAGGGCTGAATCGTGGCAAGAACTAGAAAAATACGATCAAAGGAAAGATGATTCTACAATTCTGAGCTACAGTTTGCTTAATAAAAGAAAAGGTCGCGCGCATCGCTTCCGAAAGTGTCCTGGGTACAATATTCCCAAAATCACACGTTTCAGGGGATATTACCGTAGGATATTTTCGTATCTCCAGCATTTTGGACACCAAATGTCTACTGAAGACCTATTAATTCAATGATTATTTCCAATGTATTTAACATTCACATTGGAGGATAATGAACTTCAAGTTCATGACTGGTAAGCTAAAAGTGTACAACTGGCACTCCGCTGGTTCCCTTCACGATGAACCTCTTTTTCACGAGAGAGATTTACTAATGGGTGTAGATAGAACGGGCTTGGGATGGGAGGGGGCACTTGAGTTCGAATCCCACCCAGGCCAGAGTGGATGGGATTTTCAGTCCCTTTCAACGCTCCTCTGCCGATTTATCGTGGAGTCTCCTACGGCGGCAATTAGGCCTACATTAATTGCAATTAATTTCGTGTTTTCGACACAAATTAAAATGTATAAATGTGAGATAAGAGTCTTTAATTTCGCGAATGTTCCAAAGTCAAACTTCATAAATACGCCCACTTGACCTTCGATCTTAAAAGAAGAAGCCTTCGAACGCTACCAGTACCATTTCACGTCTAACCTTAAATAAACCTTAAATACAAAGTAAACAAGGACTCTGTGTACACGGATGTCTAAGGTCATTGATTTCTCGGGCCACGCTATAAACCCTGTGTTCCAATCCGATGTTATCTTCACAGCTTGTCAATTAGCTGGCATTAACACTATGGACAGCGGTCAGCCTCGTCCTGGTTTTGTGTGAAGACGGATACGACCTAACAGAGAAATCAAAACCGCAGGTTTCCCTTTACATGCATAGTATAGCTGTGTGACGCACATAAGTTGTTTCTTCAACAAGTCTGCTGTGCTGTTTACGAAAAAAATCACACTTTGACAAACGCCACGGTGATGATTACGACAGTTCCATTTCCGAAGTAAAAACTTTAAAGATAATTACCTAAACATCTTTCGGTAATTCTAGCACTATATGGAACTTTTAGCTAAACCCTAACAGCCTCTATGGAAACTCCTGCTCAGACACGATGAACAAGCTTAGGAATAATCATGGAGAACTTCCTTTCCGTTTCACTTCATTTCGGAAGTTAAATAATAAAATGAACAAAACAAAATACAAATAATATTTTTCAGAACAAAACAAAAACTACAAAACAAAATTTAATGCCTGTGTATGATTTGAAAAACTGATTTGCAAGAGTAAACAGCTTTAGCATCTCAATTTCCCAACTAAAAATTCTCTTTTAATACGGTTCTGTAAAAGAAATAAACAAACACCTGCTGGGCCTGTCTTGTTGTCTCTAAATTTCCGGCATCCAGTTTTCTGGATGACGGATATAACCGGTTATTTGCTTGACTGTTTTTTTTAATTCGTTGATGAAAACATAATGGTTGTGACATTTCATATTTCTAACATCCCAACATTCCCTGTTTGATCTTCAAAGGGCTACATTCAAAGGGAAACCGTAAACAGAAATGACATTTTACGATGGAGACAGGTTGCATTAATTACCACGAGCCGATGAAGTCTCCCTCTCCAAACCGTGGCAGTCAGGACGACGGAATTGGGGGCTGTCCTTGTCACTACTGTACCTGGAAAACAGGAACAAACCCCTAAGACACTGTACATATCCTTTTTCTGGGTACATATTGGGCTGTGGCCAAATTTGTTTAGTTGTCATAGCACTGATGGCGACTTTTGGGGTAGGCTGCCTTGACTGAGTGAGCGAGCGAGCGAGAACACAACACACGAATACCTCCAGTGTTAAGGCATACACGTGCAAGCGCCACATCAGGGCGTGGATCCCCGGGGAGCTGAGATGGTATATGGAATGTTTAATTGGCCCAGTGAGCAGGGGTAATAATGGAAAAGCGCTTAGGAACTTGATTTTATCAGACGCTTCAGAAATAAAGTTTATATTATTACTCAGCGAATTGGCACTCCGCTTTTCCTTTTGGTGCATACACCCACCATTCCTGGAGACTGTGAAAGCATCGTCTTTATTCCTACGAAAGATTTAAGAGTCTATACAATCCAGGAACTCTATGACCTGTTTATTTAAAATGAAAGACAACCACAATAGATGCTTCTCTTAGTCGATGTAAGAAAGAAATAAAACTTTTTAACTCGGGAGGAGTGTTGGAGGGGAACTCTCGACGAAGTAAGAAGATCCGTATATTGCGAAAAACAATTATGCAAGTTTAATGCACGTGTCTTTTCGACAAGCAAAGCATTCTGATGAGTAAATTGAAATCACTTCAGCTCACGGGTTTCTCAAAATGAAACATAAATGATCAAGGACAGATCCAGAACCAAAAGGTTTAGGGCTAACCTTTTCAGGGGCAAAAGATATGGGAGGTTTGGGGCTTTTTACACACTTTGGGGAGGTAGAGAAATTCAAATATTCTTTCTCTCGTGATATTTGAAATTGTTTTTTCGTGGGGAACTTATACCCCAATTACTGCATTTGCAAAACTAGAGAAGTGGATTAGGCAAGCCCTGTTTGCCTCACGTCCATTTTATCAGGATATGTAGACGCGTCCTGAGTGGACCAGACCCCCCCCAACAGAGACGTAGCCTGATAAGGGTTTAATAATGTTCAGAGTGCTAGAAATCCGGATCAATGCTAGTAACTACTGGTGCCAATATGTTGTGGCTTGCTCTGACTAGCAGTCCTTATTGGTTCAGTATGACATCAACTCTGGCCAATCAAAACATTTTTCTAGTCTTTTAGCTGCTGACTCCGATTGGCCAATAATGTCATTAGCAATTTTTTTGGCAGCTCGCGGGGCTATTTAAAGGTGGCAAAATACTTCTTACAAGCATCATTTCGCTGAAGACAATCGAGTATAGAGATTAGAGAGGAGTGAAGTCTGTGCGACATTATTACAGAAGCAAAGTAATCTACTGCCAGCTGGATTTGGACCATTGCAAGTCCAGGTAAAAAAAATTTATACATTGACCTATGGAGTGCTTGCACGGCACGCCATAGAGGAGGGCAGGCCACTGTTCACGTGTGGCAGGCATGAGTAGGCACTGTGTACTTTAATTGTTGCTGAATTTATGTGACAAAAACTGCCCTCTGTGATGGCGCACTGTGCAAGCCGTCTGTACAATGTTTGTTATGATGTAAAGCACTGCTTACTTCAATCCAGGTTTGCCAAAGAAAAATCTGCCGAACCATCGGCAAAGAATTTTTCTCGTGACTCTTAATGACTACAACTTTCATCCACTGTGCAAACGCGAATACCAAGACGGTCTTTTCAAAGCAAAATTCCCTCCACTCGCAATCAACTGGTAACAGAAGCGAAAAGAAACACCACCACCATAATTTTAATTCTCACGATTTGATAGCAACTGTTTCTATTGCGTTATAATTATTGCACTGTGCAGAGTTTATTCCAAAGAACGCACTGACACTATTTGCGCCATGGAGAAATCGATGGGAAGGCCTCGACACAGAACGTGCTAATCCACTACCTATAATGGATACGAAGCTCACAATTTTCCCAAATTCTTTGGCATGTTGTTATTACTTCTCTCGACTGAGATAATGCTAATTTTCATGGCAAAAACAAAGCCATGTATACTTCTCTTGAGTATAAACTTAGTTTTAATGTTTGAAATGAGTCGCTGCAGGATGGATCTGAATTTCGTTTCCCGAATGACACACTGTACATTATTTTTGGTACCGTATGATGAATGCGTGTCTGCATTGTACTTTGACTGACCAACTTATTTCGACTTTCAATGTTTTAAAAGATTTGAGTTCTTTGTAAAGTTTTCTGTGTTTTAATAAGCTGTCTCTAAAACTTGGTTCAAGGCATGTTCCAGTACATAACACCCTACATCGCGTAGCTTGAATTCTCCAAATAGGTTCATGTTTTGCTTAAACTGGTTCCGCCTGAGGGTTGCATTTTGACAATCAGCTTTATTGAACAGACAATCAGCCGACAACGTGAATTTGACAAACTCTTTAGAAAAACGTGTGGCCAGAAGCTTTTCTTCCCAATTTAGTTCAGTTTGGTCAGAAAACCACGCTTGTTAGCTAATCTGCGATTTTAATATGACTTCATTTGGCCACAAATATCTGGCTGAATTTAGCTATGCTTTAATTCATGAGTTTTTCACGAGCAGTTTTAGGCCATCGTATTATGTGTTCACGATTATGAAGATTTCCAATAATTATCTTCTTCCAGTAATAATTTATTTGACGTTGATACGCTTATTCACATTCTTTCTGATTTTCAGGAATTTGAACTCCAATTGTTGAATGTAGTTCACATTCTTTTAACAAAATTATTTTTCGTGATCTTGTTTAGAGTGATCAGATTTTTTGGCAAGTCTCTCGCATTTTTAATCGATTAAAAACTTCTGGTACATGTTTTCTGTCTACCTAAATCTGCGTTTTTGAAATGGTAGATTCATGTCACGTTAAAACATGGTTAAACGTAGTGAGATTTTCGCAACGATTTTTGAAGAAGATTCGGCTGCATATTTTGTGGACTGTCGCAGCCTTCATCTGACAATTTAATCAAGCTAGTTTGAATTCTATTTATAAACTTTCTGCTACGCTTGATAATTGATCGTCTTATGTCTGATGATGGTAGTGGAGAATTATCTGTAGATTGCCTTTGAGCATATCAGTCAGTTAAACAAGAAGTCGAAACGCATCGTTGATTTCAATAAATGGCTGAATGGACTGGCGCCTAATGCACACATGAACTTTGTAATGGATTCTCTTCAGGACCAGGAAAACATTCTTCGATCCAGATCTCGACCCTTTTATATTTTTCTAAATCTGGATTTTAAAAATGATGATGTTTAATTAATTAGATAATTGTAATCACCTAATTTGAAATGAATTCTCATTTGTCCATTTAAATATCAGGAGTGTCGTCTATATACTTGAAACATGTTGTTTGGCCCCCAAAATGGTGAGATTGTGTAAATCGTTGCCAGGATCAACTCCCTGGGTCTTTGAGCTTTCATATGAGGGCAGAAGGGCTAAAAACTACGGTTGAAAAATGGTCCTAAGTGCCCGAAAAATTGAAAAATGGCTGCAATCAGACTTCGGAAAAATCACTTTTTGGGGGGTGATTTTGTTTTGTGGGAATAATTAAAAATGTAATTGGTTAACCCACAAAAAAATTGAAAAGAAATTGAAAGATGAGTGACCAGACAAGAATTTCATTTGTGTTTCAGAAATCTCAGGGATGTTGGCGTGCATGCTATTGGGCCCTGAACGGTGCTGATTTGACACTGTTTTCAATGGGGCTTGAATTAGTGGACTGGACCCTGAACACACGTGTAAACCCGACACCAGTACAAAACCGTACATATCTGATGACCAGTCTTCCGTGCCAATTACCGGGTGGAATTGGCTCCTTTTGGGCAATTCATTTATATTAAATCATGAAGATGAAATTGCATGTTTCCCACCTTCGTGTAAACTAAAATCGGATAGGCTACCTTGCTTTACCGCGCCACCGTATTTAGATCTAAAAGTTATTCGACACTTTGACCTTTAATTTTCACCAAGTTTATGCACTGTGATTGTTGAAAGGCTTAACTTAGCCTTCTCTCTGTTTCATACTGATGTGGTCTCGTGTTCAAATGATTACTTTTCTCGTGAAATTCCTTGCTACAAAAGCCTTTTAGAAATTGTTCAAACCAACGTAAAATTCGGTTAGATATTGCCTCTGTCAAGTCAGAGACCGCATCCGAATCACTTGGCTGAGGCTTGAAATTACGCACGACTCTCTGGGAACCGGATGCAGCCACTACCATAAACTCGTGCGTAATTTCCAGCCTTGGCCATACAGACAGAAGCTCCTCATGTCTCGCACTTCTTGTGGACGTGCAAACAGTAAATCACACACAAAAAAAGAAAAGTAGGTCGAATCACGTGGTGAGGGTCACGGCAGTTTTTTCCATGAAAACATCTTTAGTTTTATTTCCTTTACTCCACTGCTGACCAAATTGAAACATAAAATCCGGAATGAACCTATGTGGTGAAATCTTTCACCGGACAGTGACCTGGATTCGAAAAGTCTGCTTGGGGTGTCACATTCCACACCCGGATGTGCTTGCACGAATTAGAGATGCACGTATCCCGTTTAATTACACGTATGAGGAGATTGTCACCAGTATGTATCACCACCCAGCCTCATTAATCACTTCCTTCAAAGAAACTTGAGGAATTACAACTATCCTCCCTAGTTTGTTGGTTGGACTGTTGGTTTGTTTTGATTAGCTGGTATCGTGCGCAATATAGAGACAGTTGAGGTTAACATTTTTATTTTAGAGAGCATATCGTTCTTTGACACACAGTTGGCTCCACTCATTTTGTGAATTTGTAATGCGTTTGTGTTAGTGCCCTTAAACAGCAAGTTCAATCTGAAATAAACTTAGGCTATGTCCGTATTATCGGACACCTGTTAAAGTTAACACCCCCGGTGTTAGAGGACTACACTTTTCACTGGTGTTAAAAATTTGGGTGTTATTTGGTGTTACTTTCAATACCCTCCAGTGCACTATAACACTTACAGGTGTTCAAAGTAACACCAGAGGTGTTAAAGTAACACCCTATATGGTGTAGTCATCTAATAACACTAAAAAGGTTAATTTTAGCACCACAGTTTTTACAGTGTTGACTGTGGCTTAAACCCGAAATTGATTCAGCCCCTACCACAGAATCGTGTGTATACTTCTAGCCACAGCCAAGTAATTCGGACACAGTCTTAGTCTTGATCAGTTAACATTCTCTTATGACCTGACACCAGAGAAACATATTACATTATATCACGCAGTTAATGAATTCAGACAAATTTTACGGCAGTAACAATAGGGTTATAGAGGACATGACGGGCAAAGGCATTTCGGGAAGCGTACCATATCCGTGGAGGCGCGAGCATTTTCGAATCCAGGTATTTCTATTGGCAATTTCATGCACGCAAGAACGGTGAGAGACTTCGAAGGAGCGCGCGTTTCCCGGCGCTTGCATCACTGTAAATTGAAAGCTGACAGTCAAAAATCACATGACTGAAAATCTTCTAAATGGAATTTATTCCTGGTATATTATATTCTCAATAAAACTGACATAACTGCGTTGTTTGAGTAAACAAACAAACACAATCTGACACTTCATCTAATTTGAGTAAAAAGCATGGAAATTCTTATGTTCTCAACTCGTCAAACTTTGGGATTACAAGTACGTCACTGGGATTTCGGATTGATGTATTCCTTGCCAATTACAACAAATTCTTATTTGCTGAAAATCTGTCTTTTACCATGATCCTTTGGAAGTGAGTATTTATTTTCATTTGCTGTATATTCTAACATCGCAAAATATACGTTCAATTTGATTAGAATATACAAGGTTACACAAATCAGGACACCACAAAAATATCATGTTACTCATTTATAGTGTGTTTGTTATCAAACTAAAAATGGAATTCAGGTTTCTATGATTGAAACGCAGCACTGGAAGGAAGGTTCCCTCAGCACCGGTATTTATAGGTTTCCCACAGTCGGTAGTTTCCGATGACAACATGAGTGGTTTATTTTAATCATGAATATTCAGACATTTAACCAATCAACTAAACACTTCTAACAATGTGACTTCTGTTAACACACAAATGAGTTCTAATTCTTGACCAGGCGCACCTTAAATAACACACAGGCGAAGTCGCCTGCACATTTTACAAAATAGATGGAGTTCAAATTAAGATGAATGCAGGATTGCAGAGGTGCATTCGATTTCGCGTATACATGAATGTCAATATACTAAACCAGTGCAAACACAGGAAAACTGAACGCTGACTTTATATTACTGAAGGCACTCTCCTTGAAATAGAATTTTTTATTTGTTAAATTGAAACAGGGATTTGAATGTTCGTTCTATTTTGCTCGAGAACGAATGCTGCTCTTACTAATTCATTTACACATTTCCCGAAATTGGCCGGGAAAACCTATATTTAGTTTGCATGATTATTCTTCTAGATCCTCGTAGTTCACCTGAAATGCCACGTTGTCAAGATTTGCAGAATTCAAGTCTCATAAAAACCATCCATTATGTTTCGGACCCTATTAATTTTGCTTGATCCTATTAATTTTGCTTGATTCAATTTTGCAATTTGATAAGTAAAATGACGATGCATGCATTAACACGAGGTACCCGTATCCATTCTCCCCTCTGTACAGGAACATTCATCCTATTTATTTCAACCTGCCTTATTTATTGAGCAACAATCCAACGTTTGGGAGAGTAGTCCCACATAGGAAGGCTCCTCATCTGCGAGACATCTGATAAAAACTCCATAGCAAGCCGTCGGAGATGGAACAGTCACCGGGTTCTGCAAAGATGGAACAGCCGTTGGTTTCAGCAAAGACTCCCATAGCAGTTGTTGGCATTGGTGAGTGTAGTTAATAAAATTCAACGTCGTTTCAAAAACTAGCAGTGAAAACCTTATAGACTGCAAAATTCGTCTCATTAATCAGAGTAGTTTAAGAGACAACTGATTTCACAAATTTCTGTTAAGCTTGTGGAAACGACTATCTAAAAAAATCTTGACTTGAAACGTTTTCTCTTTGTTGTAGTTTCCCCAGCCAAATTGGCAAACATAAAATCTTCCTGACTTTCCTGTTGCAATGTTTCTTCAATATGCAATCTTCTGCCTTTTTGAGAGCTGATATCTTCAGGAGGCATTGTGTAACTTCCAATATCCAATAATAATTGAATTCCCGGGTCAACACGTCCTTGTGCACTTGACACGTCCGCGCTAACCTTGACCAACGCGTTGGGCGAATCTGGCCTACTTCGTGGCTGCACTCTATTCACGATTGTATAGACCGTGCGCTATAATGTTAAGCCTTATGCATGTGTTGCGCAGTAATATTCACTACGCGTACGTACTCACCCATACGTGAATGCACTGCGCTACCTACATACACATGTACACGTACGTGACGTGTACATGTACCGTACGGGGTTGGCGGCACTAGGATAGCACACGGTGGCTCTTTTGCCGTGGGCTGCGCCCGTGCTTCCGGCCCGATAATCTCCCGTCGAAACAAGGCTACGTGCGCGCTGAACGTACACACACTGGATATTGTGATTTCCCACAAAATTTTGCCATCTCTGTGCTTCCTTCTACAAATTGTGTGAAAGGCATTAGCCCAACTCCCTGTAAGGGCAGCGGGGATGAGTGGCATCTCAAAGGAGACCTCAACAGGGTTCCTGTAGAAATCTGTCAGCCAAATTCCATAACTTCAACAGGACTTTCCGAGTCCAAAATAAGAATATTTCCATGACATTAAACATCATTTCGGAGAGAAATTGTTTGGTATTACCAAACTGTCGTAGCCATTACTGTATAGACTACCGAGGATAGCTTGCGAATTTATTATTTATAAAGGAGGCCTATCAAAAATAACCCTTGCGTGATTTTGATTTCCGTAACTTTTTAATTACTGTTTTCCTCTGCCAAATTTTCCATGTCTTTTCTATGACTTTCCAGGACAACCTTTTGCCAGTTTTTCAGTGACCGTGAAAACTCTGGTGGTTCATTGGGTCATATTGTTAGTTTTTATACTTCCGTGTTTTATTAAAAATTTAGATCAGATGAATAAAATCTGTTTTTTCTTTAAAACATACTGAAAGCTTGACGCTCAAGAAAAACAGTGCAAAAGGAAAACACGAATTCCATCAAAAACCTCGGTCTGTGTTATGTCCAAAAACATTCCTGCCACGAATTTTTCTATATAAAATGTACATCAGTTGCAATATTGATTCAACTTAATTACCACGTGTCCGTCTCAGAAAACACACAAAATAATAAAAAGGCAAGGACAGGTCATTCGATAAAACATTAAAGAGAAGAGTTTCAAGTATGTTTTCAATGTTCTTCTATTAATTTTTAGCAATTTAAGCCCGACTGATTTGTTGAAATTGCTGAAAGAAAAAATTCAAACTCTTAATATGATTTTTAAATTATGATTTTCTGCCTTTAATTGCAGGATGCCGAATGCCTGGAGGTGTCAACTCCCCTAAAGAATTCTGGGATGCCTTGGTTCGGGGTGACGACATGATCAGCGAGGTTCCTCCGGACAGATGGTCTTTAGAATCATTCCATGATCCTGATCAATCCAACCATAGTAAGATGGTGACAAGACGATGTGGCTTCATCCATGACATCGACAAGTTTGACAACACTTTTTTCAAGATTTCACCTCGAGAGGCAAGCTCCATGGACCCCCAGCAGCGCCACATCCTCGAGGTCACCTACGAAGCATTTGAAGACGCGGGAATCATCCCAAACACTCTCCAAGAATCCTGTGGTGTGTACATCGGTGTTGGCATGATGGATTATCCCATTATGCTAATGGATACCTCACTCACAAACCCCTACACTCACACTGGTGTGGCTCACTCTGCGGTCGCAAACCGCATCTCTTACGCCTTCGACCTCCGAGGCCCCTCTTACGTCATAGACACTGCCTGCGCGTCATCTATGACTGCCATGCACAGTGCCTGTAATGCAATCTGGGATGGCGAGTGCACCATTGCTGTTGCAGGAGGCTGCAACAGTCTAATCATCCCTGAGGTTACTGTTGGTTTCAGCGCTTTGGGCGTCTTATCACCTGAGGGAAAGTGCTGTCCATTTTCTGATACCGCCAAGGGCTACGTAAGAAGTGAAGGATGGGGTGTCTTCATCCTTAAGCCACTTGACTTGGCACAAGCCGACCATGACCACATCTACTCTATCATCCGTGGTAGTGCCATTGCTGCAAATGGTTTCAGCAAGAGTCTTACTATGCCATCAGCACCAGCCCAAGAGATGGTGATGAAGAATGCCTATGAACGCTCAGGAGTGCCGCTGTCTTTTGTGAGGTACGTTGAGGCACATGGGACGGGCACACCTGTGGGCGATCCCATCGAAGCTGGTGCTATTGGACGAACCTTTGGCCACCAAAAAGACACTCCAATCAAAATAGGATCCGTGAAGAGCAACTTTGGCCACAATGAGTGCGCTGCTGGGATCACGGCTGCCATCAAAGTGGCTCTCATGTTAGAGAAGAATATGCTGGTGCCCACCATAAACTTTTCGAACGCCAACCCCAACATTGACCTACAACAACTCAACCTTCAAGTCCAGACAAAACTGGAGCCGCTGGACACAAAGCCAGATGACGACTACACTGTGGGCCTCAACAGCTTCGGCTTCGCCGGAGCAGTTGCTCACATGATCTTCCAGAAGAGACCAAAAGCAAGACAGGTAACACTGAGAGAATCAGTGGGCTGGAAGTTTGGTGATGACAAAGTTGGTAGGCCAATTATCCTGCCACTTTCTGCAAAATCAGGAGAAGCTCTGAAGGATCTTGCAAAGAAGTGGCTGGAATTTGAATCTGACAACGATGCCCTCAGCGTGACATCATGGCAGGCAACACGCAGAGAACATCATTCTTACCGGATGGCTGTCATCGCTGACTCTGCTACATCTTGCAGACAGAGCCTAGAGGGGTTTCTTGAAGGTGCTGGATCTGAATCTGTAGTTACTGGCACAGCTTCTCAAGAAAAACCAAAGGTCTGTTTCGTTTTCCCTGGCCAAGGTCAGCAGTGGGAGGATATGGGCCGGAAACTATACATAGCTGAGAGCGTGTTCCGGGACACTGTTAACACCTGTGACAAAATCTTCAAGAAGATGTCTGGGTGGTCTCTACTGGAATGTTGTGGATTGTTCAACAGCCATTCTATTAATCTCGACGATTCACCGTACACGTCGGTAGAAAATGCCCTCAATCAAGTCGAAGTCATCCAACCTGCCATCATGTTCATTCAGGTGGCACTCTTCCATCTCTGGCGACATTGGGGAGTGCGACCTGATGTTGTGGTAGGACACAGCCTCGGCGAGATCTCTGCAGCTTACGCCAGTGGTGGACTGACCCTAGAGGAAGCTGTAGCCGTCATTTATCACAGAAGCCACGAGCAAGCCAAGCAAGAGGGCACTGGTAGAATGGCTGCCCTACGAGCCACAAGGGAACAAGCAGAGAAGATCTGTCAAGAACACCAGAATCTCTACATAGCAGCAGTCAATGCACCTGGCGCAATTACTCTCGCTGGCAACCGAGATGTCATTGCCAGTGTAGTTGAACAAAATCCTGGAAAGGCTAAGCAACTCCGAGTAACTTGTGCCTTTCATACTCCAGAGATGGATCCAATCAAGGAGCCATTCACTAAGGCCATGGAAGGTGTTGTCAAGAGTGAACCCGGCCATAGAGATGTTCCTTACTACTCCACTGTGACAGGTGAATACTATGATGGAAGTTTTGGCACTGATTACTGGTGGAAAAACATCCGAGGTGCTGTACTCTTCCAGCCTGCCATAGAAGCTGTTCTGCAGGAGACAAGGGCCAATGTCTTCCTTGAAATTGCTGCCTCAAATACACTGCTGTCTTCTGTGAAACAGATCGCACGTGGTTTGGATCCCAAGCACCCTCCTGTTACTATCAACTCCAGCCTGCGGAGCAAAGACGATCTGAAAAGTATCCAGAGAGCAGTGGGAACCCTGTATGCAAATGGGACTGAATTAGACTGGGCCGCAGTAACTCATGAATCGGCTGAGTGGACGCCGGTACCTACATATCCATGGCAACACCAGTCTTTTTGGTTGGAGACAGAGGAGAGACAGAAGCGTCGCCTTGGTTTGGATGACCGCACATTCAAAGGGCAAAATGGCAACCTCACATTGGAGATGTTCCCCTTCTTTGCTGATCACGTGATAGGCAACCGCATTGTCTTCCCTGGTGCTGGCTACATGGAGTACATGGCACAGATGGCTTTCGAGGAGACTGAAAAACCAGCTCTCAAAAACATCAATTTCACCCGTGTCCTGCCTTGGCCTGAAGACACAGACTCCAAGAAATGCACCGTGAAGCTTGGGCTGGTGAAAGATGGAGCAGGGCTGCAAGTCACCTGTGAAGGCAACCCGCACAGCAATGCTAAGATAGATGTCTCCAGGAAAACGGATGTGGAAGAAAGTCTTCCTCTTGAGAAGATAACAGAACGGTGCTCAACTGAGGTAACAAGTGAGGACTTTTACGCCAGGCTCCAAGACGTGGGTCTTTCCTATGGGCCTGCCTTCCAGATGGTGAATAAGATGTTTCTTGGTGATGGCGAGGCACTTGCCGTACTGCATGCTGCTCCTGACAACAAACAGAGAATCCAAGTGGCTCATCTGGACGCAACTTTCCAACTCGCTTTGTCTGCCATGGGCTCAAACAGCGGCATGTACCTTCCTGTACACATCGACTCCCTTGAGATGTCCAGAGAGGCCATTCCATCTGGAGAACCCATTCTTGCCTACACCAGAATCATCGACTGCGACAGTATGATCCTCACAGCAGATATCACCATGGCTACTGAACAAGGTAAACTCTTAGCAACATTGAAGGGGTTCCAGGCACAGAACTTCAATGGAAATCACTCAGATGTTCCAATTGAATCTTGCATCTACACTACCCAGTGGCAACCAGCCTCAGCAAAGACTCTGCCAACGTCAATCGTCAAAGACGTTTTTGAAGAGAGCAATCTTCGTCAGACATATGGGGATGAGATGGATGCCATTGATCGAGCAGAAGATGTTCTTGATGATGTTGAGGGCGTCTGCGTCTCTTACATCCGACACGCCCTTGATACAGTGCCACCTAAGGAAAGGGCACAGGGTAAGAGCTACACTAAGTACATCAATCGGTTTAAAACCATTGCCAAGAATGCAAGCAGCAAAGTCGTTGGGTATCAAGAAATTCCTGCAGTCTTGGAGAAGATCATCCAGCACGTTCCTGAGCTGGACTCAGAGGTGAACTTGATCAAGAGTCTCGGTGAAGCCTTGCCTGACACTCTTCGTGACCCGCAGGTTGCCGTTCCCCTCATGTTTTGTCCTGAGGGGCTGGACCGTTACTTCTATGACTCACTCAGCACAAGAATCTACTACAAAGCTGGAGCTGAAGCAGTAGTCAGGGCTGTTCGAGAAGCTGCCAAGCACAAAAAGGTAGTCCGTGTCCTGGAGCTTGGGGCTCGGATTGGAGGTTTGACTCGCTTCATTGTTGATCCACTGAAGGATTTGGGAACTGAAAAGAAAATGGAGTATGTCTTCACTGATGTGAGTGCCACCTTCTTCCAGCAAGCCCAGGGGAACCTCCAGGAGTTTCCCTTCATCCAGTACAAACAGCTAGACATTGAAAAAGACATCAGAGACCAAGCGTTTGTTCCTGGCAGCTTCGATGTTGTAATATGTCTCGATACCCTGCACGCAGCTGTTGATGTTCAAAGAAGTACAGCCTTCATGACAAACCTACTCAGTACAGATGGGTTGATGTTTATTATAGAGGGAACCAACACACACTACCTGACTGAACTGTGGTTTGGGGCTCTTGATGTATGTTGGGTCTTTGATGATTTTCGTAAGGAGCGATGCTGGCTGAATCACCAAGGCTGGTTGGTAACCATGGAGAAAGTTGGTCTCAGAGAAATCTCATCAGCATCCTCGCCAAACGAATTCTTCCACTCTGTGTTTGTGGGAAGAAAGCCTTCCGTGACTGAAGAAAATCACCGAAGATACATCCATCAAGAGGGGCTACTCATAATTCGCGATGGCAACAACAGATTCTCATCAGAATTTCTTCCTCACTTTCATGGCGAGGTCCAGATCATCAACTTCTCTGAGGCAAAATCTCTGGATCGTACATTCAGCGAGCACGAAGACAGCCCAATGGAGGTGATGTACATCTACAGCGAAGAAGACGCCGAGCTCCATGCTCTCTTGAAACTTTTCCAGGCAGTGGAGTCGTACCCCGACGCTGTGAAGAAAATTTGGGTGGTGACCAAGGGAGGTAATATGGACTCCTCTCGTGTAAATGGATCTCTGGCTGTTGGCCTAACCAGGGCTGTCAGCAATCAGATTCCAGGTGTGTCAATTTTCTCAGTGGATTTTGACCCACAAAGTTCTCTTCCAGAAAATGTCCAAGAGATGCTGAAGCTGATGAATGATCCTAATCTCGGGGAAAGAGAGCTTGTGATCCGTAAGAAGGAACGGCTTGTTCCACGAGTAATGCATCAAGATCTGAACACAAGCAACAAGATCCAGTCCACGAGATGGCGTGTGGAGCAGGATTTACGAGGTCAAGTAGGTAAAGGTGCTTCCATCGATGATCTTAATTTTCACAATGTCTGTGATTTTGAAGTCCCACCAGGCCACATGAAAATTAGAGTCAAGGCAGCTCCTCTCAACTTCAAAGATGTCATGATGGCACTTGGTCTTCTTGAAGGATTAGAAAGTGAGGCACACCCATCCTTTGGTCTGGAGTGTGCTGGAGTTGTAGAAGAAGTTGCACCTGGGGCACAGGGTTTGAAAGTTGGTGATGAAGTCATAGCATTTGGGAAAAGCTGTTTTGGTTCTCATGCCATCTGTGATGCCAGACTGACTGTCTTGAAACCGGAAAATCTCAGCTTCGTAGACAGTTCCAGTATGGGTGTGGTGTTTGTGACTGCCTATCTTTGCCTCGTCGAGCGAGCCAATCTGCAGAGGGATGAGACCGTCTTGATTCATTCAGCCTGTGGTGGAGTTGGTCTAGCAGCTATCCAGATTGCTAAAATGATAGGTGCCCGGATTATCTGCACAGCTGGTACAGAGGAGAAGAGGGCCTACCTACAGAAGGAGCTTGGTGTCGACATGGTTAGTGACTCAAGGTCATCTCAATTTTATGATGACGTCATGAAATGGACCAATGATGAGGGAGTGGACGTGGTCTTAAACTCTCTGTCTGGCAAGCTGCTTCAAACAGGTATATCCCTGCTTGGTCCAGGTGGAAGGTTCTGTGAGATCGGTAAGAGGGACATTCTGCAGAGTTCCAACCTCCCCATGGGATTCTTCCTGGAGAACAAGGTCTTTCATTCCTGCCAAGTAGATGTCTTAATGAAGCAGCGTCCAGCAACAGTTCAGAAAATCATGCGGAAGGTTGTCTGCCTGTTTGAGAACGAGAAGCTGAAGCCCATTCCAGTCACAGTCCATCCCATCAAGGAACTTAAGGAAACATTCCGGATGATGTCTAAGGGCTCTCACATTGGCAAGATCGCCTTTGAAGTACCTGAAGATTTCCAGCCACCAGAATTACAGCCCTCACTGCACCTGTTCAGGTCCAGTGCCACCTACATTATCACTGGTGGGTTTGGTGGCATTGGGCAAGCTCTCTCCAGATGGCTTTGTCAGAATGGTGCCAAGAGCATTGTTCTTGTCTCGCGAAGGGGGGCTCAGACAGCAGCTGCGAGGAGGACAGTGAACTACCTGAAGCGCAACAAAGTTAACCTTTACGAGTTCTCTCTTGATATTTCAAGCAAAAAGAGCGTTGCGTCAATGTTGGAGAAGCTGCGAGATAACAAGAGAGTCCCTAAAGTCAGAGGTATCTTCCACCTGGCAGGTGTCATTGAAGAGGAAAATTTGTCAGAGATAACATTTGACCAGTTGTCCCGCATTCTGGGTGCCAAGGCAAAGGGAGCCAGAATCCTCCATGAGCTGACTCAAGAGGACCAACTTGACATCTTCTTCATGCTGTCTTCGATTTCCACTACCTGGGGACATCAAGCACAGCCCGTCTATTGCGCCGCTAACGCCTACCTTGACGCCTTGGCTGAGAAGCGACACAGCAACGGCTTACCTGCACTCTCAGTGCAGCTGGCACCCGTCAGAGGAGCTGGGTACCTGGAGGACAAGGGACAGACAGTTAAGGTGCTAGCCATGAAGGGAAACCACCAGCTCTATGTTGATGAGTTCCTTGCAGTGCTGAGTCATCTTCTGCCACACAGGGATCTGCCGTGTGTCTGCCTTGCAAACCAGGTGAGTCCTTCATAACATAAGCTTTTCATTTTTTTACAGCTATTTGGGTTCAGCGACAATATGAGACAAAAAAAAATAAACCATGTGTGATAAAAAAACAAAAATGCTCAATTTCAATCGATGAAAATTAAGTTTCATTAAAACCTTAAACGAATATTTCAAGAAATAAAAAGGATTTTACATCCTTGAACTCTTCAGCTTAATTATCTTGCCTTTCTGCAAAGAACTTGCAAAAATTTAGAACTCCTCTTAATTTCTCAGAAAAGCAGCAGAAATAAAAAAAAACCTTCCTATAGGAAGCATCTGACATTATGCGATTGTTCCTTTTAGATATTGTGCATGTTATGCATTATTTGCGATTTTGCATCACAAAATACACCTGAACACACTGCCTGAATATGCATTAAACCCGTTGCTTCTTTATCAGGCAAATATTTGAACACACTATACAAAGTTCCCCATGACGCACGTATTAAATTTACTTAATGTTATCTTCAACTTCATTTATCCGCCTTCAGGACTGGGGAGCAACACAGCAATTCTGCCACAAGAACATGCTGAAATTCCACCACTTGGCAGCACACAATTCCAAATCATCCGGTGGGGAGGCTCGTTGCCTTGACGCCGCAGACCTGGAAGCCAGTGTAAAATCCAAGATGGCAGAACTTCTCTGCATGCCTGAAGAATCCATTGACGTCACTCAGCCCATGGTGAACTATGGCGTGGACTCTCTGGTTGCTTTGGAAATGGTAAACTGGGCGACCAATCAGCTGGGAGTTACCATTTCCCAATTGGACATCTTGGGTGGTATAACTACAGCCGCTCTATTGGAGAAGGCTGTGGAGGCAAACTAAATCCGCAAAAGACAAAAACAAAGGCTTAACGCAGGAAATGGATCAAGAAACTGCCGATTGCATATTCTTTCGCGTCGTGTCTTTTGTGACGTATTTTATTATTTATAGAACGTGTAATATAAATCACAAATTTATTGGAAACGATTTTTAGAATTTATCTTCTGAAATTTAACTTGTTTAGAAGCAAACACTTTGTTTTCAAAAGAGGAGTTTTCACAAGAATTGAATATTTTCACAAACTCGACTCACTTTTTGACAGCATAACTTGTAAGAAGTGGTTGAAAACTGATGTTTGAGTTGAAATTCTGCGATATTTATACACCGTGTTGAAACACAAATTGAACTGTGTGGTTGTTTTAATGTTTTTGTTGTGTTGTGCCAAACTGAGACCAGTTACTCGTGTGAAAAGATGTGTTTTTTAAACTATGCTTAAACTAATAACTATTTGTTTATACAGGAGTATTTAAATGATGTTTTTATGTACTGCAAGAGAGAAAGGTTAAATGCAAAGAGCTTACAGTAAACATGTACATGATTGACAGCAGATAAAAACTGCATTATAGAAGATGCACAAATATGACAAAAGAAGCCAACTCAAATAAAATCTGTCATTTTCATCCTTTAAAGCTCTATGTAACTGTATGGGACGCGGTCTTTCATAGGGAGCCCTACCAAAAATTGAATTTGCTAACGACTAGAACAGGTTTCAGCGTTACTGTTTAAAAAAGGACACCTAACAAATCTTGGCAACAATAGGGAATCTGCCTTGAAATATTTCTCAAACCGTTTTACACAATATGACATTTCTCTTGGTATTTTATACTAACACTGTACTGAGTAACAACCAAAGTAACAACACTTCCTTTCATGAGAAGATAGAGGAGATTGAAAGTTAGAAATATGTTTGAAATTTTAAAACTACTCTGTTATTTCTTAAATTGTATTTATATTTACAGCATTTTGGATAGCGCATTAAAAAAGGGTTTGCTGTGTAGTGTAGAAATCTAAACTAATGGTGCGCTTTATTCACAAAATGAATATTGACCTCGGAGGGCTAAGAGGCTCTCCTAAGGCTGAATATGGAGAATCCCGCTTGTGATTAAGGCCGAGTGGCCACTTGCGCGTTACGTGTTAAACATGAGCTTGTTGGGTACTTCATCAAGGCAAGGTCTTTCGGGAACAAAGCACCTGCGTACAAGTGCTCATCGGATCGGCACACTGCTGATACAACAGTGTGCAAAACAGTCTCGCACGGGCTTCAGTTTGGGCAAGCGCTGGTTGGAATGCCAAGCTTATAATTACAGTGGCCTATTGTGAATGCTACGCCATTTGAACGAATGGAAACACACACAGCGATCACAGGGTTATTATAGGCGGTGAGAGAAATGCATGTTGGGCAGGTTTTCCAATGGGAAATGGTGCGAGGACCACTTTCTTGCTCTTTACGCACACAGTTCAGAGAGCGGGCATGTAGACGTCTATACTGCAGTGTAGACTCATTTTTATGAATTCAAATGTCAGGAAACTTAATATTCATGAACAAAACTTGCAGTGGCTACACTTGTGATTTTAATAACTATCCATATGATTTCAAGTCGGGGTTGTTGGTTTTCAGTTTCGATTAGCCGAGAACACTCACTCAAGCTTCTTGACAGTTCGTGTGGTGTGGCGCATTGGTGCTTGTAATAAAGCTGATGCGGCTTTGTAAATTTCTGACTGAAATATTTTACTGTATTTTGTCAAAAGCCTGGCCCCATGCTCTAAGCGAGAATAATGCAAAATCACTTCTATGAAAATGTAAGGTACAATACACGAAACGTTTGCACACCTGTATCAAATATGATAATGTATATAAAATTTTCCAGAAGCCTGACATCGTAGAGAACTTTTTTCCTGAATATATTAAGTGACTTTGATACATTTTGCAGGATTCTTAACTTCGTGCTGAACGTCCAGTTTTTTCACAATAAACGTTTTTGGACTCGCCGGACTGCTGTTTCTAACAATCAGGCGTAAAGTAGTTCACAAATAGAAAAGATACAAAGTTGAAGAGCACGTGATTTGTAGATCGGTCATGAGACATTCCTACTGACCTGGCACGTACACGTACCCGTGTCCTCTTGGAAAGGACCCGTGACACCCAAATTACGGAACGCAGTAACGAATGCGGCTGTAGTGTGCGTGCAGCAAAGCAAAATTCCGTCGCGAGTGTGCTTGCTTCGGCAGACAAAACTCTGTGCTCGTGTGAGTTAAAAATATGAAAGTGAATATAAAGAACGAACATTATAGGAATCAAAATCCCCTGTAATGGCACCAGTTTTTTTATAGTTTCTGCCTGCCAATTTTGGAAAATGTGCTATTTAATTAGTCAAATAAAAATTCGATTCAGGGTTGATTTTGAAAACGACTTAACACTTGGTTTCATTTTCGCAATGACAAGCATTCGACTTCGTATCGTGGTTATCGATAACCGATTCACAGGTTAAATATTTGTCTCTATCCAGTGCCAGGAGTCGACCACAGCCCCTGTGCGGTTCGATATCCGGGGACCAATAATTCCAATTTTGGTCCATAAAGAAGGACTCTACAAAAAAACAACGTACAGTCGCGAAACCTTTATAACAAGGTCATTGTTTGAGAATAAAATTCTGTGGAAGAAATAGAAAATACAAGGACTTCGGGACCCAAAGTTTCTCAATTCAAAACCAGGATGTTGCATTTATAATACTCTTATTATTGGCGTTCGACTGTAGGTGTAGGTCGACTTCATTTCAACGGGCAAACCCTGACCCGGCGTGCGGTTCTCGGGACGGACGCAACTTGATGGGCAAACAATTCACTTCACAAACAGTGCAGTGAATGCCGGGGGCTGTTTTTGATTCTGGGGAACGCGGACTTTAACTTTCGTAAGGGCAATATTTCTCCACAAGTATGACGTCAACACTAACGCCATTCGGTGGGACGAGTTAAATACGCAGTACATTTCTTTTCATGGGCTCGCTTTTATTAAAAAAAAAACAAACAAAGAACACAAAAAAGGTGGGACGTTGGTTTGAGATCCTGGTCTATTGTCCGTGCCCTCTTGTCCATTAGTTCAGGGCTAGAGCCGGATAGGGTGTGACCTGGCTCACTTTTCGAATCACAGAAGTTCACATCGTCCCACTGTTGTTATCGCTGAGCCATGCAGAGTTTGGTTAAGGGACTACTTTTATACGAATTTCAGGAATAACATTATTGTAACAAAATCCACTCAAAGGAAACTCCACATTTCGGCGAATTCGCACTGAGTTTAGATAGGACCATCCTTTGTTTTGTGCTTCGGAAGTTCGTTAAGCAATGCAGGTTTCTAATTAATGAGCATAATATAGTCAGTGTGGTTTTGGTAATTTTAGGAGTGTGGTCCCTACATCCGGCTGGGAGCCGACGGACAGGGTCACCAGTGTAGTAAGTTTGACCACCACCATGATGAGATTGTAACATCATCGTCAACCAATCACAGCGAATATGATCACGTGTTCTCGGTAAATTGCCCGTTCTAATTGGTTACGTCGCGTTGTGTTAGGGCCTCTGGCATTCGTGAGACTTTATAAGAAATGTGAAAAGTGCCAAAAAGCACAGAAAATGCAACATTTTACCGTGGGAAAGCTAACACCGTTCTGAATGTTTCATTCTCGCCATAACAATCATAAAGAGCGTGGAGTTAATCGTCTGCTGGTTCCTGACAATTCAATTCTTCACAAGTTATAAAGGTAAAGTGAACTTTATATTTTCCTACATCTACTTTTCTAAAAACTGTAAATTTTTGGAAGACTATCCGTCATAATTGAGTTAGAAGCCTCTGAGCGGGACTACAAAAGTTCCACCCTAATTTCCTAAAATAACATCATCTCCATCTTGAGACAGTGTACCATGACGGAACGGCAATTTGGAATAATCGACAAAACACGCTAGATTCTAGCCCGCTCGTTTTGAATGAAAACCAAGGAATAGGATTTCAAGGCTTGTTCAAAGTCAAATTTAAACTGCTGAGGTTTAAACAAAATTCGAGTCTGTATGCCCAATGAAGAAGTCAGATATCCACGAGGAATGACTGCTCCAGAAGACCATTGTTTTCTGCAAGGATTGATTAAAAATAATAATAATAATCCGCATTACTTTCAATTTCTAAGATTTGAAACTGATGGATCGGGCACATGTTCGATAACATTTACCATTTGTTTCAATGAAATGTGGTACATAAATCTACGAAAATGATGCCGGCAAGATAAAATGTGATTTGAAAAAAATCGTATCAGTCAAAATTGTTGGGGCGGATATCGAAAACAATTTATTTACAGCCGATAAGACAGACTCAAAAATGAATGTAAGAATGTGGAGAGTTTCTACCCCTTTCATGGCCGCTATTCCTTAACTAACGTCTGGAATTTCCTTACAGAGATAAAATGAACAAGTTGAAATGTGACTTCAACTTTTTCATTTTTGTTTGAAGTCAATTTTTTGGTGCTTTTACCTGTGTGTAGTATGTACATGTATTTTGTAACCATGTGGCCAGTTTATGCACCCTGTGCAAGTCAGTTTTCTTTGTTTATGGACTCCCATATGCTTGTGCACATGTTTCAGCAGGAGGCTTAGGTAATTGCAGGGATTAAGGATTAGTGTGGCCTGCCTTCTTGGAAGTGGCCAGACCTTTTGTTTATTACCTCATTGATATTCACGAGTTTTGGCAGGTCTCAGCCTTACTGCACATGTTTGTTACTGAAGCTAGAAAAGTTTATGATGCAGATTGAGCAACTGTGGATGTGCAGAGTAGTACTTTGTGCATTGGATAATTTCTTTGTCGTCAACTTGTATTTATATGGTTTTTATTACTTTTCCTTTGACTTACAGGTAGTTAACGCTTGAGTTGAATTGATCTGTAACTTTTCTTAGGTGCTGTGTTGGTTTTTGTTGGTTCTTGGTTTTTTCTTTTCAGTTTGGGTTGGTCTTGTTTTAGACTGGTTAAGCCTTACCTTGATTCTGTTGCGGATTTACTTTGGTCTAGGATTGGTCTAATTTCTAAATTTAATTTTGGTCTTGGTCATATTTCTCCTACATTTTAGGTTTGGTTTCTACAATTCTCTGATTTTCGACCTAGTCTTTTTTTTTTTAGTTCTCCAGTTGCATTCCTTTTTGGGGGGATATTTTTTAGAAGAAATAAAAGATTTTGTTCTTGGAATCAAGTTTCAGCTTCCGTATCCCTATTCTTTTAGACTTCATGCAACTCCTCCCTTTTGATCCTTTTGAAAGTTTTTTTTGCGAGTTCCCCAAGTGTTTTATTTTCTTCAAGTCTCTTCTTTATTTTTTTTATTCTCATCTGAAGTGTGCCATTTTTCCCGTTACACATTCAAAGCGTAAAATCCACTTTTATGTGTGGATAATTTGCATAGAAGAAATTGGTATGCCATCACCGTTTGATAGCAGCCAGGCGAGCGAAATTAACGTTCTCTTTTTGGGTATTATGATAGGAGATTATTCTAAGCAAGCTACGTTACAAGTTGACGGTGACTACATTGTATTAACGACCAATTGTTAACAATGGAATAACAGTGACATTATTGTGATGAGAAAGGCCAGTTTAGACTCAGTGTGTCACACATGGGCGAGAAGTTTAAGGAATCAGGTTTTTCATCTTCACAAACTATCCCCCGGCACAATAAAGCACCTCAAGCACGCCTTCTTTTCGTTGACACAACCAATAATGATTTCACCAGTTGTAACGGTTTTTAATTCGGTTTTTGTGCGGGACCTCAAGTATACGGATGGAAAATTCGAGTGGACTGTTCAAAGTCCCCGAAACATGCTTGGGTGTCAGTGTACGATGTGCGCGCGGTATTACCAACTGTTTCTATATAATTTAATCGTGAAACTTAAGCTGTCGGTAACACAATTTTCACGAACTAGGCCCATATACACGCGTGTGTGTTAGTTCGTTGTGTCGCTGACATCATGTTGGCAATCCGAAGATACACTAAATGTATACGAGGTGGATTCCTTCAAATGGGGCCAAAACATTCAGTGTACCTCAATATTATGCAGACTCCATAAAGACTAATGAAAGCCATGTTTGATTCAATATTTCGTTCTTTATTCAGAACATCTTCAGGAATGAGATAAGCCATGCAGTTGTAACCTTATAACATGAGTCAGAGGGGGAGTAATTGGCCAATCAGAGAGTCTAAACAGTAAACAAAGAAAGCATCATCTTATAAACTAGTGGTAACAAGGTGTTAGCAGGCCAGCAGTAAAGTAACAAAGGAGAAGTGAGGTGTTGAATCATCCCATAAGCAGCGTTAGCCAAACAAAGCAAGCTCTTTAGAGGCCCTTAATCCAGTGTTTAGAGATGGCTTGTAGCGACTGACGGCTAAAGCTTCCTTAAATAACAATTCCAGCCAATGTGTAGAATAATCAATAACGCTAGTGTTGCTAAGTATCAATGACTGGTAGGTGGAAAATTGAAAATTGTCTTGTTTGCCCGTATCCAGAAGAATAGGAAGATTAAGTAGCCCCAGGATGTGGTGAAAGCCTTCACATGATGATATATGGTCAAAAATTACACTGTTGGGCCCAGTTGAGTGTTCCTTGATTCTGTTGGTTAGACATCTGTCAGTTTTACCAATGTAATCGTTGTTGCAACCTGGACATTTAAAGTGATATACAACCGAACTACGGTACTCTTTGGGAGTCAGGTCCTTAGTTGGCAGCATATTCATCACTTTCTTAGACTTCCAAATAATTATGATTTTGACATTCTTAGTTAGGTGTCGATTAATCTTGTTGATGTATCTATGGACTATGTTTTGGCCTACCTTTCCAGTGAAAGGTAACCATAACCAGATTTTGGCTATGTCCGCATCCTCATTTATTTGGGGTGAAACGGCTTTAGACAGGTTTTGGTGTAGTTTCTTAAAGATGCGGTTGACTGTATGCAGCGGAAACCCATTCCAGGACATGTATCGTTTAAGTGTGTTCAGTTCATGTTGAAGACGAGGTCCAGGAGTGCAGATCTTATGGGCTCTAGAAAATAAACTACGTATCCAGGAGATTTTTTGCTTCCAGGGGGTGAAGCTATCAAAGTGAACATACTGCCCAGTGTGTGTTTTCTTACGATAAATGCCCATTTCACAGGAGTTAAATTCAAGATCAAGAAAATGAACAGTGCTAGTTCCTTCAAATGATTCAAATGTAAATTGTAAATTCCGATGAAATGAATTGAGTGCTTTCAGGATTCTGTCAGAGTTTACAAGCTTAGCAAGGATAAGTGTGTCATCAACAAAGCGTGTGTAAAACTTGATAATACCTTCATCTTCAAGCTTAGGGATAATTGTTTCTTCTAGTTCGGTCATAAATATATTGGCTAAGACTGGTCCTAGTGGTGATCCCATGGAAACGCCATCAGTCTGTTGGTACAATTCATTATTACATGAGAATACAGTTTTGGTGCAAGTGTCCCTCAGTAGCTTGCGGAGGGTGTTCTTCTTTAAATCAGTGGATATCAGGTTTTTGTCATAGACTCGATGAAGGATTATGTCTATAGCCTTTGTGATAGGTGCATTTGTGAACAATGAAACAACATCAAAGGAAACAAATTTAAATCCATCAGTATGCAAGTGAGAAGGGATGTTCCTAATACGCTGAGCAGCATCGAAGGAATCTTTCAACACATAATCATTGGTAGTGAGTGGATTAAGAAGGTTGGCTAGAAATTTGGCAACAGAATAATATGCAGTACCATTCAGTGTGTTGTTGCTGTTATTGTTCTTGTTTCGAATCAATGGAAAACACCTGTTAAAGTATTCCGTGGTTTATACAACCGCCACATAGTTTTAGTGTGAACTTCAAGGCATTTGTAAATGGCCCCCCTTCCACACGTAGCAGAGGAAAAGTATTCTTGTAATAATGTATGCTTGTGCATATACTTTTGAATTCAGGAGGGAGTGCGGTTGGGTGAGACCTGAAAAAAACTAGCCCAACACTTAATTTGAAGGTGTTTCTCCATTTCGGAAGCAGTCCCTACTTTAATGCTTGAAGGTTTGCATGGTGGATCTACGATAGGTAGGAGGTTTGCGGAGACACCATGTGGATTATCTTTTTTGTGAGTGCGTGTGGTTCTGAAAAGAACCAGTACTCGACGATTCGGGCAGTGAGTGCTCTCTCCGGCCTGGTTCATACTTGCTGCGTTTGCACACACGCAGCCCGTAACGTGAACGCTTCGTGACGTTCATACTTTACCTTTTCTCAAGTCTCGGCTGCGTGTGCCTATCCGACAAACGTTACGCATACATTTGGTGCGTACGCACTATCCGTTATTTTTACCCACTGCGTGCAAGGGCGCGCATTTTCATTACGCACTGCGCTTCCGATCAGGCACTGCAGACATCTCAAGATAGACCTTCGCGCTGCGTACAGAGTGAAAACGCAGCGAGTATGAACCGGCCTTCAACTGGCCTTCCGTCGTCAGAAGACTGCTGGATTCCAACTTGAGTGATTCCAACCGAGTAAGGTGCGTGCTCGGTGAGGCGTGGGAGTCCAGGTTGGAGAAGACAATGACGATCCTATTGACATTGCTGATATTCAACGAACACTTTTCTACAATTGGAAAACGTGGTAAGCCTGGAAAAGACGATTATGCTGATTCTCCTGTCCATGATTCCCTCGACGATGAATGCGTGATACCTCACATTACAGAAGAATTTGTTCGAAAGCAAATATCATGTCAAATGTCTAACACATATTTTTAACCTCTCCATCACATGTGGGAGATATCCCAAAGACTGGAAACATGCTCTGGTGACACCAATTCACAAGGGAGGAGACAAACGTAGTGTGAGCAATTATCGTCCTATCTCTATACTGCCAATTGTCCCTATGATTTTGGAAAGGTGGGTGCACTCGTCAGTATACACGTATCTTGAAGAAAATAAACTCATTCCTAGTTGCCAGTCAGGATTTAGACCCTTGCACTCAACTGAACCCACCCTACATGATTTGACAAATAAGTGTTTCAAGGTTATGGAGCATGGAAAAGTTTCAGGTAGTGTATTTATAGATCTCAGTAAAGCATTTGATCGTGTTGACCATGAAATTCTTCTGGAAAAATTGAAAAGGCTTAACATGTCTACTTCACTAATCGGTTGGTTTAAATCATACCTAAGTGATCGTAGTCAGTCGGTAAATATTGAGGGTAAGATATCAAAGGCTCTGCCACTAACCGTTGGTGTCCCACGGGGTTCGATATTAGAACCGCTTTTATTCATTCTTTGCACAAGTGATCTGCCATCCTGCATCCCACCAAATTGTAACTTGTCTATGGGTCATTCCACGAAGTTCGGGCACAGTTTGTGACGGCGCGTTGTCCCTTGTTACATCAGTGAAAATAAACATCTTTTTTCCCTGCATGTGAATTCTAAATTGACATTGTTCTAAATCTTGCTAGGTTCTTGTAGTGGTGTGCTTCATCTTTGCTGAATAATATGAATAATATGTAATGAGAAAATAAAGAGAGCAATAAAAGTTACCGATGTAACAAGGGACGCCGTCACAAACTGTGCCCAAACTTCATGGAATGGCCCATGTGTATGCAGATGACTCCACTCTAAAGTGCAGCTCTTCCAATACTAATGAAATAGACAGGAATCTGAATGTAGCTCTTGACAGAATTCTACATTGGTGCTCAAGAAACAAACTTGAACTAAATATAAACAAAACCCAATGCATGCTCATTGGCGCAAGGCAGAAAACCGCCGATACAGAATTGAACCTCTACATTGCTGATAGCCTAATTGTCAAAAAAATTCTTGCAAATGCTTGGGAGGTATTATTGGCGAAACACTATGTTGGGACCCACATGTTGATTACGTAAGAAAAACAGTCTCATCTAAATTAGGTATGTTAAACAGAATCCGGAACTATGTTGGACAAGGTAGCCTGCACACACTTTTCATTAGCTTAGTTATGCCAACTTTAGAATACCTTTGCACGGTATGAGGAAGATACATGTACATGTCCACGATACCACTTTTAACAAATGTCTAAAAAGAGCTGCACGGATAACCCTCAAATGCATCTCTCTCACCCCCTCAGGGAATATGTTTGCTGCACTGAACTGGGTGCCATTTTCCGAGAGAGTTAGATCTAAAAAGACTGTTCTTGGTTTTTAAATGTCTAAACAAATTGGCTCCTATGTATATGACAAATCAATCTGTTTATTCCACTCACACAGATTCGTGAAACAAGATACTCAGTTAACATGGCACTTAAAGTCCCTTTAGCCAAAAAAGAATGACACGCTCAAAGTTTTGCGGTGAAAGGTGCCAAAATATGGAACAATTTCCCAGAGCAACTCAGAAGTATAGACTCCTTAGGGACATTCAAATCAGAACTACGGAAGGCCATGACCAATGCCGTGTAGTCCCAAATGCTGATCTAAGGAGTTGTTAATTGGTTGCCAATGTTCATTCGAGCCGGATCGGGAATTTCCCCGTGTTATTTTTCCCATAGGTTTTTTGCGGGGTTTTCGCCCATCCCGTGATCAGTATTTAATTAATGCCTTGATTATTTAAATGTTCACGTGTGTGATATTTTAGTGGTCTGTATTTGTAAATATTAATGTTTGTCGTATTTGTCAAATTTACTTTTCGTCGTGAGTTTCTAACAATCTTATTAATTTGTAATGATCGCAGGGCTCCGATGGAAACCAGTTTGTAACTGTTTGGGCATACCCTGGGTAAAGAAATGGAATAAAAAAATAAATAAATATTTCAAGTGGATCACATAACCTCGCAGCGACTTCAACTGCTGTGGACATTGAATTTCAATTTCAATAAACAAATTGCAGTAGACGGGATAGGCAGTGATGCAGGATCTATTATGAATATGCTTTCTTCTGATTCGGCTCGAAACACGCATTGAATAAACCGATGTAGTAAGCCCTGCCTACTGCGCACGAGCTCTTCTCCAAGGCCACACTGCGTGTTCCAGCCGCGCGCATCAACGCGTGTGCCCATGTCGGACTCTCTGTGCACGCATGTGTACATGAATCAAGGCTGTGATTGGTTAGAACACAAATGGGTGGAGCTTAATGAATCGATCTATCAGGCGCCAGCATGGAGGTGAAATCTGCCTAGGCGCATGCGTCGTTGCTTAGTTTGACTTTCTTACCGACAGGCGACCGTTTTCTTTAGTTTTTACGGTACTGTGTCGTTTATTTCGAACTGTGGAATATCATACACCTTTACAGTCACACTACAGTAAAATTTACGGATTTTTTTACAGTGTATACACAAACAGGATTATCAAAAGCTGTCGATACAAGTTAATGCTTTCAATTGATCTCTTCGTTTTCTGTCAAAACGAGTAGAACTGTATACAATTGGATCTCTTGTTAATATTTTCATCTTTGTTGTTGATATATTTTGCAGCATTATTCTTGAGGTCACGGGAAATACAATTCACCCGCAAAACTAATTTATTTGCAAAAGTTTTAACTCTAAAAGAGCTTGGGCCAAATTACGATATCATCACAGCGAATTTGTTTCAAGAGCTAAACTTTAAGGAGTGTTTCTAATAACTTTCTGAAGTTATTGACACCAGTTTTGTGAAAAATCAAACATATTTTACTCGTGCGGTGCAAATTTTCTTGAGACAGGTCAAACAAAAATGTACATTAATAATACTGTCCCCCAAGCCCCAAGCCCCAAAGCCAGCCCGCGAGCTCATCCTCAGTGGCCCTCAGATTTCCGCAGACCATAAAAACAAAACTATGGGCCAGACTGAGTTGACACTCCACAATTGTACTGCTACGGGTGTATCTTTACATAATTTATATACCATCTATAAAATGAAGAACAATGGGCACAGGACACTTGAGACCCGGAGGGTAGAATCCGTCCCCACCCCTGCCTAGATGTCAGTGAGACCGTCCAAAATTAAAATCCAGCTCTTTTAGTGTTAAAGTGATTGATAGAAGATGATTTCGATCTTTGTAAAACGCCATTCGGCAAACAGCTTAGATGACTTTAATTTGAATAGACCCGTTTTTCAACCGTTTTGACAAAAGTTTGAAATTGAAAGGTAAATGGGACCTGAAATTCGTCTTGCATGATGAACCAGATGAATTGGAGTGAAAATGTCTAAAAGCCAGGGAAACCTGAAGTTTTTATTGTGGAGTGTTTCGACAGCTTCCAGGTTATTTCCCTTTGAGAATAATCCTTTTTTTTTTTCAACTGTTTGCCGAAAATACGAAAAATTTACAATGGCAAATTGTACAAACAAGGCTTTGCAGCTCCATGGCTCTTGTTTGACCTAACACGTACAGATTGGGTAGAGACTGAGTTATGAATGCATGCGCAGAATGGAAAGACGCTGGTACTTATCATCAACGTCAGATGCATAAAACAGGAGCTACCCGCATTTGGGGGCCCCTGGAAATACTCAGCATTTACAGTGGTTTTTTGCTGATCTCAGCTCAACTCCTGATAACTAGCCAAGCCCGCGTCTTAAAATTAAATTCTTCATGAGAGTGTGCTCGAGGCTTGTTATCATAATCAAATCTAAATTGAAATATTCACTCACCGACAAAACGAGTCAACCTGCGGGGATTGTTCATTTCAAAATTTAGGTACCTGGGAGAAAGGATTCGAAAACTTTTGAAGAAGTGTAGGTCTGCCAGTCGCCAATGTCACATGACCAAAACGGGAGGAATCCCTCCCGTTCCGAAAAGAGCAATTTTCATTCATTTTGGGATTCTGTCCTCGTCAATAATCATAAATTGTTGCCGTTCTTAACAAACATTTACTCACATAGCCATAAAGAACGATTGAAAGGCAAGCATGCCTGGTTAAGATAATACTAAGGCATCAAAAGTGTAACAGTTCCTGCATAATTTCCACCTTTCTTTTTATTTGAAAACCAAAAAACAAAAACAAACAATCTTTACAATTTTAGACTAACCTCTCTAGCAATGACCCGTGTCTTTTAGACATAGGCCTCTACTTTTATCATTAAGCATGAAGTGATACACACGTGGCTGACGTGATAGTTACTGCATTACAATAAAGAAACAGGAATGGCCAATTCAATTGAAAGAAAATCGATAAAAGACAATTTGGGCACTTCACAATTTCTGAACGCGCGTTTGGTTGACAGATTTCTTGCACTGTGATTGGCCAACGCGCTGTAAACTCTTGCAGGTGCACTATTGTGAAACGCCCGTATTGAAAAATGTCTTTTCATGAAGGGTCCGTCGGTATCATATTGGTCGGTTACCGATATAAATCGATAATCGATATAGGCATACATGTGTAGGAATCCATCGATATATTCAATATATCCAGTTTTCCCCGTGTACAGTAAACTCTCGTTGACTCAAACTCGGATATAAACTCAGATCTCAGTTTTCCCCGATGAGATTAAACAACTCTGTAACTTCAAGGAACCACAGGCCTCCGTTTGACCAAAACGAAAAAAACCCTTTTTCGTCAGTACTCTCCAACGCACTTTGTCTTTTGACGCAGCGACACAGGCTGCTCTTCACACTGTACACTAGCATTGTAATTGGACAAGTCGCCTGACCGTCTACTGCTGTCCAGCAATAGGGTTTTTTTTTGTGATGACCACACAGGAAAACTGGCTGTCGAATTAGACTCATCGCTGTCGCCGGTTGCAGATGCAATCTGCAGTTCGGGAGAGGCAGGTCACGCTCATACCGATGCAAAACGACAAAAAATTATACAACCTGTTTGACTCTTTCACTGTAATGAGTAAATAGCTTCAGAAAGGACAGATGTAACAATTACAAAAAAGTCATTCAGACTGAAAAATAAACTATAACTGTACAATTACTCAAAAAAGTCTATTTCAACATTTCGACAGGCAAATGAGGCCGCGACTTCAAGCGCACGGCAGAAACAATGGTTCCAACTGTCATGAAAAATTCTGGAAAAGTCATCAAACTTTGTTTTGAGTTTCCTAAGCGGCTAAAGATAACACGCAGACATGTGAATATTCGTTGCCATGAAAAGTTGGCTTTCATAAGCCAACAGGAATATTCATTACGCACTGTGCGCGTCCATGTCTGGGACTTTTCAACCCGTGAGAAAATTTAATTTTGCTCTTCCAGGGCCCCTGAGAGAGCAGTTCTTCCATAACTGATGGGGCTACCCTGGTAAAATAAAATGAAATAAATAAATAAATAAGGTGCAAAGATTTGCTTCCGGTGATTCTTGGGTGGCGATGCCTTGACCTTAATGGTGAAATGGGAAAACAGTCAGACTTTGGCAGGTGCTTTTGATTTTGCGACCATTTTGTATTTACACAGACGCGCCTGCTTGCAGATCCATTCTGCTCACATCACCAATAATTTACAAACCACATTAACACAAACACCCCTACTGGAGATAAATTTTGTCAATGATCTGAAGTGCTTTCCACATGATTTCGAGATTTTCCCTAATGATAAACAATAAGATGTCAGGAATACCGATTTTAAATTACAATCGAAAGTCGAGTAATATCGATTCATAGACGGACAGCACCTTAATACTTTCCTGCTGGGCTCAATTGAAACCGATTTTAAATTACAATCGAAAGTCGAGTAATATCGATTCATAGACGGACAGCACCTTAATACTTTCCTGCTGGGCTCAATTGAAACCTGTAAACTAATAATTCACAATCGTATTTTCTTTTTTTCTTCAGGAAGAGATATTCTTCATTTCTTACTCGTTTTCACCGAGAATCTTTAAACCCGGGGGAATCAAACACGAGAAGGTCTTTTCGTCACTTTCACTCACAGGAAAGACTGTGCCAAGGGGCATAGTAAATCAGCACCCATAGAACAGCCGTTGTGTACAGAAGACATGGAACAGACGTTGGATTCAGGCAAGACTCCCATTGCAGTTGTCGGCATTGGTGAGTGAGCTGTCAAACATACTACAAGTACTTTCATCAAAACAAGGAAGAATGCAAATCCAGATTTGGCGCTTCTAGCGTAAAAGCAGCGTAACGCGGGGTTTGATATGCACCGTACCATCCATATCAATGCAAATGAATTCAGGCAGGATCTGATTAACGTTCCTTGGCATAACTTAGATTCTATCACTGACCCCAATGAACGTCTCTTTCTCTGGAGCGAGATGCATGGTTATGTTGTTATTAAGCATGCTCCTTTTATGTCGAAACTAGTTAAGTTTCTCCAACAACCACCATGGTGGAGTGACGTTATTCAATCAACAATGCGTACGAGAGACAAACCCTCAAACAGCGTCTCAGCCGAACCCCTGATGATACGCTGTTACCTGCTTACAAGAAAGCAAGAAACAAAGTGAACTATTTAATCAGGGCTGCAAAACAGAAATTCTGCAGGTAAACTTTTCATGATGTCAACAATTCCAAAGCAATACGGGACATAGTCAAGTCGGCCAAGAACACAACTTCATCCGTGTGGCCCAAACTAAATAAAAATGTCTACCAGCACTACATCATCTGATAGCCTGGATGTTAACAACATTGCAAATGACTTTAAAGCCATTTTGCCAGAGTCGGAGAAAATTTTACTAAAATGGCATTACTGTGTCGATAGCAGGAAGCAGGAGAGCGATCAGATTTTAGGATACTGCTGATGAATGATAAATTTGTTTTTAACCAACTTCTGAAAATGTCCAACTCCAAATCTACTGGTTCAGATGGTATTTGTATTAAACTACAAGTGATAGAGATGTAGAAGCAATCAATACTAGTTTGTCAAGCCAAATGCATCCCATTTCTGAATGGATAAATGATAATCGGTTGGTTCTTAAAATAAACAAAACTGAAAGTATGTTGATTCGATCTCGTAAAAAGATTTCCTGTGCATTTGATCGGTTTCCTGTTGTGTGAAATCACACAAGCTTCCTGGTGTTCATTTTGATAGCTGCCTTTCATGGGAAACTCATGTTGAATACACGTTTGTGTGTTCTAAGCTTACAGGGCGTCTTCACATATTAAATAAAATCAAATACCTCCTTCCCTTGAAAGCTAGAAAGGATTATTATACAGGACTAGTGCAACCACTTATTGACTATGGATGTACTGTCTGGGGCAACTGTAGGAAAGAATTAATACTTAAAATCCATGCATGTAATGATGAAACGATATGCCTGAAGTATACTAGATATTAGGGATGTCAGGCAAAGCTGTACAGTCCAACCTTTGGAAGAACTTGGCTGGTTACCTATTGGCATTCGAATTGAGTATTTTGAGACTCTGCAAATGTTCAATATTGTCCATGGTACTGTTCCTTTATATTTGAAGGACTTGTTTACTCTGGTCAAGAGGGTTCATACTAATCACACAAGAAACAATCAGGCTAACACTTTTTACACACCAAGATATATGTCAGCCATGGGTCAGAGATCATTCAGCTACAGGGGTGCTACAATTTGGAACAAGCTGGGTGGGGAGTTTAAGGCCATTACGAATGTCGAAACATTTAAGCAGATGCTACTCAAGTGGCTACAACAAAATCTATACATTTGTGATTCTTTCGCCATGACCGTAATTTCTAGACGAATACACCTGTTCAGATGTACATGAACTTTTATCTCGAATACCTTCCTTTCGTTGGTTTCCTCCATATGCAGCAAGGTATGAGACGGAGAACCCTCCCCCTTGCTTTGTGTTGGTCATTGTCTCGCAGGAATCTGGGGAATTCCTTTCAGACATCTTGGGGGGATGTGTTAAGTAACGATAGTCTGGAATGTGTATAGGGATTGGACATGTTGGGGGGGGGACCCCTCGCTCTCATTTCTTGCTGGGTATATTTTCCTCGAGTGTTGACAGCAGAGTTTGTTAGAGCTGGGGGGGTCTACATTCCCTTGTTGCTTTAATCACCATTAATTCTATTTGTTTTTAATTAGGTGGTCCTTGTATATTACATTTGTGATACATGTTATGATGTTTTCAATAGCACACGTGTGTTTTTATATTGATTTTCTTAATTATGCATGTTTATTGGAATATTTTTATAAGTTAATGTGCTGTGTGTTTTAATATGACCTTATTTAGTTGCACTTTTTTTATCATTTTAATATTGTTAGATGTACTTCCGGTACAGGTAAATTTCAATGTGTGATATATTTAGAATATGCAGACACAATCAATTTAAAAAACGAAATGTTTATTCACATAGAGTCATTGTTGATAGCATAAAAACGTGATTCACACTTTCGTTTACAATATTTATTAAACTATTGTGAATTTTCAAATCCAATCCAAGTACAACGACACATCTAGATTCCCCAAGTTTCCACAAAATATCCGAATGTCCAAAATTCACCATTCCGGTAAAATTTCACAAAATGCTTTTTACCGCGCTCAAATATCGGGAAATTTCTAAGCGAATACACTGCAGCCAAAATTGTCAAAAGTTAGAAGTGAAATATTGAGGAAATATTTCATTTCCTGAAACCTATTTGGATTATTTGAGCCTAAAATTAAAAACGTTTATTCACTTGTTCTTACACTGCAGGATGTCGCATGCCTGGAGGTGTCAACTCTCCCAAAGAATTCTGGGATGTCTTGGTTCGGGGTGACGACATGATCAGCGAGGTTCCTCCGGACAGATGGTCTTTAGAAACATTCCATGATCCTGATCAATCCAACCATAGTAAGATGGTGACAAGACGATGTGGCTTCATCCATGACATCGACAAGTTTGACAACACTTTCTTCAAGCTTTCACCTCGAGAGGCAAGCTCCATGGACCCCCAGCAGCGCCACATCCTCGAGGTCACCTATGAGGCGTTTCAAGATGCAGGAATCGTCCCAAGCACCTTAGGAGATTCCTGCGGTGTCTACATCGGTGTTGGCATGATGGATTATACCATTATGCTAATGGACACGTCACTCATCAATCCCTACACTCATACAGGTGTGGCACATTCTGCAGTTGCCAACCGAATCTCATACGCCTTCGATCTCCGTGGACCCTCTTACGCAGTTGATACTGCCTGTGCGTCATCCATGACAGCAATGCACAGTGCCTGCAATGCTATCTGGAACGGCGAGTGCACTGTTGCTGTTGCAGGAGGATGCAATAATCTTCTCATCCCTGAGGGCACCGTTGGTTTCAGCGCTTTGGGCGTCTTATCCCCTGAGGGAAAGTGCTGTCCATTCTCTGATACTGCTAAGGGCTATGTAAGAAGTGAAGGATGGGGTGTCTTCATCCTCAAGCCACTTGACTTGGCACAAGCCGACAACGACCATATCTACTCTGTCATCCGAGGGAGCGCTATTGCGGCGAATGGTTTCAGTAAGAGTCTAACGATGCCCTCAGCACCTGCTCAGGAAATGGTAATGAAGAATGCCTATAAAAAGTCTGGCGTTCCAATGTCCTCAGTGCAGTATGTAGAGGCACATGGTACCGGAACTCCAGTTGGCGATCCCATTGAAGCAAGTGCCATAGGCTCCACTTTCGGTCACCTGAAAGACGCTGCACTCAAGATAGGATCTGTGAAGAGCAACTTTGGACACAACGAGTGTGCTGCCGGGATCACAGCTGCCATTAAAGTGGCTCTCATGTTAGAGAGGAGCATGCTGGTGCCTACTATCAACTTCAGCAATGTCAACTCCAACATTGATCTCCAGGAACTCAACCTCCACGTCCAGACAAAAGTCGAGGCAATAAGACACAACCAAGATAATGAATACACCATTGGCCTCAATAGCTTTGGTTTCGCCGGAGCAGTTGCTCATATGATCTTCCAAAATGCGCCACAGTCAAAAAAAATGTCCAAGAACGTGGAATCTGCAGGCTGGAAGTTCGGTGATGAAAGAGTTGGTAGACCAGTCATCTTGCCACTTTCTGCAAAATCAGGAGAAGCTCTCAAGGATCTTGCTAAGAAGTGGGTGGATTTTGAATCTGACAACGATGCCCTCAGCGTGACATCATGGCAGGCAACTCGCAGAGAACATCATACCTACCGGATGGCTGTCATTGCTGACTCCACTGCCTCTTGCAGACACAGCCTGAAGGGATTTCTTGAAGATGCTGGATCAGAGTCTGTAGTAACAGGAACAGCTCCTCAAGAAAAACCACGAGTCTGCTTTGTTTTCCCCGGCCAAGGGCAGCAGTGGGAGGACATGGGCCGGAAACTCTACAGAGCCGAGAGCGTCTTCCGGGACACTGTCAACACTTGTGACAAAATCTTCAAGAAGATGTCTGGGTGGTCTCTACTGGAATGTTGTGGATTGTTCAACAGCCATTCTATTAATCTCGACACTTCACCATACACGTCGGTAGAGAACGCCCTCAATCAAGTCGAAGTCATCCAACCTGCCATCATGTTCGTTCAGGTGGCACTCCTCCATCTCTGGCGACATTGGGGAGTGCGACCTGATGTTGTGGTAGGGCACAGCCTCGGCGAGATCTCCGCAGCTTACGCCAGTGGTGGACTGACCCTTGAGGAAGCTGTAGCCGTTATCTATCACAGAAGTCACGAGCAAGCCAAGCAAGAGGGCACTGGTAGAATGGCAGCCCTACGGGCCACAAGGGAACAAGCAGAGAAGATCTGTCAGGAACACCAAAATCTCTACATAGCAGCAGTCAATGCACCTTGTGCAATTACTCTCGCTGGCAACCGAGATGTCATAGCTAGTGTAGTTGAACAAAATCCTGGAAAGGCTAAGCAGCTCCGAGTAACTTGCGCTTTTCATACTCCAGAGATGGATCCAATCAAAGAGCCATTCACTAAGGCCATGGAGGGTGTTGTTAAGAGTGAGCCTGGCAAGAGAGGTGTACCTTATTACTCAACTGTGACAGGTGAATACTACGATGGAAGTTTTGGCACTGAATACTGGTGGAGCAACATCCGAGGTACCGTACTCTTCCAGCCTGCTATTGAAGCTGTTTTGCAGGAGACGAAAGCCGATGTTTTCCTCGAGATTGCTGCCTCAAACACACTGCTGTCTTCTGTGAAACAGATCGCACGTGGTTTGGATCCCAAGCACCCTCCTGTTACTATCAACTCCAGCCTGCGGGGCAAAGACGATCTGAAAAGTATCCAGAGAGCAGTGGGAACCCTGTATGCAAATGGGACTGAATTAGACTGGGCCGCAGTAACTCATGAATCGGCTGAGTGGACGCCGGTACCTACATATCCATGGCAACACCAGTCTTTTTGGTTGGAGACAGAGGAGAGACAGAAGCGTCGCCTTGGTTTCGATGATCGTACTTTCAAAGGGCAAAACGGTAACCTAACACTGGAGATGTTCCCCTTCTTAGCTGATCACGTGATAGGCAACCGCATCGTCTTCCCTGGTGCCGGTTATATTGAGTACATGGCACAGATGGCTTTCGATGAAAACGAAAAACCGGCTTTTAAGAACATCAATTTCACCCGTGTCCTGCCATGGCCTGAAGACTCAGACTCCAAAAAGGGAAACCTTAAGCTACGGATTGCAAAAGATGGAACAAGGATGCAAGTTACCTGTGAAAGCAATCTGCACAGCAACGCTCTGATAGACGTCTCCAGCAAAGCAGATGATGAAGAGTGTCTTCCTCTTGAGAAGATAACAGAACGGTGCTCAACTGAGGTAACAAGTGAGGACTTTTACGCCAGGCTCCAAGACGTGGGTCTTTCCTATGGGCCTGCCTTCCAGATGGTGAATAAGATGTTTCTTGGTGATGGTGAGGCACTTGCTGTACTGCATGCTGTCCCTGACAATAAGCAAAGAATCCAAGTGGCTCATCTGGACGCAACTTTCCAACTCGCTTTGTCTGCCGTGGGCCCCAACAGCACCATGTACCTCCCTGTTCACATCGACTCCCTTGAGATGTCCAGAGTGGCGGTTCCATCTGGAGACCCCATTATAGTCTACACCAGAATCATCGACTGTGACAGTATGATCCTCACAGCTGACATTACCATGGCTACTGACCAAGGTAAAATCCTGGCAACTTTGAAGGGGTTCCAAGGACAAAACTTCAATGGCAACCAATCCGATGTTCCCATTGAGTCCTGTATCTATACTACCCACTGGCAAGCAGCCTCGACCAATACACTGTCTACAACAGTTCTCCAAGAGGTTTTTGGACAAAGCAATCTTTGTCGGGCTTATGAAGGTGAGATGGATGCAATTGGACGAGCAGAAGAAGTTCTTGATGATGTTGAGGGCGTGTGCGTGTCTTACATTCGAAATGCCCTTGATACAGTACCACCTGAGGAAAGGGCACAGGGTAAGAGCTACACAAAGTATATTCATCGGTTTCAGACCATTGCAAAAAACACAGAGAGCAAAATCATCAAATACGAAGAGATCCCTGAAGTCATGAAGAAGATCCTCCACCATGTACCCGAGTTAGAATCAGAGATAAATCTAACAAAGACACTTGGTGAGGCTTTACCTGACACTCTTCGTGACCCGCAGGTTGCCGTTCCCCTCATGTTTTGTCCTGAGGGGCTGGACCGTTACTTCTATGACTCACTCAGCACAAGAATCTACTATAAAGCTGGGGCTAAAGCAGTTGTCAGGGCTGTTCGAGAAGCTGCCAAGCACAAAAAGGTGGTCCGTGTCCTGGAGCTTGGGGCTCGGATTGGAGGTTTGACTCGTTTCATCGTTGATCCACTGAAGGATTTGGGAACTGAAAAGAAAATGGAGTATGTCTTCACTGATGTGAGCGCCACCTTCTTCCAGCAAGCCCAGGGGAACCTCCAGGAGTTCCCCTTCATCCAGTACAAACAGCTAGACATTGAGAAGGACATCAGAGACCAAGCGTTTGTTCCTGGTAGCTTCGATGTCGTAGTCTGTCTCGACACTCTGCACGCGGCTGTAGATGTCCAGCGAAGTACGGCTTTCATGAGTGACCTTGTCAGTGCAAATGGGCTCATGTTCATCATGGAGGGAACCAACACACACTACCTGACTGAACTGTGGTTTGGGGCTCTTGATGTATGTTGGGTATTTGATGATTTTCGCAAGGAGCGCTGCTGGATGTCTCGCCAAGCCTGGCTGGAAACCATGAAGAAAGTTGGTTTCAGAGAAATCTCATCAGCATCCTCACCAAACGAATTCTTCCATTCTGTATTTGTGGGAAGAAAGCCTTCAGTCCCAGAACAAAAAAGCAGAGAAATCATCCAACAGGACAAGTTGTTTATAGTTCGCGATGGCAACAACAGGTTCTCCTCTGAATTCCTTCCTCATTACCATGGCGAGGTTCAGATCAGCAACTTCTCTGAGGCCAAGTCTCTTGATCGTGTTTTCAGCGAGCACAATGATCCCCCAATGGAGGTGATGTATATCTACAGCAATCAGGACTCTAAGCTTCATGCTCTCTTGAAACTTTTTCAGGCAGTGGAATCATATCCGGATGTGGTCAAGCGCATGTGGGTGGTGACCAAAGGAGGGAACATGGACTTTTCCCTCCCAGATGGTTCGCTGGCTATCGGCTTGACTCGATCTGTCAGCAATCAGATTCCGGGAGTATCAATTTTCTCTGTGGATTTTGACCCTCAAAACTCTCTTGCAGAGAATGTCCAGGAGATGCTAAAGCTGATGAATGAAGCCAATCTGGGTGAAAGAGAGCTCAGTATCCGAAAGAAGGAAAGGTTTGTTCCCCGCATTGTACATGAAGATTTGAACAAGGGCGACATGATCCAGTCCACAAAATGGCGTGTAGAACAAGATGTAAGAGGCCAAGTTGCTAAAGGGACTTCCATCGATGACCTTGCCTTCCATGATGTCCATGATTTTGAAGTTCCACCAAAACATCTCAAGATTAAAGTCAAGGCAGCCCCTCTCAACTTCAAAGATATCATGATGGCACTCGGTCTTCTGGAAGGATTGGAAAGTGAGGCACGACCGTCCTTTGGCCTGGAATGTGCAGGAGTTGTGGAAGGGGTTACAGCCGGGGCACAGGGTTTCAAAGTTGGTGATGAGGTCATTGCATTTGGAAAGAGCTGTTTCGGTTCCCACGTCATTTGTGATGCAAGGTTGACTGCCTTGAAACCGGAAAATCTAAGCTTCATGGACAGCTCAAGTATCGGTGTGGTTTTTGTGACGGCATATCTTTGCTTGATCGAACGTGCCAACCTCAAGAAGGGTGAGACTGTCTTGATTCACTCAGCATGTGGGGGAGTAGGTCTAGCGGCAATTCAGATTGCTGAAATGACAGGCGCCAAGATCATCTGCACAGCGGGTACAGATGAGAAGAGGAGGTATCTACAGAAGGAGCTTGGTATCGAGATGGTTAGCGATTCTCGATCATCCAGTTTTTATGATGATGTTGTGAAGTGGACCAACGGAAAGGGGGTGGATGTAATATTGAACTCCCTCTCTGGTAAGCTGCTTCAAATGGGTACATCCCTTCTGGCTCCTGGTGGAAGATTTTGCGAGATTGGTAAAAGGGACATCCTGCAGAGTTCCAATCTCCCCATGGGCTTCTTTCTCGAGAACAAGGTCTTTCATTCCTGCCAAGTGGATATCTTGATGAAACACCAACCAGATGTTGTTCAGAATATCATGCAGAAGGTGGTTCACCTCTTTGAAGAAGACAAGCTCAAGCCCATTCCAGTCACAGTCCATCCCATCAAGGAACTCAAGGAAGCATTCCGGATGATGTCCAAGGGCTCTCATATCGGCAAGATCGTGTTTGAAGTACCTGAAGATTTCCAGCCAAATGAACTGCAGCCCTCACTAAACCGATTCAGGCCAAACGCTACCTATATAGTCACTGGTGGATTCGGTGGCATCGGGCAAGCTCTCTCCAGATGGCTTTGTCAGAATGGTGCCAAAAATATTGTTCTCATTTCGCGAAGAGGGGCCAACAACTCAGCTGCTATGAGGACCGTGAGCTATCTTAAGCGCAACAAAGTGAACCTTCACGAGTTTTTACTGGACATATCTAGCAAAGAGAGTGTGAGAGCAATGTTGGAAAAGCTGCGCGATGACAAAAGCATTCCCCCAATTAAAGGTATCTTCCATCTAGCAGGTGTGATTGAAGAGGAAGATTTGTCCCAGATAACTTTCGATCAGATGTCCCGCATTCTGGGTGCCAAGGCAACAGGAGCCAAAATCCTCCATGAGCTGACTCAAGAGGACCAACTTGACATCTTCTTCATGCTGTCTTCGATTTCCACTACCTGGGGACATCAAGCACAGCCTGTCTACTGCGCTGCTAATGCCTACCTTGACGCCTTGGCTGAAAAGAGACACAGCGGTGGACTGCCCGCTTTGTCGGTGCAGTTAGCTCCGATAAAAGGAGCCGGATATTTGGAAGACAAGGCGGAGACAGTCAAAATTATAGCCATGAAGGGAAACTACCAGCTGTATGTTGATGAGTTCCTTACAGTGCTGGGTCAGCTCTTGCCTCGGAGGGACCTGCCATGCGTCTGTCTAGCGAATATGGTATGTCAATTATATGTTCATGTAAAGAGGCTTTTGGGGAAGACTATTTCTATCAAAGTTTACCTTAAAATCCGCCACGAGGATACAAAATTAATTTGAATATCATGCATTTAAAGAGTTCACTTTAAATGTCGACGAGAATAAAGTGATAGTGCATGTTACCTGTTTATCTATTCCACAAGGGAGCTACAAATTTAAGCAAAACAGCACTGTTCAGTAAAAACAGCCAAAGCAAAACACACACCACGATCTGTTTAGAACGCACTGAGGCATCCGCTTAAATTAGACAGCGTTGTTTACCATGATAAGGTAAATAAAGTTGCTTTGACTTGTGTCCATTTTAAAAATTTGCTTACCTTCAGGACTGGGGAACGACACAGCAATTCTGCTATAAGAACATGCTGAAATTCCACCACCTAGCAGAACATAACTCCAAGTCATCCAGTGGGGAGGACAGTTGCCTGGACGCTGCAGACCTGGAAGCCAGCGTTAAATCGAAGATGGCTGAACTGCTGTGCATGCCCGAGGAATCCATTGACGTCACTCAGCCCATGGTTAACTATGGCGTAGACTCTTTGGTTGCCTTGGAGATGGTAAACTGGGCGACAAATCACTTGGGGGTTACCATCTCTCAGCTGGACATCTTGGGTGGTATTACTACTGCTGCTCTGTTGGACAAAGCTGTAGAAACCAAATAAATCTGAAAGTAAAAGAAAGAAATTCATTCTATTCGGCAAGGAAATCAATGGTGTACACTGTTAAAGAAAAATTAAGATGGAAGTAAAGAGGCATTAGTTTAGCTAACGATGCAGTACTCAAAGAAAAACTACTCAGATGGGGTAATGATAAGGCAGAATTAAACGAAATTACTAAAATTCCGAATTGAAATGATATTGTTAAATAACTATCGCATGAATGATAACCAAAATTCAATGGCAAAACTTACAAAAAATGCAGTTCTTTATCAAAATACATGTACATTTACGGTGTTTGCACAGCTTGAACAAGGCAGAGGTAACGTCGGCATAAAATCTAGAGTTGCTATGAATTACAAAAAGCTAATACATTAGTCTCGGCCTATAAATTCTTGAAATAAAAATCTCAAAGTTAAATACTTTTTTCATTGAGAGTACATACATCTTAAGGACAGCTAAAATTATTCAATGCACTACCGTGACCCCTGTTGGCAGATATTTAAAAATCATCCCTTTGCAACAATTCACTTACGTATAGAATATAAAACTGTAAGTGATCACAGAATAATGAAAAAAAAGAAGAAAACCTGTGTGACGACTTTCTTATAAGCACGTGTAATTTGGAGAGCTGTGAAATAATTGACTACAATAACCCGGAACACTTGTTGAGAATAGGCTTAAAATATTCTGTTGCATAACGTAAGGCCTTTTCACGCTAGAAAAATCTCGGGGTTGATGCATGGTTGACGCAGGGTTGAAAACTGGCGACGATTCACACTTGAAAATTTTCAACACCGCACGAACCCTGCGTCAATCCCGAGGTTGATTTCAACCCCGGTTGCTATTGTTTATGAGCAATTTTGTGTATACTCAGGAAAAGTGTGAATCTTACAACAATTACACTCAGAGAGTTTGTTTGTCGTTGCAAGATTTATTTTCATAGGCATAGATTGAATATAAGAAATTTTAAATACAAGTGATTGATGACGGGTAAACAGGGCAATATTGCTACTTATCATGAGCAATTTTTGTTTATAGGTTACTCAAGAAAAGTGTGAATCTTATAACAATTACACTCATAGAGTTTGTTTGCCGTTGCAGGATTTATTTTCATAGGCATGGATTGGATATAAGAAATTTTAAATACAATTGATTGATGACGGGTTAACAGGGCAATATTGCTACTTATCATGAGCAATTTTTGTTTATAGGCTACTCAGGAAAAGTGTGAATCTTACAACAATTACACTCATAGAGTTTGTTTGCCGTTGCAGGATTTATTTTCATAGACATAGATTGGATATAAGAAATTTTACATACAATCGATTGGTGACGGGTAAACAGGGCAATATTGCTACTAATCATGAGCAATTTTTGTTTATAGGCTACTCAGGAAAAGTGTGAATCTTACAACAATTACACTCAGAGTTTGTTTGCCGTTGCAGGATTTATTTTCATAGACATATATTGGATATTTGAGTTTTGATGTACAATAGATTGATGACGGGTGAATGGAGCATTTTAGTTATAGTTTCAAGCCATTGCTATTAATCATGAGCATTTCTTATATATGTGACCCACTTGTAAAAATGAGTCTTAAGTCGCCAGAGTCACTTTGGAGTAAAAAGTCCTTTAGACTAATTTTGCACAGTGTAATTCAATAGGAACCCACAGCATCTGTCACCATGGAGTGTCCACTTTCATCAGGATGCCAAACTGAGTGATACATTAAAACAAAAACTCACTTTGCTCTTTCCAGTTCAAATGTAAACTCCAAAAGTGGCTCTGGCGACTTCAAACTCATTTCCACAGGGTGGGTCACATTATATACTCCGTAACAGTGTGAACCTCGGTACAATTACCATCGGGGAGAATGGCTGGAGAGTAGGCAGTTGCCGAAAGCGGTTTTGCATGAATGTCAATATTAATATTTTTGTATATGATTATGGAAAGATATTTAGCTACAGAATATGTATTTACATATTAGGTGCACCGAGACTTAATGTGGTGTGTGAATGTGAATTTCAACCGTTCTTGAGATAGCATCAATCTTAACTGAATCTGTTTTCGAATCGTGATTAAAAAAACTGCTTTACTTTCAGAAGGGCAAATGCCTTCTCAAAGTGTTCCAAATATGTCGTTTCGCAAAACATATTCAAACAGGTGTTTTCTACTTTTTAGATCCCTGCAAAACTCTTCTTAAATGGAAACACTGGATGTTAGAATTGTTTTGACATCTTAGTTTTCGAGCCATCTCTTTAACTGGTCATAACAAGTGCATATTACTTGCTAAAATGAAAGTGTGAATTGGAAGAAACTATTATAACCCGGGAGTATGGCAAGGCGGTAGGTGGTTGTAGAAAACGATTTTGGATGGAGCCGCCAATTTTATTGATTAATTTTGTACAGACTTTTTGCAAGAAATTTTTCTGCCGAGTTTTTAGGCCCTATGTACTCAGATATTCAACGCAGCAAGACGATTTCGGGTGACTGGTTTCAATGAAGTTAATAAATAATGAAATGTTTTTAGAAAATAGATGTAACGTTTTCATCTTTTTTTTATATCATTTTAATGACTGGCACACCAAGGCTGATCAGCAAACCATTATGAGCTGAACAGACCAGAGTTGGAAGTAATCGTGGAGCGGCATTCAGACTACAGTGTCCTGAAACTAAAACATATAATCCTGCAATGGTAGGTCTGAAAAGGCTGGATAATACAGCTACCCTTAGACCGTAGGAAAAATTAAGGACTGGGCGAATTCCAACACATTTGGCGGAGTATCCCCCCCCTTCCGGCACCCATGAGGAAGTGTTCCTTGCATGCCGATTCACAAGCTCAGCATTTCCTCCAATCACAAAGCTGGATCAAACCGGTAAAGCTTGTGATTATTATTATGTGCCACCATACCAAGACGTTGCAAATAAAGGTAAAATTCGCTGTGCATTGTGGGACATGGTTGGACAAATTCAGTTCTCCGGCAGGAGAGAGGGAAGAAGATTCGTCGGTGTATTTCGACTGGCAGTTTTACTTATTTTTCCTTCTTTCGCTTGCATTGGATGTCCCAATCTATCAAAAAATCCACACGTTGTCAACTGACACGGTCAAATACAAATCGCAGGAAGGCAGCCATGCTTTTTACCGTAAACCCAGAAGTCTCAGCAGGGAAACATCTTGATGGCTCAAGATAAATTGTGATTATTAGCCATATAAATGTGTCAGATGGAATTGCATATGGCGCCAGACCCCCCAGGAACCTGACCCTGGGTCCCAAACATGGTTTCTCCAGGTGCCCTTAAGGGTGCACTGAACTAATTGAAGTCCCATTGAAGACAATGTAAAATCGACCACGTTTGCGGCCCCGGTGCAGGCAACCGAAGTCCCTCAGGCCTTTCAAACAAAAAACAAAGTGTTCTCGGGTCATTCAGCTCTCAATTCATTTTCAATTTTTAGTGGGTTAACCAATGGAATTTTTAATTATCCACCCAAAACAAACTCACCTCCCAAAAAGTGAAAGTTCCCAAGCCTGCCAGCGGCCATTTTGCAAATGACATCCCTCCACCTTTTCAGGCTCTTGGGATAATTTTTCAGTGGCATTTTTCTATGCTTCGCCCTGGGATGGGAGCCCTTGAATCTAGGGAGTTCATTCTGGGCCATTCTTTCACAATCCCATAAATTCTTGGGCCACACAATCTCCTCTTTTTCAAAGAAACTGTAGGGGGTACTTTTTGCGCGCCTCGGCCTGCTGAAGAATTTCCCTTAAGTTGGACAGTGCACCCTTAAGGGGGAAGTGTGGCGGAAGGGGCGACGCTGAGTGCGTTTGTAAAGAAAGGGGGTGCAGAATAATAATTGTAACAAAAGCAGCATTTTATTCAACATTAAATTCTTTATATTTTCCCATAAGTACTAGGATACTATACTTCCGTTCTAGGTAAAACGTGTGCACACCCGGCAGACTTCAGATGATTCTAGAACAGCATTTAGTTTCCGTTCGTATATTATTCAGCGAATACTGCATACCTTACCATCATTTGAATACAGTAGAATGCAATCAACGTATAATCGCCTCTCCAGTGACACCCTCAAAACATTATTTCCTAAAATGGGTTATCAATCAAAGACATATCATGATCCTTGGGAGGGGGGCAGAATTTTGTGAACGTGATCAAGGACGAAATGGTGTGTGTTTTCCGTTCTATATAAGAGTCAGTACCCCGCTTAATCAGCGCCAATATCCCGGTGCATTATTATTTAGCGAGGGTGGCCGTTATGTACATTTGAAGCCAGATACGAGACGGAGAGAAACCCCCCCGGCTTTGTGTTGGTCATTGTTTTACTGGAATCTCAGGAATTCTTTTCAGACGTCTGTGCCCGGGGGGGTGTCTGTTAAGTGACAACAGTCTGGAGACTGTAGGGATTGGACATGTAGGGGATACTCAACGGCTCATTTCTGGCTGGAAACAGATTGTTCACAAGCATGTGGCACTACTCGGCAGCTCTGGGGCAAGGTCGTTTTGTATGCACTGTGTACATGGGTAATGCAGGTGTTCCCGCTCGACACAAAGTAGTGAGACTTGACATGTGGTGCTGCCCCCTGAAAACTATGCATGACATATACAGGTCCTAGAGGATCGAGGTTAGCAGAAAAAAAGAAAAGAACTAGATCAGGCTAAAGGCTTACTGGTATGTTATATTATCTACCCTCAGCTGAAGCGCTCTCTCGACGATAAAAGTGAGACAAGTTAGTGGGAATTTTTTTCAACGAGGTTCATGTTTCCGCCCAGCGGACATGTGAAACAATTTTTACACGTAGGGGCCGGGGAGTTCCCATAAACTCACCAACGTACGGACCGGTGAAGTTCATGTAGTTCCCGGTCGGAGCAGATGTGTCTGCTCATAGTCTGCTTGACTCCAACCACAGCACCGGGAACCTTCTGAATCCGGTCTACTTGATGATTTGTTCATTTTGGGAACTCTCATGACGCAAGGAGCAGGGACAGTCAGCGCTGAACAACCGCAAATGCCCTTCCCTTCATTTGCTACGTTTGCATGATTCTCTGAACCATGCATACGTAGTGAGCTAGGTCGTGGAATTTTAGAAATTGTGTAATTTCTTAATTTTTTTCTTTCAAAACGTGTTTTGTTTTAAATAAATGAGAAGCTAAAGATATTAATCTCATGTTCTTTATGTTAAGAAAATGTCCCTCTTTAATCTTTTTGAGGACATAAAAGGGGATAAAACTTGAAGCTTTGCATTGTAGTTCCCTAACCCCAGAGGTAGGCCTACAGTTCCCTAACCCTAACCCCACTCAACAGATCTTATCAGAACAATACCTCTTCCAAAAGAGATCTATCCACACGGTGTTACCGCAAGCCCTTTCTTGAGACATGAAATGGTTCATTTTGTTTGATTGGGTACATGGAAACAGGTTTAAATGGATCAAATCTGAACTTTATTCAGATCGGTATAAGAGAGGTGCGTTGCATCTTCGTCAAAACACCAAGTTTGGGAGTTTACACTTCGTAATACATGTACCAACCGTAAATACTGCCTCCTTTATTTCGTCAAAGACAATCGGAGATTAGCCAATAAGCGCACCGTGTCTCTTTAATTTTATGTGTGATGCAATATATGTGGCCAACACATACAGAAACCACAGGATGTCGGTCGTCGTCGGGCGGAACTGCATCAGAGCTGTCCTCTCCATGAATGGAGGATCGTACATGTAGGAGAGTTTAATCATGTAGGCCTATACACGTACCCTAATTCATTTTTTTTTACAAAAATGTTCAGCTGTCATAATTAAAAGCAAGTCATAGAGCAAGAGAACAAAACGATCACTGTTTAGATGGCTTCTCGTGCGCATGTACATGTACGAATCTACGTGATAACAAGCAGTGCGTGACGTCATATTTCTAAAACAAACTGCCTTTGAGTGTTTATAAGCGAAACTCAAATATATCTAATCAAGTTCATTAACTGGTTATCACTACAGATAGAGATACAGTTGGACTCATTTGCGTTTCCACAGTCAAGAAAATTCTGAGCAGCATTGATTTCTGTTAAAGCTGCCTGTTCATTACTCGCCCCAAAATATCAAGTACACGACACTCAAAATTGTCAGGAAATGCGGTGATCTCTTTAAAATAAAAAATTCACTCCGAGTCTGTAATAAAGCCATTCCGAACGGATGAAAAGAGCTATCCAAAAAGAGGGGGGAAACCGCTCCAAGAGAGTGAAATTTCCATTTTGCCAAGGAGCCATGTTTACGGGACGACTCAAAAAGAGTTGTCCTTTATTGGCTTCTCTTTTTACAGTGAATGCCACTTCTTTGGAATGGTTTTCACTCCTTTCGGAGCGGTTTCCAATACTGTGAAGTGGATTTATAAGGGTCTCACTCTTTCTTGAGGGTTAGGTTTTCTCTTGTTTGCCTTTAGTGGGTAAAGCCATCTCGCAGACGGCCAAAGTCTCATGGAATAGGGAAAAAACGTGAACAAAATATTCCTCCGGTTTGAGTATCTATCCAGCCTCTCACACTCAATGACACACAATCGGAGGAATAAAGTCCACTCTTACTTGTCCCCGTGGCCTCATGGAAATGTTAGTTTAACCCAAATTTAGTATGCGTAACAATGGCTTCCCCATTAACGCACTGTGTCCATGAGTGCTCCTGTAGTTAGTAAGTTCCCGCAACCGAATACCGGGCCATCGGTTATCGATCGCGTGCGGTGAAACACGTGATAAAATTTCTCGTTTTGTTGGAACTGCGACTGGCAATTGCAAATGTCAAAGTTGAAATATTAATTGTGAGAACTACCGAAATCGGAGGAACAAGGTGGCGAAACCAGATGAATCCGCAGGAAGAAACTCAGCCGGGGGGGTCTAGTCTTGTATTTTATAGGGGCTGTCCCTTTAAGTGTGACATCATTGCTAACAAAACAGTGCCACTCTCAGCACGCATATGTAGCGTCTCAGGGTGCGTGCGTCCACAATCCAACACGTAGGTTTGACGTTCGCATCACCTGAGTAACCTCCGCACTGTGGAATTGTCACAAATTATCAAGATAAGAATATATCAAAATCCATTATGACACTTCCGTGAGTTTAAAGTTTTTCAGGTCTGCAAATATCGTACGCCGCCTTCAAAGTTAGTCGCAAAGATAGATATGTTATCGATTAAACATTATTGATGTCGTAATGCTCCTCAATCCTGACGTCAACTGAACCTGCAGAAACAAATTTTTCTTTTTAAATTGTTCTTTTTTATGTAGTCTTTGGTATGGGAGAAAATAGTGTCACAAAAGCCTTTAAATAATAACAGGTCTGCTGTGGCCAGTAAGGCATGGAATTGAAGGCAAAGCTTCAGAGCAAGTTCAGCTCTGAAGTGTCTACTTCTTTTAGACTTAGTGCTTTGGTCAATTAGTACTTTCCTTCAGAGTGGAGATCATTTTTAGGAAAACAATTCCCCCACCCACTTCCCCTGACATAAAGCTTGGATACCCCCCTGGACCAGAAGCCTTACAATTCCCCTCCCTGTGGACGGGTAGCAAACCACCGTACACCATTGACGTCGCGCCTAATCCAAGTGTGCGACAGGCAAAAACTTTCCCGCGTCTCTCAAATGCTTTTTAAGGGAAAAGACCCCAGTTCACCATGTCCGGTTCAAACTAAAGGTTTTCCAACCAATTTTGGAAGATTTCTCGAAGAGTTTGAATACGACTTAAAACCTGGTTTCATGTTCGCAATAACAAGCATTAGACTTCGTTTCGCATCCTTCAAATAAATGAATGTGCATTACGATATATTAAAAAGGTTATAGATACGCGACTGGGATTTCGGATTGACGTATTCGTTGTCAATTACAACCAGTATGCATTCTTATTCGCTACAAAATCTGTCTTCTACCGTGAAGTGAATATTCATTTTCATTTGCTGTAATTTTATAACTGCAGAATATACGTTCAATTCGATAACAATATAAAATTTTACACAAATCCTGACGCCACTTTGATAACATTCTACTCATGAATGTTTACTGTGAGTTTTTTATCAAACTGTAAAAAAATAAGGTTTTTATGATTGAAACGCAGCACACGAAGGGAGGTTCCCTCAGCACCATTTTTATAGGTTTACTGCAATTGTAGATATGTTAAATTCCAATGACAACATAAATCGTTTATTTCAATAATGAATATTCAAAGATTTAACCAATTAACTAAACACTTCTAACAATGTGACTTCTGTTAACACACAAACGAATTCTAACTCTTGACCAGGTATACGTTAAAAAACACTTCGCGCGAAATCACCTGCACATTTTCCGAAATGGATTGAGTTCACATGCAGATGAATGCGGGATGGCACAGGTGCATTCGATTTTGCGTAAACATGAATGCCAATGCACCCTCATTGAAATAGCATTGAAATAGGACTTTTATTTGTTAAATAGAAGGAGGGATTTGAACGTTCGTTCTATTTTGCTCGAAAACGAATGCTGGTATCGTTAATTCATTTCCACGTAAAATTGGCCGGGAAAACCTATAGGCCTACTATAGTTCCATACCGGAAAATCCGGACGAAAACAAACAGCACCTGTGAAAATATACCATATCAGGATACAACACAGATGATTGACGGCCATTTTCATTTCAACGTGTCAGCTAAATTCCGCTCTTGAAAAAGCCTTGATTCGCACTGGAAAAACGTACTGAATGAACTAAATTACAGTCATTATTCGCAAACTTCGATGTTCTTTTGAAATCAAAGAACAAGAACAATCAAAGAAGTCATCTGACAATCAGACGATCCAAAACAGCTACATCAAAATTGCAGTTTTTTTCCAGAGGCCCGGATATGCCTCGAGGTAATCAACAATACTCAGAAGTACACGTGGCGGGTGAATACCGCGCCTGTCCCTTATTCAGACCGATGCATGACATCGTTTTCAGCCAATCATCGTCATCGCAAGTAGGCCCTCGAAACTCAATGACGACGTTTGATTGGCCAAGAGTTGGAGTTTGCAGCATCGTTTATAATCTTTCCGAAAGTTCTCAAAGGAACCAAAAGTTGTTCCTAGGACAGAATATTCAGAGAGTGTTGGATGAAACACAAGTCGGGACAAGCTGCTGAATAATTTGCACACGGGCAACCAATCGGTTGGACTTCATTACAAAGAATTTTTCACAAATTTGGGTAAGCTTCTTGTTTTTATTTTTGTTTAAGCTATTGATTTGTTTGTATTTTTCAGCATCTACGGCACATCTCCAGAATTTTCATCGGTTCTTGCCTCAGTCTTCGACTGTGTGTCTGAGGTTTTGAGAATGAAGTGTTTCTATGCCCCGATAACGTTAATACTTGTCGTTCTTCAGAAATCAAACACTGGCCGGAAGTGAGACTCGATTTTATTCAACCTTAACTTCCATTCAGAATTTTCTTTGGTCTGGAGGTTGACGGCTAGCATCATCTAATTACACGTTTTCAGCTATGATTTAATCTCAACATCCCTCCACCCCCTGTGATTGGATCGGCAAAGCTCTGGGCTACAGCGTTTCATTCAAAATTTGTAGATCCATACCCCCACTGCGGGACTAAGTTTTGGCTTATGCTATTTTCTACCGGTACTTTATGTATTTTTGTGGGCCGAAAAAATAATTCCAGCTCAATGTTTATTCCAATTTACAAATACCGTTTTAGTCAAAGAGTCAAAACAAGTCATTAGACGATACATTTCCAAGGATTTTGCTCAAGAATTGTATTTTCATATTTTACCGAACACCCCTAACAATTTTATGGACTTGGCGCGCGTAGCGAGTTCTGCGAGTCGCTACACGACACACCTCCTGGACGACATGTTATGCTAGGGACCAGCTCAGACAATCCTGGACAAATCTCGTTGGGCCTCCAACCCAGACCCCCCCCCTTTTCAATGTTGGGTCTATGCGCGCGGTCTGCGCTCCGATTGGACATGATAATGACCACATTGACCTGGCAGTAGGGGAGGTCGCTTTTGAGCGTATGGCTATACTGCCAGGTGTACCAACAATTTTGTCCAGGATTGCAGGTGCCAGCCCATTTTACGCAGCGGGCATTATCACATGTTACTACACGGTGGCGTGACGCGTTTGGACCAATAACAAGGAAATTGTCCCAGGCGTTTATAAAACGTGATAATTTCTGAATACAAGAAAAATTCATTACATGGACCCTTGTATCCTGAAGCTCAGATAAAAACAACCGATGGTAGCGATACCCTCGTATTGACAATTGGTGGCTAGGGTCTGGAAATTTGCAAAACTGTGATAATTCTCTTCACTTCTCTAACTGTATGTCTTTTTTGGAAATGAGCATTTTACCGTCACTACGGTTTAGTTCTGATACAGGTCGAACCGGAATTACTAAACACTGATGACAACCACATTTGAACGTTAAACGTCTTTTTAACTGATCGTTTCCTTTCTTTTTCACTTTCTTTTTATTGTAACTTTCATGCAAGTATATGGTCAGATTAGCATGGAAGTTAGTATTAGATCATGCGCGTGCTATAATTTTTTATTGCAGCTTAGATTCTATGCAATCTTAATCATTTTTACGCATGAACAACTTAAAGATCCACAAGTGTAAGGAAATGCAGCATTATGACTAAACTGCACCTCCAAACGAGCTTCTGATTAATATGGTGGTATCAAGATAGGGCCAGTCGCTCAGGAAAAACAGCTTGGACACTTTTTGAGTTCTGATTTGACTTTGACCGAGATAAATATTTTTTAAATATTATATTAAAATTAATTATATTATATACTTTTTCAACCAACCATCTGCTTTTTGACCTCTTGGTACAGGTCACACCGTAAGTTATAAGGGGAATCATGTCCATCATCGCTTCCGTAAGGACACACTGCATATGGAGCAGCGGGAGGCTAAATGGAAATCCACGTGAACTGGCCACCGCATCTAGAATAACAAGCCATTACCGCGGAGCCATCATGGGTGCGTTCGATTAGCTTACACGTGTAAGTCAACTTACACGAGAGCGTTCATTTAGCCATCATGTGATCTTCGTGCCCGCCCTGGTGTCACCCACCACTACCCCGGCTGGCGAGCGGTTCTCTGGAGGCTGCCCGAGGGTAATGATATCACTGATGGACTGGTCGAGCATGGACATGATGGAACGAGGCGGGGGCTTGACTTTTTCCCAGAATGCCTTGGCAAATACACAGCAGCGTTCGATCAGCCTCATTTCGTGGCTTCCCTTGCGTGTAACACTGGTGTATTCAGGGAAGCTAATCGAACGCACCCCTTTCAAGCGCACACGCGCGCGTTGCATTCCTTTCCGCCCGATCGGGTGCCGTGAGCGGCCAGAGTGTGCGCGCGCTTAAGTTGAGGCAGGTGAGAGAGTACAGTGGCCCCGCAGGAGCAGCGTCACTTAAAGATTTGTCAGCAATCAAAACAGGGGAACCAATATTACATTCATGCTGCATTAATTTTGTCACATCCACTCTTCAACGAAAAAAAAATGAAATTGGTTTGGTCACAAATAGAAGCTGTCATTCATCATGCCGAGGAAGAAATGCAGAGAGCAGTAATTTTATGAGCATTTTAGCACCTTCAGTAAGATCTCTTTTCAAGGATGGTTTTTCCACATTTTGAGCTTGAAAACGAAAAAATGTAGCATTCTAGCCACTTAGTTCTAGACCCTTAACTGACCTCCAGTAGCATTATTTTATCGGGGTATTGGCTAAAGAACTTTGGACACAAAAGGCCAGTGCAATGTTCACGTCATTGTGTGTAGTTCTTGTGCTTTTTGTTCGCAGCTTGTAATGTCACTTCAAAATACATGCTGTAGACCCAGGCGCAGGGTTTTCTTTAAATAAAAAACTGTCCAATGAGAAAATTTGAGTTGCCAGTTTCAACCGAAAATTCCCAAATGGTCAAGCATTAATCCCTGCAGCACCCGACACTATTTGTCGGGAAAGTATGGAAAATTAGAGGTTTTCAAAACGTGAATTTCCAAAAACAAAAGTCAGATATATTCTTGCATTTAAAAGGAGTAGCTCATTCCACACAGCACGTACCCAAGAAGAATTTGACTTCATGGACCCGTAAAATACTGCGGATTATAGCATTTATAGGGACCTGATGGTTCTGATGGTCTTGGGTTCTCGATGGAAGCGATTTTCCATACTTGAAAGTGCAACTGTAATGCGGTGTAATCAATACGTGCTATGAAACAGGAGGACAAACAATATTATTCATGAGTTGAAGGACGTTCGAAGGGCGGAGTAAACGCTGGGCTTCATGCATTTACAAGTCGTTCAAATACAAGCACAAGTTGTTTTGCTAACGGCGAAATATTTTGTAATCTAGTCAAACTAGGCCATTGTTAATGACTTAATTTACATGTAACTAATTTTACTTGTCTCCTGGACAATTCAGGTCCTCTCCAGGCAACTTCAGTTTCTTAATCCGACTGATTTCGCAGCCTCCAACACTAGCGAGCCTGTCACAAAGTAGCAGTTTTGTCTTCTGATGCCGTTAGCTTGTAACCATCTACTCTTGTATGCCAACTTATTCTAGAGTTCCCAGTCACTAACTTAGTTTTGACAACAAAAAGGTGCAAATTAATGCCTTTGAAATGATGTTCTTGTCTTGTGTCTAATTTCATATCTTATCCCATCTCTTCCCTATTTTTTTTTTACCTCGCATCTTACCTTGCAATATCCTTGAATGGAGAAAAGCAATGGTCGTTTGTTGTTTTTCAGCTCTTTTTTTCAATCTCACCTTATAACCAATCTGATAAATTAAAGATGTACTTAATACAACTATGTTCTGAAATCCGAAATTTATTTCCATTTTCCTTTTCTTAGCTTTCAGAAGAAAGAGTCAATTTTTTCATCGACCAGTCAAAAGTTCTGCTACAAATCTCATAAAAACTCGGGAAGCAAGATGCACAGCAAACCAGTGCAAACTGAAGAGTGGCCGGTTCCAGCTAACACCCCCAGTGCAGTTGTTGGAATTGGTAAGTGGCATGACGTAGCCTATAAACAGTTCTGTTTACTCTGAATGCTCGAAGCAGAGCCCAAAATCACAAACAAGAGGGTCCGATACAAACACGCTCGTTACTGAAGGACATAATTATCTCCCAATTGTAAACAAACTTAAAAACGACCAACATTTTGTACTTTTACATACAACATAGTAAAAAAAGATAAATGATACTGTCCCCTTGGTTATATTTGGAAAACGCTGTGAATTTTAAAAATTTCCTTTTAATGAGTAACATCAAACACAAGGCAAAACCTCAGAAAACTGAGCGAAAATGGTAATAGTATAATAACCTTGAATCACTTTGTGACTGTTTAAACGCAGGGTGTCGCACCACTGGAGGTGTCAACTCCCCCAAAGGAAGTCTGGGGTGTCTCGATTCGGGGTAACGACATAATCAGCGAGGTTCCTCCAGATAGATGCCAATAAGAAACATTCCCTGACCCTGATGAATCTAACCACAGCAAGCTGGTGAAACACAAGGTGGCTTCATCGACAGCATTGACAAGCTTGACACCTTCTTCTCGATTTCACCTGAGAAGCAAGTTCCCTTGTCAACTTTTACATGGGCATCGCACGCTCTGCTTTTGCCAACTGCATACCCTTACGCCTTCGATTTTCGTGGTCCCTCCTACGCAGTATAGACACAGTCTAGTCTTCGTCCATGACTGCCACGCACAAGCACTAGTGCGGTCAGAGTTGTCAAGAGAGGTTATTTTATGCAGAAAACCTATTTTTGCCTACACCAGAAACGTCGACTGTGACAGTATGGTACTCACGGCTGATATCATCATGCCGCGCGCAAACAAGGTAAACTTTTGGCGACATTGAAGGGAGTTCCAGGCTCAGAACTTTAATGGTAACCAGTCAGATGTTAATTATATATATAACGGGTTTGCCCTTACCCAATGTATATTAATAAACACTGTATGCTCAGTGCTTGTCAGAGAGCTTGCGAAAAAAAACCTCACAAGCTTACTCGGGTGGGACCCGTTATATACATAATTAACATCTCCCCAACGCAAAAATACATCTTGAAAACAGTCAGATGTTCCAATAAAACCATGCAATCAATTACGCTTTCCAGTGGCAACCAGCCTTAGCAAAGACACTGCCAACGTCAATCGTCTCAGACGTTTTTGAGAAGAGCAATCTTCGTCAGACATATGGGGATGAGATGGATGCCACTGATATCAAGCAGGTGTCCTTAATGATGTTGAGGGTGTCTGCGTCTCTTACATCCGACACGCCCTTGATACAGTACCACCTGAGGAAAGGGAACAATCGGTTTCAAACCATTGTCAAGAATGCTAGCAGCAAAGTTGCCGAGTATACAGAAGCTGCCAAGCACAAGATCCGAGTCATGGTGGTTCAGGCTGCAGATTGGAGGACTGACTCGCTTCATCGCTGATTCATTAAACGATTTGGGAACTGAAGAGAAAATGGAGAGTCTTCATTGATGTGAGTACCACCTTCCAGCAAACTCAGGAGAACCTCCAGGAGTTTCCATTTATCCAGTGCAAACAGGTGCACATCGAGGAGGATGTCAAAGATTAAGCATTTTTTCCCTGGTAGATTCAATGTTATAGTCTGTATCGATACCCTATAGGCATATACAGATTTCAAGCGAAGCATGGGGTTCATGGCTGACCTAATCACTGCAAATAGGTTGATGTTTATCATGGAGGGAACCAACACACACTACCTGACTGATCTGTGGTTTGGGGCTCTTGATGTCTGTTGGGTTGTTTGATGACTTTCGTAAGGAGCGCTGATGGATGTCTCGCCAAGCCTGGTTGGAAACCATGGAGAAAGTTGGTGTCAGAGAAATTTCATCAGCATCCTCGCCAAATGAATTCATCCACTGTGTCCTTGTAGGAAGAAAGCCTTCAGTCTCACAGCATCACCGAATGATCATCCAGCAAGACAAGATGCTTATAGTGCAAGACAGCAAAACAGGTTCTCATCAGAGTTCCTTCCTCACTGTCATGGCGGGGTCCAGATCAGCAACCTTTCCGAGGCCAACTCTCCGGGTCGTGTTCTCAGCGAGCATACAGACAGCCCAACAGAGGTGATGTACATCTGCAACAAAGACGACTCCCGGCCGCATGCGCTCTTAAAACTCTTTAAGGCAATATAATCAAACTCTACAATTGTAAAATGAATATGGGTTGTCACAAAGGGAGGAAATATGGATTCATCTCGTCCAAATGGATTCCTGGCTGTTGGCTAAACCAGGGCAGGGAAGATTCCAGGCGTGCCCGTTTTTCTGTAGATTTGAATCCTCAAAACTCTCTAGCAGAAAATGTCCATGAAGTTTTGAAGCTGATGGACGACTCTGATCATGAGGAACAAGAGCTTGTAATCCGATAGAATCTGAGGTTTGTTCGACGGGTTATGAATCAAGACCTAGTGGGGCAAGACCACACAACCCATGGAATGGTGATTGGAGCAGCATTAGGAAGCAAAGCAGGCAAAGGGGCTTCTGTTTGGGAGGTCCCATCAGGATATGTTAAGATTAAAGTCAAGACAGCCCCTTAAACTTCAAGACAAGGAAGAGACTGTCAGAGTTCTGGCCATGAACATCAGCTACACATTGATGAGTTCTTGTAGTAGTGGGCCAGCTTCTATCTAGGAAGATCTCCCGTATATCTGCCTTGCACATCAGGTAAGTTGACAAATCCTCCTTTTTTTATTAACTAATTACATATTTAACATTAACGTTTTACCGGAAAATAATCCACAAAAAGGACACTCTCATATTTTTAAAAGAGTGAGCATATCTCGTGCTGAAAGGTCAATAGGGAAGTTCCAATTAAGTACCTTCTCTTATCCCCCCCAAAAAAATGCTATCAAGAAGGTGGTCATTCAAAAATTGTGGGACTTACATTATAGCTGTGCTTTTTACTTTATCTAATGTGGGAAAACTGATGTTTTCACTCACCTTCAGGACTGGGGAGCGACACAGCAATTCTGGTACAAGAACACGCTGAAATTCCACCGCTTGGCGGCACACAGCTCCAAATTAGCCAGTGGGGAGGCTCGTTGCCTTGACGCCGCAGACCTAGAAGCCAGGGTAAAATCCAAGATGGCAGAACTTCTCTGCATGCCTGAGGAATCCATTGACGTCATCCAGCCCATGGTAAACTATGGCGTGGACTCTCTGGTTGCCTTGAAAATGGTAAACTGAGCGACCAATCAGTTGGGGATGACCATCTCCCAGTTGGATATCTTGGGTGGCATAAACACTGCTGATTTGCTGGACAAAGCAATCCAAACCAATCAAATTGGGAAGTGAATTTAAAAATCAGTCCTTTACTTAGTCAGTATTTTACAGTATGTGTGGAGTACAGAGTTTCCTGTTGTATCACGGAGGAGAGCGCTGACTGTTTGGGGTACAGGTTTTCAGAGCATTTTAGAATTTTTTATCTCTATTTTTTTCCTGGACGTCGCGTTTCTCCGAGGAAGTGACTTTGTATTCCTAATCTGTAAAATATAAAACTTTTTCTTCAGCTATGCAACTTGTTATGTACTAGTCAATCAGAAGTGGGTTCATCCGGTATTGGAAGCTTAATTTCTGCACAGTGCAGATCTTTATATTTTTGGCTCTATACATACATACATACATAAGCATTATTATTTTTTTCTCACTCTACCATAAATGGGATGTTTGAAATCACTAAGCGATTTAGGCAAGTGTGTAGACGCATATACGTAGGAAGAGACGTAACGGAGTAGCCAGTAATGCTGGGAGTTGGAAATGTTTTCCCGACTACAATTGTTCGTTATTTATGCTTATGTGTACATAATATTGTTGTTGTACTATCGGATGGTAGAATAAGTCTAGCATGAACAATCCAGTTACATGCTCTTAATACAAACACAGCTCAGCCATGGCAATACAAAAATAGGAACATTTCAATAATTCAGTGGTAAACGTCTTCATAAAAATAAGAATATAAAAAGGGCAAATTTTTCATTGGAAGTAGGGCGAGAAATTATTTTCAAAAATGTAATTTTCAATTTTTGCTGTACGTGTACATGTTTTTGCATCAGACATGATTTGGTGTTGAAAAACTAACTCGAAACTCCTAAACATTTTTCTAATTACTGAGAAATATAAAACAGCAATTTAAAATTCTTGACAACGAATGATAAAACTGGTGAATGGGTTCTTTCGCCCGAATACACGATACTGATCAAAGACATCATAAAGTTTGAGTTTGAATATATAGTTTAAACGAGGCTGGGGTCATTTTGTATCATAATTTACAGTTGCCAAGATACATCAACAGTCGTAATTTCGATGAGCGTGTGGAATCACCGCCAGTGATCCGGAAAGGAATTAATTTTCGGCCGCCCATTTTTAGGAAATAACTTTAATATGCCAAAAACCTATTTGACTCACATCACGAACACAGGTACTTCCACTGCAACGTAAAGTGGTCAAAGGAAGTTGACATAATCTTGAACTGGTAGAGTGGAGCACACCCTTCGCAACCGTTTTTTTTCCGTATAGCATATCAGTCACCACATCCACTTTGTTTGCATTCACCAGTGAATACGGTACTACAGTAGAGTAGAGGTCTTAATTGAGGAAATATGGTTTCCGGGAATAGATAAAATTGAAATCCTGCTTCACTAATTTTCGAGTGGTTGTCATTGTGAGCCAGAGAGAAAAATCATTCAAAAAGATGGAGAGTAGCCTTTATGATTATGGCTCATCAAAGAAAGATGTTTTACTGTTTCGACAGTAAGATTTTAAAAGACGGTTATTAGAAGCCTCGTTCTTTTTGAAAGGTTTTGAATAAAGTGTGAATCAAAAAATCCTTTGAAAGGCAGATTTTGGAGGCAAAAGTGGCAGTTTTAGGCGTCAGTAGAAATGGTGAAATTGTAAAGTGAAAATTGTAAGGACGGCCGTGTCCGAATTACTTGATTGCGGCTTTAAATCATACGTTGCAGTTTGGGAAGAGGCACAAGCCAGCACCATAGAATTGTGCGTATTCAATTTCAAGTCGCATGCAAGGACCTCTGACCTGCGTGGTATCAATACTTACTTCCATCATGTTCCAGGAACGCGTACAGTTCCTGATTCAGTCTGCATTTTAAAGGATCAGTTCTATTTAAGCTTTGAATTTGGACTTCAACTAGGTTCCGGGTTATTGTTTGGTGGCGAATCAACATGACCACTGTTAACCTTTGTCAAAATGGAGTAGGCCTAATAAAAATTTAAAAAAAAGTTCACATCTTGATTTTCTAGGTTACCGAGAAGTTAATTCCTCATTCAAACTTTTGAAATGACTTTGGAGCTGAAAGCTGATTCATCTTATCTTATACTTTCGTATCCCAAATTCTCTCCCAAATTTAAAGGTTGTAAGAAATACTTAACCACACGCTCGTTCGCCTCATTGGTGTAATATTGTCCCGCTAGTCAAGTTACATGTACGCATCGAAAAAATTGAAAGCAGGCTGCTCTGAATAGCAGGAACTGCTAAAATTGGCATGGAACCAAGTTAAGACCATCGAGCTATTTAATACGATTTTCCTCTTCGAAAAAACCAATGTGTTTATTTTTTCAAATTTAAAGAGAATACTCTCTGAATGGAACCGAGTAAAAAGTACCACTAGAAATATTTTGAGTGGTCCCTATATACTGTGACTCTTCAAATGAAAGAGTGGTGGTTGCTTCACTATTTCCGAGTGGCTGTCACTGCGAGCCAGAAGGGCATGTTACTCAAAAAGATGCAAACTTCATTCTAAAGGAGTGGATGACCCTTCGAAAGAGTAGTCTCTCAGAGTCATGGCTCTTCAAAGAGTGCCTTTTCACTCTTTCATATTTAGACAGTACAACCATGAAAAGACAGTCATTAAAACCTTCGTTCTTTTTGAGGGTTTCGATATGGTGCGAATCACAACACTGTTTGAAAGGCTGATTTTGGAGGGAAAAGGGGCAGTTAATGTGCTACATTAAAGTGAACTGGTTGAATTGAAAAGTGAGCGTGTATAAGAACGGTCTTGTCCGACTTACTTGGTTGCGGCTTTAAACTCAGTGGAAAGAAGCTGCAGTAAGTACCATAGAATCGCGCATAATGGCAAGCTGTAGCCCTGCACCGGCACCTCTGACCTGCGTAGGAGTGTCAATACGTTCCAACATGTTCCAGGAACGATAGAGTTCTTGATTCAATCTCAGATTTTTTTTCCACGGATTATTTCTAAAAGCTTTTAATGTTGACTTCAACTAGGGTTCCGGGTTATTGTTTGGGTGGCGAATCAACATGACCATTGGTAATTCTTTGCGATAAATGGATTAATAAACAGTGTTCACATCTTGATTTTCTTGGTTACCGTGAAGTTAATCCCTTACTGAATTTCCATTGGCGTAAATCCCGGGGCATTGGGGTATACATCCCTCCCCTTTTTTGAGGGAGGGGGTGGGCTTATTGAATCATCTCTCTCACACACACGAACGCGTTTTTGTGCATGGTAAGCAAAAAAATGAAATGGATTGTAAAGAAGTTTTCGGACTTTCCAACGACTAAAAATGCATTCAATAAAACTCAAACAATGAAAAACAATTTTAAAAGTCATAAATATGCCATTCTGAAGTAAGATTCTGCATGAATGTAAGACATTCATCGACATCATGAACATCGATCTTTATATACTGCCACATGGTGTCAACCCCCCCCCGGCTTGTCAAATACTCATAGCCGGGCAAGTCATTAACCCACCTTCCCCATGCCCCCATTTCCGGCACAAATTTACACCACTGGGGATTTCAGTTCCGTCTTAACACCAAATGACTTTGAAGCTGAAAGCTGATCCATCTTATCTTGTACTTAAAAGTTGAAGAAATCGTTTACCTCACACTCACAATAGAAAAACACGAAAAAAAGATATCGAAAAGAGTTTACCACACAAAAAACCTATTCCATCTGATAAAATCAAACCAAAGCCATCCCGCAAACAAAAGCAAAGAAAAATCAATTGTTCACTAACAACCATGCAGTATTAAATTTATTTCATTTGTAGACCTGAACTTTGCACAATGCCCAAATAATTGTATAATAATGATCTAGTTACACATTAAACCGGACCTCCGCGGTTTTATCTTGACAAAGTACCGCGACGCTATCTTCTTGATCTGAAGTGTGTGAACCTCGCTATTTTAAAGCCTCATTTAGTTTAAGTAACCTTTAAAATAATCTGAACTACAGTGGTACTTCCCTGGGTAGAAAGTACTTTATCATTATCATCTGATTTTGAAAAAAAGTGTCCAACGCTGTTCCCTGCTGCCACTCCAGTTAAGTGCGCTGGCTTATACACTCCATTAAAATAGAAGATGGAAGCAAATGCTCAAAGCAAATCCTCTGACGAAACACTATTAACCAATCAGGAGGAAGAAATTAACAAACCTGTTCAAACGCAAAGTCGGTTCCAGGACCAACTTTTTCAGGGGCCTTGTTCTAGGGAGCCAAGAATTCGCCGGGAATTCACGTAGCCATTTATGGTATTTCTGAGGGTGAGGCTCAACAGGTGGGCCTGTATGTAAACGTGTTTTGGATGAAAGGAAATGAAAATGTCCCCTGTTGACCGCCCTCTATTTCCCATCTGGCAAAGCACAAAGACATCTGGTACATGTACATGTACATTACTTAAGTGCGGTTTACCAAACCGTAGTAAATGGCCCATGCATTGCTCCTTCAGTCTGCATTTATAATTGGCTGATTCACTTGACAAAAACCGTTTCCATATACAACGTAACACAATAGAAATACGAATGTCGCCAATCGCGATCTGTGCGTCCGCACTCAACGTCCGGACTGCCCTTTTCATACAACTTGTTTGTCACCAACAGAGAAACCCGGATTTCATTACAAACCACTTGCACAAACTTAAACACCCCTTTAAGATCAACGGAGGCGCTGTTTGCTTTCCGTCTAAATCCCCAGCGGCATGTATAGTTGATCAAACAATAGTCAAAAATTCTCCGTCTACTGGGGAAAACACTCGGGCAATCCCGGATCCCCAATCAGCATGCAAGCGTGACATCATCTTCAACCAATCAGTACAGCCGGCAACTATTAGCCAGTGAGTAATGCGGACAAGTTGGTGGTCACCTATTCACTTCCCGCGCCTTTAAAAGATGCTGCAAGTTGTTACAAAGACACATACACCGAAGATTTTTGGACAGAGGGCAAGTCAGATCAAAAGTAATCAATACTCAGTGCAATCGCTACCAACCAGTTGGATTCAGCCGCAGGGAACCTTCACCTAACCCAGGTAAATTTGTTACCTTGTTTAGTTTATTTCTTTTAACCAGATTGAATAATTTTTATTATAATGTGTGAACCAACCTGACGATCGTTACTTTATTTGGTCAACTTGAAATAAATTGTATCAGGAGCAAAACAAAGAGGCTCATTTCCATTCCATGTCCTATAGAAAATACCTTCCTCAATATATGGCTTGAGGTAAAGGTACTTTTTCAGGCGTTTAGAGAAATGCTGTAATTAAAATATTAGTTTTGTTCATAAAAATGAACCCAGTGCTTTTCAGGCACCCGACGGCCCAATATGATGTATCACAATTTAAGGACATTTTGAAAAAAAAACATAATTGGACCTTCGCCGTTTTGTTCTTTAAGTTTTGAAGACTGAAGCTGTTTTTATTTTAAAATTTGTGTATCGATCATCATATTTTATGGATAATTAAAAATGTTTTTTTAGGGGAAGATTTGCAAATACAAGCATGTTAAACTTGCTTTATCGCTTGATAGGTTTCAACAGTCAACAGTTGATTTTTCATTTTGAGAATCAGAATCAGAAATAGCGGCCTCATATTACCGGGATATCATTCTAATTTATATTTACCAAAAAATTCGACTTAAATTATTTTGGCAAAATATGGCCACCGGGTCCTCACCACAGTATTCCGGCTGAACAGGCCGTGACGCTAAAAGTGACGCTGTAAATTACACCGCAATGCAAAAATCCGTACCACATTCATTACACTCACTCAGAGCCTTGACCTTTTCTGGTTATGACATTACAGATTTCCCACACCTTTTCAAATCTTTTTTATTTCAGAGGTGCGAGTGGTCACTTAAATTAAAGCTGAAAACAGCTAGCAAAAAGCTGAAAAGTAAAAAGTCCCCTACATTTGTACAGATCAGGTGTACAAACAAGCTGAAATTCAGCGTCAAGGCATCTAAACCAAAAAAAAGCAGAAATCAGCTAAAAAGCTGGCTTCTCATTCCCGTACTCATTTACCAATTAACTTCAAATTCGTTACAAAGAGTCTAAGACGAGCACCTGCGACATGTAATTTCTACATTGGTCAATCAAAACGATGAGCGGTGGTTCTTTCCCAACATCAAATTCTGTCCATTCGAAATCATTAGTTTTTTAGCAGAATTTGCCTCACCCAGAGGTTGTGTACGTAATGTAAGGACTTACTTAGTTTTGTTCGATTTAAAGAAAGTTTCAATCGAGTCATCGGATGGTGTACATTAATGCAAGAAAAGAATTAAATGTTGAACAAACAATACGAAGGACAAGTCGACTGTTCAGGAAATATATGAAAATGTCTACTTATCTCGTGTACGAAATGAGAAGTATAAAGGTAACAGGGGCGATTCGCAAAAGTGCGCCACCATGACTTTGCAACGCATTGACCAATCACAGCGCGCGAAATTTGTCGACCCTTTCCAAACGCGCATTGGGTCGACAAATTTCGCGCAGTGTGATTGATCAACGCGTTGCAATCTCTTGGTGGCGCACTATAGTGAAATGCCCGTATTCACTAGCCTGTGTGTCTGCTCCGAGCAGAACAAAAGAGGGCGTGTTTGTTTGTTTTTTAGTACCCAGCACATTGACGCGCGTTTACAATGGGGATGAATAGCGGCGTTTAACGAAGAGCACGCTGAGTACGCGTAACGAATTTATTCCTTAATGTATGGTCTTTGGCCGAGTTCGGCCGGCTTGTTCCCGTATGTTCACGAACAGCTCAATTTGTTGTTCGTGGGTCGGCCGCTCGAACGCCGGTAACAAACAACCGGTTATCACAAGCAACATGCAACATGGCCGCGTCCATGCACATTAAATTGAGTCCGCTTGTTTAATATCACAGCTCACAATCTGCTATTAATCAAGTAGCCACGGGAACGGCAAAAGTGGTTCCAGGAGATTTTATATTACTGTTCCATTGTTCCTGCTCATTGTACAAACTTAAAATTGACTTCTCGGACTTTTGTGATTTTTAAAGCTGAACACATTAGACGACACTCTTATGTTAAGTTTGAAAACATACACGGAAGTATCAGAACATGAATTTACCTAGGCGGCCACAACAGCCGCGAGCAGCTAAATATTGTTTGCACATAAGCAGTTTATTGTATATTACAATGGCTTGGCGCAACCGTGTGGGCTGTTTAGCTGCACTCTTTTCAAACGCGGGAGCAAACAAACAAGCAAACAAACAAACAAAAAGCCTGAAATATCGCCCTGCATTCCAGTGTAATAAGAAGTTATACTTCACCGTACAGTTTATATAGTACAGTTTAAAGTCAGGCATAAATCCTGCTTAATGCAGATAACCACTACCAGTGATCATGCTGTTTTACTTCGGTTCAATTATACTCTATTTCTAGTAGGTCTGTTTAAACGCCAGGTTGGTGCAATGTGACCACAGAGGCCATGCGTTCCAATGACGTGTAAAAACTGGTGAACATGAATGTTATACGTATCAGTATAAATATATAGACCGTAGGACGCCATTGGGGGGGGGCCTTTACAGGGTAGTGGTGAGGGTCCCACTCATTGTAGTAACAATACTGTATTCTTCGTACAGGTTATATTCGCCGAAGGTTTTATCTGACTTTAGAAATCTTATTGCTACTGTAGTTTACACAACACATTTTCATTTCTGTTTTGTATTGAGTAAAAGATTTCAATTAAGTGCAAAAAAAATCATCTCTGACTTCTTCTCACGATGTTACCATTTTGAAGCTCAAGAATAATCTGTACGCTTTTTAGGCGAAAACGTTCTCTTCCTTTTGGCACATTACTCCCGACACTTTAGTAATGCAAGTTAGCTGTAGACAAATGCTTTCTGGTCTTCTGTTTCCGGTTTAAATTCATTCATTATTGTACAAGATTGTTTACGGGCCTAAAAATATGGGATGTTATAACACTTGTACAAGATTGTTTACGGGCCTAAAAAATGGGATGTTATAATACTTGTACAAGATTGTTTGCAGGTCTCAAAATATGGGATGTTATAATACTTGTACTAGATTGTTTGCAGATCTCAAAATATGGGTTGTTATAACACTTGTACTAGATTGTTTGCAGGTCTCAAAATATGGGATGTTATAATACTTGTACTAGATCGTTTGCAGATCTCAAAACATGGGATGTTATAATACTTGTACTAGATTGTTTGCAGATCTCAAAATATGGGTTTTTATAATACTTGTACTAGATCGTTTGCAGATCTCAAAATATGGAATGTTATAATACTTGTACTAGATTGTTTGCAGATCTCAAAATATGGGTTGTTATAATACTTGTACTAGATTGTTTGCAGGTCTCAAAATATGGGATGTTATAATACTTGTACTAGATTGTTTGCAGATCTCAAAACATGGGATGTTATAATACTTGTACTAGATCGTTTGCAGGTCTCAAAATATGGGATGTTATAATACTTGTACAAGATTGTTTACGGGCCTAAAAATATGGGATGTTGTAATACTACTACTAAATTGTTTGTAGATCTCAAAACATGGGATGTTATAATACTTCAACTAGATCGTTTGCAAAAAAATTGTTTGGTCTAATTTTTTAAGCTTGCTGTCCGAAATGGGAACACCCATCGTAAGCGCGCGTAGTAAAACAAGCAGCCGTGCGTGAGAAGCTGTTTACATGTATGAACATTTACGTGTCACACTGGCATTTTGACATAACCAGTAGTGCCTTCTTTTTTCACAAACAGCGCCCTCCTTTCCGGGATCTTTTCATTCATTATTTATTTATTTCCATTCTATTGAAATTGGAAGGTGACCTTTGGAAATTTGAAAATCGGAAAAGTTACAATTAGGTCGTAACGATTAGCAGGTAACAGGTCAATATTTGGTTGTGAACTGCGTCATTCCATGAGTTAGGGGCACAATTTGTGACACTGCCCTTGTTACATGGGTAACTTTTACCACCTGTCATGATGACCAGTAGAGTAGGTCATTTACTCTGTAGAAATAACACACACCTCTGTATTTAGCCTTGCAAGATGTATGACGTTAATTTGGAATCCACATGCAGAGAAATAGCTGTTCATTCTTACGAAACCCATGTAACAATTGACACCGTCACAATTTGTACCCCAACCTCATGGAATGACCAACTACATGTAAGTACTCAAAGCGGTACTGCAAAAGCTCTCAGAAATGTTTGGACCACAACCCTAATCAAGATTTGCCGAAGCCAACAAGATTACTAGACAGTACTTTGTTCTTGAGTTTGACATAAAATACATGTATGGTTCGGTCCAATCTTTTCGGAAATTTGAACGTACTTCGCAAGAGGAACAATCTTTAACTTATTACGTACTACAAGATTTCACACCTGTATCGTGAATTGTCAATCAGAATTGAAAATCGTCATTGCCATGAAGGGGCCAAGTGCCACGGCGTTATTCAACTGGATTAATTGCAGTCATAAAACTAATGCATATGTTTTCTGAAACCAAACATTAACTTTCTGTTTCCTTTTGTTCTCGTTACAGAGAGACATTATTTTCATCACAGGAAAATAACGTCGCAGAGAAAGCACTGAACCACAAGGTTGCAAAAGTAAAACAGTTGATTCAGAACTGTCATCGAGCACAGCAAGCATGGACAAGTCGTCGGGTTCTGCAAGAACTCCGATTGCAGTTGTAGGAATCGGTGAGTGACATACATTTGTTTTCCCTAAAGGAGCATAAAAATACTTGTAGCGAGACCACAAAATACACGCCCTAAAAGAATTTAATTTTGACAGACTTTAAAACAGAAGGAAATGGCACTGCAACTTGGACTAGTCATATGTAATAGTAGAAAGAGTCAAACTAGATCATCCCTAGTTGCTTTTACAACACCAATTTCCGGTCATTTACTTTATTAATTTTGAAAGCCTGTAGAAATTCTTTCAAACTAGACACAGGCCAAAACCAATTAAGAAAATCTGGCTAACAACCAACGTAATCCGTCTCTGTCAGTAAAGTTACAACTTTCTTTCGCCTTTCAACTGTTAGATACAAGGTACCCCCACTGTAGAACCAAATGTGATCATTCGTTCAACTGACGTCAACATAACTTATAATAGATATTAAAGCCGTGAACAATAGTCAAAATATAAAATTAAAGATGATCAATTCATTTAATTTTATTAGATCACGGATTCAATAAGTTTACTTTCTTATATGTTCTCCTAATTATTATCATTTTCTCCTGATCACGAATTACACAAACATCATGTATTCTCCTGGGGGAGACGACCCAGTACAAGTCTCTGCTTTTTGTATGACCTCTCAATACTATTCAATAAGTTCAATTAAAGGTTTTCTTGCCTATATGTATTCAACTACTTTATAGTATGGATATAAACCTGAACGTGAACCTGAAATGTGGAGAGAAATAATTTTGAGCTATTTATAAAGCATCAAAAGTAAAGACATAAAAATTCCCGACATACTTTCGTATGCACATTTTTCAGATAATTATCTGATTAACAATAACTACTTTGACATTAAGGGCTATTTTAAAGTGTTTTCGTGTCATCATAAGGAACTGAATTTTTTCTTGGAAATATGCATCCAATAAGAGCATCTGAAATGATGTTTAAGGTGCGCTTTCGTCACGTATGTTACAGCAAGTGAATTTAATTCCAAACCAATAGACAGGCCCTGAGTATATTATTACACCACGCAGACCCTGGGTGAAAACGGTAAAAGGTAACCTTGCATCACTTTCTAACTTTGTTTAAATGCAGGATGCCGCATGCCTGGAGGTGTCACCTCCCCCAAAGAATTCTGGGATGTCTTGGTTCGGGGTGACGACATGATCAGTGAGGTTCCTCCAGATAGATGGTCTTTAGAAACATTCCATGACCCTAACCAATCTAACCACAGCAAAATGGTAACAAGACGGTGCGGCTTCATCCATGATATCGACAAGTTTGACAACACCTTCTTCAAGCTTTCACCCCGAGAGGCAAGCGCCATGGACCCCCAGCAGCGTCACATCCTCGAGGTCACCTATGAGGCGTTTCAGGATGCAGGGATTGTCCCGAGCACCTTGGGAGATTCCTGCGGTGTCTACATCGGTGTTGGCATGATGGATTACACAGTGGTTTTGCTGGATACATCTATCATCAACCCTTACACGCTAACAGGCATCGCACACTCTACTATCTCTAACCGTATCTCGTATGCCTTTGATCTTCGTGGTCCCTCATTCTCTGTCGATACAGCCTGTGCTTCTTCCATGACAGCGATGCACAGTGCCTGCAATGCTATCTGGGATGGTGAGTGCACTGTTGCGGTTGCAGGAGGGTGCAATAATATACTGATCCCTGAGGGCACCGTTGGTTTCAGCGCTTTGGGCGTCTTATCACCCGAGGGAAAGTGCTGTCCATTCTCCGATACTGCAAAGGGCTACGTAAGAAGTGAAGGTTGGGGCGTCTTCATCCTCAAGCCACTTGACTTAGCGCTGGCTGACAATGACCACATCTACTCTGTCATCCGTGGTAGTGCCATTGCTGCAAATGGTTTCAGCAAGAGTCTGACAATGCCATCAGCACCTGCCCAAGAGATGGTAATGAAGAACGCGTATGAGCGCTTTGGAGTGCCGCTGTCTTCTGTTCAGTATGTTGAAGCACATGGGACAGGCACGCCTGTAGGTGATCCCATCGAAGCTGGTGCTATCGGTCGCACCTTTCGCCATCAGAAAGACACTCCAATCAAAATAGGATCCGTGAAGAGCAACTTCGGCCACAATGAGTGTGCTGCTGGGATCACCGCTGCCATTAAAGTGGCTCTCATGTTGGAGAACAAGATGCTCGTACCCACCATAAACTTCTCAAGTGCTAACCCAGATATTGACTTGAGGGAGCTCAATCTCCAAGTTCAGACAAAAAATGAGCGAATAGAGACCAACCAAGATGACGAATACACCATTGGCCTTAACAGCTTTGGATTCGTTGGGGCAGTTGCTCACATGATCTTCCAAAGAGGGCCTAAGGTAATCAAGAGGATAAAGCAGACAAAATCCGCCGGCTGGAAGTTTGGCGATGAAAGGGTTGGCTGCCCAATTATTCTGCCACTCTCAGCGAAATCGGGAGGAGCTCTCAAGGATCTTGCCAAGAAATGGATAGAGTTTGAATGTGACAAAGATGCCCTCAGCGTGACATCATGGCAGGCAACTCGCAGAGAACATCATACCTACCGGATGGCTGTCATTGCTGACTCCACTGCCTCTTGCAGACACAGCCTTAAGGGATTTCTTGAAGATGCTGGATCAGAGTCTGTAGTAACAGGAACAGCTCCTCAAGAAAAACCACGAGTCTGCTTTGTTTTCCCCGGCCAAGGGCAGCAGTGGGTGGACATGGGCCGGGAACTCTACAAGGCTGAGAGTGTCTTCAGGGACACTATCAATACTTGTGACAAAATCTTCAAGAAGATGTCTGGGTGGTCTCTGCTTGAATGCTGTGGATTGTTCAGTAGCCATCCCATCCGGCAGGAAATCTCTCCCTACACATCTGTAGAAAATGCCCTCAGTCAAGTGGAAGTCATCCAGCCTGCCATCATGTTTATCCAGGTGGCACTCTACCAACTTTGGCGACACTGGGGAGTGCAGCCTGATGTTGTAGTAGGGCACAGCCTTGGAGAGATCTCTGCAGCCTATGCAAGTGGAGGTCTTACCTTAGAGGAAGCTGTAGCTGTCATATATCATCGAAGCCATCAACAAGCAAAGCAAGAAGGCACTGGTAGAATGGCTGCCCTGCGAGCTACAAAAGAACAAGCAGAAAAGATCTGTCAGCAGCACCAGAATCTTTACATAGCAGCTGTTAATGCACCTGGAGCAATTACTCTTGCTGGCAACCGAGATGTCATAGCTACAGTAGTTGAGCAGAACCCTGGGAAGGCCAAGCAGCTCCGGGTTACTTGTGCCTTCCATACTCCAGAGATGGACCCGATCAAGGAACCATTCGCCAAGGCCATGGAAGGTGTTGTCAAGAGTGAGCCCGGCAAGAGAGATGTGCCTTACTTCTCCACTGTGACAGGCGAATACTATGATGGAAGTTTTGGCACTGATTACTGGTGGAGCAACATCCGAGGTGCCGTTCTTTTCCAGCCTGCCATTGAAGCTGTTTTGCAGGAGACAAAGGCCAGTGTTTTTCTCGAGATTGCAGCCTCAAATACACTGCTGTCTTCTGTGAAACAGATTGCCCGTGATTTAGACGCCAAGCACCCACCTGTCACTATCAACTCCAGCCTCCGAGACAAGAACGACCTGCAAAGTATCCAAAGAGCAGTGGGCAGTCTATACGGTAATGGAGTGTCTTTAAACTGGGTGGCAATTACTCATGGATCGGCTGAATGGGCACCAGTTCCAACATACCCATGGCAACACCAGTCTTTCTGGTTGGAGACAGATGAGAGACAGAAGCGTCGCCTTGGTTTGGATGACCAAACTTTTAAAGGGCAAAACGGCAACTTCACCCTGGAGATGTTTCCTTTCTTTGCTGATCACGTAGTAAGCGACCGAATCATTTTCCCTGGTGCTGGCTACATTGAGTACATGACACAGATGACTTTCGAGGAAACTGAAAAACCAGCTTTCAAGAACATCAATTTCACCCGTGTCCTACCATGGCCAGAAGACAGTGACTCCAAAAAGAGTACCCTAAGACTTGGGCTAGTAGCAGATGGGACAGGAGTCCAAGTCACCTGTGACAGCAATCCACACTGCAATGCTCAGAGAAGTATCCCAAAAAAAACAGATGTAGAAGAGCGCCTCCCTCTTGAGAAAATTACAGAGCGATGCTCAACTGAGGTAACAGGTGAGGAGTTTTACGCCAGGCTTCAAGGTATTGGTCTTTCTTATGGGCCAGCTTTCCAGATGGTGGACAGGATGCTCCTTGGTGATGGAGAGGCACTTGCTTTTATGCATGTTGTTCCTGACAACAAACAGAGAATCCAGGTAGCCCATTTGGATGCAACTTTCCAACTCGCTTTGTCAGCTCTGGGCTCCAACAGCACTATGTACCTTCCTGTACACATCAACTCCCTTGAGATGTCCAGAGAATCTATTCCATCTGGAGAACCCATTCTAGCCTACACAAGAATTACAGACTGTGACACCGTGACACTTACAGCTGACATCATCATGGCTACAGACCAAGGTAAAATCCTGGCAACTTTAAAGGGCTTCCAAGGACAGAACTTCAGCGGTAACCACTCTGACGTTCCAATTGAATCGTGCATCTACACCACCCAGTGGCAACCAGCTTCAGCCAATACGTTGCCCACTACAGTTCTTAGAGAGGTATTTGAAGAAAGTAATCTTCGTCAGACATATAAGGATGAGATGGAAGCAATTGATCGGGCTGAGGAGGTTCTTGATGATGTAGAGGCTGTGTGCGTCTCTTACATCAAACATGCCCTTGACACAGTACCAATAGAAGAGCATGCACAGGGTAAGAGCTATGCCAAATACATAAAACTGTTTAAAAGTATCGCTGAAAATGCAAGAAATAAAAACGTCAAGTACAGCGAAATACCTACACTGCTGAAGAAGATCCTCCACCATGTACCCGCGTTTGAATCAGAAATGAAACTGATGCAGACCCTTGGTGAAGCCTTGCCTGACACACTTCGTGACCCACAAGTTGCTGTTTCTATCATGTTTGGTGCTGAAGGACTAGAGAGTTACTTCTACGATTCACTCACCACTCGCATTTACTACAAGGCTGGAGCTGAAACAGTTGTCAGGGCTGTTCGAGAAGCTGCCAAACACAAGAGAGTTGTCCGGGTATTGGAGCTGGGAGCTCGTTACGGAGGTTTGACTCGCTTCATTGCTAGCCAGCTTATGGACATGGGGACTGAACAGAGGCTGGAGTACTTCTTTACTGATGCAACGACAATGTTCTTCCAGCAGGCTCAAAGAAATCTCCAGGAGTTCCCATTCATCCAGTACAAACCACTGGATGCTGAAAGAGATGCACAAGATCAGGGGTTTGTTCCAGGCAGTTTCGATGTAGTAGTTTGTCTGGACACCCTACATGGAACAGTAGACGTACACCAAAGCATGGCTTACGTAAAAAGCCTGCTCAGTGCAAACGGGCTGATGTTTATAATTGAGGCAACTAAGTCATATCACTTGACTGAACTTATGTTTGGAACCCTGGAGGTCTGTTGCGTGTTTGATGATTTCCGTAAGGATCGTTGCTGGCTGACTCACCAAGGCTGGTTAGATGTCATGAAAAAGGTTGGGCTCAGAGATATCTCATCAGCATCTACTCCAAATGAGTTTTTCCACTCAGTTTTCGTTGGTAGGAAGCCCTCCACCTCAGAACATAAACCTTTGACGACAACTATCCAGCAAGACAAGCTACTCGTAGTTCGAGATGGCAACAACAAGTTCTTGACAGAGTTCCTTCCTTACTATCATGGTGAGGTTCAGATCATACAGTTCTCTGAGATAAAGTCACTTGATCGTTTGCTCAGTGAGCAAGACACAGCTATGGAGATGATGTATATCCATAGCGAAGAGGATTCTGAGCTTCATGCTCTCCTGAAACTCTTCCAGGGAGTGGAATCGTACCCAGCAGTTGCAAAGCGTGTGTGGGTTGTGACCAGAGGAGGGAATATGGATTCATTTCGTCCAAATGGATCCCTGGCTGTTGGCTTAACCAGGGCAGTCAGCAATCAGATTCCAGGCGTGCCAGTTTTCTCTGTAGATTTAGATCCCACAATATCTTTTAGCGAGTGTGTTCAAGAGATGTTGAAGCTGATGAAGGATCAAGATCTTGGGGAACAGGAGCTTGTAATCCGAAAGAATCAGAGGCTTGTTCCACGGGTTATACATGAGGAATTGCATAAGGGCAAGAACATAGTGTCCATGGAATGGCGAATGGAGCAGAATCTAGCAGGCAAGACTTATAAAGGGGCTTCTATCGATGATCTTGCTTTCCATGATGTCAGTGTTTCTGAAATACCATCTGGCCACGTTAAGATTAAAGTTAAGGCAGCTCCTCTCAACTTCAAAGATGTCATGATGGCACTTGGTCTTCTGGAGGGATTGGAGAGTGAAACAACTCCATCCTTTGGTCTCGAATGTGCTGGAGTTGTGGAAGAGGTCGCAACCGGGGTATGTGGTTTCAAAGCTGGTGACAAAGTCATTGCATTTGGAAAAAGCTGTTTTGGTTCCCATGCGATTTGTGACGCAAGGCTGACCGCCTTGAAACCTGAAAATCTTAGCCTTGTGGATAGTAGCAGTGTTGGGGTGGTTTTTGTGACGGCGTATCTTTGCTTGATCGAACGTGCCAACCTCAAGAAGGGTGAGACTGTCTTGATTCACTCAGCATGTGGGGGAGTAGGTCTAGCGGCAATTCAGATTGCTGAAATGACAGGCGCCAAGATCATCTGCACAGCTGGTACAGAAGAGAAGAGGAGGTATCTACAGAAGGAGCTTGGTATTGAGATGGTCAGTGATTCTCGTTCACCTTGCTTTTATGATGATGTTATGAAGTGGACCAACGGCAGGGGAGTGGATGTGATTTTGAACTCTCTTTCTGGCAAACTCCTTCAAACAGGTACCACACTCCTGGCTTCGGGTGGAAGATTTTGTGAGATTGGAAAGAAGGATATCCTGCAGAATTCTAATCTCCCCATGGGCTTCTTCCTGAAAAACAGGGTCTTCCATTCCTGTCAACTAGATGTCTTGATGAAGGAGCAGCCAGATGTTGTTCAGAATATCATGCAGCAGGTTGTTGGACTATTTCGCAAGGAGAAGCTAAGGCCTATACCAGTCACAATAAAAGCCATTGATGAGTTCAAGGAAACATTCTGGATGATGTCAAAGGGTGCACACATTGGTAAGATCGTGTTTGAAGTACCGGAAGATTTCATGCCAACAGAACTCCAACCTGCCATTAATCAGTTTAAATCAAAGGCCACCTACATAATCACTGGTGGGTTTGGCGGCATTGGGCAAGCTCTCTCAAGATGGCTATGTCAAAATGGTGTTAAGCACATTGCCCTTGTGTCACGAGGAGGGGCAAAGACAGCAGCTGCGAGGAGAACAGTGAGGTACCTGAAGCACAACAATGTAAATCTTCACGAGTTTTCACTGGACATATCCAGCAAGCAGAGTGTTGCGTCAATGCTGGAAAATCTTCGAGATGACAAGAGAGTCCCTCCAATCAGAGGCATCTTCCATCTGGCAGGCGTCATTGAAGAGGAAAATTTGTCAGAGATAACATTTGACCAGCTGTCCCGCATTCTGGGTGCCAAAGCAAAGGGAGCCAGAATCCTCCATGAGCTGACTCAAGAGGACCAACTTGACATCTTCTTCATGCTGTCTTCGATTTCCACTACCTGGGGACATCAAGCACAACCGATCTACTGTGCCGCTAATGCCTACCTTGATGCCTTGGCTGAGAAGAGACACAACTGTGGGTTGCCTGCACTGTCAGTGCAACTGGCTCCAATCAGAGGTGCAGGTTACTTAGAAGACAAGGCAGAGACTGTCAAAGTTTTGGCCATGAAGGGGAAACATCAGCTGCATATTGATGAGTTTCTTGCAGTATTGGGCCAGCTTCTACCCAGGAAAGATCTCCCTTGCATCTGCCTTGCAAATCAGGTCAGTACACCAATCCCTAAATTGTTTGATTCAAAAACTTATTACACATTAAATTTATCACTGAAATTACAGTACATGTCATAATTCTACCCCAAAGGAATCCACAAAACTTGCAAAACTCTCACATTTTCAAATCCTTTGCCGAGACATCAAAAAGCTTTATAAAACAAGCAGAAAAGACATAATTGTGGGACGTATAGAAATCCAGGAATGTTGGTCACTTTATTAAATGTGAGAAACATGATTACATTTTCTCACCTTCAGGACTGGGGAGCGACGCAGCAGTTCTGCTACAAGAACATGCTGAAATTCCACCACTTGGCGGCACACAACTCAAATTCATCCAGTGGAGAGGCTTGTTGCCTGGATGCTGCAGACTTGGAAGCCAGCGTCAAATCCAAGATGGCTGAACTTCTCTGCATGCCAGAGGAATCCATTGACGTCACTCAGCCCATGGTGAACTATGGCGTGGACTCTCTGGTTGCCTTGGAAATGGTGAACTGGGCCACCAATCAGCTAGGAGTAACCATCTCTCAACTGGACATTTTGGGTGGTATTTCTACGGCTGGTTTGCTGGAGATGGCAACAGAGCCCATCTAAATGGAACTGAAAGTCATGTGTACTGGTAAAAGAGGGCTAACTGTGTCCTTTCTAAAGGTATATTATTGTTGAGGTAAGACAAACACAATAAATTCTGAACAAGCATGAACTTACGAACTTTGAAACCAAAATTTACAAACTAAAATTTTGAAAATGAAGGATGTTTAGAATGTTTGAGATAAATGACAAAATCGATGTACACAAATTATACCGGAGCTTTTATTGAAAACAGTTTAAACAAAATAGAAATACCCTATGAATATATGTTTGGTCAAATATTACTTAAGTTGACGTATAAAAGCACAAATGCCTTATTCATATATAAAATCAAAAGTTAAAATACAGAAGTGTCAAAAGTCAGGGAATTCATTTTTCCACAAGATTTTGTTTTCAATGGATAACCATGAACACGTAGTAAGAAATTTGTATTTTATGGTGTACCTACTATGCAGATAGAAAATATGTGAGCAGTGTCCCTGCTTTTGAAGGTCTTCATGTTTTTTGCTTTGTATTGTTTATTTAAAGAGTAGATTAGATATAATGTTCTTTGAAGCATTAACAAATACCAATAAAGTATTCAGGAATAAATAATTCAAGTTTATTTTCCAAACATGAAAAACAGCCGCGCTATTTTAAATTTAGCTTGAATCAGAAAATTGTTATATGTATCATACTGTGCAGAAAGTGTGCATTTTCTGTATTGGGAAATTTAAGCTTTTATTCTAGTCAGAGTTAACTGCCGGCGCTAAAGTAAGGAAGTTTCTACAACTTATGAAGTTACACAAAGGAAGCACAGTTCCCAGCAACTGAACGTAATTTATCACTGAATTCTGTAGCTAAAGTTGAGTACTTTGCCAGCGAGTTGAATCACTCACGCATTGCAAATTCTATCAGGTTGTCACTCAGAATTGAGACTCGAGTCATTCAACTCGCTTTCATGATTCAAGTGATAGCCTGGTGTAGAAATACTTCAAGGGCATTTCAAATGCCATTTGCCTTAAAGAAATACCGGAAAAATCTAAATTTTCAAATGAACATCTCAGATCAATTTTCATTTTAATGAAAAATACATATCATGAATATTGCGATACTGAAGATAAAACTTTGTTTCCATAATTTCAGTTGATATGGACACTTTTATGAGTAAATGGCTCAAAGTGGGAGGGTTTAGTAAGAAAAAAGATTTAAAAATATTTCAAACCTATCAGTCAAATTTTATAGATTTTGCAGATTTTTTGTGTATTCAGTTAGATATGGTTCTACGTGTTAGGGTTTTTTGTAAAATGTATAATGTAAAAAGTTTTATTATTTCAGTACTGGAAATGTTAAAAATGATGAAGGTCTTTTCTATGAAAAGGAAGAAACGTTTGTGGTTTTGCCCCACCCCATTAGGATTTTGACTTCTACAAGTCTTTAGAAATATGTTTCAGTCAACATGTTTCACAATATCCGTTATTATGCTTCAAGGAAGTTAGGTTTTTATTTTACACAGAATTTACCGCTACAGGTGTTACATTTGAAAAAGGTGAAGTTTGTTTATGAAAACACAAAAAGGGAATTAATGTTCTAAGCAAGATTTAATAATGTGGAACTGTGATTAAAGTCTTTGAAAAATGTTTGCTATCAGGCTAATGCCACTTTAACTGGATGTACGCCTAGCTCATCACTGAATTTTGTGACTCAAGTTGAATATATGCTCATAGTGACAAGTTGAGTCATTCACCCGCTGCAAGTGGAACTGATTATGGTAGCTACTTTAAATTGTGACTCAAGTTGAATAATACATGTATACTCACAGCGACAAGTTGAGTCATTTATCCACTGCAAATGGAATTGAGTATGGTAGTATACCCCGACATGGGGTATTTCAAACATCATTTGCAAAAGACACACAAGAAAAACCAACATTTTTAAGAAAACTTTGTCGATCATTTACATTTTAAATAAATGAAATGTATATCATTTTGTAATATTCATTTCCATTTTAAATAATATATATCACTACGTAATATTCATTTTCATTTTAAATAATATATATCATTACGTTATATTCATTTTCATTTTAAATAAATAAAATATATATTCATTCATTTATAGTATCATGTAATACTGCACTGCAGTACTGAGTCTGAAATCTGTTTCTATAGTTTGTTTCATATGGATGCCTTTATGAATGAATCAGTCACAGTGAATCAGAACAGTTCAAAAATAAATAGTCCAGTGGAAGGTAGGCACATTTTCCACAGGTCTAGTTTTAAATCACAAAACTTAAACCTTTTTTTTTCAATTCTTGTGTCAAATAATAAAAAAATTGTGGCCTTCTCTAAGGAAAAGAAGAAATTATGTTAAATGGTCCCCGTTCAGGGTTTTGAATTTATAGTTTTTTGAAATATAAATCAGTCATCTGGAATTAGTTCTGTTCCCATGAATCTTTCCGACATTTACATCAGGTAAAGTCTATCACCTGCTTTAATCTTTCAAACAATAGACTGACTGCATGCCAATGAGTCGGTCGCACGGCTTCAGTGGGTATCAAACATCAACAGACACGGCATCCTACCACAAAAACGTGTATCATAAGTGTCATTTACCAATTATAAAGCTGAGAGTTAGTAAAGTACTCATACTACAGATGTGCTCAGTACTACACTTTGCTATGGGAGGACGCTATGTTTGTTGATGTTTGATACCCACTGTAGTGGGCACAATCACTCTATTCATGTTGTGTTACTCTGATGCTGAAGTAGATTATAACGTTAATTTGAACAAAGACACAGGACTTAACTTCAAGTATCTCTGAAAGACAAAAAGTGATTTAAAAAATAAAATGAAGGTACCTGTAACTTACATGTATGTTAGGTTGCCCTGGGGACTGTTTTGGTCTTATTCACAACCAACTCCATTGCCAAAGGGGGGGTGTGTGACAAAGACCAGTCCCCCCCGCAAGCAGACCCCTCCCCCAGCATATCCATAAGCATCAAAATTACCTTTTGTTCTTGTGATGTTGCCCCCATATTAGTACTGCCCCCCCTTACACCTGAAGCTGGCCGCAGGGCTGCAGAGCAGCATTGAGAACAAGGACAGGAGCGACAACTGACCGAGGCGGATCACAGCTAGGTTTGACAGCCAGTAATAACTAGGCCCAAAAAATGCCTGTGCGCACCAATTATGATTTGTGTGCTGTCAAATGCTCTGCTAATGCCCAAGTTTCACAGCGAATGGACTGGTTAGTTTGTAAAGAAGGATGGAAGCTACCTATCCTCGAAAATATCTTCGAAAGACATTGGCTAAGCCACTTCAAATTGAAAGAAAAATGAAAGAAGATGGAATGAGCTCTAATTTGATTTATTGATTGATTTTGGTCTTGAACCCCTGAGAACCTTCTATTTATCCCTGCTTTTTAGAAGTGGGGGGATTTATCACTGTTGTTTATGGTAGTTTATTTATCGGTGTGCAACCTCAGACGAAGGAGCGGAGCAACACTAAATAACAAGGCAGAATATGCTTAGAATGTGGAGTGGCAGTAGATCGAGGTGGAGCACCAGGCCAGTTGCCTGCAACCCCCTCCAAAGTCCATCCCACCTGTGGCAAGAAGGTGGGCCCCCATTGGCAAAAAGTATTGCATTCAATTTATCTACTGTTCTTGTGATCTGTGATCTGCAATCTAGCTGGTTCTGTAGCCACTCTTTTACCTGATGCTGGAAATTTGTATGGGCTGTTTACAACTACATTTACGCTTACGCTATTTTGAAATGTAAGTTGTCCAGGCATTCCTGCAAAAATTTTACAAAAATTTAATATGTGTGGGATCGAAGAAGATGCGATACGGGCAAACACCACTCTTGTTCTAAACTATGAAAGAAAGAGCCATTTAACCTTTACTGTCCAAATGAACACTGTTTTTCAAAGTAAGACAATACCTATAATTATAGAAAATAGCTGAGGTACTTCCTGTTTTAAGAGTGCTCATTCAATCAATAAAGGTTTCAGGTTTCAAAATGGCCATTTTGTGAATAAAGCCCAAGTGTGCTTAAAAAAAATTCTGATGTCAATTCTCTTTTACCTAAAAGCCTTAAAAATTTTAACCAAGTTGAGTACTAGCTCCAGGTGGAAAATGTTCCACATATGGACAGCACTAAGTTTCCCTTAAAATGTTAAAACGGCAATCAGAAAGTGACAACATGTCCCAAAAAGTGACATTTAGCTGAGAAAATTCCAAAGTATTTACTTCGAAAACACTGGGGTTTTTTCAGACAAGTCTCATAGGTTTGTGCACAGGGGCATCAAGTGTTGTCTGTATACATGAAACTCTTTCCAGCAGTTGTATACAATATGTCTCTGGGAAGTCAAGAATATTTCTAAGTATTTCCTAGCAAAATTGGATTTTTTTCAATCCTATATTCATGTCTTCTTAGCACCAAATAAGCTGAGAATCCAACTGTCACAGGTAGACAGGTGCCTAAGCCTAGGCCTCCTTTGAACAAATCTGAGATAGAGAGAAAAATTTAACTAACGCTCGACTAGCTGGTTCACTGGTTGGTGCACATGAAGTTTGAAGCCCAATGATAGAGGAACTATGGTCATGCATGGAGATGATTCAAATGCGCCATGAACCATAGTTTCAATGTATGTTGAAAGTTGTACAAGCGCGTGCACCTGACTATGACTTAGTGGGCCTAGGCCCCCCCGCACCCGTTTCCTCGCTCTATGCTCATGTAGGGACATGCATTTGGGAACTCATTCTTGTAAACAGGAAATTGTGATTATAATTTGTCTTTTTCTGCACGCTCTAGCTCCTCTATTTAATTTCCAATTTCAACATTTTTGAAATTTCAAGCAAAGCCAGCATTTAATTCATTGAAATATGACAGAAATGAGAACAAACATTTTATGGAAATGTGAATTTTAACCTTTTCAGTCAAAATCCACACTCATTTTTTTGTACAAAAAATCACAGTTTGCTCTGCATTACACATGTACAAAAAATGTCCCAAAACATCTCAAAATATTCCTGCTCCAAATCAGTTGCTCTTTGCTTTGCAGAGTCCGAGGGAATCCAAACTTATATCAAAATGTTTTATGACATCACTTCAAAAAGAAAACAGGAAAAAACATGTAGTTAAAAAATTTCCAAGTCTCCCTATAAGTAGGCCCTACCTACCACCGGAAACCCCTCAAATATCAGTTCCATTTCTTCAGTGGTTTCTATGAAAGCCTATAAGCTATCTGCTTTACTGTGTTCTCAACGATATAAATCGTACTAGTAAAATTCAGTCCATACCTTGCTTCATATTCATGTTGTTCCGTCATCCGTTGGCGAACACGTTGTGCATATCTGCAGCATGCACAGCTAGGCCTTATCAAAGTACTTATGATCTCCAGCTCCTCAGATGTACCCTCCAAATCCTCTCAGTATTGAGCCATTTCAACAACAGGTGGAGAAGAAGTTGAGATCACACAGCAAGCGTGTATTTCGGGATCACGCGCGTACTTGACCATGGGAACAGAGTCATGAGTACTGCAACCAAAGTAGTCTTGCCTAATTAGACTGGTTTCACTGTTTTGGCCGGTGTACCGTGCCGGCAACATGCGCTGGCGCCCTATATTAAATATTAACAAGAGACGACCTGCCAAGAAACCAGTCTTGTAGAATCTGGCGGGCTTACCCGGCCCGAAAAATTCCTTACGCGCTCAAATTACCATGAATAATTGCTCATGCGCACTGCCGAAAACCGCTGTCTGCATGGGTGCGGATTTCGGAGCCGGCATGGCAGGCGTGCAGCGCGTACGCGCATTATTATTCATGAACTTGGGGGTATGCTCGGAATTTTTCGGGCAAGCATCCCAGGGTCCAGTCCACTAATTCAAGCCCCATTGAAAACAGTGTAATATCAGCACCGTTCAGGGCCCAATAGCATGCACGCCAACATCTCTGAGATTTCTGAAGCACAAATGAAATTCTTATCTGGTCACTTATTTTTCAATTTCTTTTCAATTTTTTGTGGGTTAACCAATTACATTTTTAATTATTCCAAGAAAACAAAATCACCCCCCAAAAATGATTTTTCCGAAGTCTGATTCCGGACATTTTTCAAGTGGCAACCCTCAACTTTCTCGGGCACCTAGGACCATTTTTCAACCGTTGTTTTTAGTCCTTCTGCTCTCATATGAAAGCTCAAAGACCCAGGGAGTTGATCCTGGCAACGATTTACACAATCTCACCATTTTGGGGGCCAAACAATCTCCTTTTTCCAAAGATACAGCGGGGGCACTTTTAATGCTAATGAGCTGGTCAAAAATTCTCACTTGAATTAGTGGTCTGCACCCCCCAGATTCGAAGACTGCCATCCCGGCGGGTCGTCTCTTGGGAATATAGCGCCCTCTACTGGTAGTGCTATTCGGCTGTCGAGTGTTAGTGCATGCCGCCGCGCCGCGCACAAGATGCACCGACCAAATCAGTAAAACGAAGTCTTGGGGCAAAGACTAATGTTGTAGTTGCCTGTCGAGACCACTTACGACCTTCACAAGAGCGACGCAAGACCTCCAGTCACAAGCTATTCAAATGAACTGCAACAAAAGCATTTTTTCGTCATTGTTCACACTGTATGACTGGTCTTGTGCTTGGCCTCTTGTCTTGTGTGTGATCTTGTGATGGTCTCGACTACAACACTAATTACAACCACTTGTAATTCTTAACAAGCACATGAACTAACATTTTGGAACTTTCTGAACAAGCATAAACTAACGAACTTTGAAACAAAAATTCACAAACTAAAAAATGCAAATGATTCATATGGTTTGATGGCAAAATTGACGTACACAACTTGAGTAAATATACAGTAGACTTGAATCAAGTCAAACTTACGTGGCTCTTCCCAGTCAACCACCCCTTCAGTCTGTACGCACTCCGGTCGTGTAACTCCGCCCTGCAGCTCGCATAACCCTTATAAGGCGCCCTCGTTTGATAGCCTATATTGTACAACGAGTGTCATGTACGTCACCAGTCAGTAAGTCCGACTTGACAGGTAAGCCAATCGGACCCCCCCCCCGTCGATGATGATCTGGCATAATGTATAATGTAGACTCGTTCAATATCCGGTTCGTAAGCGTGACGTCACTTCAGTTTAAACCATGCCCACTGCACACAGAGTTACATGCATTGATCGCCGTTTACATGGAACCATGGAACCGACTTCAGCGATCATCTAACGGGAGCCTGAAAATCGTGGCGCGTCCGCCTTTGTGACGAAGTCGCTTACGAACCGGATAATGCAAGTTCGAACGACGTAAAAGCAAGTCCTGCAATGTGACTGGCTGCTACCAAATTCGTCAAATCGGGATTTCTGAACTGAACTAGTGAAATAAGTGGACACAAGAGGGCAAGAAGCAAGTAACAGCGCGCAGCTTCGATGTATATCAAAAGCATAAGCGAAGACGTCATGGAGATCCCGACTTGAACCAAGTCTAGTTATACCTTTACTACTATACTCTGTCTCGGTTCGACTGGCTCCAAGTCCTCTCAGCAATGCGCCAATTCCTCATGCACACGGGAACGTGGAGATCACAGCATGTAACCATTGATCTCCATCGGCGCATTTTTAGGCATCCTGCATGCATGCATGTACTTTAATTTCCCATAGGAAATGGTTTTATTGTCAGTCTTGAGAGGAGGCTAGCTGTCACGCCTCTTGGATGAAATTTCACCTTTTGTGAAATTGGAAGTAAAATATTGCTGCATAGACAAACGTTAGAAGCAAAAATTCCAAGTGCCTAATGTTAGGGCCCGCACCACTTTCGGGTACGCGATCTAATTTTTCGTTAAGACCATTATGGGAAATAGTCTTGATTATTCACGCATTGGGAAATTATAGATTTCTTTTTAAAAGAACTCATTACATTGCAGACCTTTTGACAACTCTACTATCTTATAAATTATGGTGACAAAGTCACGGAAGACCCTCTCTGCACATAAAACAAAAATTAGATATTCTAATTACCATACATCTACACACATTTGCACTAAGTTCTGCTCCTGGGAAGAGAAACGTAGGCTAAGACCAAGGCGTTCCAGGGTTATTCCAAATAACTGCAACTGTCGATCTTTCGACCTTTCGCGGTTAGTTGCTCAAGACTTGATAAAAGTTTGCTGGGTCGAACGTCCATGTGCTCAAGTCATATTTCAGTGACAATCATTAAACATTATCATATAATTTTAATTCATTTCTTCTGAGTGTGTCAATGTCCCGTGGTGTTCAAAGTTTTTCGACGAGGGGGTGGTCGGTAGGGGAAAAGGGGGTAAAATGTCCTAAGGATTCTCATTTTTTCTCATTTTTTTCCAGGTAGGAAATTCCACACAGGGTCGTCGGCATAAAAGGATTTTTTCTCTGTCGGAGCGACACTTGGTCTGTGATCCTAACTCTATGGTCTGAAAAGGGAACCCGAGACGCCTTAACGTGGCAAATACTACACATACTCATTAGTGAACTTGAAGCAGGCCGCGACACGTTAAGATAGGGGATTGGGCGGGTGCATCAGTGACGGAAAATCTGTTATGATAACCGAACAAATTCAAGTTCTGAGAACTCTAATCGTGGTCGTAGGGGCATTGTAATTCGTGCTAACGTTCTGTGATTGTGTGACCACAATTTACAAATGGCAACCAAAAGATTAAAGCCGATACCTGAACCGATTTTATTGGCACGCGTGATGTGGCGTGAGACCCTTAACTGCACGAATTTATAATCACATGTACTATAGTCTACTCAAGGTGACGTCAGTTTACACGCGTTGATCAGACCCTTCAACACCATGCGACCAGCTCGACTGGTAGTTTTGGTCCATACACGTACATGTACGTTGTTGATGGTATTTGTGTCAGCATGCTGTGTACAAAAGCAAGGTGAGACGCCGTGCTGATAAAACGAGTGTGTAGAAAAGTTGGTTGAACTCTGCATCTACATGCATTGTATACTGTATGCTGAGGAGGTTTCCCAACCTTTTGCTTGAAGTTCACCCGCCAGCCATACAATAATGTGGGCGTAGCCAGGATGTAATCGGTTAGGGAGGGAAAGGGGTGTGTAGACACAATTCTGGGCGAGAATGAGGCCCTAACAATCACTGAACCAGGATGAAAATTTTGAAGAAAATAAAACAAAGGTTCGGCTTAGCGGATCCGAACGATTTTAGTGAAAATGTGATTTTCTCTTTACACTTCCATTTTTTTAAATTAATTGTAAAAACTCTAATTTTCGATTTTGATCAATTCCAGAAAGAAAACACAAGAGCGAAGGTTTCAAACCCGAATAACTCAAACAACAGCGCATGTGCAAGAATTACCTATAGCAAAATCCATTTCCGGGTCGATTTATGACAGGATTTTTACAATTTGTTCACCTCATTTACCGAGCCGTTTGACGTATAGTCTTGTGCATGCGGTTGGGTTATTCTATAAATTTGGGATCCAGCATTTGAAATGTTTTTGTTCTTGTTACATCCGGCAACCTTTTTATTTGACGGAATATATCATCAAAATTGTCTCCAATCTATTTTTATTTGCTCAGCAGGTATGTGCCTTACTTAATCACTCCTGGAAATTAAATTAAGAAATGTGTCCTCAACTTTAAAAATCATGGGGCCTACGCCTGATGGTAATTACTGAGGTCAGGAAAACCTGGACCCCAAATTTATAAAATGACCTATGTACTACAATAGGGAAAAGTTTGTTGAACTCAAAATATCGCCTGATGCAGACGTACGCATGAACAATAAGGGGTTACCTTTACAAGCTTGAGTCTACATGTATGTCGTCATGCGACTCGTGGTTCCAAATCTTTGCTGCTGAAATGCATTGAACCAGACCATTTGCGATTAATGTAGGCCCCTAGCCAACGAAATTTCCAATAATGTTGACAGAACAACTGTCGCCCTGTTTTGGAATGAGAAGGGACAAAGCAGACATAAGTTTGAAAATCTCACTCCAATTTCAAAAGAATTCGGTATTCTGAGCTAAACGTTTCTGCATCTGGTGTCAAGTAACAATATGTCTGTATTCTGTAGCGGTCTTTCTGGAAATTTAACTGTTCAAAGAAGTCACGTTAAGCTATATTCAACCTTCACAGTTGGTTATTTATTTATTAAATTTAAAATACCCATAAAAATGGCGGAATCTTCTTTTGATGCTTAAAAATTCCAACATGTTAATCCTCTCTTTCAACAGACGAAAGTATGTTTTATTCAAACCCCGGAAGGACGATTACAAGATTAGAGAAATTAAGTGGCGCGAAAGGTTTAAAATATTGTTACAATGGCCATGGAGTATGGTCTGTGTCACGTCATCAAATACGTCTACACTATTTACATCATTGCCATAATCATGTGCAATGTGTGGCTTTATAAGGCCACGACGCCGTCAAATCACTAGTCACTGAGGCCGAGTAGAACCCTGTGATTAAACTTGCCGTTGGCAAGTGAATCCGATGCAGATGGGTTACAATGGAAGGCTCATCTTTTGTGTGATGCACAAGATGAAGGTCCTCTTTTTGGATGACCTGCCGAGTTTAATACCGAGCTAGGAACAGATATGACCGTATATCATTTTGAAATGTTCGTTATGGTCACCTTTCTTTATGCTTTGCTTTGCTTTTGAGTTACTTTAGGGCCTGAGAAATCCAAGGCCAAGGCAGCGGTATTATGACGAATTGAAAGTAACCAAAGAACTTGTGCAACTGCCGCTCACGTCTGTTCCTTTTCTGCTCCAAAATGTATTCCCGTTGGAACAAGAGCGGATTCGTGGAGGACAACGGGGGCTACTCCCCCCCCCCCAACAATTTAATTATTGGCTTTTTTATGAGAAGAAGGCGAAGTTGTTGGTCTCATTCATTTTCTTTCCTTCAAAAAGTGTATAAAAGGCCCCAAAATGCATAACTCCTCCGAATGGACATAAAAGGATACATTTCAATCCCCCGAAAACACATTTGGCACCCGGAAATGTAGTTCTGAAACCGTTCGACGTACTTTAATAATGATGGATTCCTGGTGCAACAAATCCCTACAGAAAAAATCACGAGGGTGACAACAGAAAGTCACGCAGATAAGCCTCGAAATGCATCCATGAAGCAAAATGAAATCATCCTCAGATCTTTGACCCCACTTTTCAGTTTTCAATGATACACATGGTGGTGTGATGTTGTCATTTTATTGTCGTGTTGCGTGGACACTGCATGCAGCGGGCAAGGGCGGCCCGTCCTTGCCATGAACGTGTAGTTCACGCGTGGTTCGTGTTGCGACGAAATATGGTCTGTTCGGGGCAGGGTGCTGCTGATTGGTCGGTTTGTCTGAGGTGATCGTGGCGCCGCAGACAAGCCACCTTTAATTCACATTTTACACAAGGCTGTTCGTAGAGTGGCCACAACTGGCTAAGAAGTTAGATATTACCACGCGTGAAGGGGAATTTCTAGCCAATAAGATCGCACGTACGAACTACAGCAGCAGGCCTATGTATCAGCCTGCCTACATGGAATTACTTAAAATTCATCCTATATACGGGGATATATAGGAGAGAAGGGATCTTTTAAGCCACTTGATTTCGACAGTTCACGCTGAAGTCGGACGGCTTGAGTCTCCACTGCACTGCTCTACTGTCATCTCAAAGCTTCGCGTTTTTGCTGAGCACAGAATCGGATGTTGTCTCTGGATACACGGGCTTTAGGGTAAGTGAATATCTCGCCTCCCCAATCAAAATTTGTTATAAATCTAAAAATTTGTGGGTTCTTTTTTTTACGTTTAAATCGAAGGAGGGTTTCCCATTCCAACATTTCAACAAAAAAAAAAGAACGAAATCACGTTTGGCTTTTCTTCAGGACGTTAATGTGTCCTTGATGCCTCGTAGGCCCCGTAATCCGATCGAGCTTGTAAATTATGCGTCGTTGTATCACACATGGACTTAATTTTAATGCCAATGATTTTTCGACGTTCAGAATAAGTAAAAGAGATAGAGTTTGCAAAATTATAGGCAGCTAATACATTTTGATCATGGTATTTATTCATAAATCATTTCAGTAATATATATCAAAATATCATAATTTGAATTCGATTGTCTGGATTATGTCTTTTTAAAGTGCCCGTTTGAAATTTTTCACCTCAGTATTTCTGGGTTGCAATCGCAAACCCAGATTCCAAACATACAAGAAAAGGTTTCTTTATCATTGGATTATTCTGTTCAACCACTGAACAAGGAGTCAGAACGAACTTTCTTTATACGGGCGATTAACAATAGTGCGCCTCAAAGAGTTTGCAATTTGTTGGCCAATCACAATAAACGAAATGTGTCGACCCTTTCCAAACGCGCATTGCGTTGACAGATTTTGCGCATTGTGATTGGCCAGCGTGTTGCAAATGCTTGGAGGCGCAGTACCTGTATTCTTGAATCGGGTCGGATAGCTTAAAATGATGAACTACTTTGCAGCCAGAAAAATAGCCCTTTTAAAAGCCAAGCCTGTGATGTTGCTTAGCTTATGCATGATTTTCCCTAGACTGGTTTCCGTACCGTACGTAGTCTGCAAACCTATAGGGCTGGGACCAGTCCAGATTTTCCCAAGGGGGGAGGGTAAAGTCACAGCCGCCCACTTGACCCATCTGTGCTAAACATGCACCTTACTGCAGCACGTATCACGCTATATTCAGTGTATAGTACATCCCACCAATGATTATTGTGTCATATCCCCCGAAAAAGAATTCAAAAACAAACGTTATTCGAACACTTTCAATATTTTTTTAAACTCAAATCCTTCAAGGATGTGACAAGACTAGAGAGTAATTGCTTCGAATGTAAACTGGTGCTCAATACTCTTGTGAAAAAAAATTCAATACCGTTTGTACAAAATACACCCACAGAGTTAGATGAATTAAGAATAGATGTCAAGAAATTTACCGCCTAAAATAAGTATAAACTTTAAAGACAAAACTCTGATTTTTTTTCTTACTTTGGACACTTTTAAAATGAATTCCTGCTATAGGACAATTCATGCCCAAATGTCTGTCTGTACGTTTATAAGTAGGAGTGCTGAACTAATCCTTAAAAAGCGTGTAAAAATATCCTTTATAAACTTCTTTAAGTAACAAAGTACGATATTTCTTTGAGGTCGTGGAAAATGAAAGAATTACAGCCGAAGAGTAGTGCACTTTGCACATGACCTATTTTTTTTTAAAGCCTTTACACTCGAAGTCAGATCTGTAAAGGCCTCATTCTTAATTTAAACCAAACGTGAGCTATTCCACTGACAAATCAGCAAATAGTTCCAATAAAGATAGTTCTGTGCCCCAAAACTGGCCCACGAGGTCACGAATTCAACTCAAACACTTTTGTTACACAGTTTCATGTGTGTCTGTGGGCGCCATTGGTAATTTTTACACGCGGAAGAGTTGCCAGAAGAGAAAAGAGACGGTGACGGGATAGTCAATATTGCACTGTTCATTTCATATTTCTGATTCCCCAAGCCGAATAATGACTTTGAAATAATTGCCAGCAGGTTTTTGGTTTTGACAAGCATGCAGCAAGTTTCTGAACTAATCGGTTTTACCTTAATCCAAAAGGTCGGCGTTTTTTAGTCATCTTCTAATCCGTCATCTCAGGGTGTCAATACTAAGAAGCTTTAACGTAAAGCATGAATAAGGCAAGGTTACGGCTTTCTCTTGCTGGCAGTAATTTCAGGACATGTACATGTCTGAATGAAGAGTCCTGTCACCACTGAATGATTTGTTCCGAGTAAAGAACTATCCATTGTTGCCCTGACTTCAACTAATTTTAACTCCTTTTGTGTCAAGAGAATCGGTTAATATATTCAAATTCAAATACATGTATTGTGCGCAAATTTCAAAATTTCTCAAAACAGATTTTGGAAATCTACGGTGTTTAAATGTAGTGTTTTAATTTCCACTTCAACCTCCAAAATTCTTCGACTGAGCTTGTTAAGCAAAGCCTGTCCCCAAATAATGGAACGAAAGAGTTGATACCCCCACTGTCACTTGGTCATTGATGAATGACCACGTCTAATTGGCGTGGTGTTTCTTTCCCCACCTTCGACCTCTATAAGAGCCTGGGTTCGAATCCAGCTCGGTCCCCATGTGAATTCGGTTTTCAGTCCCTGAGTCCATAGGTTGTCCCCGAAACCTGTATTCGGGGTTTTCCTCCCACCGCTAAATTTTAAAACTGAACATTTCTTCATTCCCGTCTTCATTTATCATCATCATCATCCTGTTCGCCAAATGCGCTGTTGGATGATCAGACATACATAAATGTTACCGTTCCCGCTGAAGCCAAGTTGTTGAACCACTGACCATGTTAAAATTATTCTTTGTAAAAAAACCACCTCTACACTACGTTTAAATTGAGTAACGGCACGTGCATTCAAATCATTTGTTAGACTTTTATAGTGCCCACGTTGTTAGCATGCAACCGATGTAGTGAGGCTGGTTGAATATGTAACTATGGCGACAGTTTTTTCATACCGTTGTGGGTGCAGACCACTAATTCAAGTGAGAATTTCTGACCAGCTCATTAGCATTAAAAGTGCCCCCACAGTATCTTTTGAAAAAAGAGATTGTTTGGCCCCCAAAATGGTGAGATTGTGTAAATCGTCGCCAGGATCAACTCCCTGGGTCTTTGAGCTTTCATATGAGGGCAGAAGGGCTGAAAACTACGGTTGAAAAATGGTCCTAAGTGCCCGAGAAAGTTGAGGGTTGCCACTTGAAAAATGGCTGCAATCAGACTTCGGAAAAATCATTTTTTTGGGGGTGATTTTGTTTTGTGGGAATAATTAAAAATGTAATTAGTTAACCCACAAAAAATTGAAAAGAAATTGAAAGATAAGTGACCAGACAAGAATTTCATTTGTGTTTCAGAAATCTCAGGGATGTTGGCGTGCATGCTATTGGGCCCTGAACGGTGCTGATTTTACACTGTTTTCAATGGGGCTTGAATTAGTGGACTGGACCCTTGTGAGGTCAATATCTGTTTGCTGGTCCGCACAGACAGGCAACATTTCGTGCGTCACTTCAGTTTCAATAGGACTATGATGGAATTGGCTTATGTGGTAATAATTGCCATTTTACTCGTAAAACTGACTCAAATGATCTACCGTACAAATTCGCTCTTTTACTGAACCCCTCGAGCGCACCATCGACCCCTCTGTAATCATTGTAAAACCGCAAACCATGAATAGAGTTTGACAAATGCTGTCGATGTTGCGATAATCTTTGATCCTCGCACTTCTCCAAAGAGTCTAGAGACTGATGTTACAAACATAAAAAACTAGCGCTAGCAAAGACTAGCACAAGCATAAATGTATATACATTTATTCAATGTGTGTACTGTATTTCGCAAACACATCGATCAAAAATTTGATTTGAAAAGGTATAAATCATTTGGTCGTTTTTTAAAGATCTTTATGGAACAGGAAGGGCGAACCTAGGGAAGGCTGTCTTACATTTTAACGTAATGTTATTACCCTTTGAAGATCGACGGCGTTACCTCCGTGGTCACGTGGAGGGACCTCAGACCTTCTCGTCTCAACAGCTGGGTCATTCTATAAATTAGAGGTCCATTTTTTTCGTGTCCCTGTTACATTTGACATGCGATTCTGTAAGCTCAGAACATATTCTATAATTTCCAACAGTGGTACATTAATGTAACTTAACTGTCAAACAAATAGAAACAGTTAGTAATAAGTTTCAGTGATATTTCCATGTCAAATTACACAGGTCAGGTGTAACAGGGACACAAAAAGTCACACTTTTGGACCCCGAAGTTATAGGATGACCCAGCTGTGTCGCCCCACAATGAATTTAGAAATTTGAGAAAGAAAACCAAATCCCTGTACATTTTGAATACCGAATTAAAAACACCTTCGGAGTGTTCTAAAACTGATTTTCATGTGTCGCATTAAGGAGATTGGATGGCAGTACATTATTCATAAACTGTGCTTTTGGTTTGGATATTTTGAAGGAAGCAAGATAAGTCTGGTTATCACCGAGTCGCACAGCAAACCGGCCAACATGAAACAGCCACCTGCAACTCCCAAGACTCCAATCGCTATAGTCGGCATTGGTAAGTTACATCCCACAACCGTTCATCTTCAGTCGACGTGCATTTTGCTGGGGCGAAATAGGAGACGAACAAAATATCCATGAAATGACCACCAGAGGTTTTGAGGGCCCCAAACAAGTGTAGGGTCTGTGGTTTACATTTGTGTTCGCCTCAAGACACCCCTTAACATGGCGATTTCTTGCGTTGTATATCACTTTTTGTATTTAAAACATTTTAATGTTAAATTCGGGACTTTCATGATGTCAAAAGAGATTGTTTAAAAAAATCCTGAAATCAAGAAATTCCTGATGAAAAATCCTGAAATCGGGATAACTCCTGACAAATCTCACACCGGTTACGCTTTCTGAGTCATTCCCAAACTACGGAATACATAGCAGGTACATGAAGTTCTAAGAAAAGGACTCTTTCCATGTTTTATAAATTGAAAGAGGAAACTTTTATCCCGTGTTTTTTAAATTCGACTCTAATATTTGGAGAAAATAAACGCGCAACACTCCATAATTTTCAAATTATATTTTAAGGTCCCCAGAGCAGTTCAGTTAGTCATTTATCAACAACCTCCTTGATGCCCGCAGCTGTAGGAAAAAAGTTTCTGGATGGCTCGGAAAAGTTAACTTTCAGTGAGCCCATAGGTTAGGTGCAGTTAAACTTTGAGTTTTTTAAGATGACAAAGGAAAAAGGACTCCAGGCGATGGAGACAGTGTGTTTATGGGGTGGAAATGTAAGCAACTCGTCAGTATTCGATAAGCTGACTTTTGAAAAGAGAAACTGCATAAAATTAATCTATTAAAAATATTTTGAGAAGACTGATATTTACAGGGCAATATTGTAAGCAGGAGAATGTCAACGGATTGAAAGAAAAACTCTTTTCAGTGAGCACATATTACGATATCTACGAAGGAATACGCTTGGCGAATTGATTCTTAGACATTCAATGGAGCTTCGAGGACACTGTATAGAAAAAATATTTTTTTCCGACTTGTTTTCCCGCATACTGTCAGGATTTCTTTCGTTCCAATTCGTCTCGACAAAACTGGAACACGCAAATGTTACAACGAAAGTAGTTGCCACCCATTCGAAATGATCAGTGGTTGATCTTTTTCTATTTTGTTTATTCGATTTCGTCAGATGTCAATGGAATCCTGGTGATCGTGTACATAATTGTGAGGACTGAATTAGTCTTCGATCGATTTTAAGAATTTTTCGATCAAATTCATCGGATGGCGTAGAGTAATGCAGACATGTATTTCGCCGCGCCCAATATATTGCAAGACGGGAAATTGAAGCTCGAACAACCAACCCAAAAAATAAGAACTGAATCGACTGTTTGTGAAAATACTGATACATTTTGCCTTTCACAAGACTTAGTATACGCCTTCTTATTTTTTGCACGAAGTGGAAGTTTTAAGGTTTCACTTGCCTCTGCATGGGCCTTATTTTCTCTAGTTGTTGACGCAGAAAGTTGTCAAGAACTACAGGGGCTTACAAATAAATATGGTCATCAAATTGTTAATTTTGTTTGAAGAGGGTTATAGAGCATACGTAACAGACACATAATAAACTAAAAAGTGCAAATATGAGCGACAAAGACGAAGTTAACCACTTGATGTCTGGGTTGCTGGTACCGGAACCGTATTCTTTATACATGGGACAATGAAACATTTGGATTTTTCTAGACGAATTTGAAGTTAACCGTTTATGATTTTGAACAGAAAAGTTTGACAATGTGCGTAAACCGTAAACACTTGGAGTCCTGATTATGAAATTGAATAGTCAAGGTCTGTCAAATCGATAATCTGCTTATTTTAAGGAGAAAAGAGAGTTTCATTTCAATCACCTCTGAAGGATTAATGCTAAAAAAATTAATGCAAAGGCAATTACTTATTATCTGTCTGTTTGCTTTTGTAAGGGCTTGTTTTCTTAACAGATTTTATTTACGCTTCACAGCCTCTAACCGAATGGACGGCTTTATCGAATCTATATCATATATCATTTTTTAATTTTGTTTCACAATTTACAGGATGCCGGATGCCAGGTGGAGTAGACTCTCCCCAATCCTTCTGGGATGTCTTAATCAAGCAGAAGGATATGGTCAGCGAAGTACCTGCTGACCGCTGGTCTTTGGACTCCTTTCATGACCCTGACCAGTCCAACCACAGCAAGATGGTGACACGCCGCGGCGGCTTTGTGCATGACATAGACAAGTTCGACAACACCTTCTTCAAGATTTCGCCCCGAGAGGCAAGCTCCATGGACCCCCAGCAGCGCCACATCCTTGAGGTCACTTATGAGGCTTTCCAGGATGCTGGTATCATCCCGACTGATCTCGGAGAATCCTGTGGCGTCTATATCGGCGTGGGAATGATGGACTATGCGGTGATGCTCACAGAAACCTCTCTGATTGGTCCCTACATGCACACGGGAACAGCCCACTCTTCTGTAGCCAATAGGATCTCCTATGTGTTTGACCTGCGTGGACCTTCCTTCGCTGTCGAGACAGCATGTGCTTCATCCATAACAGCAATGCATTTGGCCTGTGATGCTATTTGGAATGGCGAATGCACCCATGCAGTTGCTGGAGGCTGCAATGCCCTGCTCATCCCAGAGACCACTGTGGGGTTCAGCGCTCTCGGTGTTCTGTCCGCCGAGGGCAAATGTTGCCCTTTCTCCGACGGTGTGAATGGCTACGTCCGTAGTGAGGGCTTTGGTGCATTCATTCTAAAAACTCTGGATGCAGCAGTAGCTGAAAACGATCACATCTATGCCGTTATCAGTGGTAGCTCCATTGCAGCTAATGGCTCCTGCAAGAGTTTGACCATGCCCTCGGGCCCAGCACAGGAGATGGTGATGAGAAATGCATATGAACGTTTTGGCATTCCTACCTCCTCAGTGCATTATGTTGAGGCTCACGGCACAGGAACACCCGTGGGTGATCCCATCGAAGCGGAGGCTATCGGACGTATCTTCGGTACCCAAGACAAAACCCCTGTCAAAATCGGATCGGTGAAGAGCAACTTTGGGCACAACGAGTGCGCAGCAGGTATCACTTCCTCCATCAAAGTAGCTCTGATGTTGGACAAGAAAACTCTAGCACCAACCATCAACCACCACAAACCAAATCCAAATATAGACCTCAAAGGTCTTAATCTCGAAGTACAGACAACGACTGAATCAATTAAAGACGACGAAGGTCTGTACACAATTGGTCTTAACAGTTTTGGATTCTCTGGAGCAGTAGCCCATATGATCTTCCAAGAGGCACCACGGCGTCAAAAGAAGTCGGAGACTCCCAAAGCTAACTGGAAGTTTGGAGATGCCGATCAAGTTGGGAGGCCAATCATCCTTCCCCTCTCTGCTAAGTCCAAAGATGCCCTTAACGACCTGGCACAGAAATGGCTGGAGTTTGAATGTGACAATGATGCACTCGGTGTTGTTTCTTGGCAAGCATCACGAAGAGATCAGCACCCGTACCGCCTGGCTGTCATTGCTAATTCGGGAGCTTCCTGCAGACAGAGTCTTGAGAGATTCCTTCAAGGCGCAGTGTCAGAGAAAGTGATATCTGGAACAGCTCCTCAAGCCAAGCCTAAGATTTGCTTCGTCTTCCCTGGACAAGGACAACAGTGGGTAGACATGGGCCGTAAACTGTACAGAGCTGACAGTGTATTCAAGGAGAGTATTGACAGATGTGACTCCGTTTACCGGAAGATATCAGGGTGGTCTTTGCTTGAGACATGCAGCTTGTTCAACGGCAACACTATCGATCCCAAAACCTCCCCATACTCATCCGTTGACGACGCACTTAATCAAGTAGAAGTCGTTCAGCCAGCCATCACCTTCATCCAGGTTGCATTGCTTCATCTGTGGAAGCACTTGGGGGTTTATCCAGATGTCGTTGTAGGCCACAGTGTTGGGGAAATAGCAGCAGCTTATGCCTGTGGAGGACTGACGCTAGAGGAGGCAATATCTGTGATCTACCACCGAAGTCACGAGCAAGCAAAGCAGAAAGGAACTGGGAGGATGGCAGCACTGAGAGCTACTAAGGAACAAGCTGAAGAAATATGCAAAGAACATGAGCATCTGTACATAGCAGCCGTCAACGCACCTGGGTCCATGACACTTGCAGGGAACACTGACATCATAGCAGAAGTGGTTCAGAACAATCCTGGAAAGGCCAAACAACTGCGAGTCACATGTGCTTTCCACACTCCTGAGATGGATCCAATCAAGGAGCCATTCATGGCAGCCATGAAAGGCGTAGTCAACAGTGAAAGTGGCAAGCGTGACGTACCCTACTACTCAACTGTCACGGGTGCATACTACGCTGGAAGTTTTGGCACTGACTACTGGTGGAGCAACATCAGGAGTGCTGTGCTCTTCCAGCCTGCTATCGAGGCTGTTCTGCAGGAAACCAAGGCAGACATCTTCCTGGAGATTGCAGCTTCCAACACTCTTCTGACACCCATCAAGCAGATTGCTCATGCCCTCGACCCAAAGAATCCACCTGTCATCATCAATTCCAGTCTCCGAGACAAGGACGATCTACTGAACATGCAGCGAGCAGTTGCATCTATATACGTGAATGGTAGCCATCTTGACTGGTGCAAGATAACAGACAATGCAGCAGAGTGGGCTCCAGTTCCAACTTATCCCTGGCAACACCAGTCCTTTTGGCTAGAAACAGACCAGAGGCAAAAACGTCGCCTTGGTTTGGATGATCGTACCATCAAAGGCCAGAACGGCAAATTCACACTGGATATGTTCCCCTTCCTGGCTGACCATGTAGTTGGGAACCGCATTGTCTTTCCAGGTGCCGGCTATGTCGAGTTCATGATTCAAATGGGATTTTCCCAGACAGAGCAACCAGCTTTTAAGAACATAAACTTTACACGTGTCCTCCCTTGGCCTGAGGACACTGACCCCAAAAAGTGTACCCTCAAACTTGGGCTGGTGAAAGATGGAGCAAAAATGCACGTTACCTGTGAGGGAAATCAGCACAGCGATGCCCAGATGGAGTCTTTGTCAAGTAAGACTTCGGAAACCTGCCTCCCACTGAGGGAAATCCAAGCCAGATGTACCACTGAGGTCGGCAGTGAACTGTTCTACTCAAGGTTGGCAGCCGTTGGACTCAAATATGGCCCTGCATTCCAGCCAGTGGAGAAGATGTTTCTCGGAGATGGTGAGGCATTAGCCATCTTGAATCCGGTGGCAGACAACAAACAAAGGATCCAAATTGCTCACTTTGACGCCACTTTCCAACTTGTCCTTTCCGCTGTGGGCCCATTCAGTGCTATGTATCTTCCAGTACGGATCGACTCCTTACAGATGACAACTGAGACTATCCCATCTGGTGAAAAGATTCTCGCCTACACCAAGATCCATGAGTACGACAGCACTTATATCGGAGCAGATATTGCCATGCTCACGCTTGATGGACAACTGTTGGTCGACGTGAAAGGTTTCCTGGCCCAGAACTTCAGTGGCAACAAATCAGATGTTCCTATCGAGTCATGTGTTTACACGACTCAATGGCAGCCTGCCTCAGCACACACACTGCCAACATCGGTACTTTCTGAGGCCATGGAGGAATCAAACCTGCAGAAAATCTGCCCTGATGAGATGGACGGTCTCCTGAGGGCTACAGAAGTCCTTAAGGATCTTGAAGGAGTGTGTGTATCTTACGTCCAAAATGCCCTGGCTAAAGTTCCATCTCGGGAGATAGATGAAAATGTCGCCAAATACATCACAAGAATCAAGTCCATTCTGGCAAACACTAAGACGAAGCCCGTCCCCTACCGCGACATTCCAGAGGTCCTCAGAAACGTCCTCAACATGGCACCAGAGCTGAATGCTGAGGTTAATTTGGTGAAGCGTTTTGGAGACACGTTGCCCGACACACTAAAAGATCCACAAGTAGGACTGTCTGTCTTGTACCCAGAAGAAGCATTAGACAAGTACTTTCACGAGTCACTTAGCGCCACACTGTACTACAAGGCCACATCCCAAGCTGTTGTCAAATCCATACGTGAGGCTGTCAAACACAAGACAGTTGTAAGGGTGCTTGAGTTAGGGGGTCAAAGTGGAAGCCTGACACGGATGATTGTTGAACCTCTGAAGGACATGGGTCTCACCGAGCAGCTGGAGTATGTCTTCACAGATGGCAACAAGAAATTGCTTCAGCAGGTTCAGGACAATCTGAGTGAGTTCTCCTTCATAGAGTATAAGCAGTTGGACATCAAGAAGAATGCTAAAGAGCAAGACTTTGTTGCCAATAGCTTTGACCTTGCCATTTGTGTCAATGCATTGCATGCTACCAACAATATTCATCAGAGTGCTTCAAACGTAAGAAACCTTGTAAGTCCAGATGGCTTGATGTTCATCCTTGAGAACACCAGCATGCACATCTTGGCTGATTTCTTCTCTTTGGCTGCTGAGGAAGCGCATCTCCTCTCAAGACAAGGCTGGGTTGATACCCTAGTTAGTGTTGGGCTTCAAGATGTTAAATCTGCTTCTACCTCACAAGAGTTCTTCTACAGTGTGTTTGTAGGTCGCAAGCCAGCAGTGTCTCCTCAGGTGAAAAAAGCTGACAACAAACTCCTCATTATTCAAAATGACAATAGTCAGTTCACAAAAAAGTTTCTCCAAAGTTACAAAGGAAAGCCAGAGATTTGCAAGTTCTCTACGGTCACATCTTTCAGTCATGTCATTAGTGAGCATGCAACAGCTCCAGCCGAGGTGATGTACATCTACAGTGATGAGGATTCCAAGCTTTATGCTCTCCTGAGACTCTTCCAGGCAGTGGAGTCATACCCTGAGGCTGTCAAGCGTGTCTGGGTTCTAACAACAGGTGGCAACAATGGCTCACAAAATCCACAGGCCTCCTTAGCTGTTGGTCTAGCTAGGGCTGTCAGCAATCAGGTTCCAACGGTTCCAATATTCGCCATTGATTTTGACCCCTCTTCTACAGTTGATGAGAATGTACATGAGTTGCTGAGCTTGATGAATGACGATGAACCCGGTGAGCAAGAGATTATCATCAGGGGAGGGGAAAAACATGTGCCTCGTCTTATCCATCAAGATCTTCATCAAGTCAGCAAAGTACAGTCTAAGACGTGGCGTGTGGAGCAAGATCTCAAAGGTCCAAGGAGCAACAATGCCTCCATTGATGATCTTGCTTTCCATGATGTTCCTGATCTAGAAATTCCTTCAGGTCATGTCAAGATTGCTGTTAAGGCAGCTCCGCTAAATTTCAAAGATGTGATGATGGCACTTGGTCTCCTTGAGGGACTGGAAAGTGATGTGCATCCATCCTTTGGTCTGGAGTGTGCTGGCAAGGTCGTTGAGGTCGGAAGTGAGGTGACTGACCTGAAAGTCAATGATAAGGTCATGGCTTTTGGAAAGAACTGTTTTGCATCTCATACAGTCTGTGATTCCCGACTGACTGTCCACAAGCCAGAGAATTTAAGCTGGGTGGACAGTTCGAGTGTTGGAGTCATTTTTGCAACAGCATACCTTAGTTTGGTAGATCGAGCCAACTTGAAGAAGGGTGAGACAGTCTTGATCCATTCAGCCTGTGGTGGTGTTGGCCTGGCAGCAATTCAGATTGCCCGCATGAGAGGAGCTACGATTATCTGCACAGCGGGTACTGAAACGAAACGGTCCTACCTTCGTAACGAACTTGGCATGCACTTCGTCAGTGACTCTCGCTCCTCAAAATTCTATGATGATGTCATGGAGTGGACAGATGGCAAGGGAGTGAATGTTGTCCTTAATTCTCTGTCAGGAAAGCTGTTACAGACGGGTCTTTCACTACTGAGTCCTGGAGGCAGATTCTGCGAAATTGGAAAAAGGGACATCCTACAGAGCTCTAGTCTTCCCATGAATTTCTTCCTGGAAAACAAGGTATTCCACTCCTGTCAGCTTGACATCTTGATGAAACAGCGTCCAGAAGAGGTTCAGTGTGTCATGAGAAAGGTTGTCTCACTGTTTGAAGATAAAACTCTGCAACCCATTCCAACTAGCGTGTACTCTATCGAAAACCTGAAGGAAACCTTCCGGGTCATGTCCAAAGGATCTCACATCGGCAAAATTGTCTTTGAGGTGCCTGAAAATTTCCAGCCAAAGGATGTACAACCTTCTCTCTGCCAGTTCAAGTCAAACGCAACTTACATTGTCACTGGAGGGTATGGAGGAATTGGACAAGCCCTCTCCAGGTGGCTGTGTCTGAATGGAGCAAAGCATATTGCCCTCGTATCTAGAAGAGGAGCAACGACAGCAGCGGCAAAGCGGACACTGAACTTCCTGAAGAAAAACAAAGTCAATATCTATGAGTTTCCTCTGGACATCTCAAACAAAGCCGGTGTACAGGATCTACTGAGAACACTACGACAAAATAAGACAACTCCACCAGTTAAGGGAATCTTTCATCTTGCTGGAGTCATTGATGAAGAGAGCCTCTCTGAGGTAACTCCAAACCAGATGGATCGTATCCTTGGAGCCAAGGCCCTTGGAGCTCAACACTTGAGCGAGCTGACTCAAGATGACAACCTGGAAATCTTCTTCATGCTGTCCTCAATCTCCACAACCTGGGGCCACCAAGCACAGCCCTGCTACTGTGCAGCTAACGCCTACCTTGATGCTCTGGCTGAGAGCAGACACAGCAGAGGACTGCCAGCTCTCTCCGTGCAGCTGGCACCAGTCAAAGGAGCTGGGTACCTGGAGGACAAGGGACAAACAGTGAAAGTCCTGGCCATGAAGGGATGCTACCAACTACATGTGGATGAATTCCTGCAGGTGCTTAGTCAGCTGCTGCCAAGGCGAGATCTCCCAGTTGTAACATTTGCAAATCAGGTATGTGGATAGTCCAGTGATGAATCTTTCAATACGCCAAAGAGACATTTTGACATCAACAGCATGACACCAATGTCATAAAATTCATGAACATCCAGTGTTTCAAACAGCTGAGTTTTATCATCACAAAGTAAATTTTTGCTAAGATATTCCACTTTATCTTTAACTCTCAAGAGCACTGTTTTACGGCCAGCAGCAAAGCCGATCTTGAGAGACCTTCTGTTTCCACTACAGTGAACAACTGTCATATATAAAGTTTGTTTGATTTCTTAAATTACAGGACTGGGGAATAACACAGACCACCTGCCACAAGTCCACGTTGAAATTCCATCACCTGGCAACAAGGAGCAAAGGCACAGCAACCAAGGGAGAAACCCAGCAAATGGAACTAGCTGACTTGGAAACCAGCATCAAATCCAAGATGGCCGAGCTCCTGTGCATGTCAGAGGAAGCCATCGACATCAGCCAGCCCATGGTTAACTATGGAGTGGACTCCTTGGTCGCCTTGGAGATTGCCAACTGGGCAACGCATCAACTTGGAGTAGAGATCTCCCAGCTGGACATCCTGGGTGGCATGACGACAGTGGAGCTGATTGATAAGGCCACTGAAGCTAACTAGGTATTCTATCACACAGACACTTGACTGCTGATTCTGAACGAGGCCACAAATCTTTAACTGTATTTATCAAGTTATGAATTGTGCATCAAAATTTATCAAACTTCAACTACTGAAAAAAAAAGACTTTTTTTTTTACGGGCCAAAATGTCCTACATGATACATTAACCCTGACCCCCTACGGCATTTTTGCTAGCTACCCTCCTCAATCCTCCAGAAACCTCCAAATGGGGGGGGTGAAAAAAATGGATTGTCCCTCAATCCTCCAAAATTTCTTAGAAACGTTACTTGGAGATATGCCTACTGCCTCAATCCTTCAAAATCCTCTGGCAATTCCTGTCATTATGTTGAGGCAGTGCGAATGGCATTCTTGAGCATTGCAAATGATTCAAAGAAATATCGGGCTGAACTTATGCATTACTGAGCAAGAAAAACACACATGGCATCCTTCGCAATAAGCCAAGCACTTTTGCCGTTCACCCTCAATCCTCCAAAATCCTCCAAAACCACATGAAGATTTATGGAGGATTGAGGAGGGGTTAGGGTTAATTACTTAAGGTTAGTTACTTAAGGTTAATCTGTGTGTAAAATTTCAACTTGAATCTTTAAAAATAAATCTGGAAAGCAAACAAACATGGTTCAAATTGCACTGCTGCCGAATATAATTTGTTGGATTGAATTACTCTAATCATTTTATAGTTAAAAAGCAAATTAATATATATGTGTCTTTGCTGTTAATGTGTTTTATGTGTTATACAAGGGATTAGCCCTTTTAGATATTAGACGGCTTCATTAAGAGCTATACGAATTTCATGACAGGTGTTTTGTACCAACAGTATTTGCGTATTGAAGGTACTGAAAGATGCCATTGAAAGGGACAAACAATTGCCAAGGATTTTTGTGAAGAGTTAAGTTGTGTGTCAATAAAGTACTTAAGACTCATTGTAAGACTTGAAAACATTCCTCAAACTTGGTTGATGATCCTGGTATCAAAAATTTGAAATTGAATCCCTTTTGGGGATTAATTTATTTTAACACAGTTGATAACAAAAGGAACTGAATCCAAAACTTCATTACTATTATGGAACTGAACAATAGTATATGTCACCGAAAATGACTGAGAAGTCTTTTATACACTAATTACAGTATTTGTGTGATTTAGTTAAAAGCCTGTTTTGTACTTTGATGGTTATGAGGGACAAATAATGTGGTTGGTGTAGAGTGGATGTGTTGCGTTGTTGATATATTGGTGCCCAGAGCTTTCATTAGTCATTTCAGAAATAGTGTATTTGTAGTTTTCATGTAGATGTCAATGAACGTCAAAGGCAGAATGATTTGCAAGTTCAAAACATTTTACTTTCAAAAAGTTAATACCAATATACGTGTACATGTACAGTGTAATTGTTACAGTCATTTGCAACAGAACGAGACAGCCTGAAGTCTCTGATCTCTAAAATCAAAGTCATTTTGAGAAACATGTTGTAAAGGCTACAATTATCAAATTGTTTAATACTAAATAAATATACTTGGCCAGTCTTAACCATTCATTTAAGATCAGATAAGGAGAATGGATGATTATAATTCCCAGGCTGAAAGTGAGGGACTGTATCAGCATCTTTCCTCCGGAACCATTCTTAAATGAATGTTTACAAGTGGCCAAGCACTTATTTATTTCCATTCATAAATACCTTTAAAGTCACGAAGTCAAACCAAGTTCAAAAGATTTCAAAAGACTATTTTGTCCCCATAATTCTTTAAACACCTCTCTAGCCATGTAATGGTTTGTCCTTCTCACAAGTAGTCATATAACAATCTCCTTACATGGTAATTGGTGTGCGAATGGCTCATAATGCGCAAGGTGGGGCAATTGCCAGCTGGTGCTTTACAGACTGTTTAAGAGAGGTCACATGCTGTGCTCTTGACCAAAAGGAACGGCTAAACTCTCTCTGGTATTTATGGAACCACATGCTCCCCTAAGCTCTTTTGCTATACTTAGCTTTGTATAAGTGTCACTGCTTAATTAACTTTTAAAATCAAGCACCTTCCATTCATCAAAGACTAATTCCCTAAGTCTGAACTTAATACATGTGTATTGTTAAATTCAAGAATTTTTTTGTGTGTGCTGTGGTGGTTTAAAGAGAATCCTACAGTAGAGTGGTTCAAACAGTTGCAGTATTCAAGCATATGTAGCAAGCTTATTTTCAGCTTTATAAAATGGACATGAATGACAACAAATTATTGTGTCAGGAACCATTTTACAGATTAGTGATCAAATCTTTTAAAGTTACTTTATGCTAAAAAAGACACCTTTATTTGATAATTTGTTCACACAAATAGAACATAAAAAGTAAGATGTGTCCACAGTGATCAAATGTGTCCTATTTATACACTGATGATGTAATTACTGTAATTGTGAACGAGAGATATTTTTATCTTTCATGTTGACATTGTATTCCAACGGTCACCAGAAATTTGTGTTGCTGAATAGTTTCAGTACTCGAGACCAATGACAGATGTACACATCTTGAAGGTTTCAACCGTTCACAGGTACTTGTGTAATAATACCGGTATATTCCACTCAGAAATAATGTGTAAATTTACGCCCAGTGTACCAGAGGATTTCTCAAGTTTTGAGTGAAGTTGAGATACAATACCAATAAAAGCACTTTAGTTGATGTACTTACTTTTCTTTTACATAGTTACTGAGTTTTGCAAAGCCTATGAAAATAGGAGACCACCAAAAGAACAAATTCTGTAGAAATGCACTTTTACTTCAGCTTTCGATTGAAAGGTGTTGTTTGGAAACTGACGCAATCTGAAAATTTCTTGGAAATAGTCTTGTTAATTCAAGAAATGGAAAAGTGGGTTCACTTCAAATTACGTTCCTTGTAACACAAGACTGCCGCATGTGCACAGATCTTGTGTCAGTAACAATCAATGGTCACGAGACTTCTAAGGAGTGGACAAAGGTAAAGAGTGATGCATGCAGGTGTTTAGTGGCTCATGAGACACAAGTTCTCCGATACCTACTCATGAAGCCTCCTCATATCAAACCTGTATGTCTTAAGCTAGGATGGATCCTTTCTGTGCATTTACAACACGTGGGCGCTCTTCGTGTAAAGCCATAGACTTAAGCATTCTGTGCTTGATTTACCAACTACAAGCTCACTTGCAATCATATGCAAACCAAAAATCAGAGACTAAAAACGAGTTAAAAATCACCACCTTTACTTTCCTAGAGATGATTTGTTGGCAGAGATGCAATTTCAATGCATTTTTAATAGTTCAAGCAGGGTTGTAGTTGAGACCACTTAAGACCTTCACACGATCCACACAAGAACAGCACAAGACCTCCACTCTGAATTCCAGTTACACTCTATTCAAATGAACTGAAGCAAAAAGCATTTCTTTTGTCATTGTTCACCCTGTTACTTCTGACTGGTCTTATGCATGGTCTTGTGGCTGGTCTTGTGTCTGGTCTTGTGTCTGGTCTTGTGTCTGGTCTCGTGATGATCTTGTGTCTGGTCTCGTGATGGTCTTGTGTCTGGTCTTGTGACGGTCTCAACTACAACACTGTATTCAAGGCCAGTCAATTAATCGGATCTTCATCAGCGACATCAATGCTCAAAAGAAATGAAGCACGACACACCTGGAAGGGAAGATGATGACAGGTGGGCCCTTCAGGTCATCTGTCTTGGCTGGTGGAAGCTGCCTGCTCTCCTATCTTCTGCTTCTTCTTCTGCCGGATTGCATCTAAGGTCTCCTCAACTGATCTCTTGTCCATCTTGTTCTCACTGGGAACTGTCAAAAATGAATGGATAAATTGTAACAATAATTGTAACAATATAACCCATACTGATCTAAACTAAAAAAATCTTTTAGTTCATTAAGGGTGGGAATTTATATTTAATTTCAAAAATGTTTAGAAAACTTTCCCACACCGTTTAAACGTTTAGCCAACACTTTACAGAGGCCGTCGCCGCTGCCTACCTCAGTGTTTTCATATATGTGCATAATTACATAGTTCAACAATGCACATGGTTCAACACCTACGTAAAAATGTAGACTAATGTTGGGGCATTTAAAACAAGCAATGTTTGTTTCAGAATCCACTTTTTTCTCAAAAAGTACATGGATGACGAAAGGAAAAAATAGTACGTAACAGGCATCATTCACGATAAAAATGAACACCAAATTGCGTCCATCCAAACATCAAACTTCTAAAAGGGAAATTCCATTTAAAGACTGGGAAAATCTGTAAACGGATTTAGAACTTTTGTTTAAACGTGTAAACGCTTCAGTTGCATACAGACCTTATTCACTGCTCAGCAACGAAATTATACAAAACCAAGATTCTGAAGATTCTATTTCTTTGAAGCAAATCCACAGTGCTTTTAAAAAGGCGAAATGAAGGGAAAATGTATTGCCGCTGTAATAAACATCACCTGATGCAAACTTTCGCTGCTTTTTTCTTTTGGTTTTCAGAAGGAAAAATAGCAATTAAAAAGTCTTGTATAGAGGATGCTAACCGTTTCCAAACTGCTTGTTGGGTGTGAGGTTCTTGGCAGCGTCTTTAGCACTCTCCTCACCGATGATACTCTTGTATTTATCCCTGTAGTTTGAGGCAGGGGTGAACACATGAGGATTGCTGGCCTGGTGACGCCTCTGGTCCTCTTCTGCTAATAACTGAAATTTGTCCGGAGGAGTTACATGTAATTGGAATGTTGAGGGGAATAAAGTTGGAGGATAAGTGCTGTGTGGTCAATCAAAAGGAATTTTCATTTCGGTTTCCATTCTTGAGGCAACCATACAAAATGGTCATGTTCTTTTATTTGAGAGTGGACATAAGGTCCTATGCAGCCTAAGACATAATAGCATACTACTACTATAGACGGTATAAATCTCTTTCATTCCGCGCCAATAGCTTACAACGTCTGACATATCGTCAGATATGTCTTAGGCTGAGTAGGACATTGTGTCCACTCTCAAATGAACAAAGGGAATTTTCATTCTGATTTGAATCCTTCAGGCACTCATACAAAATGTCCATGTTTTATTGGGAGAATTTTACAGGTTCAAAAGCACTTCAGATAAAATTCTTCACGTTAAATAACGTGAGCAAGTTTCCAGGAAGTTTAAAATATCATCGCTGAAAAAAATTTACAATCTCTTTACCATCTACTACAAGACACATTCAAAGAAAATTCAAGGTGTATTGGAGTGTTAGTATGAAAATGGAACACAATATGACATTAATCTTATAGGAAAAAAAGCAACAATGCCTCGGTCATCACCTTTTGTTTGGCAAGTTCTTTTGCTTTCTCTGCATCCCACGTCTCTCCTCGCCGATAAGCATCAAGTTCATCATCTGTTGGAGCAAACTCCTGCACAATAACATTAATAACTTTGAATCTTACAATTTCGTAACCGTATCCGACAGAAAGAAAAGAGACAATACCAATTACCCTATTTTTAGGTCAGTAACCAATCAAAATGCAAGCATTATGCTAAGTTGCTAACCATCTTTACTCTGTGTATTACTCTTACAAAACAAAAAACAAAGCTGGGAGGTACAAAAGTTACCTTTTTAAAAAGAATGATGAACCTATTGTCATCCATTTCACCAAAGGAAAAAGATGTGAGGCCTGCTACTTCTGCCACATCGTGCCTGCAGGACAGAAATAAATCTCAGGTCAAAAATCTTAACTGTTCAGCTTCAGCTCTAGTCATTTTACTTCCATAATGCTTAGAACAACTGACATAAAAGCAGCTAATTGCTAGTCTGACATATGCCACTGACATAGAGGTTTTTGAGCCAATGCCTTTGCATTTTCGTAAGGGCTAAACAGCCAGAAACAATCTCTTTTCCATGTCAAACATTTAACCTCAACCTGCTTTACATTAAAGATTCTCCAAACACAACAGCACTAACACAATAGATCTATATATTCTCTCCATGGGTTCATATCGAAGTCTTGTCCGGCTGCTGTCATTGATGAACTCGTTGACTTCTTTTTCAATCCTCTCCCTGAACTCGTTTTTCTTCTTCTTTTCTTCTGTTTGTAGTTTCTCTAAGCGTTTCTTCCTCTCTGCAAAACAAGTCGCAGAATTAATTGCTGTAATGAAAGTGTGCATTTTAAGTTGGGTGCACCTTTGGGATCTACCGATGTACACTTAGTCAACTGTACACATGGTACAGCCACAATGGTCAATCAATAACGATGATCGTGTTTTTCGAAAGGGAAGTTGGGGTGTGGGGGGTGTAAGGGAGGTTATAGGATGAGAGGAAGGGGGAAGGGTAGTACACAAACCAAGCACAGTCCAACCAATGGTGGCCAGGGCAAACAAACGTGACGGGCACTGTGACTCGAACGTCTGTTCATCCAGCCCTAGATTTGACAATTGACAAATAAATAATTTGGAATAAGGCCTAAGTGATAAAAATATGCTTTAAAAAATGTAAACTGAATTGTCTATCAAAGTTAGGCCTAAGTAAGTGACAGTGATATAGGCTAAATAGATAAAAGAAAAAATTAAAAATTACTGCATTAAAACAGATATTAACCCTAACCCTCCTCAATCCTTCATTTGTTGGAGGACTGAGGAGTGTTAGGGTTAAATAGGATGTAAGTCCTACTAGACTAAAATGAGTTGCACAATAGATACATGACATTGTAAACAATGCGACTTTGGAGTTTGGCACATGCACACTGGACCGCTGTGCTGTAGTCGTTGGACCGGCCCAACTACTGTATAGCACTACAGTTGGGACAGTCCCAACTACGTGTAGAACTTGACTGACGCTATCGTAGGCCTAGGCTAGGCATGTATGCTGTTGTTTCCTACCCTGCGCCTGCTTTTTCTCCTTGTCCCCAACCGAAGGAGGCTTCTCCATGGATCCCAAAATACTGCCGAGTAAATCTGCCATTTTTCTTTGTCTTTTAGATCATCCGCTGCTGCACTGCTACGCTTGTTAATAACCAAGATAATAAAAAGTCAAAACTTCAAATTCAATTCAGCACAGACATCGTCAACCTGTACCTTTGAACCAAAGCGCAATCTTTGCGCTATGATTCTATGAACTAAGTTTCCGAATTATTTTGAAACAAGGATTCAAATCAAAATATCAATATTATTAACGGCCTATACAATTGTATTTATTCTTTAAGTGCCTCTACATAATTTATTTTTGGCAGAATTATGCAGTAAAAGACTAAAAGAATGGTTGTTTATAATTGCTGTAAAGAAATTATAATTATTGTCTGAGCCGAAAATTATTTTGTCAATAGTCTGGCACCGTTCCCACCTGTACATGTAATCAGTATTTCGGAGAAAGGGAAGTCAGACGTCTAGACAGACAAGATCCATCGCGTTTGTGAATGTCCCGGTCTTGTTATTCCCGTTCTCAAAATCAGCTATTATGGCAACATCGGGTGTTGCTGCCTTGCCAAATCAAGATGAGATTGAGGAAGATGCGTCTGAACTGAAATTCCCAAAAGGTTTGACGAAGTTACCATTTGTTTGAATCGTTTAAACAGAGGAGTTGCCAGAACATGTGTAGGGCCTATGTGTGCATGGTGTGCGTGAACTCACCCGTGCTTATTTTAGATAGTGTGTACTATTATCCGTGTATTTTCGACACTATGACATGACAAACGGGTTTTTGTGCGTTTAAGTTTAAAGCTCATCTCTGGAACTGTGGAAGGGAAAGAGTTCCATATGGACACCTGTAATTATTCCCTACAGTGACCTGCTAGCTGTCAGAAAGCAAAAACATGTCCAGAAAAAATCACTTTAGGAGAGAAAACACCAAGTCATTTTCTAAGAATTTTTAAGACAAGTCTCATACTGTCATAGGGTTTGTGCACAGGGTGTCAAACGGCATCCGTATGTGGAACTCTTTCCGTTAGTCGTGCTAATTTATTAAATATGTTCATGAATCTACAATCAGATGATTTGTTCATGCTGTAAATGCATTGTAGGCCTAGGCTTCATTTGATTCAGTGTTCAAATGTAAGATTCAGATGTAGCACATGTCAAACTGTGTGTACCTTCCCAAATGGCAGAAAGGTTTTTTAACCATCATTGTAACATGACTAAATCCTCTGATTCAAAAATATGATTTTCACATATTCTTGGGAGTTAGGGTTAACAATTTGTTCTGTAATCTGTATCTGACCATATTGTAAATTCCTATGATATGCTCCTACAGCTGTCGCTGTTTGTAATTTTATGTTAGCCTGGCCCACTTGTAGCTTTTGCATCCTCATATTTTCCAGAGTTTGAACAAGCAGAAACGTTATTGAACTCTGAGGTACGCATGCTCCTTGAGCATCGGAAGCAACAAAATGAGAGCCAAGAGGAGGAACAGGAGCTCAGCGAAGTCTTCATGAAGACCCTGAATTACACAGAGCGCTTCTCAAGATTCAAAAATAGGGAGACGATAGCTGATGTCCGAGGGTGAGAGGTTGATTTCACAAAACTTGCTTAAAGAATATAAGGGTCAAACAAGCTTCCAAGATCCTTAGAAATCCACCTATTGTTTCAGTGGATTTAGGTGGATTGAGGAATGTGCAGCCTGATAAACTCCATTTACGGTACTTCAAGTCTGGTGTGATGGCCTGTAAAAGTTTTGATGTTAAAAATATGCCATTGGTTTCTTGTAAAATGGGTAGTTTGGGAGTATTCAGAAGGGTTTATGGCAAAATGCCCAGAGAATGAGGGGTTTACTTATTGTAAATGCATTTAGTGAAGTACTGGTGTTTAATTGTGCTTTTCTGTTTGAATTTGCAGGCTCTTGCAGCAGCAGAAATTGCACAAGTTTGAGCTGGCCTCCTTAGCCAACCTGTGCCCTGAGAATGCAGAAGAAGCCAAGGCACTAACCCCAAGGTACACCTGTCTTATTGGTTGTACTTGTTTCAAACATAGGTGAAACCCCTTGTTAAAGAAATTGCTGTCCGCTGCATCAGTAACATTCAATCAACATAAAACAGTTTTAGTGAACTCATTCCAAATGTTCAAAGTCAGGTTTTTGCTTCTGCTTCTTTGTTTTATTTGCTTTCCTAAAACAAACTAATTCTGTAACTTAAAACTAATCCATGAAGAACACACTTTTCCCCCTTCTAATAATGAAGTGGTTGGTTTTTTGGCATGCCATCTCTTCGGTTATATTTCATCAGTCCTGAGAAGTTGGAGTTAACCATTTGAGGGATGTTGTTTATTAGTCTACCTTGTTTCTTTTCCTCTTTCAGCCTTGAAGGGAGATTTGAAGATGACGAGCTACAGGAGGTCTTGGACAACATTCAGACCAAGAGGAGTTTTCAGTATTGATACCATCTCATTCCACTATGCCCAAATTACAACGAAGTACGTGTACATGTACTTACAACTGAAGCAAAAAAAAAACCTCCAAAAGAATCAAAGCATTAGTGGGAGGAGGCTTCAGCGATCCCCTTTTTTTTTCTATTTGATATTCATTTATATGCTAACCTTTAATCTTTTCTCCAACCGCTTGTGTATACATTATTTATGGAAACTTTTTGGAGGACGAATAGGTTCTAGTGTGGGAGATGTTATCAGAAGTGTTTGTAAATATCTAACCAGAAAGCAGTAGGTTTTGTTGGAAAGAAACATGAAATTTTTCTGTGTGTATATAATAAACAGTTTCGGGTAAATGAGTTTTCAGTGTGTTATATCTGTGTTTCTCAGTTTTGTTTAAAAAGGTATAGAAACCTAAGGCCCGCAATTGAAATAAAATTAATAGTATTATTAAAGATGGGTGTCCTGAAACACCATAATGCTAGAAAAAGTTCCTGTCAACTTTCTGTGATGGATATCTGACCTTATGAGTAATGCCCTTTCCTTTTCCTGTAAGCTGGCGTATTTTGAAAATGTGACAGGTCATGAGTAAAGTCATCAAGACATCCTACGTATTTCAAAGACAGCACATCGTGAAGGTAACCGTTTATTGCTTCTAAACTGTAACACGTCTTTAGTCATTCTGCCGGACATTACATCTCACACACAAATCAAACAAAGTAAACGGTGCCACTTTCTTATTAGAGTAGAGGACCATTTCTTCAAATTTGCATCCTCGGTTGAAACATCTGCGAGTGGCTTTTCTTCGCCAGGTGCTTTGTGCGGAAGCAGTAAAAGAAACTTCAGCTGATGTAATTGTTTTCACAAAATACTGCTTCAAAAAGCCGAAATTTCCTTCAACCTTCATCTTTGGAATTTCTAAATAAAATCGTTTCGCGGTTGCAGATTTCCTTTTCATGCCCTTCAAGAACACACATACATGAATCTTGTATCATTCCTAACGAACGCCACGTTGGTAATGCTTTGCTTATGAGTAGGAATTTTAGAATTTTCTTATTTCAAACACAATACATGTATAAGGATACCTGTAATGATCTTTTTTTGCATTCAAAGCTGTTTACAAAATATAGAAAGTAAAATCACACACGGAAACTACACTTGACTCACCCAGCCTATAGAGTACCGAAGTGTGACGTCACTGTGAACAAGAAAGTGCAGTGCAAACGAATGGAGTGCGCTAATGCCTTTTACACACTTATTGTGCACGTGACGTAGCCACTTCGGTACTCTATAGGGTACATCATAGACTGCGGCAATATTTTCAACACCAAGTACAATTGTAAGCTATATATACACTGACAAAATTTATATGAGATTCAATATACCTAAATAGAATATTCCTACTGTCTTGCTATTTTGTCAACAATATTGCACGAAGTACTATCACGAACAATTTGGAATATTTTCTGGACCTATTAATAACCACCTCAAGTGCCTCATATGGTATTCTCCAAGCCACGTTGGATTTAGATGGCTTGAAAAACTGCTGAACACCTCGGATGGAAACGCCTCATCTCTACAAAAAATGTCGTGCAGCATGGACGCAAGAGATGCAGAACAGGTAGGGCCTATATATTTATTTATGCAGCGAGGATTCGAGCTTATAGTTACATGTACTACGCGTGGGAAAACCCTTATGCATCGGCAATATAGGCAAATGCGCTAAGTCTGAGTTATACTAACCAAATTTTGATTGGGACTTTTTCCAGACGAGCATGGTTGCGTAGTAACAAGGATTTTGTTAGTTATAACTTTGGCTGTCGGGGTTTGACGAATTTGTACCGCCCCTGCGTTTCAGACTCAATGTTCCCGCGCATTATCGGTGGTCCAGCAATTATGTTGTGATTACATGGGGTAAATTGTGCGTCTGCAACATGTACTCACCTCTTTCTGTAAGTTGTACCATCAGTCACTATACTTTTTTGAAAAACTTGGCAAGGTTTCCCCATGGGGCCAATACCGTTGACATTCATTGCCTGCAGATCTGCTTCGACTGGTTTCATTTGCTGATACAAAATGACAGCTGACAACTGGTTAGGCGTGGCGCCCTCAACTTTCTTACAGCACGTCCCATACAAGCCTTGTTTAATAAAGTCTGAATATATCTACGGTACCCGTTTTCGTCGTGGTTTCGTAATGATTATTAACGTTCCAGGCTCATTTTTTATGCATAATTACATGTGGATTTTTCCTTTGTTATCGTTCATCTATTTCGAAAAATCTCAGAGTGCAATAGAAGAACCTAGACCCCATCAAAACAACATCTCGGATACAAACTTTAAAAACTTAGTCACTTTAAACACAGAATGCGAATTGATACTGACCTCTTCGACTCATCTGGCTTACGACTGTCGAAGTATTATTACCTTATCTCTTGGTATGTCAGGATAATATTTTGGGAATGCAATCAATGGAGGCATGGCGCTCTCTAGTAACATCCGATCATCGACTTTTGGTGATCAATCATTGTGTGAGGCAAGAGGTTAATTCGCACTTTTAACCAATCTAATTTCCACTGTCTTGATAACCCCAGTTTTATGTTATGGGGTTTATTATAATTCATTTCGAATACGCCTCTACTTCCCCTAGTCAGACTCTAAATCGGCAACTGGCTCCCTGTCTTCCTCAGGTTTCGGAACGCTCTTGGCGTGGGCAGGCACCATACTGGTTTCAGTCGGCATCTGAATGGACGTGATATATAAATGGTAAGTTAAACTTGAGAAAGAAGTTCACGCACAGCCCTCTCTTTTGACATTGGTAAGGACAGATTGCACTTAAAAAGTATTTGAATGCATTGTTTCACCTCGACACCCTTGGCGTCCATTATGATTGCCTCTTTCCCTTCAGTTGTTCTCCTACTGACGTCATGGTGTCTAGCTTCAATGCTGCTATTCCATATTCCGTACCCAAAATAGATTATGAGGCCTGCAATGGGGAAAAAAAATGACGGCATGTCTCGCTTTCGCAGTTATAATTCACTGACGTTAAGCGTTATAAGGCACAATTTTCTTTCGTCGTGAATTGATAAATCGACATATTCTTCTCACAATATTATATTCCTGAAGCTTCCGAGGCATAAACTATCCTTTCAGAATATTGTTTCGTAAAGAACTATTTCTGAGTATGGTTGTAGATTTTATGTGTAAAAGAGAATTGAGGGACGAGGTTCAAGTGGTGTCAGCATTTTATAATTATTTCTATCATCATTGTCGAACTGTTATAAAATACTGAGACCCAAATTTACTTCACATTAATGAATCATTAGTTGAGTCAGGAAGGCTTGAAGTCAAGCACACAACTTACCGGCTGCCATCCATATGACGAAACGCACCCACGTGAGTGGTGACAACTTCAGCATCAGAAACACGTTGACGAAGATGGCGCAGAAGGGCAGCAAGGGGACGCAGGGCGCCATGAACGGCAGCTTGTCTGGATTCTGGGGCTGCTGAACAATCTTCAGTATTAAGCCAAACACGCCGGCTAGCACCACCAGGAATATGATGATCAACCACCACTGGCTGAGAAACTGCCGACCGTAGATGATGATGGCGTTGAGGATGAAGAGGGAGAAGAAGAGACCTATCGTTGCCATGGTGACCACGCTGCCAGTGGCGCTGGTGGGGAGCACAGATTTGTCTGGAAGACGGAGGAAGACCCGTAGCCTTTGGTAGCGGTCGTAGAGAAACTCGCGCGCCCGCGACTTGTAGAACTGCCACTTGTTGTAGTTCCGGAAGGAATCCGCTTCCGGATCGCCGTCTACGGCTCCGTAGCTGCGGGTGGCGGGATCAAGGCTTGGGAGTTTCGGTAGAAGCTGCTCAGGACCCGCCTCTTCCAAAGTTGGCTTCGTCTCCAATGTCTCCTCCACCGACCCCTCGGTGGTGACGTCATCTTCATCATCCTCGTTCTCGAAGGTGTCATAAGGCAGACCTTCGTTCATACCTCGCTCCAGATCCAAGTGGGGTTGGTAACGGAGAATAAGGACGCACATGGACACCAGGGTGTAAGCTAGGAGTGTACCTATGGACATCATTTCTATCAGGTCCGCCAAGCTCACCATTAGGGCCAAGATAGCGGCCAGAAAACCGCCAATGACCGTGGCAACAGCAGGCGTTTGGGTGACTTTGTTAACTCGAGCCAAAAACCTGCCCAAGATATAACAATCAGTTGATGATACGAAACTTTACAGACTACAACAAAAAGGCATTTAACAACACTTAAAATTACCATTTTTGGCAACTTGCCAAAATTTACAAGTTTGGATGAAAATGCGACGTGAAGATCCCACTCTATAATGAATGCATAAAATGTGTCATTACTACGGCAATAAATTGTATCGGTGTCTTCAATACTGCGACCATTTTAGGCGCATTTTTATTTCTTATTAATGGGGCAAAGAACAAAGGCAGTTGTTCCAACTCAGAGCAACCCAATCTGTACCTGAACAGCAAGCCATCAGTGGACATGGCGTAGATGACCCTCGGCATGGGGAATAGTGACCCAAGCAGACTGACCGTCAGGCCAGCGATAGAGCCAACAGCCACGAAGTATTTGCCGGGTTCGGCGTGGTTCTGGACGAACATGTCCATCAGCGGTGCCTCTCGGCCGATGTCGTAGTACGGAACGGCCAGAGTCAGTACAAAACTCACCGAGACGTAACCTTTGTCATCAAAGCAAAATTCAATTTTTGGTATTTAAAAAGTACTTTTAAACTCCTTTTTGGGTGGTAAAGAATTCAGACTACAGCCGTTTTCCTCCATGCTTACTCTACAAGAAAAATATGATTATAACATGTTTGTTTTCATAAATCATAATCTGTCAAGTTTAGATCTTGATTCTGACACGTAACTTCTATTAATGATGCATGTTCTGAAGTAAATTTAAAAGTTCGTCCTGATAGCTTCCAGAATGGTTTAAAGCGTGAGTTTACACCTTCGCCAACTTCTGACAGTGTGCGTACTAATCTTACCCACGAGGCAGATAAGCAATGAGAGCAAAATGGCTGTTGGGATTGCCTTGGCTGGATTTCTAGCCTCCTCTCCTGTCGTTGCAATGATGTCAAACCCGATGAAAGCATAGAAGCACGTGGCTGCACCGGTCATTACCTGGTGAAACGAAACGAACAGATTACAAAAATAACGGAGCAGGTGCTCCGAGTTTCCTCTGTTATTTCGTAACCACGTAGCTTGCTCGACACGTACTACGGAATAAACTGAGATGATACACAAATGATTTAAATGAAAGTTTAGTCTTGAGATCCAAATTTTAACAAGTTCAGTCCTTATTTAATCTGCATTGAGTTCCAGCTCCGCCTGATTTTTACTCCACAATTTGGAGTTTTAGCTCAGTAACAAGTGATGTTTTTCTATAGGGGATATCTGAACTGAATGCTATCGATAGAAAGATTGAAGTATTTTGGTAAGTGGTTTACATGTCAGAACCCAAACCCGAGATGAAGACAAAAGCAAGACTGTGTCTGAATTACTTGTCTGCGCTTGAAGTTGAAATTGCGCACGACTCGATAGAATGTGGATGCAGCTACTATTTCAAGTCGCAGTCAAATATATAATTCGGGCATTAAAATCCCAAGATAGCATGATTTCAGCATGTCTGCTGCCGCCACTCGTCTGACCTACCCCAGAGAAGCCAAACGGGAGGAATCCATTCTCGCTCCAGTTGTTTCCATTTAGAAAGAAGAGCCCTCCAGCGATCATGAAGACCCACACGGCCAAATTGATGGCGTTCAAGATGTTGTTGAAAGCCACCGACTTCTTGACCCCTGCCGTCACGATCAAGGTCATGATGATGGCGATTACCATGGCAACTAGATCTGGATAGGTTTCGGCTGTGGAGACAGATGTAAAGGGATGAAATTAATCAAGCTGTTCTCTTCTAAGGTGGGAAAACTTCAAAAGCAAACCTGAATTTGGGCCATGTTCGGAGGGATTTAGAGAGTCGTAACCTATTTAGACAAGGGTAGGTCAGTTTCAAGTCCAAACTAAGGTCAGGTCAAGGGACGACAGTACCAGGATCATTTGTTTTTCTATTCATAGCTTATAACTTGACACTGTATGGCGACTCAGTTCTTGTTGGCTATATACGACGGATTAAAATTTATCCGTGGTGGCTTCGATTCAACTCTTGAGTGATGGTTTACCGGGGGATAAGGAAGATGACAATAATGCACACGGAATAAAATTTTAAGATATACATATATTAAAGAATTGACTTTGGGAAAAGACTGGAATTATGGCAAGCTACTCACTGTGGATGCCGAAACCTCCCACATGGTCCATCATAAACTCGCTTATTTTGTTGGTGAAAAGTGAATCCAGACAGCTGCTGAGTGCGCTTGCGCCGGCCGCCGTGCCAATCAAATACTCCAGGATCAGATTCCAGCCAATCACGAAGGCCGTGAACTCTCCCACGGTGACGTAGCTGTACATGTAGGCTGATCCCGTTGTCTTTGGCACCCTTACTCCGAATTCGCCATAGCAAACACCTGATATTGTGTGCCGGAGAAAAATGGACTGAATTTCAGTCATCGTTTTGTCTACGAAACGTTATTGCACATGCATCACAATGAGGCAGCTTAGAATAAAAATAAGCTTCATCCACTTCTGTAATCCATGCCTGTCTGTAGTCAAAAATAAAACTTTAATTTTTCCTGACAATATGACAGCAAGTCACATTTTGATGATCTATCTCCAGTATTTACCGCTATTGGTGTTCAGTTTCAACACTCGGTCACTTACTCCTGATAACGTGATCTGTCTCTCAGACAACTTGAACAAGACAACTGAGTCACAGTTTCCTAATTATTTTTGCACAACAGAAGGATTGGTCAAATTGAACTATTCAATTAAAGTTAAATACGAAAATAGAAATGGCCAGACACAGATCGGACTTATCAGAAAGAGAAATAAAAAAATTAGTTAAACAAAGCTGGGCCAAAAAAATGCAATCATGGGTGATTAAAATGGTCTGTCCAGTTCGTTTGGGCTGAATTGATGACGAAGCCATTCGTTCCTGCCAGTTTGTACCGTGGCGATCAACTCTGGCATTTTGCTTTTGCTGTGCGTATGTTATAGATTTAATTTGGAGGGCCAACGGAGGAAAATGAGAATAAACGTAAAACAGCTTGACGTACTTGTCCTGAACGCTATTATGCCATTACATCAAAGTTATCAAATTATTTATGTAAAAGTCTCCCGTCCCCTGATTATTTTTCATTTTTTGATGAACTGTGATTCATTAGTGAAGTGGTATGTAGTATCAAATCACAGAGGATTAACTATGACATTTTTGAGAGAGGAAAATACATGATTAGAAACATTGCTCGTGCCCACGAGGTATGCAAATTAACCTGAATACAAGATACGATGGCAAACAGCGCGATTCACACCTATCCTCTTTATAATTTAATTTACCAACTTTCCAGGTTCGTTTGATTTTCTGAGCTGACTGGAGAATCAGTTGTAAATTAATGTGCGCTATTTGTTTTCGTAGATATCTTCCTTTTCATTTAGAGACAGTGGTTGCTGGGGTGGATACGAATTACTATGAAAAAATCAAAACTGCGTGAATGAAAAGTATATTAAAATTTGTTTATTTTTAAATTAATCATATTTTCCTCCGTTGGCCCTCCAAACCTATCCTCACAGCAAAAGGAAAATGCAAGAGTTGATCGCCACGGTACAAACTAACAAGAGCAAATCGATGAAGGCTTCTTCATCAAGTCAGCCCTAAAGAACTAGACCTACCATTTAATCACCCACGATTGGCTTGTTTTTTGTGGCTCAGCTTTGATTAACCAATGTTTCGCGGTAATTGATTGGAGGTCTTAGGACAATGCGATATCAATAATCCGATAGAGTGATCCGACCGTGCCTCATTTAAGTAATCGGCAGCACAACAAGACAAAATGGAATGTGTTCAATTTCTGTGGTCCTAGTTGCGTTTTTTCGAATCTCGTTAAAGTAAGAATTTCACAATTTCACATTCAAAACAAATGTAAAACATATTACAGTTCAATCCAATCAAATGAGATCAGTTTTGTGTAAATATCAACTCGAGGAACAAATTTTCCTTTTACTTCAACACTGAGAAAACCAACAACACAAATTCACGACATAATAATTTATCAGTTATATACGTCACCTCTTTTAGCAAAATTTAGAATGCAACATTTATTTCGCAACGGTGAAATAACATATATATGAGAATTATAAATGAGATGACGACGTTTACGGCTCTGACTGAAGCAACTCTTTCACGGCAGGTGCGTGTTCTGATAGAATACTAGATCAGGTTCCGTAATTCAATTTTTGCTTGTCGTCAGGTCAGTCCCGTACGTGGGTTTCCAATTACATTATAGTGGATGTTGTAAGTATACATCACATAACTATCGGGTTCGGCAGTTAGGAATTTTTTAATTTTTGTTAATACAGCTATAGGTTGATGTTATTTTGGTTATAAATATTAGTTTGCACTTTTCGGACGGATGATTAATCTATTATTGATTTTTAAGTCTTAGACTGCAGAGGTTTCTCTTGAAAGGTGTGTTAAAATTATTATTATTCAAAGAGGCAAGGATTCATCTTAAACTCTCCCTTGAGATATTTTCCTTTCACAAATAAAAGCCCTCCTTTGGATAAGGATGGGATCTATTATTGATGAGAAAAGGGACAATTATTTTAGGTAAATAATCCCCATTCCCCCCGGAATCTAAACCATGGTCTACACATGCCATCAGGTCAAACAGGTTGTTGAGAGCTGACGTCAAGTATCACGTGGTAGTGCTTTGCATTTTTTTTGTAATGAATAAGTTATGTAATTATTGAGGTAATATTTGGGCACGTTTTATTGGCACATTTTGTTATGACACACAGTCTTAATCAGAATTCGTTTTTGTCAGCATCTTTTACATTTTGAAATAAATATCTGATTCATAAAGAGATTAAAACACAATAAAGCATAAATTGATTTCGTCTTGTCAAAAAAGTAAATTTATGTTTTCCTGTTTACTCCTGTAGGCTACATTCGAAGGTCTGCGTCTCTTGGGCAATCAACGAGTCCCGATTCATTTGGAAAGCTCGAAACACACTCTTAGAAAATTCCGGGACTGAAGATAAATAATTCTCTCTTTGGTCGGCCAAGATGAATCATACGAAGCTCAGTCCCGTATGGAAATGTCAAGCGGGCTGTGTTCGCAGCCTGCATGCAGGGAGTCTGAGGGCGGTGTGTGGGGGGAGACGGTAGTGGAGGTGGATTACGGACAAATTGATTGAGGAACTAAACTAAGTGCCCTCCTTGAAGGCAGCTGTTCTTTAGGCGTCAAGATGAGGTATATCTGCAATAACGATATCTGAAAAGGATTTATCTTTCAAGGATTTGTTTTTCTCCTTAAGTTACCAGAATACCATTCTTTCAGATGGAGTTAAAAAAGGAAAATCTTCTCGGTCGAGGAACTGAAATCCAACCTGATGCTCTGCCTGAAAGAGGGATCAACCTGCAAGAACATGTTACCATACGACATGTAGCTGGACCTGTATAGTTAATGCATGGTCGATAATAAAGTATACTACATAGCACTACTGAAATTTCCGCTGTTGGAGACTTAAATCTTTCATATAGTTTCAACAAACATCATTGACTTGATAAATGATGAACCACGGTATTGTTCACCGTATTTTATTTGTCCGCCCTTTGGTAATGATATAACACAAAATCATGCCATGAAGACAAAATGTCACCTAAAGAGTGGTAAAACTGTGCATAAAATTTCAGCAAAGCAGATGACATTTTTATTCAAGCCATTTATAATGGCTTATAGCCGATAATTCTTCAGTTGTGATACAACTAAGTCACAGCGGCACTTTGGTGGTCAGGCCGTGTAAATACCCGTCTTTTCTGAGGTGTGCATAATTTCGACTTCATTTTGGATGCTGTCATTTGAAAGTTGCTATTTAGATAAGAACAGAATATCGGTACGTTATAAACGTCATGGTCTTAATTAAAAATGACAATTGTTGCTAACAATGTTGCTGTTAATATTTTGATAGACATTGGACAAAATGTGCACCGAAAGTCTCATGTGAATCTTCCCTTCTGATGGTCTATATTTTTTGATCTGAATAATTCATGTAATGAGGTAAAATCATACACGGCATTTTCCCACCAGTTTGTCATTTCAAAATAATACTTCTCGACAACCACCTTTTTACCGTGCATTTAAAGAAAACTTTTGCAATTGAAAAAAAAATATTTGCAACCCAGCGCTCTTGGGAAATCATGAACCAATGACACTCCAGGTGAAAAGCTGGCGGAATAGGCAGCAAAATCATACAAATTTAAGGATAATCGCAATTCCCCACTTAAAAATCATTGAACCACAGAAATTAAAGTAACTCGTGTAAAATCCATAATCATTCAAAATGTATAGAGTATACTAAGATCAAAATTATATTCTATTAGGCTGATTACACTTTGAACTTATCTTGGATTAGTGGTGTCAATAAATAAAGAAAAAAATAATCCGTAAACAGATTTTAAAAAAGATACTTTGTAAACCCTGGCTGTAAGCAATACTATCGTCGAGCACTGAACCCAGGATTAATGATTAAAAAATGGAATTTCTTATATTACCGGAAATTAAAACATCACCCACGCTCCAAGACGCGTTGCACGATAGCTGGACGAGAAATTTAGAGATGCACATTGACGTACGCTTGACGCATGCAGACCGAGAGTTTAGACTTCATACCAGTCCCGACAGCAGTGCAATTTTCGGTTGTCAGATAAACAGTGTAACGTGTAAAATAAATTGCCGAGGGCATTTTCGTCGTACGTGTATTTTACCCTCGCTCGGGAGGCTTTCATTGAAGTTGTTATCGCTGACGGCTCCCGTTTATTTTCACTCGCACAAGGCATATGCATACGAGCATTAAACAAAACTGTAAATAGAGTAGCATCAATCACGTGATGAGTCGCAGACATTTTTTTTTTGCCTGCGCCTGTATATGCAACCAACTTACTTAATGAATGTTATGGGAAAAAGCCGAAATTTTCCTTGAGAGCCTGAAAATAATTCCTAGTTCGTTGACGTAAGAAAGCATAAGACATTCAATCCGGCATTTTCAGGCAATTTATCTACAACACGAAAACAGGTTAAATTTTCTTCCGTAACCTCGAGCAGCAGTGTGTCCAAAATGTGTTCATCCTAACGCTTCATAACCAGAGGTGTTAAAAGCAGTTTGAGGCAAAAAACAGACAAACAGAAGCTGACGTTGGCGTCTGCAGCCAACATTTCTGTTTTCGTCTGCTGTGCACTCGAGATCGTAAATTAAAATTAACCAGTGGTACCAGTAGGGGCATATTCAACTAATGCGGCTTCGGGCTCATTCAACATGCTGTTCGGAAGAAAAACTAAATAGCCTTACTGACAGTCTCTACATCCTTGCTTTTATATTCTGGTCTTGTTTCCATAGGGTTTTAGTGCTAATATTTGATAAATAAATATACCGATTACTTTCTTTCTTATTGTGACTATGAAGTATTCCTTGTTTTCCCCGATCGGGCCCCTTATGAGGAATGAATTTACTCGTAGACACAAAGCAGTGCCAAAAGAGGAATATTTTGAGTCGCACATATGTTTCCCTTTTTGGTTTGTTTGTTTTATTGTAAACAAGAATTACACTTTAGTGTCAAAATACAATGCGTACACAAGTCTCGTTACAGGCTCAAATATCTACCAATCACCTCTTAACTGAAATTGACTGCATCTCTTCTCATATCGCCTTATACACATAATTAACGTAATTGTACTATTGCCTGGAATGGTGGCTTCAGCCGCTAATTGGCGATTTTGCCCAGACATCGTCCCTGAAACACCACCGCCAATACCGCTGCACCGACGCGTTAAGTGAGCGCTGGCAAACCCAGCGTCCTTGAGGCGGAAAATAAAAAATGAGATAAAATTTCATCTTAAGGTTGTTTGTTTCAATTGAAGGCGATACACTGCCTGTGCAGTCTTTCTGCCCCTGCAATCAATGTGGCGCCCCGAATCACAAGCCGAGGGAAAAGGCTGGGTTACAAATGGATTCTGTCTTACAAAACTCCCATGTACAAATATTTACCGAAACATCCAAAAATGAAATCAGATGTGATTATCGTCAGCGCGTTAAAACTGGTCGTGTTTCCCATCGATGTAAATTCAGGTGAAGTAAATCGCATCGAAAAAACCAAGACTATAGTGTGACTTATTTCTTTTCCCACACAGCATCGCATTTTGATTTGGACTCAGGATAATATTTGGGCGGAAATGTAAACCTAGGGTTTTATTTTATTGGATCGACTTGAATTGGGTTTGGGTGCCTTGATTCTGTAGCTTGGCCCCAATAACCATCCCGTAGCGTGACCACGCCCCTACTTGGCTCTGGTACCACATCACTACCTGCTAAATTACCCTTTATAGAAAACTAGCTCACAGTGTAGTTAATCTTTCGGCGTGACAAAGTCACAATCCCTGTCGGGCAGGTACATTTGGCTTGGTATTAATATTTACTCTCCAGAAGGCAGTGGTGTTTGCAAGGCACTCAATCCTCGACCACACAATTCAGTGTACCGTGACGGACATCACTTTTATATTGTCTATGAATTGAAAGGTGCGTGTTTCATCAATGTTACTATAATGATGTCTACACAGAGAGATGTTTACAAGATTTAAGCATGCCGTTTATCGTTTCATTCATTTGAAGCACATCTTGGTATCCCCTGAAAAATTGAGAGAAAGATATTTAGTTCGTGTCATTGCATGCATGTTAATTGCCTTCTCAAAAAATGTCTAAAGACTTACCTGATAAAATAGACGCTAAAGCTGCAACAATGAAAGACAGAATAACACCTGGCCCGGCCATCTCCCTCGCGACCAGACCTGAGACCACATACATGCCTGTCCCCATGCAGCTCCCCACCCCAAGGGAGACGAGATCCAGGGTCGACAGACACTTGGACAACTTCCCGGGCACTGAATCGCGGCGGATGTTCATGCCGGAGATGTCAAGGGACTTGACCCGCACCAAGCGGCGCACCACGCTGTCCACAGCAGACCGGAAGCCCATTTTGACGGAAGGCTCTGAGCAATCCCTCGGCTTCACTACGTGTGCTGTATGCAAGCCCGACAGTCGTGAGTCCGGCTCTTAGAGAAAGACGTGCCTATGAACACTTTACGTTATCACTGCAAATGAGATTTCGAAAAGGAGGGGAAAAGTCAATTAAAACAATAACAATAGTTTATTATGCGAGAATAAAATCTTGTCACTGATGATATTGCCCTTGTACTTCACACTTGAAAGAGAAGAATATTTCTGCAAGTCAGATAGGCTCATCAATGTATGAAAGCTTTGTGCTATTTTACTGACCATCGAATACACACAGCCGTTTGGCCCTTTGAATGAGAATTTTAAAAATTAAAACCACAACTCCCATCATCCCATGAGATGGCTTCCTCGTGATTGGGGAAGAAAACTTAAAACAGCCCAAGCGTCCCTGCACATTTTGGTTGAGCTGACTCTATACGCTAAAACCACTATTTTCTTTATGATTTTGAAGAGGTCTACGCCGAGAAGAGAGAATACGGAGAAGAGTAGCATCATTCTGGGCATATCAGTCTTAGAAGGAACTACTGTTCGAAAGTATGATTGTAATTGCTTGCGTAAAATAGTCTGTTATATTAATTTAAGAACGTCGATGTCTTCGTGCATATTTTTTCAGGGTTTGTAAGAGAGCATGGTGCATCATTTCAGATACAATTAACAGTTGCCTGTACAGAGGAATTGCAGTTTTTTTCCGATAATTATCAACATTTTGTCATCAAAGAAACGTCATTATATTGTTGGATAGTGGGTTTATTTTCCAAGACAGTGTATCTAGCGTCCCTTTAGTTCTGAAATACTAAATAATCGTTTACGGCACACCTATCATGCATCCAGCCAAAATAGATCAACTCTGTAGCATCTTCTGACGGAGTTTGAGGCTTCGCCTTAAAATCGATTTGTCTCGCTCGGCAAATATAGGGCACAGTGGGAATATACAATCGAATACATCGATTATTCGCTGTTCCCTCGGGAATCGACTTCACAAAAATAGCCCCGTCGATTTGCATTGGCTGTGCTTTGCGAAAGTTGAAGTAATTACAATCCTGCTTGAGACAGGTAATCGAATATTACCGAATCGGTTACGCGTCCAGTAATGTGTCAGCATTACTGAGTCAGCAAGAAGCTTGTTCAAATTGATGACACGCAGATCACATATCGAGATAACGGTTGCAGGCCTAAAATAAATCAAACTGAATGAGTTTTACTCAACGTATCTCAGCGCTGAATTTCAGGGGAAAAAATTACACTGAGATCTTGCAAGTGGAGTTCATGCAACGATCGACGGGAAGCTTCAAGGGAAGGGGTGTACGAATTACACTGAAACACCATTTTCAAAATGGTGGCGAGTGATGCACCAACAGTACCTAGTCTGCTACGCTGCAGATGGACAAAGTTTAGTGGCTGACTTAGCTGATCGTTTTCAGATATCCAGTTCGTTTGTTGAGTGCCAGCAGATGGTTGTTGTTGAAAACTCAACGATTTCACATATCTCTCCTGGTTGAAGGCTGGATGTGAACCCCGATTGCACTTTCCAAGAACACGGATAACTGATTAAGCCTTACTGAGCAAGACACTTTGTATTAGAAAATAGTAAGTGTGTACTTGAATAGATGGAATATTCCAAACAGGTAGACCTTGATACAGGCTTTAGGACGTCCTGTCAACCTTTCAAATTAGTTGCGGTTGACTTGAATGTTTGGGTTGAAAACTTTTTAAAAAAGAAATGTGGATATGATATAGTGGCTTCTTCATGTTTTCGAATATTCAGGAAAAAACACTATACAGCGTCTTATCTAACATTTGCCCGAAATAAAGAGCAAAATTGCAGAATTAAAACATGTTGGTCTGAAATCAAAATGGACCTTAAACACGCAATTCTCACATTATCAAGGCGACCGAGTGCTTGAGGCGTTGGTTTTATAAGGTCATGTGGATGGTAGTCCACGTGAGCAAGAACCCTATCCTTGGCCATTTTCTTTTTTAGATTTGGTTCCGGGATTTCTATTCTTAAATTTTACATTACGCTTGTTCACTCTAGAATAGATTATGAGAATCTTTATTTCAAGGTGGTTTTTGGTCCAAGTTCTAAAACAGGCCTGAAAATGGTGCTTCTTCCATTTAACAAATGGCAGTTGCAAAAAGGAAGCCGGAGACGTTGATTGAGCTTTTTTCATTTTCATTAAATCATTAAATTCTTCTACCAGAACCAAGGTGGCCGAGTGGTTAAGGCGTTGGACTTAAGTTCCAATGGACAGCAGTCCTCGTGGGTTCGAACCCCACCCTTGGTAATCATCATGGTTAGACTTTTTTTTTTTAATGGACATGAAAAGGTGTAATGTGGTCAGCCCTATACACGCTTGGCGGCTACAAGTTTTGTTTCTACAGTCAATTCTTAAGACAGTTGGGCAAATTATTTTGCCTGTCGACTATACAAAACATCAACCTGGTTTGGCGTCGGTGAAGCATGGGACTCTTAATCCCAGGGTCGTGGGTTCGAGCCCCACATCAGACCACCACAAGCATTTTTCATATACAGTTTTTTTTTGCGAGTTCAATAACGTTAGAGCAAATTTGTTAAATTAATCTATTTTCCCGAAAACATCTTCCCGGTTAGCTCAGCGGTAGAAGCACGGGACCCTTAATTCCAGGGTCGTCGGTTAGAGCCCCACATCGGCATGTTTTTCCCTCACTGGGTCAACCATCTCCAGATACACAAAACTGTATAAATCATGGCATAGACAAGTGTTGTGATTTCCATCCACAAATGGCATGACCCCTCTCCCCACTCTGCGGACTGTCAACTTTTCTTGTTCGTATCATAACCGACAATGAATCTATCTCTGATATGCTTGACTGCTTTCTTTATTTGCCATTAGGAACTAAAGATATGAGAGTGCATTCATTGGCACCCCGTCACATCACCTGTTTCCTCGCTATCTGTGGACGTAAATCTCTCTTTCACTCAACAACAAATCGTTCTTCCTTTTTATCTACACATTATTTTGCACGAAACAAGGGAGACAAATATTCTCACTGACCTATATCGGTGCCATTTCCAGGAGATTTCTTCATCAAATCCTTCGTCTTTCCCTGTCAGACTTTCCAAGGTGCGCACTCCCCAGCGTAAAAATTCCTACAGCTGGTGCACGTAAACGCCTTGCACAATGCAATGGGATGCATGCAAGAAGTGCAAACCTGACCAAAATAAAGAGCATTAGATATTCACCATCCTCCCACGAAAAGGAGGAGCCTAGTGGTTTCCCCCTCTTTTTCTCCCCGTGCCTCCGTGCTCCTTCTGTCCACACGCCTAATCATGCAGGGATCTCTCCGAATCACAGAGGAACTAAATAGATGAGTCAATATCACTTGTCTTGAATTTCTCCGTTGTCTAAGAGCCCCCGTCACATTCGTTTCGACAAACAAAAGGGAAACCCATGATGTTAGATTTGCGATGTGACAATTTCCAAAGGAAGCCCTCAAGGCATCCCAAGGGTTTCTCGGGAGCAAGAATTCAACGGGGACCCCTGTCGGCGTTTCATACCGCTGTAGTCAATTACGGCCAGAAAATTATGCACGCGCCTTAACCAGTGTATGATCATCATCATTCTTGTCGACATGAGTAATGGTCACCAAGGCAACGCGCATGCGTGATGAGACGGGTGATGCCTTGGTTAATTTTGGCTGCCGCTGATGAGGATAAGCTGGATTTTTTTGAGTGTGTGAACCTCGCACATTAGCCGCTAATACGTTCGTTCCGTTGGTGTGCTGGCTAACATTGCTAAGCACACTGAGGTAAAATCAAAGATGTCTACCAGTGCCGTCTGTGCATGGTTTGGAGTCGTAATTAAGGTTAACAGAACAAAAGATCTACCCTTAACGGCTGTTTCGTGCTTCTAAATTTCTTTGCTATTTCCCCAATTCAATACACATCATGTACATGTAATTTTAGTTCTCCAACATGTTTATAAAGAAAAAGGACGGTAATCACATTTAGTTCAATTTTACCCCTTTGCACTATTTATAACCACTCAACACAACCACGTAATTTTTTCCTAGTAATGAACCTGATTTCCATTAGACGTCGCCATTTTGTGTTCGAGAATCCGAATGGGTTGAAATTTCCACGTCCCAACAGAAAGGAGATTATGGCAGATAATTTATGTTCAATAGTTGCCCCGCCATTTTTCTCCTGCATGGTGCTGAATATAGAATCTTTACGACCCTATTTAAATATTCATATATTTTAAATTATTCACATCCAGTCGTCGTTAATAATATGAGTAAGGAGAGGAGATAGCTTGCGGCGCTCGCCCATACATGCGTGAATGGGTCCACTTCGAGTAACTAGCACGAACTATGCAATTGCAAACCTTTACTTTCGAAATCCAAGACAGGCGAAATACCAATCAACGGCTGTAGGTTATGGCATCCTTCAGCTTCCGAATACTGAAAGAAGAAAACGAGTAATGTATCTGAACACGTATCACTCCATGACTGTTTGCGTCGGGCGTTGATACATCTGCAAATAAGCCATTTGCGAGTTAAATTTGAATCAATCTGGTACACTGAGTTCTTTAAATTCACGCAAACATAAAAACTTGAATTCTCCATACTAAAACCACTGTTGCTTTACCTCGTGATTCGGGGCAAGCTTTTGCTTAGTTACATAAGAGACGCCTTGCAACAATACGCTGTTCTCAGTGGTTAGGAACGGCACAAAGGAACCAGCCCAGAGATGGTGGTCACTATGTAAAAGCTTACCCCGAATCACGATGCATAGCGACAGTGTTTTCAGTCTGGGGAATTTAAATTGTTACGTTTCTGTGCAATCGGATAACACAGTGTACCAGATTTTATTCAAATTTAACTCGCAAGTGGCTTATTAGCCCGGTATTCATCATTGGGACTCCATGAGACTCAGCAAGAAACCACTAATGCAACACGTCATATTCGCTCGAACAAAAAAAAAGACAAGATAATGCCATCGTTTATTTCAAATACGAAAAAATGCCCTTAGCACCTTCCGAGTAAATTACACAATGCGTGTGCGGCTTAATCTAAAAGAGTACACAATGTGTGAAATCAATTCAGGAAATTTTAAAAACATACACAATGAACACGAAAATCAGAAACAAGAGGGCGCTGTTCACTGTGAATGAAAACACAGTATCGACGGAACACGTGGCTGGCTGGAGACCTTTTGCATACTTCAGAAATGATAAACGTATTTCACCAGAACGATTTCTACCGAACTAATGTTGAATTATGCATTACTTATAGATTTTTGTACAATATAGAGTGTGATACATGCTAAGGTAGAGTGTAAAAAGTAATATGGGCGATTCACAATAGTGCACCACCAAGAGTTTGCAACGCGTTGGCCGATCATAACGCGCGAAATTTGTCGACCCTTTCTAAACGCGCATTGGGTCGACAAATTTTGCGCACTGTGATTGGCCAACACATTGCAAACTCTTGGTGGCGCACTCTTGGGAAACGGCCGTATTAAGGTTACTTCTTAACAATCCCGCAGGGACATAGTTAATTTTGACGTTAGAGTTTTTATTCCAGTCTTTTAATGTTTTTTGGTCCTTTCAAAGTAACTGTGTAATTTTTGTAAGTTTTGTGTTTTGTGTATATAGTTGTTTAATCTTCCTGATGAAATAAATAAATAATGAATGAATGTCTGGTATATTTAGAACTTTGTCAGAATGTGTTATACGCCTCAAACACTGTCTGTATTTCTCAGTTTTTGTTCCCTTGTCGCACGGTGGCGTTTAGATCAGCATTTTGAAGTCTTTGTTTTCGACCTATTCTCGCGACTTTAAACAATGAGCAACGCCCTCTTCATCCAATAATTCAAGAAATACTTATTCAAGAAAATTTTGTCAAATTAAGACGGTAAAAAACTAAGTACGAAAACTGTGATGAATTCATACTTACCAAACTGAATTCAACTGTCATTTGGAAGGAAACAACAGCAACAAAACGTTACAAATATATCTGTTTACTGATTTGAAAGGTTTCGTAAAGATAAAATTGCTAGTTGACCAACCTCACACTTTTCCCAGCGCTGAATTTATAACAGATATGTCACAGTCGCAACGCGGTGACGTGAGTCACGTGACAATGAATTCTTCACGTGCAACACTACATTTCTCCTCAGAAAGAAGTACTACACATAAACATTAAATCTGAAATATTTAACTAATACTGCTGCCAAATATCCGCAAATCTATTACAAAATCGTCACATCAAGCAAATAGAAAACTACGAATGAAATTCGAAGGAATGACAAACCAGAACAAATATTTAACGAAAAAAATCAGAATTCTAAAAACGTTTGTTAGCTCTGGTGGTATACACTAAAACTCAACACAATAAACCTGACAACTAAAAGATAACTGATGAAAAGAGACTTAAGAACCAAGTCTTAACATTGCAACAATGGTTAACGGCTTTTAGATGGCTTCGATTCGGCTTACTGATTGATCGACTAATCATTAAACCAATCGATCAATCAGTCGATTTCAGTGCATACAATAATAATATGATCTCACAATTTTCACTTAAGTCGTAGTACATCTTCGTTTGATCCAAATAATATGGTTTTTATATAAAAATGGGTATTTTGTTCTAAAATTAGGGTAATTAATATTTTTGTATAATTCTTAATACATATAATTTCTCAATAGCTCAAATCTGGCAATAATGTAAAATACATTCTCAAGAATATTTTGCAAGTAAGGAAGTGGAGAAGCATTTTGCAATCGTGAACGGAACAAAAGGCATTTGCATGGTACATACGCGACACTTGAAACGCCAGAAATTTCAAATGACCACATAGCTTGCTACGCGAAACTCCAAACACTTTACCACAACATTTTGTACAAATAACTTCCACACAATATGCCTTTTTAATATTGGTACTGATAAACACTTTCTACTTCTTCAACCAATTTTCGAAGAGACTTTTTTTTAGGTTAAATACAAACAACTTGATTCACATTAACAGTCATAAAGGCACAGTTGAAAATGTGCTCTGATGTACATTAAAACAAAATTCTCAAAATTTCATATAATCATGACTTCTAAATGTTTCTCCGCTTAAACTAAGTGGAAGACCCATGGTGCATATTATCGTGCGAAAATGAACAACGTGAGTTTCAAATTTGCTAAGTATATTGATGCAAAAGTCAAAAATAAAAAATGCACGAACTCTGGTAACAGAATAAAAAGTTTAAATTTTGGAGGAATAAAATCATCAAGCATTGCTTCGTGCAAAACAAAAATGCAAACTCATGTCAAGAACAAACCAACAAAACCAGCATTAGGGCCTATAAGAGTACATGTATAACAGCAAATTCCAAGCACAAAAAACTTTGGAAGAACATAACTTTAGTGTAAGAACGGAAATGCTCTGGTCAACTTTGCCCAATTTCCGCCGCTTAAAGAGGACAGTCATCATACAGGCCGATCTCAGCTGTTAGACTAAGGTGTCTCATGAAAATCTTTATACCCAATGTTTTGGCGCTTCGGCATCTGTCCCTTTACGAATTCCTGGTGCATAGCCTGTTCGGGAATAGACGGCAGAAGAATGCGTTCCTCATCGGGCAGTCGGCAAGAATATCTTCTCGCCTCCACACTGTGACAAATACCGTAACAGAAGTACACGCACAGACCTATGCACACGGAGTAAGGAATGAATGCTAGAAAGTCGGTTAACGTGAAGAGGTATTGGCTGATCTTTGGACTAAATGAAACGACCGAGAATGCCGAAAAAAACTAGGGCCTGCAAAAGTTATAAATGGGGGGAAATATAGTCAGACTTCAGTAGTGTGACAAGGCACAAACCAAAACAGGTGTAGCCGTCCGTGTGTAGGAGTAGCTTCTAACTTAACATTGATAAGGGCTCATCCACCCTGATAAAATCGGCACAAGTATGAGGTAAACGAAGACAGTTTACATCGAAATTAAATCGGCAATTAGTAATGGCGCTCACAATATCAACAACTTAGTTCCAGTCCAAGCTTCGACCAGGGTTTCAGTCTATGATGTTCAGGTACCGATAACTCTAAATTAGTCGATCACTGCACTCGTCAACTATAATTACAAACTGCACTTTTAGTTGACAGCAACTAGGACCACAGTCCCACAAGGAACTGATAGAAATTAGTCGATCACTGCACTCGTCAAATATAATTACAAACTGCACTTTTAGTTGACAGCAACTAGGACCACAGTCCCACAAGGAACTGATAGAAATTAGTCGATCACTTCACTCGTCAACTATAATTACAAACTGCACTTTTAGTTGACAGCAACTAGGACCACAGTCCCACAAGGAACTGATAGAAATTAGTCGATCACTTCACTCGTCAAATATAATTACAAACTGCACTTTTAGTTGATAGAAACTAGGACCACAGTCCCACAAGGAACTGATAGAAATTATTCGATTTGTTACACCAGGGGATTATCAGAAGAATGACGTTACTGCATTTCAGCAAGGTCGGTGATCTAAATATAGAATGTATTGACACTGTTACCCAATCAATAAAGTCATTGAAGGTCGATATCGATTATGATCCACAGACCAACTGACCTTTGGTGGTTTTCAGTGAACGCCGATATCACGTTTTCCTAGTCCGTATTGTGTAGTGTAACAATGACCACTGTTATTCGATATGGACGAACAATGACCTCTGTGTTGAATTTTAAATGTTTTATTATAGGCCAGTCCTATCCTCAAATTGTTTTCACAGGTAAGACTTTAGTGCGTGATCGACACCTGTTTAAGTATTTAGCAAAGGTCAGTGTTAACTCCAATGCTCCATTAATATTTTGTGAACGATCGGATAGGAAAATTGATTGTGTTCAATCAACTGGATATGCTCAGATGTTGTGGGGTTTGTTATTGGCGTAGTAAGAAAAGTCGAATTAGGTTCAGTCCAGAGGATAAGTCGTGAGGTGGGTATTATGGGTCGTTACATCGAGGGCTCACTGGGTTGCAAGCGCAATAATTACGGTACACGTGCACAAACAGAAAAATCAACTTGAAAATAGTTTTCAGCCAGGGTCTCCCCAAGGGCGTTTTGGGTCACCTGTGGGGAAAAATGATTGGATTTTGTTTGACGGGGTTATATTGAAACGCTTGGGTGGCTCTGAATATACACAAAATAATTTATTCTCACTTACCAAGGATGAGCCAAACCACAAAGATAAGCCAGGTCTTGGCACTTACAAAGAACAGTAGACAAATATTTGCTGAAATCCCTAAAAGCGGCAGGAGGGGAAAGAGTGGCGTCATGAAGATGGGTTTCACCTCCCTGCGTGGTTGGGTAACAATCACCACGAGACAAACAATGATGGCGACCAAGACGACAAACGAGCCAGATATGGTCCATGGTTCCACTTCCTGCACGTACGGAACGCGTTGCGTCAAAATGGCGGCCATGACGGCTATCCAGAGACAAACCAGAAGGGAAAATCCAGCTGCGATGTTGGAGGTGAACATAGTGGGACTTTTTACTTTATTGCGGCTGCTGTGCGGGCTTTCGAGATGTTTAACAGAAGCCAAGCGCAGCCTGTCTTGGTACTCTTCCACGATGGCGTCAATGTCCGTCTCCTCGATGTCAGAGCCACCGGAGCTGTCCGACGTCTCGTCCCGGAATCGCACCGATTTTCCGTTGCTCTGTGAGGCGTCAACCACCGCAGGTGAATTGCCTTTCTCGGTCTTTCCCTCCGCTGAGGGCCGCTCTTCGGGTTCGGGCCTCGGCAGTGCCTTGCGTTTGGCGTGGTGATGTGGACCACCGTTTCTCTGAACGGGCTCCGTCTTGCCCTCGGTTTCTGGGGTTGTCATTTCGCCGTTTCTCAAGATGTCTTCCAGGTTGATGTTTTCATTGACGTCGAACTTAATCTTCTGATACCTGTGGGAAAGGGTGCATGCGCAGACGAGAAGCTGTTTCACCAACAGTCCTACTGCCATCAATTCCAGGAGCGTTTCCTGATTCAACACAACTGCCACTATTCCGCAGATTATCCCAAAGATGACAGCCGTTAAAAATGGCGACTGGAGTCTGGAGACGAGTTTACCCAGGAATCGGAACGCAAGCCCGTCGTTTCCTAGCAGAAACACGCTGTACACCAGCGAGCACATGTTATTAAAAAGGGCAGAGCCCAGACAGAGTATTGCACTTATCCCGACTGTATACATGGCCCAGTTCCCCCACTGGATACCAAAGAGTCTTGCCATAATGGGCTCCTCGTTCGTCCAAGAGAACGGCACCACTAAGACACAAAACATGGCCAGCACCAAGTAGAAAACTAAGTTAATTATGGACGACAACGCCAGGGCGTGGGCAATTTGGGAGGAAGACGAACCCGAGCTTTTTGATGACGTTGAAATGACGTCATAACTACTGAAGAGAAAAATTAAAACTGCCGCCCCACGGAACACCTGTTGTGAGAGACAAAAAACAAGTTGAATCACTAGGCAAAACGGCAGTACCCCTTGGATTGGTGTCTCGAAAGAGAGCCAAAGTTAAAATTGATAGGACTAACGAAGGAACTAACGAATTACACTCTTTTCAATTATAAAGATACGCAGCATGTGTGGAAAACCTGGAGAACAATTCTTTTTACGTTCGGAAATGTGACACACACAAACAACTTTCACCCCATTTTCTCCCAAATGTCACTTACGATTAACAGGAAACACATCATAAAATGAAATCTGAAGCCTGATTATATTTCTCTGGTATAAATTCAGCAAACTTTTACACAGTGCGGAAGATCACCGCAAATGGATTTTGGTATAGTTGTTTGCTGACTGGCGTCGACATTTTAACAAGCAATAGACAGTGACCATGACTTTGCCGAATTTTAGCGCATGCGCACAAACTAAGTGAAAAAGGTGAACATACATGCCGGTGACGGTGCACTTCAGCGCAGGGCGGACATCATTACCGGCCTCACACTACACGATCCTTGAAACAAGCACTCAAAACAGCATGGTCCTTTTTTTAGATACACGTTCATGAATGAATTGGATTCAGTCAGTTTAATGTTCAGGTGTGCATTCTCAACAGGAATCTATAGATTTCTTTCAAATGTTAAATGATCCTGACAAATACCATATCTTCTTTACCGACCGTCGACATCTAATAAATTCGGAAATAATTTATCTCCGTCGGTACTTTGGCAGCGGTGCACATTCTTCCAGCAGTTAAAAATGCGGGCATTGCAAATATGATGGTTGGCAAGTTACCAAGACTACTTGTTTCAAAGAATTGCAGTGTTTTGCGAGTGGGACAAATTCGGTTGATGACGCAACTAATTACATAATGTCATTTTTTTTGCGGGCACGTACGTGCCAAACCATTAAGTATCTATCCACAATTTGGCAGTGCACGAATGGTCCTTTTGAAACGGTTGGCTTTTTGGAGACTGAATATCCTATTATAGTGACTGTATAACAACTGATATCTCCACGTTTTGAATTCTAAACTGCATTTGAATTCCCTCTGATTACGCTTCGAAGCAATCATCCACAAATGATCTGAATGGATTTATAACCATCGGAGGATTAGAGAGTTATACCTTTCTGTGAACAAACAGGATGTGATTTGATTTTCAAATGGTTAAAAAATCTGGCCTTGATGGACTGTTACGACTAGTATGAATTTTGTTAAAATTTAGCTCGGAAAATGAATATTAGGGCGCGCCACTGCAAATCTTGCGTTTACAACCAGGCAGAGGTCTTCGCCAGCTCGCAGTTGCTAGTACACGAAGCGGTAGCACCAACATTGGCTAAATATTCTCCGCAATCATTATACTCGTCCTGATGAAAAATATTTTATCATACGCTCATAAACAACATAAAAACTACTAATTTACACATTCAACTTACCCCTTTGTGTCCCTCGGGAAATATGTTAGCTGTAAGTTGAAAGCGCTGATTGGTCAACTGGATTCCCGCCAAAACAATAATCGCCAACACCAAGATGCAAGATACCACGCTGAAAATCGCGTTGGAGAGAGACGATGGTTTCCCACCGACGGACACCAGCAGCGCAACTACCACGACCACAGCCAAGGCCAACAAGTCAGGCTCCGGAATGTACACCGAAGCGGCAGTGTCCTCCAGCGCAACAATTGTGAAGTTCTGGATCGGGTTGCCGATTATGTAATCGAAATTGGAACTGATGGATCGGCCAAGCAACGCGGAGACGGTGAGATAGACTAAAATTTGGCACCAACACCCCACGACGGCGGGAAACTCTCCTGACAGCATGTAGATATAGTGGTACGGCGAGGCAGGCATTGATCTCGTCGGGTAGTGCGACGTGTATTCGGCGTAGCAATACCCTGCATAAATAAAACAATGGGACATCCAGAATTCACAATAACTGCCTAATTACCAAATGCTTTGTTTAATTTCAGTTTCTTTGTAAAAGAGCCTCTGAAACCAAACGGATACCCTTTAAAAGTCTTCTTCTTGATTTTTTTTTCTTCTAAAATCTACCCCTTTTACTGAGACAAAAGCGACGAAAGACAGAAAAGTTTCTTCTAGTCTGCAGAGACAGCAAAACACGTCTTTGCAAATTTCAAAGTTCTTGGAGGATCTGCAAGCTCCTGTCTGTCAGATATAAGGTCAAACATGTTCGTAGACCTCAGCTGTACTTTTTGTAGGGAAAAGGTCGAGGACAGCTGAAAAAAATGACTTGCATCACTGACTTTAAAGCTCGATTCTTGTCAAATCATCATGTGCGTTTACAGAATCGCGGCGAGGAAGTTGTCCTGGTTACGGCATTGGCATATAGTGTATACCTTACTGAATATTCCAGCACATTTTAGGCATAACCACGACAAAAGTAATTCAATATGCTCTCTGTTACATTTTTAAAGGGCCACATATCAATGAAGGAGGGATACTCAAACAAATTGCAGCATGACCCAATACACGTTTTCCTTAAGCAAACACCCCAATATACCTGCGACACCATGCCCGGGGATGCATTACAAATGTAACACTGTAGGCGCACGGCAGGTTGACGTTCTGTGTTTATGACGTAAGGTATAGCCGTCGCTAAATATAGCACGACAGCGAAGCAGCTGTTGCGTCTGTCTGGTTTTAAGCAAATGCATAATGCGCATGCATATTAAAATGATGTTATTCAGAGAATAATCATGAAAACACTTTTATTATGTTTTAAAAATCCAGCTCTGGAAACACCGCTTATTGAGAGAACTTTTAAAAATAAAATGTTTGACCCATCTCGTGCAGGATTAGTAGAGAATTATGGACAATGCTGTTTTAAAAATATCTATTCATGAACAGATTAGGTTGCGGCTTAAACTACATCATATCACGTGCTATTTTATTTTAATTTAAGCAAAATTGAGTTTCCTGAAATATCTGATGTTGAACGAGAAATTTTCGCCCAATGAAAAAAGTCAGTTGATCAAGCATGACAAATACGTAATGTTTTTGATACAAAGATTTTTCAAGTTTAACTTCGAATGAATTCCAACAGTTTTTACTAAATATGAATCAAATTGACCAGAAAATAAAGAAAAACTTTAATCCACCCCAAGTCTGAAAAAAACACACACACATGAATTTAACATCCTTAAACCATGGAATTGAAGAACCAACTGAGCGGAGAGGTTGTGCCACTTCTCCAGAGGCCAAGTGGTTTCACGGTGGGTTTAACAAATAACCCGCGGCCAAAATGGATTGAGGATTAATTCATGAATATCGTGCATATTCACTGGGTTCTGTCAAATCAAACACTGACGTGCATGCACATGAGCAGAGAACTGCCAGTGTTCCAATGACCGCTGTGAAATTTCCTCGTGTGCTACCATTTCTTCGTGTAGGGAGACGGAGCTCAGCAGAGGAGTCAGTCAGGCCAGGTCTTAACCCCCTGACGACGTTCTTGTAAGCACCCATTGAAGGGTGTCCATTAATCCTTAATTATTAATATGTGAGATATAAGCCAGCAGAACTGGCTCATTTGGCTAATGAATTCGTTTTCTTCTTTCATGTGCTGGTAGCTTAGGCTTTGCCTCTGTTTTTTATGACTAGCTAACTCATGGCCATTGACGATACGCAAGCGTTACTTTAGACCGCAATGAAAGGGTATGGTGTATCCTTTCTCACCCGCATGTCACTGTGTTAAGAACGTGTGTGTTTGTTTTATCTCGGTTGAGTTAACACTTCATCCAAATGGAACGGAATAGTCATAAAGAAGCATTTATTTGAACAAAAAGCCGAACACAGAGCGCGTATAACATGCAAAATAAACGGTTCTGAATACAAAAAAATAATGCGAAAAGCCTGATAGCTAGAAAATGGTGCACATTTACATCTTCGCAACAGAATTTTTCAGAAGCAACATTTAACTACACCTGAATACGTGGCACATACGTCATGACCCTACGACCCAACTTGGTATCATACAGCTAGGAAACACCGAAGATGCGAAATGGTACCCGACGCCAACAGACTGTTGCACGCAGATGGTGTAGCCCTAGCATAATAAAGGAAGCTCTCACGATAATAACCGCAGCAGAATGACATATTTGTTTTTGTTTTGCATCGATCACTATTTCATATTTCAGCTTTTGTTGTTCTGAGGTTTGGCACCATGCAATAAGTCTCGTAAATCTGTGTTGGAAATTGGGGGGGGGGGGAGGTGGGGTATGACTTTCCCGGCCATGGAAATTTGAAAAACGGGGAGGGGGCACCATACACACTGTATGGGGGTGATGTTCACGATAAAAATGTACATCTGTAATGTGTATCAAATTCATGCAGAATCCTACATCAGAATGGTATAGTTAGACTTTTTAAAATTGCTTTCCCTTTTCAGTGATATTGAAAACATTCTAATAGTTGGGAAATTCTGAAAATTCTTCAAAATCCGCTGTAATTTTTGTGCTCATCACAAAAAAGCCTGGGGGTATATATACCCCCATCCCCCGGGGATTTACGCCTGTGGATTCGGGGTATTACGTTTCACCTCTTGGTTTCCAACGAATATACGGTGCAATGCGGCCAATTATACGCGAATTCAGCAGCACCAACTAAACAAAATACATGTTGCATTGAATTGAATGGAATAACGTCTCTTGGGCCCCTCGCCCTTTTCAAACAAATGGGTATACTTAATTCTATGACGACCAATGTGCCACTTGATGAAATACCAGCACATTTTTCTGTATTTTTGTTCTGTTTACATTGCAAGGTGCGCGAAAAAACTGACAAGAATAATTACACACATAAAGTGATGTCAGCAAGGGAAGACCAGGCGTCTCAGGTTTTGTGTATGATAAATCTGCAGATGTTCAGGAAATCAAATATCTAGTTTATGTCAGAATCCTTTACATACGCATGAATTATCAAGGTAATGTTCTGACCATGGGATGTTAAGCCAGAGTAATATTGTTTAAGCTCTCTCAATTGAATGACATTTCCGGGAGAGCCACTGGGTGCTCTAGGATTAACAAAAAGAAATCCCCTTGTTGCTTTATAATCCACGATGAACCTGTGCGTGGATGCAGTGGAAGTAGCGCTACAAGAGAGGACAAATTGGTAGTAACTACTGCAAAAACTGTGGTGTTAAATTGGTGTCAATTCAACATCCTCAGTGTAATCAAAGGATTATGTCAGAGTAGGTGTTGTCCTCTAATGACACCAAGGGTGTTCAATTAACGCCACATTTTTTGCAATGAACCAGGAAATGTATTGCTTATTGAACAGCCAGGGGTGTTCTGTTATCTTATAAGCACGTATGCAAGCTTAGTCTGGCGATTTCTGGTACCAAAAAGTTACAAAAACGCCTCAGGACTTTCGAATTATAGACTCGTTGGATTTGGACTTTGGATTTTATGAGCGGCGAAGCCTCGAGCCGCTTTGAAGACTATATGAGTGGACTCTTGTTGCATGAGATTAAACGAATATTCGCTTTCCCCCTTTTGAATATAGCATTAAGTTTCCTTTGGGAACATGGACGCGCTGTGCACGCAGTTTTTCTTCAAGCGACTTTCCATAACGTTTTTGTAACACAGCCATGAAAGTATTAAAAGACTTGAAGGGTACATCCACGGCCTCCTCATGAAAACAATGAAACTTTAAAAAAAAATTAAATCCGCATCGCATAGGCCGTTTTTCCCTGCTGTCTCTCCTTTCGCAGGATTGAGAATTGAGATGATCGAAAATTACCACTCGATTTGAAACTATACATTATGAGCCCATGAATATTAACTTCTGGTATACACCATACGCCGAAATGATAATAAATATCCTTTCGCGTTGGATCGATAGTTAATGACCAACTTTATGCCTGCTCTCCATCTCAACACGCATAAGACTTTGAAATGCAAGCAGTCATTATAATCGATTAAAAAAAAAAAACCAGCCATGTTGTCTCTGAGAATTTGGGAGGAAAAATGCGAAACACACAGCAGCTGCTCAGTTGCTGGATAGCATCAGGAGGTTTGATAAACGCGTTCTGAGGACAATTTCTTGCAAGTGTCGCGTCATGCTGTCGGTACAACACTGTGGTAGGAACGGGTATGGGCCCCCGGGTACATACTGTATTGAAGCTATGGATGGCTGAACAGAGTGAGAAGCAACTGTTTACGACAATATGAGTTCGGTTAAGAAGAGGTTTTAGAACACAATACATGAGTACAGTGACGTACAACAAAAGGAAAAGGTGGAATACGGTAATAAATTGGTTCTAACGGCGTGGGAAGGCCGAATGGCAAGAGTTCCACATGCGGACATCACTAATTTTTCCTTGCAGTATAGTTTATTAGCCATCAGAAAGTGATAAAATGTCCTCAAATAAAAGGTCAGTGGAAATGTTGAAGTATTTACTTAGAAAATGAAACTTTGAATTTTTCCTAGGGCTTGTGCGGAGGGTGTCGACGTGTGAAGCAAATGTATGGAACACTTTCCGGCTAAATTTCCGAAACCCCATTCCTGGAGCCCCTTTAAAAAGGAGAGATTGAGAGCATCTCCGTGAATCACAATGGGGGTAGGGACACAAATTACATCACTGCAGCAACATGCACCATCAAAAAGATATCATTTGAAAGTAAAAAAATGACCTACCTGTGATTAAACAAGCAAGTACAGCTATCACCAAGCTCAACAGTGCCGAGGGGCCTGTCAACTCTCCAGCCACATACCCGACAATTACGAACACACCCACCGCAAGCGAGCCCCCGTGCCCCACTCCATACCGAGCCAGCTTGCAGGGGACACATCGTGCCCCCTCCGGTGATGAGGGCCGCTCCTGCCTCCGGGCACTCAGGGTGGTCTGCTGGACCTGCTTGGTCCGGGACAGTCGAGCGAAGAAGCTCCGGCAGAACTGCCCGGCGCTTCCCGCGCAATCGCCCATCGTTCAGGTTGCCAACTGCTCCAGTGCAAATATGCAATATGGCTACACGGGGGATTTTCGTCTGTGAGTCACAGTTTGCAGCTGACAATATTACCTTCGGGTTGTTAACACCGTACCCGCATATTCAATGTATGGCGCAGAACGCTTGCGAAGTCACTATCCGCCTACTGAACTGAATGTTCATCGTCACACCACAGTGAAGTACTTCAACAGAAGCGACGCAATTCCGCGTGCCCACAAATTTTTGAGCCGGTTACCTGGAGTCGATCAAGTCCAGAGCTCCAAATGCATATCACAACACCAGACTCCAAACGCCCCAGGTTTACTCCCTACGGCTTCTAACCAAATACCGGTACTCGCTCCACTTTAGAAACACAAACTTCGTGTGTTGTCATCAATCTGCGTTTCTGCCGAGTTTGCATGGCATGACCCTCCAACTGGGTGCTTGTGAGTTTGCCTCCACTTCAGAGATTACCCAGACAAGCCATCACAATGTTTTTTTCGCTACAGGTGGTTTTGTGAATAGCTGGTCTCACACACAGATGTTGGCTAGCCTTCGCGTTTAGTACAAAGTCTGAACACACTGAATGCATTTATAAATCTCTTTGTTAAAAATCATGGTACTTAATTTTACTGCTGGGAAACTAACACTGAAACGACGCAAACACTGGAGCGCATGCACACTAAGAAAACAGCGCAAATGCTGTTAAGCGGTTTCCTGCACTTGAACATCTAGCACCTCTTTCTTTCATCACAAGAAAGTTAAATCTGTGTCTGGGGTACACATTTTAACCTTTTTTTTGCTTGGTATTAATCAAAAGACTGTTTAATATCTACCGCGCTGCATAATGCACCATCGTTCCACTTCATTAATGCTCGTTCGCATGGCAACGGTACAGTGGAACTGACGTCTGATGCACTTTTCAAAGTCAAAAATCATGCCCTAAAAGAGTTTTCGTTAATCAGCTCCAGAAACAAGATCTAAATTATGGCAACTTTTCACGATTCATGAGCAACCCCTCCTCCCCCCGTTTTTAAGGAGTTTCTTTCTCCTCATCTCGCTCACACCTAGTCCAGCCGGCTGGCAATTTGCCAACATTATGGGCTATGCAAAATGACAACAGTTGAAGGTTTCTGTATACTGTCTCATGCATGAGTACACGGAGACATCATACCATATGGCATAGGTATCAATTGCTCTCCATAACACGCGCGTCTGCATGATGATAATGAGCGGTCTTCTTCGTACATAATACACGAAACAACGGCTGTTGTGTGATATTTTCGAAAATCAATGTGATTTTTGCTGATGCTTCACAAGTAGGGTATGTGGCTAATCATAACCCTAATAGGCCTAATGTTGATGAAAATTGCAAATATTTTCAAGAATCTAAACTCAATGCCAGTTGTTATTTCATATTTTCCTACAGATCTTCGAAAAAATCTGAGCGGTATAAGAGTCATTGCCTATCTTAGATATTCAAGTGACAGTCATAACGTCTGAATTACTTCACGTAAAATTCCGCTCACGACATCACTCCATTTTGCGCGACCCTGGGCTGCAGACGATCTGCGGATAAGTGTCAGATCAAATGTAAAAAACTGCCCAGGGACGCGTGCAACTTCATCACAGTATTGATAAACAATTATTTCGCGCCATCTGGTTAATTAAAAAGCGCGCCAACAGGTAGTTTGCCGTTATGATGTGATTAATTAATGCAACCCTGGATAAATTTATATAAAAGAACATCTCTTGAAACAGGGTCAACTTATATTTGCTTTGAGAGTTTTGTCTCAATAGAATGCTGGATGATTACTTAAACGGCTACATACGTCAATATTATAAGCAATGGTCTAAAGTGCATCTCTATGTCTTCTCTACGAGGTGTAATTTCCCTGAAACAGTTATCACTCTGTTTCTATAAATAATTTGTAAAGAATGTTTAAGCTATGCTATTCATCTGCCGTCTAGGAGTTGTACAACTCGTGGCAAACAGATTAGAATTTCAGAACGCGACTCACCACGCATAAATTATGCCTGTTATTTACAGTGGTTTTTATTTATACCTGTACATGTACGTGTACGCTCATGGAAGGCTTCATTGATTCTAAAATACAGTTACATAGCCCCCTCTGTCGATAAGGAAAAAAATGGTCCAGATGATGGCTATATCCAACCACGGTCAACCGGCAACCAAACCGGACCCAACATGCATTTCAGGAGGGCGCCGCCACCTGTGCCAAGCGCGAACCATGTGCACACGCACGATCAACCACTGACGAAGCAGAGGCCTGCATCGCGCGATCAGTTAGATGCCAAGAACTGGTAAGATCGGTGTTGGTAGTCCCACGGGATGGGAGAAAGATTGGGCTTAAAGACAATCTGTTAAGGTACGACACTGTCTGCCGTCAAGGCGAAGTTACATTTTCAGAAGTCATGGAAGTAGCCTAGATCAAAAGTACATGAAGATGAGAGAGGCGAGACGGTACCGGTAAGTCTGGTTGAAACTGGTCGGGAATGGGGGCGGAGGGGGTGTGGCCTGTGGACGGAGCACGAAGCGATATACATATGTATGTTAGTAGCAGTGGGTTTCACCCTGGATCTGCCTATGGTGACAGGTTGTAATGGATGGGACCGGAGAATGGCATAAACTAGTAATTAATTCAAAAGTAGGTCTAGGCCTACTTCAAGTTCAAGTGGCCGAAGGCTGTTCTCTTTCTCCATGTTTGCATTAAGAAAGAAGTCAGTCATAACAGTTTGGCTGATGAGCAGATAAACCATGACTGAACACAGTAAAAGGGACTGACCTCATCTTTAGTTCAGTGTCCAGTAAATATCTAAGATTATTGGGTTAAAAACAAGCTGATAAAGCTTGCCTACAAAATCTATATTTTCGTCAGTTGTCATGGTTGTAAATCAGAGGAAAAAAAAGAAACATTGCCATGAAAATTATGTTGTATTCCTCTCTGTTTCAACTTCCTGAACTTTTCAAAGTACTTCCGTATATTCCTGTCTTGCTTTGGATGTTACATGTAATTATGCGTGATACACACATGTGTTTGGTAAAATGGAACACAGACACTGCTCTGTATTCTCTTCAATTTAATTGTTTAATTAAAAAAAAAAGTTTAATTCTTCCCACTTTTATTTGTGACCCTTACAAAAATGGAAAGCGACATTCCAAATTAAGAGTGAAATGTGAAACAAAGCTCTGCAACGATTGAGTGACTTAATGAGAATCTTAATTACAGTATTGTATCACATGGAGTAGCCTGCAACTATATTAGACCATATTACACCGCTGCTCAACCAATGATGATATCCTTCGACACCATTAAAATTTCCTACTACATTATCTGTGCCAGTTGGGTGACCTTAACCAGGCATGACCTCAGGCATACCTTGACTGTGCTACATCTGTTCCTGTTTCCAATCGGTTTCCTTTACAGGTTCCTTTTTAAAGTAGTCAGGCCCCTTAAGCCCATCTCACCTATCCAAGGTGTGAAAACCACAAAAGCCATGGTGTCAGCATGGTGTCTTTCTAATCCTCATCATGGGGCCTCTGCATGCAGCCATATGGGTCTACAATAATTAGACAAGTGGTGGGGAGGGAGGGGGCTGGGGGAACATTCCCCTCCCCCCCACAAATTTCCATTGCCCCCCACTGAAAAAGCAGATGAATGGCTATTGAACAAGACTAACAAAAACTTGCCCCCAAAAAACCATACCACTGAAAGTTGGTGCCCCCCCCATAAGGTGCTGGTGCCCCCTTTCTGCCCCTAATAGTAAGATCCTAGCTACACCACTGGATTAGAGGAGTACTTGGCAAAGCAGAACTGATTTGAGCAGCTCACAAATCATTCCAAATTCCCTCAAAGAACCTGTCACTGTGCGCTGTCAGCTTATTGACACGTTTACTGACAGCAGACAAAGATGAGTCAAGCCCCCCCCCACAGCTCAGCATGCCAATGAATTGAAATACTTGCAAATGGCTGCATCACTTAGTGGTGGTATCAAAGATCAGATCAGGAATGTGAACAGATTAAGTGAGACCAGAACCCAGGTTTCATCTCTCATTCAAAGTGCAAATATATATCTTTCAGACAGAAGTACATGCCAGGTTCACCATATGGTAGCTTCCCAGTGTGTGACTTTAATCTTTTTGCACTTTACTGACAACACACAGTCAATTATTTCAGAATGTACCAGTGCTGTGTGCAGTGTACATAAAGGTAAAAGCAAACATTGTCAATGAAGAATTACTGCAAACAGTCATACCCATTAATATGTCACTTCCTGTCATTTACAGACTTGCATTATGTACATAAGAAGGCGTTTTTAGGTATTTATGCCTATGAAATAATGCTGGAGGGGAAACAGGAGTTTTTAAACAATATTTAATAGGCTTACATTGTATTTGAAAAAACACTGTACGTGTACATAGAGTATTGGAAGACATTTGAGCATGTCATGGTTTGATAACAATGAGCGGTCAGCAGCAGAGCAGGTGAATTAACACAAATAAGGCACTGACGTTGCTGCTGTGGGCTACGTGTAGTGTTACATTTCCTTCCACATGTATGTAGTTACATTTCATGTCCTGTTATTCTTCCTGCATGAACCATTGCACGGTGATCTGGAAGCCCCCAGAGTGTGCTGATACCGATTTTGAATGAAAAGAAGATGATTGAAGATATGATTGATTCACATCAATGACTGCCCCTCGTAACTTTTGCATGACTCATAACCCTTTGCTTGTTGATTTAAACCAAGTATCACTGTCAACACATATGTATGTTTTCAGATCTTCAGCAATGACAGTCACGTCGACCTTGGAAGTTGTGGAATTTCTACCGACTGCGCTTTGCCTGTTTGTCAGCGCTAATAGTACAAATAATAATGAACTACGGGTCAAGAGTTTATCATAAAACCAGCATTTATCCTGCCATTAGAGGCATGCCCCACTGTGCGGAGATTTTAGGGGCTATTAAATGTTAGGTTACACCATACATATAGGTCATGTGCATACACTGACTACAGTGATTATTCCTTGATTGGAGAATCAAGTTCAGTGTACTCAACAGGAGAGAGTAACTCCAGAAATTCACTTCATGGGAAATATTTCCAGACTATGATGAAAACTCACTGAAACTCTTGTCTGAATTTGAGATGTTTAACCATCATCAATTTGCAAGTGCTGTTGTGTCATGTGTGCCAAACATTCTAAAAAAAACAGTGTGTTAAAAGATTTTGAAGCTCATGTTAAGTTTTGTTTTGATCTAGAATCATACATGTACATTTACTCACTGACAGCCACCCCAAACAGTTGATTGAAAGTTTGCCCTACCATGCCTACAGAGATAAAAGCAGTTGGATCAACAAGAATTACTATGTTCCTCTGGTTTGGGTTTGAATTATCAGGGCTAACCCCAAATCTGTACAATCAGTGACTTTCTCCAGATGTTGATGTAATTTGATCACAAGGCCATAATAGGTACACTGTAGGCCTCCATTCAGCCACTTTAATTACACTGGGCACTGTACTCATGTGGGGACAGTCTGTGATTGAATTTTAGGGCAGGGCTTGGAGTTGCCCAAGCTTGGGCTAATTGAAGGACTTTGTACATGTAGGCACTGAACAATGAACAGGAAATGTGCTATGAAAATTTCAATTACACATGCCAAAAATTCTGAAGTACTGCAAATGTAACTGACGTGCATTCATAATTTTGATTTGAATTCTGCATGAAGCATTTTATAGTTGTTACATTTTAACTCACAAGCGTGCAATTTTACCTTTTGGCCTTAAATGTCAATTTTTATTTGAAAAAAAATACAAACAAAACAAGAAAAACTTCTAAACTGGATAACCTGAAGCATCCACATGTCCCAGAACTGACACCTGTTTATCCACTGGGTCAACAGTACACCCTTCATCAATTTCTTTTGTCCACCGAGTACAGAATTTGTCAGTAGTAACCAAGCAACTACCAGAATTACCCATTTAATATTTAACTCCTTGTTTATTGGCACCGAAATCAAAGATCCCGAACGGCTCAGAACTGACCGATGAGATATCCTCAGGGATACAACTTGGTAATTAATAAACAATTGATTTCCTCATCATCGATAAATGTCCACAGCTGAGTATTGGACAAAGCTAACTCCAATTATCATCAATATTTGTATGGTAATAATGACTGAGTTCTTATCAGTTATGACTCTTGACTTCAAAGGGGACCAACATGTACCGTACCTGTACATGTGCAGAGTAAATCTTCCTTGTTCAGGAATATTTTTAGAGGGGTCTATTGGTTGGGGTTATGCACATGGTGTGAAACTTGTTCTGGACATGAATCTGTATCCCAACAAATGAAAAGAAACACTCTCTACATACCGGTAAAACCACACTAAAATTACCTCAGCGAACAGTAAAACTCATTGTTCTGGTCTAATCTGTTTGTGAGGGTTTTTTGTGTTTGTGTCAGGTTTTGCACCTGTTGAAATGTCATAATTAACTTTCAGGTTGGTGACCACATCCACCCACAAACTGTGGAAATCAGGGGAGTGAACTTCCACCTTGCTAAGAGTTCTGTTCCCTTTGGGATACCTGGGCCAGCTGAGGCCATGTCTCACATATAAATCTGCAACCAAGCTACATTATATGGACCTGTGTGTGTGTGATGGTTACAGGTTGTCGAATGTCTAAACAAACACAAATTTACAGGTGGCCACTGGCATGACTGTAAGAAAAAAATGCATGTTTTTGAGAAGGAAAAAGGATCACTTCAACCTGTTTTTGATTTTTGTCAATTCTCACAAAGTGAACTGCTGAAATTTGTATTTGTTTCTCAGATGCCCTCTGCGTTGAAGTCTTCTATTAAAGTCAGGATTCAACTATTTCCAAGATGTGCCAGGCACTTGTTGGTTGTAGATTTGGGCTGGCACAATTAAACAGACGTTTTCTCATTATCACAAAATTCTGGCATCAACATTTTGCTGTGCTGGAGCTTGGTGAAGAAAACCATATCCCTACAAGGGTGTGATGGGTACAATGAAGGCAGGAAGTTATTCACTCACTAGCTGGTCCTTCCTGTTGAGATCATCTTTTTTTCTTCTATTGCCATTCGCACAGCATGATGTCATTCATTATTACAGCCAATCACGGATGAGGTCCTTAGAGAGAAGGAAACACACAGGTGGAAAAAAAGTAGTTGTTTTTCTTTGTTCGTGTACATTGTACATTTCTTATAGCTTACTGTGAGATCAGACTTTCTCGAGAGATAAAACAAATTCTTTACCCAACTTGTACAAGTGAATTTCGCCATAAAAATATGTAGTCCACAATCTGGGAAGCTCTGATTCCCAAATCTCACTTGACATGGAGAAAATAAACCTATCTAGTATAGGCAGTTGGTTAGGGCTGTGCCGAATACCCAAATATCCAAATATTTGATCGATTATCAAATATTTGAATATTATTTTCCAAATTTGAATATTCGAATGCAATTTTCCTGAAAAGGACCAAGGAATTTCCTTTGTTTTAAATTAGAAAAATTGTACTATGGAGGCTTTTTTCAAGCAGACTCAAAATGAGAAACGATTCAAAATGTGAATTATTCATTACACAATTTAAAAGGAATAGAAATTTTCAACAGGGCAAGGAGTATTGTTCGTCTCTTAATCTTGCTAATATATGGCTGGAGATACCGGTACATGTACTCCTAGACGTGAGAAGCTATTATAGTGATTATAATGTAAAATTGCGTGCATTATTACAATTGATGTGTGGTTTGTTCCGCAACAGTCTGCCGGTTGGTATAACCGAATACTGAGATATGCGATCGAATTGAAGGTCGATTATTTGACTAGTGAATTTTTCCAATTGACTCAGCCCTACAGTTGCTTCTAGCCATTGAAAGTGACTTCTTTTTTTTATTTTGAAAGAAAAGACAAACAACCCGGAACCACTGTAACAAGGCCTGACTTACTAGTACACTGAGTGACGAGTGTGTGGGACTGTGTTGACAGTTGGTGGTGTTTCTGCACAAAACTGCTTTTAATATACAATGTACACACTAAGCATTTACAAATATAACACAAGTTTGATGAATGTAGTTGAATTCCTATCCCAGTCAAAAGGAATTGTTAATGAGGTCAGTTCTGTTATTTGTGGATGAGAGTCTTTGTGTGGGTCAACAACACCAAATAATGAATATTTCTTCATCAGCCTTGACACATGTCAGAACCAAAATTGATCAGAGCTGAGTGTGGGTTAATGGCCTACAATTAAAATGCCTTCCTATCAGTTAACTGATCATAAATGATTGGACTTTATCTGTACCATCTCTTAGTGATATGTGTAAATTCTTACAAATGGGTCATTATGGAGACATTTTGTGGTAAATTTTTCAACCTTAGGGAGACATCGGTCATTAAGGGGACAATTGTCTCCCTAATGACCTGGCTACCAGAAGGAGGCCAAATTTTACTGTCCAAATTTTGAGATATATAATAGATTAGTGTCTAAGTTGAAAACATACGAAGTTTGGTTCAGATCAGATTAGGGAATATTTAATTATAGGACAGTAAAGTTTGTGCACGTTCTTATGGGAATATCTCCCAAGTGACCCATTTTCGGTAAATATAATCATTCTCTGTATTATAAGGAATATGTAAATTTAACACTGAAAAGTTAATCAGTTTTAACAACGTAACTGCAGGTACTACATGTACATGTATTAATAAAACAGCCCGCCAGAATCAAATCTCAGAATAAAGGCTGATGTGATCTGAATGTTGGAAGGATTTTGCAGTTATTGAAATAGTAGAATCTACATGCAAGGTTTTCAAAATGTGTAACATTCTCTTGCATACAATTTACCCCAAGTGCATTGAAACAACCGGCTAATGGTAGTTTTTGTGTATGGGTCATTCCATTAGGTTGGGGCACAATTTGTGACAGTGTCCTTGTTACATGGGTAACTTTTACCACCTGTCATGACCTGTAGAGTAGGTCATTTACTCTGTAAAAATATCACACACCGTACCTCTGTATTCTGCCTCGCAAGATGTATTTGGGAATCCACATACAGGGTAGTCATTGCAGGGAAATAGCTGTTCATTTTTACGGAACCCATTTGGTCACCTTTGTGCCCCAATCTCGTGGAGTGACCCATATGTCAAAGTTCATACAGTGTACATGTATATCAACCTTGTTGGACAAGCCACAGCAAGCTTGAGGACAGTGTTATCTTGCCAAAAGATTTGTGGCATGGAGTTGAATCAACAACATGCATTCTTATCGGGAGGATTAGGACAAGAATTTATTGATTTTGGATGGAATGAAAATGCTCTCAATGATAATTTTGTCTCCTGAACATTAAAAACAAATGTGAACATTCTTTTGTTTTGTTAAAGATTCGCAGTATTTTTTTTTTGCTGGAGATGGAATTGTGTTGTTTCCAAACCAGAATTTAATACAGGCATTGAGCTACACGTAAAAGGTCAACAACAGGACTAACTGATGTTAGTTGAGGATAAGTGGCAGGTATGCAGTGAAAGCGGTTACAGCTTTCAAGAAAGAGTTAAAAGGCACCTCTATGTGGTGGCGTTGGAATGATTTTCAAAGTAAGGGGGGTAGTTGTAAGACCATCAGGCATTAGCCATTCATAGATTGATCCGTTAGCTCCGCCCTATTATCGGACCCATCAAAAGCTGGGGGCATGAGTTGAAACACGAAGAGGTCACCGCCCCCCCCATATCCCCTCTTCCTCTGCTGGTGGCTCAGTCAAAAGTAACTGGGCACCAGTTGCATACAAAATTTCCTTTGCAGTCAGAGACATTTTGGCTGGTAACAGAGTCTGGCTAAACATAGAAAAAGTGGCTTTGTGAATTTCTGTGCTCGGTACCCGTAGCTCCACGATTCATGAACATACATGTACATGTATGTATAAGCTTTGTCAGGATTTCGGTTTCTGTTTCGTTATGTTCAGCAGTAACCCTTGGATATTTAATTCCCTTCCCCAGCATTTCCCATAATTCTAACTCCACTTTTCAAGTTATACATTCACTAGGATATCCCAGTTGTTCCAAATTTATATGAAGAATATAAAACCAACCCCCACTGAGCACGAATATTTTTCTGACAACCAATTAATCAAAATTCCTCATCTAGAAGGAAATGGCTCCATGATATTCATCCAACGTGTCAACAAATTCCCCCTACTTGACTTGTCCTGACAATTGAGCTTCAGTTGTCAAGAGGTCCAAAGATGAAATCAACCAAACTCAAGGGTTGCTATGATACATGTATGAATTTTTATCAACTTAACTAGGACACAGGGTTTGTGGCCTAGGTTTCCTATTTACTTGGGTTGACAAGTTTTGTTCCTTTTTCTTTCAGTCATCAAAACTGATACCTAACTGCAGACTTGCAAGAGCAAACTGCAAATAATAAGTCAATAGAGCAGACTCTATCACAGTTTGTTTTCTTGCAATAAGTCTTTTGCAAGTTAAATTTGAATAGAAACTTGTACACCGAGTTCTTTAAATTCACATGAACATAACAGTTGAATTCTCCTTACTGATGACACTGTTGATATACTTTGTGATTCGGGGCAAGTTTTTGCTTAGTTACATAAGAGGTGCCTTGCACCAATACACTGTTTTCAATTAAAAAGATTTTATTCAAATTTAACTCTCAAAAAGCTTATTATTATTCAGTCCCCGGTATGTTGGCAATCAATTATTGTGTAACCCTCGGGAATTTCATCTTGAAACAATATTTAACGAGATTTCAGTCACAGGGGAGTTTTAAGATATTTTCTTGCTCTCAAAATCCAGAGGCAGTTGGAAACTACTAATGTGTTTAAGTTTGACCTTCAGGGATTATCTCCTTGGATTATCCCCTCAGTAATCTTCATTAGTTGAAGCGATAAGAGTACAAATGACTTGATAGGTAATTGTTCAGTCAAGCCTTTCACAGGGGGTAATCCCTCTCACCTAATGTAGGCCTCTTACAAGGAACTCATCCAAGAGGTCTGTGCACCCTGTTGTCAAGGAGCCTGTACTGCAAGGGAGGGTTAACCCGGAATTGAATTTGTGTGCCTCCCCATTTCACATAAACCATGTGCCGTAGGATACTGAAGAAAAAAATGAAGCCACAGCATAAAGCAGAAACCTCGTCGAGACAAAACGTGAGCTGCCAAACAATTTCCTGAGGGATTTCTCATTGTGCAGTGATAAATTTGTTTAGATATACCAGAATACTAAAGGTCAACGTACAAGTTGAAAAAGTTTCCCAGGATATTTAGCCTCACACCTCAAAAATACAGTAAAAAGGAAGATATAAACAAATTGCCCCCCCCCCTTAAAAAGGGCTCTGGATTTGGTCCTTTGTCTCAGTGACAAATAAGTGTTCTCCACAATTTGTTTTAGCAGGGGGGCCTCCCTACCAAAATGTTAGACCACCATGCTAAAGTTTTGCTGCCCCACCAAAATTCTCACTGCCCTGCTATTTCTTCTATTGGATTCTCCCTATTCTCCACCATCTTCACAGTTATGATCTAAACGGAAAGAAGTTAACAGCACCCTATGGAGAAAACATGATGAGTTTGCCATCAGAACATCACAACAGAATACATGTAGCACTTTGTAGCGTTTGTGATCAAAGCCAGACACAGTGTAGTACAGTCATTTCTTTTTAAATTTCAGTCAATTGTTAACAGCCAACTTGACTTGACCCATGAATTGATGGACTGAGAATTACTTGTGGATCAACTTTTGAAGTTGTGAATAATTGAAAGTTGGCCTGCTATTAACAGGTCAGAGAGTAATTTAAGTTCAATTGTGGTAAGCAAGGATCATATATACAATAGTGCCCGTTGCAAATCCCTTGTGGACCCTTATTCTGGGGTTGATGTTAAAGGCTGGTGTACTAGTGCACTTGTAAAGTGGAAAGGGTCCATGTGAAATATTTTGTCAGAAAAGACTGGACAGGGATCGTAACTCCTGATCCCTTACACATTCTGTAGTCATAGAGTTATTTGGGGATCTTTCAATTGACGTTTTTAAGAACAGAAATAGCCACTCAGCTTTGATTAAGAGAAAAATGTGGAGTTGTTAGTTCATGCATTCCAAGATTCTTTGCAACAAATATGTGGTCAGTATGTCACACCATGGTTGCACTTAAGGAAATGCTCCACACCTCGCAGACAGAACACTTGGTCATTGCCAGAAGATTTCTGTCAACGTGGCTCTGAACATGATTCATTTGTCTGTAGGATAAGTGAGTGGTCGATTCTTGCAATGTTTGATAAATGAGATCATGAAGTATGGTGGAAGCGCTACCTATATAACGTATTTCCTTTGAAATGTGAGGAATTTAGTCACCTGTTCCTGCACATCCTTGTTTATTTGACGCACTGTCTACGTGACGTGACGTGACGCAGTGGTGAAGCAAGCTGTGCTGTAAATAGTCCACCTGAAAGTTAAAGCCATTCCACTTAATCAAAGCATATTGCATAACAGCAGTTAGGTAGGCACTATTCATGTACAGTGACAAACAGGCAGCAAGTGAAGTGAGTCAAGTGACCTTCACTTTATAATCCAGATATTCGGTGGAGCTTGGTTACATTTTGCTCGTGTATCCTATGTTAGCTGTGGTAAGTATTGATTGGCCTGTGTGGCTTTTTGATGCTTTTCATTTTATTTCTAAATTCTGGTGTTTTGATACTGGCTACTGTAGTTCCAACTTTAGAGGTACATGTACATGTAAGTGGAAATGTTGTACATCCATAAAGCTCTGAAGTTCATCTTGGTCCTTGAACCTGAACAATGATTATGTTAGATACATGTTCTTGAATCTTTAATATCTTCAGTTTTCACAATGCCAAAGCACTCTGTGTACTCAGTGCTTTCTGAGACGGGGAAAAACTTCACAACTTCAACACAAGCTCACCTGTTTTAGTAAAGACTTTAGATTTCTTTTAAAAGTGTTGGAACCTCGCATCCGTAATGTATGTGTCGATGTGCTAATCTATGTCACGTGTGGGGACAGACTACGGTCGCATTATAAGTGAAGTAGGATGTTTCTGCCTCCAACATCTTTGACCATATAGTTGTCAGGTCCCTTATTTCGCCACTTACTGATAAATCAATCAGACTTGATAATAGGTGGCAAAATTAGGGACTTGGCAACCATATACACAGATATTGTCATGGAGGTTAGTATATGCCAGGTATGAACTCCCTGAATTCTGGATAAGATAGACCTGGCAGAAATTTGTCTGCTAATGTCCTTCATTATGTAGCAGTATACCCTTGAAAGCAGACCCTCTGGTAAATACATACACACTCTAACTGACCAGCAGGTGTGTTTGTGTTTGGTTCTGGATTTGTTTACATCTTAACTTTCATTGATTTGCCTTTGTGGCTGTTTTTGTCTCCACTGAGTCCAGAGGCCGGTGTATGCTTTGCTGTAAATGAGGAAATTTCTCAGGCGATTGGGGTTTCAATGCATTATTGATTTCTGGCCGGACTAAGTGACTTGTTGGGGATCTGCACACATTGTAAGACATTGATTGAGCATTGTCAATGCATATACTGTACCAGGAAGGTGTTAGTTTATTTAACACATGTGTCAGATTCATGTTTTTTATATCTGGAGTCTACTGTTGTGAGACACAAGACAGTCAAACCTCATTAATAAGAGCACTCTTAATACAACAGTTTGCTTATAACAAGGACGTTTTTAGGTCCCGATCCTTTTGTTTTTCATTGTTTTCATTTCTGATGAAACAAGGCTCCTATCATGACAAGGTAATTTGCCCAGTCTGAGCAACGTCTTATTGATGAGATTTGATTTAATATCCGTGTAGCAGTTGAAGACAAGTAGGAAGACAAGGCAGTTAAGATGGTTGTTTTATGTTACATATCCTCTCTGTTTCATTTCAACCATGAATAAGATAAGCTTTGAAGCTTTTCAAAGGGAGCACCATACAAGGATATCTGTTTTTGTGAGGGTACTCTCAACCAGATAGCAATTTTGTTTAAGTACCCATTGGTCAGATTGCAGTTAGTTTTTTGATTGACCATTGAAGCAACTACGGGTATAGTATTCCGAACACAAATTATAAATGAGTCTCAGGTCTTGCAACTTCCCACTGCTGAGGCAATTTTGGCAAATGTTCATCTTTTTTTTTCTGGAAAGTACATGTATATATACATGTTCAATGCACCGTATATTATACTAACTATTTGGTTGTTCAAGGGCCCAGGCTGTTATGGCATCAGGGATAACAAGTTGACTAGTTGAGACTGATTATGGGGACAAAATTTAATGCGCTTGGCCCCCCAAATATCTATTGTTTCAGCATGCGTGTTGTCCTCACATGAAGATGTGTACATTGTACATGTACACTTGCATCATGTACAGCGTAAGTGGAAGCAGTTTTTAAATCCCAGACGCTGGTACTAAAGTACATGTACTTTGCCCTGGAGCTAACCTGAGTACAAGAGCCTGTTTAAATCATTCCCAGGACTTCATGAGATTGACAGGAGGCTGCTTGCTTGCTGGAGATAGTTTCTTTTATTGGAAAATGCAAATGTTGGAGTGATGTCACATTACATGAGAAGTGTTTGATGTACCGGTAAGCCGAGAGCAATGAAAGATTGGTGTCGAATGGTGTTTGTGTGCAGAAATCGGGCATCTTCGCAGGGCTTCTCTTGGGAAATTGGGCATCTTCAAGGGGCTTCTCCAAAAGGGGATTAGACTTTAGGTAATGATAAGCTTTTCCTGTTAAGACATGAGTAAAATTGGAAGTAATGAGTTTTATCTGCTGGGTCAGTATTTTTTTGTCCACATGCTGTATTTAACATCTCTGGGAAGTCCATTTTGGAATTGATTGAGGCTTTAGTCTTTGATAGTGGCACACCAGCGACAGCAGCCAAAATTGTGCAAAACATATCCAACTTGGATTTGACCTAAACTTTTTTCTGCCCCAAAATATTTCATAATACTGCAAATACAGCTTTAGATTAGATATGAATCTAATGATTTAGATTTGTACCGGTAACTGGATCAATCATTAAATCTGTTTCTATGTGACGGTGTTTGGAAAATGTTAAAGGTCGACAAAACATCTTGGATTTAACTTGCCATTGTGTGTAAATCCTTCATTGTTAGTAAATGCCTTTTCCAGGGAATGGGGAAAACTCAAACAGATGGTTGTTTATTTGCAGTCTGGACTGTTAAAAATGTGTCATCATTTAGGGGATTAACTTCTTGAGGGTTGTCCATTTAGTACCGTCAACTTGAGTGTTTATGTCCATGATGCAACTAAAACTAAAAAAAAAATATTTCATGGTTTTGTTTGATTGGAAATGGAGGGCTGTAAGTTACGTTAGTGAGTGTATGGACTGTTCCATTTTAAGCTCTGTCTCCAGTCAGAATGGTATGTTCTGAACAGTTCCAGATAAAAGCATTAGCAATAATTTTTCTTTTTTTTCTTGAGGGTTGAATGTGGGAATTACAGGACTATATTCATGCAAATTTTAGGGCTGCAGCAAAGTGCATACATTTTGGCTTCATTCAACAACATTTTGCTTCCTGGAGGCTCAGCACTGAAAAACTCCATGTACAATGTACATGTACATCCGGGAGGCACCTGTGCAGTGGTACTGCTAGAAGAGTCCTGCAATATAATTATGCCCCTGCCCATCGGTGACTCCAGAAATATTGGTTTGGAATTGTGGGATATTGTCTGCCAGTCTGTCAGCGGGGCACTGCAGTGTTTGCTTTGTCATGAAGAAGTTGTGACAAGATACACAAAGGGGGCCTGGGAGCGTGTTCAAGGCACTTGAGAATTTCAGCTGTTGGATTTTTTTTGTTCAGAAGCTGATGGCAGAGGCATGTTGTACATGTAGTGTTTGAAGTGGCTCATACACAGTTAGTGAATGGATGTGTACTTTCGATGATGTGACCGCTAAATGGTGGTCTAATCCTAAGTTACAGGTGAATCAATTAGTATTAGTCTAGCGTCAAAATGCTAGACTTGCATGTAGTTGAATGATCTGAGAATAATTCTTAAGGCCTTGCACAACAGAGCCTCTCAAGGCAGGTTGAACCCGGGCAAGCCCAAATGCTTCCAAGGAGAAATTTCATTTAGATGTCATTTACATGTACAGGTACATGTAGTCGGGTTTGCACAGTGGTTCTTTCCTCGCCTTCCACCTGCTCGGTCCACATGTGGATTGGGTTTTTAGTCCCTACTAGATTTTGTGGGTTTTACCCAGAATATTCCTTTGGGGTTTTCCTCCCGCCTCTAAAACTGTAACTGCTTCTCATTGTCTCCTCTCTACAGGTTTCTTCAGGCTTGCAACTACAGTGCCTAGGGCACTCTTGAGGAATCCTTGGTGTCATTATCAGAAATAACTAATCATAATAATTTATGTTGAATTGTTTATTATGCTGCTTGTTGCAAGAAGTTTAAAATTGCTTTGTGATTTACATGAAAATGTGTCACACCCTTTTACCTAAAACACATTGTGTCCATGGGTAATTCCCATCTCACTTGGACATTGCTGTCAAAAATTCAAATGGTGCTTTTGAAAGAGGACTGAAAAAGTGTAAATTTACATCAGTGACTTGAATAAATATGATTGTATAAATCTTGATATGTATTATTGCTCCAAGGTATTTTGACAACTTGACTTGAATCTGAAACACTGAAACTACTTTCAATATGTTGACCATTCTTACCTCAGTTGCCAAGTTGGTTAAGGCCTAACTAAACTCTAGAACCAGGTCACCACCACATTGCTGAGAGTTGTGGCTTTGGAAGCCTTGGAATTGGTTCCTATGGTACAGAAAAGAAGACAAGTGAAAAAAAAAATTGAAATCCCACTGTGTTGTGTCTTTATCCTTGGCAACCAGAACCCTAGACTTGTTTTGCCCAGGTCCATGAGTATGTGTAATATTACACAGCCTGGAGTAATTGTTGATTAATGGACCGTTGCTGGAATTTCCAAATGTCTTGAAAGGTTCAGGAATTGCCTTGAAGGTCTTTAAAGTGGTTCCCCATTGAGAGGTTTTCCAACTCCTGTTTCAGTTTTGCAATGATTCAGAACTGATTCATGTGAGAAGGCTAGTTGGTTATCAGTTTTACATTACTACAGAATTGCATTAATTTCAAATGAACAGTTATCAGAAAAGGCGTTACATATGAAAGGGTAGCACAAACCAGCAGGCAGTTTGTTGTGGTAATTGTTTATCAGCCACGAACCAAAGTGCTTGATTGTCATATCCCCAGGGAAGTACAACGTACCACCAGGTCAAATCTTTGTTAGATACATGTGTACATATAGCTACATAACTTTCATACATTTTCTAAAGCAAATCTTTACCTAATGCAGAGACTAAAATATGTTCCCTTTGGATCAACTGCCATTTGCCCTTAAAGGACTTTATCGGGCAATTTGATATTTGTACATTTACTCCCCCCTTAACCAGGTAGATACTTTACTTTAACTACACCTGCGCAAGAGGTACACAGACCTGTCGATTTCATATACATGTACAATTGATAACCTTATCATGATGAAAGAACAGAACTCATTTTTTTCTGTTACACAAACTGAAGTATAGAACAAAACACAATTTTCAGTCTCTCTTTGTAATAGTTCTGAGGTCCGTTCAAGGTACATGGACCGTATTCTGTTGTCTCACTAGTTTGGTCTGTGGATTGGCACAATGATGTGGCTAAGAATTCTTTGCCCAAAGTTACATATACATCGTAGCTCGTATTTGGTGAGATTACTGTTTGAAGAGTTGGTGATGTCATTGAGTTGTCATTTTTTAATTCAATCCTCTGTGAATTCTATTCTGTAAAAGCTAGAAATATTTTAGAATAGAGAAGAAAGGGAAAGCTTGAAAGTTGACAGAATTGAATTTGGAAACACACTGGTATCACATTACTACCATGCTTGACCAAAGTCTACTTCTATTATTCTGTTTGGACTAAAACCAGATGTATGCATTTTTCTCTAACTACCCCAAAGTGACCCAGCAGAAAGAAAATGAAAGGCTTATTGTAGTTTGAGCCAAGTCAAGTGGAAAGTACACAGGGCAGAATCACATTTACTTATATTTTTCCTGTTAGGCATCCTGCCTGCTTGGGAAACTTGAAACTGTAAAATCATTCACAAAGATGTGGAATTGTTTCTCCATTTTAGCCTCACCAGATCAAATGATAGAAGCATGCAAATTACCTCATGTTGAGTGAAAAATTGTTTAATTGAGCAAGTATGTTCCATTTGACTTGGTGCCTTTTGTAAACAAGCTGAGCTTTCCCTTTGAGGCATGTTGAACTGATTCACTTTTTTTGGCTGTAACCTTGAGAACCATTGCCCAGAGTAAAGAGTCTAGACCCTGCTGCTGGCTCCTTCATCAAACACTATTCAGGGTCCTCCTTTGAACAACAAACCTGCCTGCTAGCCCAGTTATTAATTGGTTTTTTCCCTTCCTGTTTCACTTCTCTTTACCCAGGTATTGTTCGAATACTACTGAAGCGAGAACAATCCATTCAGTGGGCTTAAGGTATCGTGTGCTCCATAAATAACTTCCAGCAGGACCCTCGGTATGCTCTGGCACCAAAACAGAAAGGCTGGCTTGTCTTTTCTTTTTATGATCTGAGCCTTTGGCATTAGCAGTGCCAAGTGATATTCAGTGTGAGTGTGCAATCTAACAGTCAACTTGCAAGTCCTGCATTAGCCTGATTTTATCAGAGTCTAGACTTTGAACAGTGTTCTTTCCGCTGCACCTATCGTGAGGTAAAGGCATCCTTTATCTGCGTTTTATTAGAGATTTTGCCTTACTGCTGGCTACATTTGACTGTCTGTGAACTACTTGTGGATATGAATTATGCTTGTGGCGGAAATTTGCTTTCTCATACCTTACTGTCAATGAAACACATCTTGTGTACTCAGTAGTTGAACCCGTGAGATGAAGCAAAGATGGCTGAAGGTGGAACCGGCCAGTCAGAAACAGGCTCGGAATTGAATGAGCCAGTCACTGACTGCGACAATACCAGGTGCAGTGATGGTACACTGGTCTCGTTCGACAGCTTTGAAAAGTCAGACATGTTGCCAGACCACAGAGGCTGGTTGACAGAAAGCAGGACAAAGAAACAGTTTTGGTGTGTCGCAGCCAGTAACATGCTGGGATTGTTTGATTCACCCGAAGGTGATGAACTAAAGAAAGTGTTGACACTGAGTGATTTTCACTTTGAAGCGTTGATCAAAGATTGCGACATCCAAGAAGACTGTGATTCTGAGGGCTGTGTCTCCGATACCAGGAGATCAAGCTGTCCACTAATGAGCAAGGAATTCACCTTGGAATTGACACCAGTTTCAGGAGATAGAATTTTCTCCTTCGTTGTCCCGACAGAGAAGGAGTTCTCATTATGGAGCCAAGTTCTTCACAGTTCTACCGAGAAAACCTCAATGCCACACAAGCAGGGGATGGCTAGACAGAAGAAAATCAGTTTTGAGGAGAATCGGAGAGTGGACAGTGGGCTGGGTGATGACTTGGATACGTGTGCATCCAGATTACTCAAGAGGGAAGGCAGCAACTCAACTGGTAGTACTCCCAGAATTCCAAAACAGATGAGTATTGAGAGTGATGGAGAATTTGAGAACAGAACTGAGCTGGTGCTTAGCAGAGGAAGCTCGTTTATGTCCTCACTGGCGACAAATGATGATCTCACTGACTCACACTCCATCAGCGACAGCATGTCTGGTGACAACAACAGCACAGTCAACCTCTCAGAAATTGAATTTGCGGACTCAGAGATGAGGGAGAGGCGCTCACTCAGTGACAGTGTTTTTTTAGGAGGGTCTCAAGAACTGGATGCCAGTATCTGGGCAGAGTCTAAGGATTCAGACTGTCTTGTCAGCGATGGAGACTCAGCTCCAACCTCTCCCCGTCCACCCACAGCGTCAAGCGTGAGCTCCACTGGGGATGTAACCGAAGGACTTCGCTTGGATCAGAGCAGGACTGTCATCAGCAAAGTGTCCAAGTTGGTGCAGCGTGCATTGATCCGCCGGCCACGGGTCACATCAGGTTTGACCTTGGGTCACCTCCCTGAGCCCAGAATGTCGGGACCGATGCGTAAAAAAGGCAAGACACGCTGGTTTGTTTTGAGTGATTCATGTTTGTACTGCTTCAAGAACAACTCACCCGAAGCCGAGGCAGAGGCTATCATCGACCTGTCCTCATACTCGGTTGCCTTGGCAACAGAACAGAAAGAGGATGGGCAATCCATTGGTCTGCTGAAACTCACCCATTCCTCTGGGAAGAAGGTGCTGTTTTCTATCAACAACATGGACACAGCTCAACAGTGGTTGGATTATCTTGAGGAGGCAATCCAACAAGCAAGTTCAAGCAGAGCCTCAAGATCAGACAGTCAAAAATCAACATCTTCTAATCCAGATTCCCAAGGTCATGGCTCCCTGTTGAGTAGACTGTCTCGGGAGAGCTTTGAGGAGAGTTATGGATACTTTGAAAGGCAGAGTTCTCTCAGAGCCCAGAGGGATGCTGTTCACAATGCAATTACCGAATTGGAAAAGGCAGAAAAACAGGTGAGGCATTTATCAATGAGTTTGCTATCCTGAACATTAATTAAATATTTAATTAACTTTCATCTAAGAAGAAACTTGTTTAGTTTTTAGTGTAACTTTTGGGGTTTCTTCAATCCAGTATTAAAGGACTGTCTGTTAGAATATACAAATAATTCACTTCAATCAAAATGTTACTTATTAAATTACAGATTTGGTCAGAATATCACAATCCCACTTGTAAAAAAATAAAGAAATTGCTATGGTACTTGTCAAAGTGCAGAAATGTTTTGCTAAAACCATGGAAACAGGTTGCCAGGCAACCATCAGAGATTTGAAGTACACATGACTGACTCTGAGCTAATTTTGAATCGTCTCAGCATAAATTAATTAATTAAACTTAAAGAAAAATAGCTCTCATGAGCTTGGATGGTGTGTGATTGACAGTGAACCAAGTAACATCCTGAATGTATTGCCCTGTAGTCTGACGGCTGTAATTTAGTTCTTCTCCATTGTTCCTCAGGGTTCCAGCTCTGGAAGTTGTGCTTCAATTGAGGAAAAACCAAAATCATATTCATTCTCAGATGCTGTAAGTTCATTGGTGCTCGTAAGTATAGTGTTTAAGTAACGTATAAATGAAGGCTGGCAGTAGATATGGCACCTACGCTTGTCATGTCATTTGTCATCGATTTCATGTAACAGTCACTGACATGCCTGCCTAGGGTTATTTGGTTTTAGATTGTCATTAACGGTGCTAGTCTTCCTTTAAACTGGGCGTCAGGGATTTTTACCTGACACACATACTTCTCCTTTCAAAGATCAGGAACCTCTTACAGCCAAAGTACTTTTGCACACTTGCTGCCAGCTGGAGCCAATTTCATAGAGCTGCTTAAGCACAAAATTTGCTTAAGCGGGAAAAACTTTGCTTAATAAACAAAGGTTACCTGCTCAAACTCTATCTGATTGTCATGCTAACCAAAAAACAGCTAAATGCAATCCCAAAACAATATACATGTACATCACATGGAATTTTGGCTGGTTGCCTGATTTATCAAGTAAGGTTTTTTCCTGCTTAAGCAAATTTTGTGCTTAAGCAGCTCTATGAAATTGGCCCCAGGTTAGTTAAGAAACCCTTGGTTGTGTCTCAGTTTAATTTCAGTATATGTACATACTTCAGGAATTCCCTGCACTGAGTACACAGGTATATATATTCATCAGCACCAGACAATTGAAATCACTGGCATAGCAACCTTTTTGAACAAACTGTCTGAATAGGCATGGTGCCGGTGCCCTGTAACCCTATCCCAAATTTGAAAGCAGGCATTGCTGTCTAGAATTAGCAACTCCTGGCAATGAATTATCAGCCGCAGGGAATTTCCCTGTCCTGGCCTACATGTACAACAGTGACTCGCTCTTTCGCTCCATTTGAAAGAAGAAATATCACAATAGAGCGAAACATATCAATCCATTCATTTCGGGAGGTCACAGTTTTTCTGGGACCTTCGGAGGTGGGGCTGGGACAAAAGCGGGCAGACCACTCACAGAAACTGACGGGTTGGTGGCTATGTATATATTTGGTTTGTAATCCTCTGGTCTTGTTTGGGCAGGAGAGTGCCTCACCGTCATCGGCAACCACCTGGCAGTCCTCTGACGATCTGGACCTGACGCACAAAAAGACCAACCCTGCCCTCCGTATGGTCAAACGCTCTGTCCGATTGTCACCGAAGTCTAAACGGAGTATGCAACAGATGCCCATACCTGCGTCTGACGTCGTGGATCCAACATTATCTGGGAATCTTCATGTGTTTTTAAAGAACAAGGGAACTTGGAAAACGTAAGTCTTGCTTACAGATATGTTCATTCTGGTAGTAAAAGGAAACTACTATTAAGACCAACAATCCATTTTTGGGACCCTTTCTACCAATGTCCCTTGTTGTGGGGTTAACGCATTCTTTTGTGATTGTGGCATATTTATTACATGTGGTTGCATGCAGTAGAACACATTGTGGTTGTGCGACAAGCTAAACTTGTCAAAGAAAGGGAACGACACCTGGCATGATTTTTGCCTTGCTGGAAAATATGTATGGGGCCTTGGTGGAAATATAAGTTCACACTAGACCTCATTTCTCTGATACACGTGTGTACGTCAAATCTTCGAATAGGCCAACATGTACACTGTACAGGTAGGGCTTTTAACTACTCACACCGTATGCACCATCCTAGAATTCTGGTGTTAGTGTCCCATTGTTTAGTGCTGTTATTGTTTTGTTGATTGTTCTTTATTTGTTTAGGTCATGTTTTGGGAGAAGCTTCGAAATGTTTTTATTATAATGACTTACAATGGCTTTTGAAACCCATTATTTGAAATGGTTTGTTAGATGACAATTCAAGATTTTTTTTTGGAACTTCTAAAAATAACTTAGATATCAAATAAATGCAGATCGATAGCCAACTAACTGTATGTTGACTTTTTGTTCACTGATCCAGTCCGGAGTCGAATTTACACAAGACACATTCAAATGTATGTAATTTTACAGGGTAAATAAGAACTGTGCTTCAGTACAAGCATCACCTTTGTCTGTCGATTAAAATTTGTTGTCTGACAAATTTCATTTACATTTGTACATGTACATGTCGTGACCTGTGTATGAAAGATGTTAAGCCCCATCTTTCCTCCTTCCTATCCTAAGTTACCCAGTTTTTGTTCTTCAGAGTTTTAACCTTTTGAGAGTAATGGTGAGTCTTTTGCTGCTAACAAACAAACAAACAAAAAAAACAGTGTTCATATTTACATTAAAAAGTATCTGTAAAATCTATCCCTTTATCAGGTCTTGGGCTGTCCTGAAAGACGATTGGCTCTATTTTTACAAGAAACCCACAGATACAACAACTTCTGACATTGTTGAGCTGCCAAACTACAGCATTCAACGAGAACACTCTGTGGATGACGGAACTCCACTTGTCAGCCAAAAATTTATGTTCAGCATTCTGCATAAAGACGTGAGCATAACTTGATTGAAATAAACATTTCTCAAAGGCACAGATGCTTAGGACAAAGTGGAAAGTTTGTGAGCAAAATGTTGAACCTATGAAGCTCATGGGATTTTTGTATGAAACCATTTAAGCCAGCAATGTGAAGATGCAGACTTTCACATTTTGGGATAAGAGAAAAATAGGTCAAAAATACAGGTCAAAAGACAGACCTGCTGCAGAAAATGGTTTTCATCGGCAATCTTGAAAACTACATGTAGGTGTCCTCTTCATTAAAATCAGACAAAAAATGCGTCTCGCATTTACTGCTAGCCCTGTTACTGCTAGGTTTAATCAGAACATAAATAGTATGGAATTGCAAAGCACATGTACACTGTTTGGGGGAGGGAGATAGAGGGGCTTTTGCAGGGGTTCATTTTAAATGCATCAAATCAATATTCTTCATAGGGGTCTAAGCGTACAATCATGATGGGTGAAACGGAGAAAGAGACAAGAGCCTGGATGGAGAAGTTGAAAGGTCACTCTAAGAAGCACAGCAAGACACTGGATGGTCTAAATTTAGAGAGTGGTTTGTCTTCACACCAGCTAGCACCATTAGGTAATAAATCAATTCCCTACTCTGTAGAAAACTTTACAGAGCCTAACTGGGCTCTCAAAAAATCCTCCATTGCATAGAATCCCAACAGCATAGTCTTTGTAGCAAATAGACGTGGGCCAACTGTATTAAAATTGAAAGTGAGGTCAACTTTTCATTGTTTGGAAATTCTGAGTAGAAAGGAAAGCAATTTCCTGACAAATGAGTCGCCGTCAACTCTGATGAATAATTTAAAATTTGTAATCAAACATGTCTCAATATTTTAAGCCAGGTTTTGAAGAAACTGAAAGGGAGGCAGTCTGATAAATAGTCTGGTACATGTACCTGCACCATCCAAATCAAGACATTTGATTCCAGGAACGATATGGAAATGACTTCCTCAAGAATAAGGTCTGCTGTTGGATTCTACAATGTACCTCTCTTAACCATGCAGCACCTGTTAGGTGTGCATGTTTCTTACAGGGTCAAGGTGGATTGGGTAATTGCAGGGTTTGATGAAACTGTGAAGGTATTGTCAAGTGCAGATAGGGGATTAATCCAAGGAATGCTGGTATGATTTTTGTGAAGCGTCTCCCTTATTGATGAATATGTGAAAAATAGGGGTGATTCACGATAGTGCGCCTCCAAGAGTTTGCAAACGCGTTGGCCAATCATAATGCACAAAGTCTGTCGACCCTTTCCAAACACGCATTGGGTGGACAGATTTCGGGCTCTGTGATTGGCCAACGCGTTGCAAACTCTTGGAGGCACACAATTGTGAAACGCCCGTATTAACATCAGGAAACAGCATGTCAACTAATTTCCATCATGTACCTCGCATTGGTGGGTTAATCTCATGAAAATTTGCCTTATGTGTAAACTGACATGACTAAGTGCACTCTGAGATTGCAATCAATGCAATCGTAAAGTCTACCCATGGGCGTTAATCTCTTACGAATAATGGTTGGAGGGGATAATGCACTGGTAATGTATGTCAGTACTCTTGAAGGACAGCACATTATCTGAGGCCTCTTTACTGGAATGGACCCCCTACATGTAGCTCTTACAGGTACAATCCTCTTGACTCTACTGTGTTGGGTGGGGTTGGTTAGCTTAAACAACAAACTGGACAATTTGAGGTTCCTTATTCAATCATGATGGGGACGAGGTTTGTCAGAAATTTCGTCATTTTGGGATTGTTCAAACTACCTCCCTTAAAACCTGGAAAAGCCTGCATTTACCATGAAGGTGTTTTTATGTATCAAAGTTATCAATGCACAACACAAGAAATAAGAATTTTAAGGGATGCCTCAGACAAGCACTGATGTGTATCACAGAGCATACAAGCACTGTAGGACCCCAGAGCCTCGGATGATGATTGGTGATGTTTCATTTTCCTTCAATAATAGATCACCCCTGCATGCTTTTCCCATAAAAGGTCATGAATGTTTCGGCTTCTCTGTTTTGTGTATTTTCCCATGCAGATTTGAGTGGAAAGCAGCACACTAGCCAGAACCAGGCAGAGCTTCACAAGCAGAGACTACTGCTGGAAGTCCTCCAACAGAATCAGCTGTCCAAGATTGAACAGGGGGCACCAGACAATCTAGAGGTGGGAGTGACATTTGGGTGCTCCAAAGAAAGATTTTGGATTTTGTGTTCCTTTCTTTTCTCATTTTGTAAACAATTTGTTTGTTTTTTTTTTGGTAGGGATCGTCAGAGAAGGATGATCCACAACTTGCCAAGAAAAAAGCCGAGATTCTTGCCAAGTACCAGAAGGCTAACGACGAGGAAGAGGAGGAATTAGTTAGGTATCTGACTATCCAGAATAGACGACGGATGTCAGCACAGGTCAAGAAGGACAATCTTGAGAAAACCATTGGTTACAAGACCAAGAGAAGGGTGGAGAGGCTTGGCAGTGTAGAGGAATCGGCTATGGAGGATCAGATCCGAATCTTGAATGCCCGGCTAGCGAGCATCAGGGCTGACATAGAAGCCAAGAGCACGCAGAAGACTAATCGCCTCCAAGCTCTGAAGGAGAAGAAGGAGTTGGAGCTGCAGCTGCTGGAGCAGCAGGAGAGGTTGTCACGCTATCGACGACTTGCTCAGGACGCACTGCAGGGTGGTGTAGATTTTCACAGTGCCCTAGCAGGGCTGGAGGAAGAGAGCTCGACAGATGTTGGGTGCGCAGCACTGGGTGTAGACAAGAGTTCCAGAGAATCTCCCAAGGAGCAGTCAGCAGTTGAAGCCGATGAGACTGATAGCTCATCAATGCCAGAAAGGCATCCTGAGACAGTTTTGGCCTTGCCAAGGGCCACGGCTGAAACTTCACCACCCAGATCCCCCAAAACTCGGTCAAGGAGACTGTTGCCCAGTCTGCCCTACAGAAAGGGAGAGAAGCCAACTACATCAACAGAATCCAAGGAATATTATCAGTCTGACAGTAATCCTGTAGATGAAAAACGTCTCCGGTCGCAAACAGCGGCTGACTCGTGCCAAAGAACAGATGCCCCCTCTGAGAAAAAGTCCAGTCCGTTGGCCCGGCTGCGAAAAATTAGCCTCGGCTCAAAAATGGCACCGGACCCAACTCAGATCGGGAAAGAGTCCAAGAATCGTAAGATAAGCACAGGGATGAAATCGTCTGCATCATTTGATGAGGGACTGAGTGTAGGAAAACTTCTGCCAACCTTGAAACAATCTTCATCAAGCACAGACCTGAGTGTTTCCGCTTCAAGAGAAAGTCCATCCCCGAGGCGAGTGGGTGGTCACGAAGGAAAGGAGACCAGCACACCAAGCCCGCACAGACGTCGTAAAATCAGTGTTCCTATCAAAATGCCATCGATGGACAACTTGTTCTCTTCTTCACCCTCCAAAAAGGAGAGAGAGCGGAAGGCGAGTACCAGCAATACCCCAAAACTGGACAATGGAGCAGTGTCTAAAACCAGTGCCAGTGCTGACAGAGCTCCAATTTCTTCGCCAAGCGACTCGACAGATATCAATGGGAATGTGGCTCAAGCTCAAAAAACTCAAGAGGAAAACTCGCAGACCAAGCAGCCTGCTTTGAAAGATGAAATAGACCCTGAAGTTCTCCGAGATATTGAGGTGAGTTTAATGTTTTACTAAGCCCGCCTCAAAAACAATGCTTAAGGTATTAGGCCTGCATGATTATCTGAGAAGGTAGTGAGGAAGTTTTTTTTTATGTTAGAGGACACTTTGGTTTTGTTTAATTAGTTGTTTCAATAATCACTTTGAAGTTGCAGCTTCCTGAGGAGAAATGGCATTTTTACTCTTAGCCTAATTATGAAACCTTGAAAATTCACACAACTTGTCCTTGTCAGGAGTAAACTTTGATTAATTTCTGACCAGAAAATTGACTTTTGTTTGCTTAGGAGTTTGAAATGATGGCTCGCAAGGCTCTCCTGGAAGCTGGCTGGATCATCCGAGCCTAACACTGCCTCAGACACGAGACTACAACGTTCAAGTGAAACATCTTGGCATGTATCCACACTGTGGATTACTCACTGACGGCACTGTTATTCAAGTTCAAATGCATTTAGGCATCACTGTGAGGTTACCATGAGTAAATCTCTACTTTTCTCCGTTACAGTTTTGCCACCTGCAGGTCAGTACAGGCATAAAACTGTTTCAAATAGAAAACAACTTTCAGCATTCAACTTTTTGGCACTGGCTGCGGTACCAGAACGTGGGCAAAAAGAGATTTTTTTTCTCTCTCGTCATTTACAATGTATCAGTTCCTCATTTTTTTAAACAGTCTTAAGGTGCCTTTCCATATGTGCGTCAACACTTGCACTATGTGTTGTGTTTCCGTAGTCAAACGCAACACACTCTAGTGTTATATTAATGGAGTGGATTTGTGTTCGTGAAAGTGAAACGCATGAATGCATCGCATACACCACACACCTTAAAAACATACACAAATGGAAAGCTGCCTTGACTTTTTTACAAATTTAAATGCTCACTTGAATGGCAGGTTTGGTTCAAATAACTAGAAGTACAGCCAGCATTCTTCTAATGTAACACCTAAGCACTCAACCTCATTGATGTTGCAAAGATTTCAATTACAAAAAATAGTTAAAATACGACCAGGTGATCTTCAGTGATTTTTTTTTTAATGAAAAGGATTTTACTCATAGTCAATATTCTAAGAATCATTTATCTTATCCGGATGGGCTTTCATATGTAAGCAGACAGTTTAGAGTTAAAACGGGTAAAAGTGCCTGCATTTTTAATTTGGATCGCAACATTGCCGTTTATTTGCATGAGATTTTGACAATTCCGAAGTGTTTTGTAGGGAAAAAAAGGTGCTTTAGTCATGTCCTGCGATTGTAGATCTATGCACTTTGAATAGGGAATAACTTAAAAAGTGCAAAGGGGGTTATTTGTATACTTATTCGTTAAATGTATGCGTCTGTTTTTAAAGAAATGATATTTGTATTGCTTTATACTCAAATGCTAATATTACCTAGCTGAGTGCCGAGTGATATATTTTGTGTAATCTCCTTTAAATTGAAGTACATTTAAGAGAACATGCACCAAAATTGCCAAGTCTGCAAGCTGTGCTAATGTATGCTTTAGTTTGTAATTTATATTTTGCTGGGAGATAAAGCCAATTAAACCGATAAAGCCTTTCTACCTATTAGATTAAAACAAGATTGATTTACAAACTCTATTTCGTCAGTTTTGTCTGGTTTTATTTTACGTACAAAAGCTGGAGTTGTTGCACTGTACATTATTAATTAATTAATGCATTAACGTACTTCAAAGTACTGAGCAATTACACTGTCATGTACATAGGAACCCACTGTGTATATGAAAATCTAATTTCTAAGTTGGAGATACACATGTGTACATGTATGGATGCCTGTTCCCATATTCAGTAAACCTTGGCTAATGTAAGCAAATAATCTCCATACGGTGCCCCTGCCTGTTATGCTCACTGGAAAACTTTTAACAAATTTGAGAATGACCTTGAAAAAACTGAGGTGAAGCTGGGATCATACATGCCTTTGCTGGCGACACCTAATGCACGGCATCCCCCCAAAGGGCATTTCAAATCAGTCCTGTGTGGGAGAGTTTTATTTCAAATTATACATTTAAAAATATTGCCTGCAATTCGTACTTGGGCTCTATTGCTGTACAGTACGCCAATCTTGAAATGGTGAACCCAATTTCATTTTGAACAGGGGGGGTAAATGCATCCCCCCCCGAATTCTGCATTCCAAATGCCTGCCAAGATTGAAAGTTAAGTAGAGCATTGAGCTATTATAGCCCCATGAGCAGTGTAACGAAGGTAGGCATGGTAGGCTAAATTATATCGATACCTGAGTGCATGCCTTGGTGAGTTTAGCGGTGAAAATTTTACATGATTTTCTAAGACTCTTTCACACAAGTCATAAAACATTTCCAATGTGAAAATAGGGCTGTTGGAGCTTCCAAGGTTATTTCATACCAGAGCAGATTATAGGCCTACAAATAAAAACAGCGCCAAACAACCTCTCCCATGATAGAATTATGTTCTGATATTTTTCCCACTTTCCGGACACCGTAACAGGAAGTTCCCAACAAAATCACGGGATCGTTTCGATACTTAATTTTCCCTCATAATTCCCAAAGCATATTTATCACGATAACCGTACCAGTACATATTCAAAGGGGCGATTTTGAACCTCCTCAGCGAAGGTAAGGCAATACTGTTTGCAGGAAGTCAAGCACGCCAAAGTAGCACCATGCGGTGACAAGAAGATTATAATTAGGCCTAACGTTTATGCCAGAGGCTGCTTCTCCGAACACGAACTTTTTACGAAACATTGACATGGTAACACTTAATATAAAAAAATGCCTTTATTACACAAATTATGTCATTACTGGGTACTTACCACATAACACTGAAAGACGTCAATTTCATGCCCCAAAATCCACTAAAATAATGTAAATCTGTACAAAAATCAGTCTGCATACACATACATTGTAAGTAGGTCATCGTCAGTGCATGCAGACGAGACGCAGGTGCATGGATGTATGTTGTGGAAGTACAAGTGTAAACCTAAAGGTGGAGAAATAATGAATTCGGATTGGCTGTAACTTTTGAGCAGATTGTTTCTCAATGCCTGGGTTTTTTTTTAAATGACTTCCAAAAATTCCAAAAGGCAAGCAAAACCAAAACACATAATTGGCACCAGTACAATTCATCAGCTTCTAACGTGGTTTCAATTGCCCCACTCGAATTCCTTGCAGTGAGTACTTCATGCATGGAACCATGGAAACATAGTGATTCACACTCCCTGCACAGTACAGAGTGCATGATTGGCTGACATCTCAATGGCTCTTTTGGCACCAGCCAATGAAAACTCTGTACGTTTGCATAAATCTACAAGAACATTAACAAGACCAAAGTTGTACCGTACAGTACTACAGATGCCCAATTCTCTTTTATGGTTAATTTCCAGTCAGCAACACCACAAAATGTGTGGATAACTCGTACGGAAAACATTCCAATTGTGGAATAAAATACAGTTGCACTTCCCTAGTTGCATAAAAATGGCATCAACAAACATTAAGAGAAAAATTACAAAAATATCTGAGTATCCTATGGGTTGAGGGTTGTTATGGTGGGCCTCATTAAACATGTTAATTTTCTCTGATAAAGGATTTATGAACATCTGCTGACGCCTTACAGCTCAAGTTGTCATGAAAGAAAGCACTAGTTTCAATGTGTGGAAAAAAAAGCTAAATCAAAGAAAATTATATGGGTACGGTCAACAAATAAACTTTAAATAAAACTCAAAGCAATTTACATGCAAATTATAACAAACCTATAAGCAAATCTTGACAGTGCACACCTGAGCCTGCAGGAAACAGATGTGAAACAATGTAGCCAATGTTTTCCAAATCACAACCTGTCCAAAACATCATAATATTTACTGATCGAACACGTACCTACTCATTGTTTACATGCACAGCATGTACTGGTGGAGATACAACATTGGAAAATATAAAAAAAAAATCAACATTTTCATACACATGACCTCCAAACACACAAACATCTTTAAAAAAGCAATATTAAAACAAACACTACACTTGTGAATCAGGCAACAATTACTTGACTAACTTAAAGATGGGGAATTCCACTGAAAGTGTATTGTAAAGAAAGTGACCAACTGTGCAACTGCAGAATTCTAAAAACTCTGGACAGCACCATATTTTAGATGATTCTAAAAATGTACAATTTGTATTTATATTGACATGACTTACAAGCTGCATGGGTAACACATGGATCCCATGGCTTGATCATTTTCTCTTGGACAAGATAACTCACAAATTTGAAGCCTCAAAATGGAGCTGGAGGGGTAACCAGGCTTTGGACATGCTGAGGTTGTGATTAACCCACCAGAAGGATGTGAGCCAGGTTCTTGTCCAGAGCCTGAAATGGACCAAAAAAGCCTCAATACCTCGTTAAGACCTGAAATTAGCCAACCTTTTAAATGAAAAAGCCCAAAATTGGGTTTTTGCCTGAAACTGGAATCCCTGCCTTGGCTTCTTGTGAGACAGGAATATGCGATCTGTCAGTACCTCAAATAAAAAACCAGTTCTTTTCCTAAATTTCGGAGCATACAATTTGTCTAATGAAGCCTGATTCTAAATTATTTCAGACTTAAATCAAGAACCAAATCATACTGACTAGGTGCTTATGAATGATTATAAAGATGAACAAAGAAGTTGACTTTGTTCATCTTTATAATTATTTCAGACTTGTATAAAAATCTAAATTAGGTCTCAATTCAGTTAAATTAAAACTGAACATACGAGTCATTCTATCAATTTAGGGTCCAGAAATGTAACCTGCTTTGTCCGTAATATTTGACCTCAGTCTGTAATCTGACATGGAAAAATCATTGAAATTCACTTCAACCGACTGGTATTTTGATTTGTTTGGCAGGTAACATGCATTACTTTATAACTCTTTGCATTTCAAGAGTGTGTGCTAAACTCTAAAAAACTTGTACCCAAAATTTTTAGAATGACCAAGACCAACTTTATTATCACGTAATCAGCTGAAGTACCTCTGTGTAATTACAGCAAAGTAAAAATCTACAAATATATCATGTTTAAACAAAATGTTCAATTAAAATGCGATCTTCAATATACAGAGTCATTCTGAAACAAATATAGAAATTTAAAAACTGCAAAGGTAGAACTCAACAAATATTCTTCCTTGGGAAGATAAAGAAACATGAACAAATGAAACCAAATTGCCCATGTTAATATTCTTGCAAAATTCCCAAGACTGGCAATATTTCTAAATATTTGTGAAATGCATTCAGGAATACTCTTTTTTCCCCACTTGTTCAAAACTATCCACATAATTCTCAGTTACCCAAGAATTCCCAAGTGTGCTTGGATTCTGAATGCCCTCTTAAACACTGGACAAAAGTAATTTAGGAATGCCATCCACTGAAAAGGTGACCTGGCCAATAATATTTATAATGATCAATGGTTTTGTGGTCATTTTTACTTTGACAAAAACATGCCTTGACAACGAAGCTCACATGAATCTTAAATATACACGTACATAGAACATGAAAAATTAAATATTCACAGACATCTCGTGCTTTTCCACACTGAGGTGGAAACTAGATCTCATTCCTGCAGAATTTCACCCTTGGAAATATCAAAAGCTTATTTATACAGATAAGGCAATGCATTTTTAATAAATGAACTTGGAAAAAGTAGGGAATATGTTTAAGCATCTAGGATCATTTCTGTTTTGTAGGAATCTGAAGTACTAATGTACTATAATTTCTTGGCACAGTGTGTCATCAGCCATCTTTGTCATGTTTCCTGAATACACAGCACCCCTCAAATACTTAGGATCAACCCTTCCTTGAGGCACCGGACTACTGTTGTCAGCTGCTTGGTTTTAGTTGCATGAACTGCGTTTCCTGTCTTCAAGAGCTCCGACAAGAATTCCTCAATTTCTAAAGTGTCTTTTTCCCTCGGTTAATACAACTAGAACCATTGCCTAACCAGATTTACCATACAAAAACATTACATATTTTCTAGTTTACTATCCTTGTTAAGTTAATGAGGCATATTATCTTATGAAGAGCTTCAGACAAACGGGACAGTGAGCTGCAGGATGCAAACGACCGATAGGTAGCACTGTTCATGAGCATCCAGAATAGGACTGCATCCAAATCGAGGGCTAGATCTTTGTCTTCACAGACCGCAAACAGACGTAGCCGCAGTCCTAGTCTTAGTCTCACCACTTAATGCCCAAACAGATATACAGCTTGGCAACAGTGCTTCCTATTGGTGGTCTTTATACAGGAAGCGTAGAAATTTACAACTGCTCTGTACAAAAATATTGTCATCAACATATTAATTTATGGTCTGAAATGGCCTCTTGAAAAGATGGACACTTGCTATTCATCTCTCGAACATCTGAAAATGAAAGTATAAATGGTGAAGGCTTGTGAAATGGTGAAGGCTTGTGAACGTAAAATGCTCAAGCAAGAACTTCAAGACAGTGACAACATAATACTTCCAAAGTGCAGAGGAAGTAAAAAACAAGGATGTTTCTGTGTTTGGAATCCCAACAGTTGGAATGTGAATCCTTGCCCCTAACCTGCCTTATAAGCAGTGTCGTATTCAAGTTCATCACAAGTCCCTTCACAGTCCTGTCACAAGTCCCTTTACCAGGGCCAGTCATAAGTATACAGGGTGAACAATGACAAAGGAATGCTTTTGTCACGGCTCATTTGAATGGCTTGTGACTTGGCTAAAGACAGGGACATGGACTTGCAGGGACTTGTAATGGACTTGAATACAACACTGCCTACAAGACCTACATGTATGCTTAGAATAACTTGATACAACATTTGGTGTGAATCGTTGTCAACATCTTTTTCCATTGTTGATCAAATTGTCTGTAGGCATGCAACTTACGCTTTGACAAAAACAAGGAAATTCCAAACTTTACAAGACTCCGTACAGTGTTTTTCAATTTTCAGAGGCATGAGTGTGGTGCGGAAGACAGGGAAAGCAGCTGACCCGAAGGAAAAGTTGTATACCAGTGTCTGTATATCTGTCAGGCTGTCTGTCAGGCTGTCCGCCAGGCTGTCCGTCAGGCTGTCCGTCAGGCTGTCTGTCAGGCTGTCCGTCAGGCTGTCCGTCAGGCTGTCCGTCAGGCTGTCCGTCAGGCTGTCTGTCAGGCTGTCTGTCAGGCTGTCTGTCAGGCTGTCTGTCTTTCTACAGATGCATGTGCTACGTTTCTGTCTCTTTACCTTACGCATATCTGACACATTTCCACCCCGTGCAACCTTCAGTCCAGGGGAAGTAGCTCCTAGCTGTTCTTTCTTTTGAGTGCTGGAAATCTCCTTGCGGACAATTTCAGCTGATGCAGAGTCCTGACAAAATGATTTTCAACTACAAGTCAATCACTGTATGACAGAGTAGAATATGCAGCTACAATTCTGGGAACAAAATCGCAATTAATGTAATGTGCTGGACGAATAAGGAGCAGCAACGGCAAACTGACAAACTGCTGGTGCTTATTACTCAATGTTCAGAATTAACAGTAACTTCATGCAAAACGTAATCATCATGCAAGGGCACAAGCGAGGGTGTTCCACATAACAATTCTGTAGCCACCTGCTCTCAATGTCATTTTAATCATGGACAGTCTGTAACAAAACCACATACAAAATTGCAGGCACACTACTCCCATACTAAATCCTTACAAACACAAATCATGCAAAGCTTGCCCTATAAACTACTTGCTTACAAGTGTGATGACACGGATTTCTACTTAGTGCAACTTTCTAGTCCTCTTTTGTGTGTACAAAACCAATTTGACATCCCTTCTTGGTTAGTCTTCATAGGAACCATACCTGCCAACCTGTCACACTCCTTCCTGAGGTCGGACATTACCACACAATAGATCAAAAAGTATTTAAATGAGCCCTCAGTTCATTTCAAATTCTAATCTATTATGTGGTGATGCCTGACCTCAGGAAGGAGCACGACAGGTTGGCAGGTATGCATGACAGGTGCACTTTTTATAAACATTTCCAATTTTTCATGCTATTCCGTACAAATGAGGGTGCTGTTGCTGTGACGTCAATTCAAAAGAAACTGAAGAAGCTGTCACACTGAGCTTTCCTCCTGAAATGAAATCAGGCTTTTGTTCACGGATATGCAAATTCACATGAGCATAAAAATGAAAAACACCAAAATGCTTTTGTGTCAAAACGAAAATTGAAAATAAGTGTGACACATAAATGCATACCCAAGGACTGCGTTAAAAAGATTCACACTGAATGGGCCCTTTAAGTCAAGCCCATTATATGAGTCTCACTAAAAAGCAATGTTACTTACGACCAAAATGGCACAGTATGGTATGTCACTTTGAGGAGAAAATTTGCTCAGGGGTGGAAACTAGTGACTCACAACATTACAGCATATGGAACCGTGCAGAAACAAAAACGTTTACCAAAGAAACAAACTTGTCACCAAAGAAGTTCTTCTGTGCATTTGTTTCCATCTTGTAGCTAACTTACTAAGCTCCAACTTCTTGAGGCGCAGAGCGAGAGGCGGTCTCGTGTCCTGCGCACCATCATGGGGTCCTTAAACGACATTTCTTCGACAATGGACATACGTAATCTCTACGAGGTTGCCACAGTAATGCAATCCAGTAATTGTGCGATGCATAAAGTGGGGTGCAAAATGGATTAATTACATATGGACATCATTCCTTCATCCATCCAAGGCAACCGGTCATTCTGTTAGGTTGTAACTGGTCAAAAACGTCGTTTTTGGTGTCTCAAGCAGGAAAAGATGCAGAGAATCAAACCACAGTTTTAATACACACCTCTCCAGTTAGTTGGGACGTATTGGGGTGCAAGGTTCAAACACCTACAAAACAACTACAATACAATTTGGAAATCAACGTCTACCACCCAAACCAAGAGACAAACAGGTGCAATGACATTTCAACTTTCGGAAATTGTCCACATTTGGCATTCCATGGCTATGGCTCAAGTTTTTGCCACTGATGCATTACAGTGAATAGCCGTAGCCGCATAAAACAAAGCCCATTCAGAGCACCCCCTCATCCTCCCAAATGACAACTAACTTCTACCCCCTTCAATCCAAGTTTTTTCTTACCTCTTTCTTTTCCTCTTTTGTGTCGGGTCCGCCGCCCTTGCTAAACCTCTCTATCTCAGAGTTGATGAAAGCCAAACGGTTGTTACAGGTGCTCCATTCCTGTTGCACCTTCTGCAGTTCAGCATCCAAAAGTTCCTTCTGTTTTGGGTCGGTAGCCTCACGCCTTTCATTTCTAGAAATGGAGACAAAAGATGACGAGGCAGTGTTCATTTGGCCCTGAGCCTCCCATGACTTCTCCAATATCCCTCCCTGTTCAGGAAACTAGTGACGCCCTCTGTGCTTTTGAATAACAAGGGGGCATCAAGTCCTATAAACCTATTTGAGGAGGGCGCTACTTGGTTTGAATGAAATCTTTTGAGTTGACTCTAACTTTACCCACTTCAAATAGCACCATCCAATTGTGTCCGCCATGCTTCAAAAAGGCTAATGCACACGCAAGTAAGATGTCAGAAAAAAAGGCTGTACAAGTGAAGAGACTAATCCCAGGAGATGCCATTACTAGGTAGCATTATACTCATGCAGGCATTCTTAACTTGAGTCAGCTCGCCCACTTTGCCTAGTCACAATACCCTGTTGAAGACGAATGACACGTGTGCGTACTGCCTGCAAACAAATATGGCTGCCCCAAAGTAACCGCTTCAAATTCAGGTCGGCAGATTAGTCCACAGAGTTTTACAATGTGTACGGGATTACCGAAGTCCCAAAAAAGGTAACAAGTTGATCCATGGCTTGGGTGTGAAGCAACACCTGTAATGCTTCAAAAATCCTGCAAAACCTCGAGGCTAATTTTGAAGGAAGGAAGTGGGACCTAAGGATCCTGACAATGCTCTTGTCGGCATTACCTGAGATCTATCTTCCGCTTGGTCACCACTCGTCGCTTTTCCTCGACTTCTTTCCTTTCAATCTCCAAGCGATCCACATCCAGAAGATGGCTCTTGTCAGATTTTTCAAAAGCAGACACTGTTCTCCTTCGGACTGAGGGGAAAAAAAGGAAGAGATGGATAGAGTTGAATTAAGATTCTTAAAAAAACAGCGAGCTCCAAAATTTGAAGCAATATCTATATTGCATTCAAGAAAGCTTAATGCAGCCACATTCAAATAAACAAACTTGATTGGCCTCAAAAAACAATCCACATTGTTTCCCGAAGAGGAAATACAATTCCTGATTAAATAATATCACTTCTAATGTCTATATTATTTATCACAGTTGCCTACCTGTATGGCATAACCTTCTCAGATTCTTTGCTTTTTAGCCGTTAATTAAAGGTCAGGAAAATTTCCCAATGCCTGAGCAAGTTATAATATACAAAGACTTTCCACACTTCCTGCTTCCCCGCTTCATACTTCACATGAAAGCAAACATGAATTTACGACATCAGGTAAAATATTCCCATTACGAATTCTTGAAGTTTTACACATTTCAATGCAAATGAAATGTTGCTGCGAATCTTTTGTGACGTCGGATTTGCTTTTGTGACGTCAGATTTCCTTTTGTGACGTCAAATTTGCTTTTGTAATGTCAAATTTGCTTTTGTGACGTCAAATTTGCTTTTGTGACGTCAGATTTGCCTGCAGTATGGACCATATGACTTTCCATACTCCTTATCTCCCCCTTCTCCAGCATCAAAATTCCTCATCATTCTTGGTGAAACAATCTGCCCATTTTCCCTTTATAAGGGGCAACTGCAAGCATTCATGAAACTTCCTGCAATCCTACCAGATTCCTTCTTCTTCCCACCATCACCAACATTCTCCCCGGGAGCCTCTTCCACTTCCTTGGCAACGACCTCTTCCTCCTTGGTGACGACCTCAACCTCCTTCCCCTTGCCTTTTTTGTCCTTCTTCTGCTTCTTCTCCTCCTTCTTTTTGGCTTTCTTGTCTTTCTTCCCACTGTCTGCATCCTCCGAGGCCTTGCCGATCTTTGCAGGAAGGGTTTCGCTTTTCTTCTTTCCATCCCGCTGGAGAACCTGAATAATCCAACAACAACTGTGAGGCGCTAGCGTGACGCAATGCCTGTAATACCTACAAAGATTTCATTTGAAAGAATGTGTCATTTCCTGATTTGGCTTGCCCCAGAACTTTGCAGAGACTTACCTGAGATCTTGCACCTTCAAAATTCTGCATTATGGTTCCCAAGAACATAGCGGGAGGGCTTCATACAACAATGTGATTATCAACATCAAAATCACCATGATCACACAACTGCTTCATTGAGGTTCCTTCAACTCTTTTTTGGTATCGAGAGGAATCCGTTTAGGAGCAGCAGGGGTGCAATGGGGTAAGAAGGCAGTTTTGAAATGCTGTTCAAACAATGGAGCACTTGAAGTATCTGTCTGCAGGCTAGTGATCTAGAGGTGCAAAGACTTAACTTTAGTTCAATAAAGTTCACTAATCTTATCTCTGCCATCACAAAAATCCCAAACAGTTTCTTACAAATTGAAAATGTCTTGGAGCTCACTCTCAAAACTTAAAGACCAAATTTTCAAGTCTGATAGAAATTTTGAGAATGAAAATGTGGACAGGCATTGTTTGTTTTCAGCTAAATGTTAGCAGTTAATGGTTTTGTGATTGTGCTATTTGGCATTTACAGTGCTGTGTAAAATTCCCTGCAAATGTGAAGGACAGTGTTCAAGCTAGGACCAGTGCAGTGCCGGTTAAATTTTTGGATTGGACCTCTCGTAGCCCATAGCTGGGTTTTTAGGGGAATCCTAGAAGGGATTTCCCCCATGTCATCGTGAAGGCATGTTTACAATAATGCTTTCCCAATCAACGGCTGATTTGATACGAAGAAAATGAGAAATATCTTTCTTAGGTCTTTACTTACTTGTTTGAAATTGCAAAATAGTGCAAAACTGTGACTTTGTAAACTTGAAATTTGATCAAATTGGTAAATTTTCGGCAATATTTCAGTCCATTTGAACCCAAGAGCCAGGCAGAATTTTACAGTACCGGGTGGTGCCGCCCGGCACTGCCCACTGTTGCTAGAACACTGGTGAAGGATTAAACTACAAGGGGCAATTATTTTTCAGGGTTAGTATCACCTGTACCAAATAAAATTAAATGGAAATTAGTACATTTACAATATTTTCGATGAGATTTGAAAACCTCAAGTTCCGCTTACCTATCAAAAATGGATTACATGTATGAGTTAAAAAAATTATTTTCATGATGTCAGTCAATTTACCATCAAATATGACTTGAATGTTAAATTATTCATTATATTTAACGTTGAAAGTGACACTGACACTACACGTATGTTTTGCATTTGCTGGAACAAAAGGGCGCACGTTTTCAAATGAAATTGACAGTCTTTTGGTATGAACTCAAGGCATAGGTGCGCAAGTTTATGCGCATTTGATGTGGAGCACGCCGAGTATGTGAAACAAATTTACGCTGGAATGTATGGTCTTTGAGCGCATGCCAACGTGTGCAAGAACCCAGAGGGGAAACATCGCACCCGTCGGTCTTTCTTTTGCCGGTCTGGGCGCAATTCAACTCAGGGTGGATACGAAAAGGACTTTAAGCAAAATGTCTCAGTTGCACAGATGGACGAGAATGTTGACAAAGGACCAACACAAAGTGAATCACATGACACACTGAACTAAGGCAGGTACAATAAACAATGTACCACGCTTTGAAAAGTCTACGGCATGAACTATTAATGGACCAGATGACATTGAGAAATGTTCTTCACTGAAATGTCTTGCTGAAGTACAGCTTCACACCACACTCACACCAAAATGATTCTTCTTTTTCTTTTCTTTGGGTGACAGGATTGGAGGTTGCTCCAAATCATCCAGCAGCTCCAGGTACAGGTCTTCATGTACGGTTTTGGCTATGTTAATGTACTGACAGCAAAACACAGCAAGCACACATAGCAAATTGAAACAACAACAGAAAAAATAGCAACTTTTAAGCAGACAAAATGCAGGTGACATGAACTGGGAAACAGGAAAAAGTTTAGTAAGCTTCCAAAGCCCGAAAGCCTGGTAGGTACTTGTACTGCAGGTATTGATTGGTACCTACAAGATATTCTTTATGGCAACTTGGCCTCTTGAGAATAGTTAGTGAATATGAAAAACCATGCCAATCAATTACTCATGCCCAAACTGACCCCAGTTTAGGCAACCAAGTTTGATGCCCTGTGCACAAATCTGATTTGAGATTTTTTGCTACTCGGCTGTACATTTGTCAACCATCCTGTGCTTAGTTTCCCATTCATATTCCTCTTTATTGAACTGTTCCCCTGTCCCTTTTTCTCGTCTTTTTTTTTCCGTACTGTTGCTTAAGTCTGATTGCTGGCACTACTGGGTTCAAACTCTTTAGCCTCCGAGCAAAATTGTTGGCATTAGGTTAAAGCAGTGGCACTTGAAAGTTTGAATAGAAATGAAAACCAGATGTGGTTTATATTAACAAGAACGAATAACACAATAAACAGGGAGTGGTGTCCGCAACCCTTGGTTCTTCGCGAACGTCAAACCTTCCCTTGATAAATGCACTGAAAATAAAACGGTAATGAGGAAAACCTTCTATATACTGAGCCTGGTTAAAAGGAAGATCATTTAAAAGCAAGACTAAAATTAAGGAGTCCTCTCAAAATTCGTCCAGGACAAGTTGCAGAAAAGCCATGGACATTATTAAGGGTTAAGTTGCGGGATTCTTAACCATCTTTGTTCACATTATGTCCCCCTTCTGGGGTTTGGATCAAAGGCTGGGCTCTCAAAGACACACTGTGTGTCTACTGTACCAGCAGAAAACATTGTAACAGCACAGCTTAGATGGAGCCACCTGTTGTGTGCACTGAGGCCAACTATAAACAGCCATTCACTCGTACGGGACAAATGCAGGGCTTCTTGTGGGTGAAGTCAATGTTGTCACCCACAACTTGTCCTGGACGAGTCTTGGGATGGTTCCTAAGGTATTTGGGCAGTTCTCAGACCGGTATGGTCTGAGATAGCAGAATCCCCTCAGAGAGAGAGAGTCCTCAGTCTTGGATGTCCTCGGTTTAACATATCAGTTTCCTAAGCTATGGTAAAGGCTTCTTAAGAATCACTACATGATCATGATTGACGGAACAATCTCAAAATTTGCATAGATCTGCATTTTAATGAAAATATGGCTTGTTATTCCAGTGTCTCAAGATGTTCAGTTAGTGAAAGTTGAGGCAAATAGATGTGACACAATTAGGCAGAGGAGTGAAGAACTTGGAACCTGAAAATAAGGTACATGTGCAGGTTAAGTTCTAAAAAAAATTCACTCAAGAAGTAAAAGCAGTAGATCTGTCACTGCCAGGACAAAAAAACAAACAAATTAACCAAAAAAGGAAAGCGTTTAATTATCAGTGGCTTCGGTGGTCAATTACGGTACCAGCATGCAGCATCTACGTGAGTATTTTGTTTTCAGATGTTAGCTCAGATGCAAGCTTCAAATGGTTCCAGCACAGGAGCCAGACACAACTCACAATTTTAAAGTTCTGGTAAATGGAGCTGGGGGAGTTCTTCCCTGCAGACTTTTCTTTTTCTTTGTCATCTGAAACACTGTCGTTGCTATTTTGGCGAATGGGAACATCGGTATCTTCATAGATGACGTCGTCATTTTGATTTTGCTACAATTGAACAAGATTTAATGACCTACACATGTTATCAAGTCTTCTCTAGGACTTTGTCAACAGAGAATCACATGAACAATCACATTTCTCGGTACTATCAGATCAGATAACCAACATCCTTCAAAATCCATCTGACAGGTTTAGGGGATTTTGCAGGCTAGGGGAGGATGGTATCAAGTCACTGTTACTTTCTGTATGATTTGATGGTACATGAGCAAACGAAATCACACTGGGTTACTTCGTGGTGTTGAATTTCAGGGACAGAAAAGGTGGGAAGGAGGGGCCAAGGTGAAGGTTCCAAAGAGGCCCCTTTGGCCTCATCTGGAAAAACCAAAATTGGGTGGTGTTGAGTGGATCTTCTATCCTGTACTTGTGATCCACTTCTTAGCTCTGAGGCTTTAAAGCAGATTGGTGCCTGTGATACATACAGTGGCTTTTCTCAACCTTGCTGTTATAAGGACCAGCCCAAGACCAAAGATTTGTATTTTTTCACATCGAACTATAGGAAGTGACTTATGAGAATTCTCCTCCAAACTCGGGCGATTTACAATAGTGCGTCTCTGAGAGTTTGCAGCACGTTCGCCAATCACAATGTGCGAAATCTGACGACCTTTTCCATGTACGCATTGGGTCGACAGATCTCGTGCACTGTGATTGGCCAATGCGCTGCAAACTCTGGGAGGCGCACTATTGTGAAACGCCCGTATTATCAAATAACACATTAAAAGAAATAAACCCAGAACAAAACAAATCACTTCTGGGAAGAACAAAATTGGGGAGAACTTTGAAGTGCCTGATAGCAACATTTTACAATGATCATATGACTCTTAACAAAATTAAGAAAACGAGCAGGGTTTAGGTGTTTATACACAATGCACCACGAACACTTCAAGGCCTCTCCCATACAATCAGTTCTATTAAGGTTGTTAATTGCTGAGTGCTAACTCCAAATGGTAAAAAAAACACACGAGTTGTTAAATTAGATTGCCACAGCGAAAGAACTTTTGTTCATATGAACTTACACAGACAGGAATGCAAAACGTTGTCCCTCCCCCCAAAAAAAATAAGTAAACAAACTGCGTAAAACCGTGTAATAATAATAATAATAATACAGCATTTATAAGGCGCCTGTATCTGGTGACCATTCAAAGGCGCCGGTCTGATGAAAGAGCCTCGGTCTCAAGAAGGAAAAGCTAGGACATAAAGGTGGGTTTTTAATCTCTGGGCAAAGAGTGTGGGGTTATGTGTTTCTCTCAGATCTACCGGGAGGGAGTTCCAAAGACGGGGGGCGGCACTTGAAAAGGCCCTGTCACCATAACTGCTCAGGCGGGTTCGAGGAACAAATAGTGACTTTCCTGATGACCTCAAGCCTGACCTGGAGCTGCGAACCCGTAAGAGTGATTGTACATAGTCTGGGGCGGAACCGTGAAGTGCTTTGAATGTGAGCAAAATGATCTTGTATTGTATTCTATACTGGATAGGCAGCCAGTGAAGGGCTTGAAAAATAAGGGTGATGTGTGTGGATTTCTTATGGCCAGTAAGCAGGCGTGCAGCAGCATTCTGAACCAGTTGGAGGCGACGGAGCGTGTTATTAGAGAGACCAGAAAGTAAGCTGTTGCAGAAGTCGAGTCTGGAAGTTATGAAAGCATGAATGAGCTGTTCGGCTGCCTGATTTGTAAGCATTCGCCGGATAGTAGCGATGCGCCGGAGATGAGCGTATGATGTTTGACAAATGTGTGAGACGTGTCAACAAAAACATTGAAAATTCTGCATGTCTGGAATTCTATTAAGACCACACAAGATCAGTAATGCGCAGACACTTTTACATGCACTAGAGTGATTGACATGTTATATGTGACCCGCTCTGCAAAAAAGGGTAATAAGTCGGGCAATGCCAAAACATGTAATGGCATGTTCTATTTGGAGAGGGCACATTTTCTTCAAAAATGTGCTTTTGTGTTTTTTCCTTTATAGCTTTTTTAATATTTACATTTTCAGAATTTGTGACTACAAACATGGATACTGATGAATGAAGATGAAAAATGGATCATTCAGTAGGAAATCCTATATAGCATTGTGTTTCCAAGCGCCGTATCCAAAAATGTGGATATACAAATGTCTATATATCTCTGGAACGTAGCACACTACAGGGGTCAATCATCAGGGGTCAATCATACATCAAATTGTAGCTTTTGATGGACAGAATCAAGCCACATCAAAAACTCATAACCTGAATCTGGCGACTTTTTTCCCATATTTCTGGAGCCGGTCACATGGACTTGTAGATAAATGCAGTTTGAAAGTGTTAATAAATTCAGGACTGCAGTTAACATGAGAAAGATAGTTTAAAAACAGTGATTAGCAAAATCTATTCCAAGTCAACATCTCTGAATGCCTTCAAATAACTTATGAACAAAAAAGTCTGCACAGGATGGATTCCACTGTGGGAATACAAACCAAGAAAATTGTAAACAAAAAAAGCTTAGTAGGGAGCATTTTAAGTCATGTTTTCTTCCTCCAAGACTACCCCTCTCTATCCTTTTCAAATTAGTTCAAAATTTTCTTTACAGATAACAACTTTGGGAAACCCCATTCATCGAACAAAAGAAAATGTGAAAATATATGAACATATGCTGACAATAAACAAATAGCCACAGAAAAATATAAACAAATATGAATCAATAGCAAATGCTCACAAACATAAACAAATTTAAAAAGGCTTTGCAAAACTTTTTGAGATTTGATGATTGACAAAATCCCTGGCAACTAACTTTCCTGAAGCGTCTTGGTGATAACACTGCAGCTGTTCGATTGAACCCCCTATAAACTCTCTTTTGAAAAGATCGCTGAGGAGAAAGCTTTTGAGTAAAAAGAGGAAGAAATCTGCTACAGGGAAAAAGACACAAGACTTGATGACATGGTGCAAAGCTGTGAGACAGGTAAAGACAGAAAACAGAGAGCTGATTTTAACTTCCAAGGTCAGGCCTATAAGGTCAGAGTTCAAATGTCAACACACAATCACAGGTCATATTCCGGGATGATTAGGCTGGAAGTTGATTCAACCTTGAAGAGGCCAAATTTCAACAAACCACCAACAGGTCTTGGACTGACAAGTGATTTGACTTTCAAGATCACAAAGTCAGAGGTCAAACTTCAAGCATCGAGTACAAGTACAAGTCTTACTTCAGATGACGGGAGCTGGAAAGTGATTCAACCTTCAACCGATTAATGTTGGATTGTCTTACCCCAAAAAACTGTCGGGGATGGATTTTTTTTGAACTGTAAATTCTTCAAACTTCCAACCGTGCTTTGACCCAACCAAGTACGACGCATTAATACACCAACCATGGAAATGAAAAAAGAATTCTTAACGAGTGTACACGTCCTCCATGGAACAAATAAAGAAAATTATGTGTGTTTACACATCATCTGGCACCGAGTGGTTCGGGTCATTCTCTCAAGCCAATGAGGTTAATTTTCAACATAACAATTTGCAGGTCATAGTTCATGGGTTAACCTTACCCTACGTCTCAGAAGTGACAAGCAGAAAAATGTTTGGTCAGCAAGTTAAACCTAACATGCATGTATATATCTGATGTTCTTGCAAAAGAGTTGCTGCTTTCAAAATCAAACTATCTCAGAGCTAAGTGATTTCCTTCCGAAATACTTCCTCAAAACGGTACACAAACAAGATGTCGGGAGATTTTTGAGATCTCAGCTTGGAAAAAACGGCACTTTTGACGTTGCACATAGCTCAAAAATTTTGATGTCAAATTTCTAACCTCAAGGTCATATCTTCATATCCACCAGGTCATGTCCAGGAGAAAGGTCATGTACGTGACCTTCATGTGTGACACACACACAAGGATGTTGTAAGCCTTCTCGGCATCAAACAAATCTCTGAACTTCCGAGTCAGACATCAAGATATGACCTTCTACCACATAGTCACATCATATTTAAGCCAGAGCTGAACCAGTGGTGTTAGTTCTGACTTGAAGCGAGGCTTCAGCAAATGTTCTAAAAAACTCACAGAGAAGTTTCCATAATACGCCTGTGGCGGTCCCTTTGGTGATACTCCACTGCCAACTGCTACATCATCATATTCCTCTGTCTGAAGCACAGCATTCAAAAAGTCCTTACATTAAATGGTTTCTCCCATTAGTACATGTATGTGCATCATTTGTTTTAGCAACTCGGGGGGGGGGTATTAAAGCCGGCATGGCTGGGCCCTTGTCCAGACTTAGAACCCTTCACATAAGAACTCTGGAACTGTGAACACGCTACCTGCTACACAGATGATTTTCATTCACGTGGCGGTCAGCGTCCAATGAACACGGAGGCGTGCAGAAATGTACACGCCTTCAAAGTCTTGCAACTTTGGCGTACATGAAACTGCTAATAGACATACACGGATTAAAAAATGCACGCACTTCTACCGACATGGAAGGCGTCCTAAAATATTTTTGCCTGTCATGTGACGTCACGTGAAAATCCTCTATAGCAGTCTAGGGAAAGAGGGTCTGACAATTGTATTGTGGGTTTATTATTACAATTTTGACCAATTGAAAGTAACTCAAATTTCCACATTATAAACTCTTGATTAACCCTCCTATGCTGAAGTCACTCTTTGGGTCATTTGGTAAACACCTCACAGAAGCACAGCTGTGTCCTGTTGTGCACTGCGCCAACAGTCCCTCACAGGAATATCAGATTGCACTTTTGTGCTGCCCAACAACTGTGCTTCACTGTTTCATGTGCATAATTGTGCAGTAAACCAAATGCAGTGAAGAGGACTGCACAAAAGACCCTGGGTCATTTTGTGCTGGCAATTTATTGTGTACACACTGAACCTGTGCATGTTTGATTTCCATATAGAAACTACATGCTCACCAGTGACTGTGGGCATTTGTGCACATTTGTGCTGTAAAACCAAAGGAGGGTTAATGCACACTGACACATTCCACTAAGCCAATCCTCACTGCCTAAACTAAACAGGAAAAAGAATCTCTAGACAAGAAAAAGAATCAGTTACGAGTTGAGGATGGGCTTATGTTACAGCACAAAAAAAATGCCTTTCCATTAAAAGAGTGGAACTGCGAAGCATAAAAAAAGTCACATCTTTCGATCCTTGCTGAAATAAAGCTACGACCAGATAAAAACAGTCCATTACATTTTCCACCATCTTGTAAATGTGTAGAAACCTCCAGTAGAAGTAGCCCAAAACAATAAAAATGGAAGAGTTTTTTACCTGGTCCCCCGGCTCATTAATCTCAAATGCCTTCAGCAGGCTGGACACCATCCCCGTCTTGGAGGAGCTGGAGGCATCCTTCTTCAGGTCAGGCACCATTTCTTCGTGAAGCTTCTTGAGGAGAGGCCCCAAGTCCATGATGTTGAGAGTCTATGAGGCAAGATATTAAAGAGAAAGTGTCAGGGACCATGCCAAGGACAGGGACGATGTTAAGGACCATGGACAATGTCGAGGACAGGGCTCGAGAGACAATGCTTTTCTCTACAACAGAAATATTTTGTCTTTCATATTGCAAGTAAAATAAAATTTGGCAGTGTTGCAATTCTGTTTAAAACCACCACAACATGTTTCATAAAGGGATGAAATAAAGTGTGTGGCTTAACCACTTGCTGACAGGGGACCTGGTTTTGGGTTTGTTTTCTTTATACCTAATGCCGGGCTGCCCAAAACCGGACAAAAGAGCTAGGCCTCATTAATAAAAGACTGTACTTGGAACAAAAGACCAAGTTGCTGAGAATTTCCAACATTTTTTCAGTAGTCAATTTCGGGTACAGGTAGAGACTCACTTCTCCAAACTGGACACCAATTGGACATTAGGGTGCCAAGATTGGCTTCAGCAAATAGGAAGGTTTCTGGTAAGAGTGTCTACGAAGTTGGACCCACCTCTATGTGAATTAGAGTCTCACTGCCACGAACGATTCTCATGGCAGCTTTCCCTTTGGCAGCCTTGGAGTCCGGTTCTGCCATATCTGTCCCACTCAGGAGAAAATGAAAGTCCAACCTTTCCCCGTCCTCCGAATAGCACTCCAACTCGCCTTTCTGGATTACCAGATACTTTTTGCGCCACTTGGGTTCACCGTAATTGGCACTCCCCATGATGTTAATGTAGCCTGTGAGGAAAAGAACTAAACCTTTACCCAACGTCTGCGAAGATAAAATGCCAAGGACGTTGCAAGCCAGTGGCACGCTGCTGCTTATGTTTATTTCCACGCTCTTGGTTTAAAACTGACATTTTCACAACAGCGACATACTGACCTTTGAAAAGCCCCCTTTTAATATAAAAATGATCCCTCCCTCTTCTCAGAACAATTGCAGCCAACAAGCCGAGCTCATTCAGTACAGCATCAGAAGACCTTTGGAGGTCTTATTTAGGTTGACGTCTTTGGCCTCCCCATCAGTTCTTTCAATCTCTCACCTGACAGAACTCCTTTCTTGTCGACGGCAAGCTGCGGGCTGTTATCCTTGGACTTCTTGTCCCGCTTGGTGAACAAGCCCAAGACTGAGGATGGAAGACAAAAAGAGGAAAGTCAAAGTCATCCCGAGACATCTTGATACTCCTGGGCTGAAGTTGCCCAAATCATAAGCCAGTACTGCGGTGGTGCAATGCTCAAAAGCCGGTCTTTGCCGCTTGCCAAAATGCAGGTACAGCTTAAGTTTAAGAAATGCGCATGAGCGAGGCGGCACTACGGTAATAGTGTCTCATCCGTTTAGTCTAGATATGTACATTTCTTGGTGATATCCTCCGTGTGAGAAGTCTGCCCTTGGCCCTCTTTCTCCACAAAGCCCGATGATGGGGTGAGTTCATTCTTCATAGTTGCATAGCCTTGCAGCACCTGAAAACACAGTAATACACCTGTCTGGTTAGTTACCTGGTTCTTCCCCTCACGGCTCTTGCCGCACAAGGAAGTCCAAGGGCTTGCTAGAAAATAACACGGGAGGGATTCAAACCCATGACCTACTACCTACTAGTGCAGTCATTCAACTCAAATGGGTTACCTATGTGGCACTTATTTGCGCATCTTTGAACCATGTGCGACATCCAATGCAAAATGAGTTAGAATTTAACTTATCATCATAAGCATGCATACTAGAATGCCTGCTTGAATACGACAGCAATCTTAGAATTTAATCCAATCATATGTCACTTTGAAAACCTATAACCTGCTTTCCTATCGACTACAATCTCTCATGATTCAAGCAAAATCTTCTATTGTGATTTCTGTATTTCTTAGTGTTTGTATGCTGAACTTTGTGTGGTCCTTTAGCCTTGTGCTTAAAAAGAGGAACAAATTTGCACTGAACCTCAATCCACTTGTCAGCGTCCTCTTTAGTCTCGGCGCCTAAGTACTCTGTACCACGGCTGGGATGGCTGACACTGAACACGTTCTGCTGTTTGCCTTCTTGCCCAACGAAGGTAACAGTGTAGCCGAAGAGCACAAAGTCTTGTGCCGGCTTCTTGGAGCCATAGTTCTTGTAGCAGAGTAGGTGTAGGTCCTTGGCCAGGCAGTATCGCTTGTCCCACTTAGTGATGGATTTCTTGGAGACTGTCACCACCTTGTTGGAGATGTATAGGAGTCCTAGGTGGTCCACCTTCGGATCGCCCTCGTGCTGGCCCTTGAACAAGGCCAGTTTGTCCTCCTTCGCCATCTTGGACTTGTCACTGGACTTCTTAGCCTTGTTGGCATTGGAATCCACCCTGTTGACGCAAAATATGGCGAGAAATTAACCAACGCAAATAACTCTTTACAAAAATTCGGGCGTACCACTCTTGTCCACACGGTCTATGCCAATCTCAACAGAATTCTTCACAATTCAAACAATTATCCAAACCCCCTAAAAAGTTCAACAAGCAATGAATGAAAATGTCCAGACAAGCATATTTATTCAATAACCAACAATGTATAGAAATCCATCAAGACAGGTGAAAATGGAAAATCACACTCAATGCCCCAAAAGGGGGCGGAGCTTATTGCACCATGTTACTATTAGCTTAATCATTACTAGACAGTTTCAAAAGATGAAAAAAGACATCAGTAATTTAAACCAAATATCTTGAAACAGACATTTCAGTGTCTTCTTAAATTGCAAGTCTTGAAAAAAAAAGAACTGAATGGAAAAAACACTTACTTCTGGTTCTTTTCTAGTTCATCTTCATCGTAATCCTCATAATCGGTTCCACTGAAAAAGGTGTCGTCAAACTCATCTGGAGAAAAGAAAAAAAAAAAAACCAATGTACTGGACTGCTGCCAAGAAAGGTCTTCAACCCAGGAAATTACATTTTTGTATCAAGAGGCAACACCTCCTTTTACTGTATTTTGAGAAATTCCAAGTATCATGCCATCTTTCTGAAAGCTGAGCCGTCCAAAGTCAAGAAAACTTCAAAGTACTGGAAAAATAAGACTGTCTAACATGGGGGAACAAAACAAGTACTGGGTCTACCGTTTCACCGAATTCAAAGAAAACAAAGGATTTAGGATCTCTCGGTCTTTTTTACCAATGGCATCCGGTACATCTTCATAGACCTCTCCTTCATCATATTGCTGCGATGAGGAACTAGAGTTGAAAGATACGGTGGTTCCTCCACTGTCTAAGGCCTCGGTGAAGGCCTGCCTAGAAGGCAGTGGCAAGGTAGCTGACTTTCCCGTTGGCTTTATGGTGGGAGCATCCTTGGTGGTGAAGAAAATGGGAGGAACAATGTAGACGTGAACAGAGAGAAACCGGGCTATGCAGGATTGGAACATGAGACCGCTGGATAGCTGCTCCAGTGCTCCAGAGACTGGTCTTCCAAGAATAGGGACAGACATTTCTCAGAGAAGGAAAGGAAGGACAACCTTTTCACACTTGGGTCAGAGGATGGTTGTCCTGGTAAGTTCCTTTTTGTCTGCTTTGTGCCTACGTAAGTAAGCCTTCACCATAAAGCAGCATTGTAGTCCAAACCTCTTTGTGGAAAATTTGTGAAACTGCTATCTCTCAGTGCTATCTGAGCCCATACAGTAATTCCATTATGTCCAGTGTTCTGGATTGAAATATAAAGATTTTTATAATAAATTGGGGATTGTAAATTTTGTAGGAGAAAAAAAATCTGTCTTCTGTAATTTTTGCCTGTCTGCAGAACAGGTAGACAGTGTAGCTGGATGAGATATTACTTACATCTGGTTCTTCATACACTTCCAGGTCATCTTGGATCTGTCTCTGTGGTGGTCGTTTAGATGTCGGTACAGCAGGTGATCGTGTAGGCTCCTCATAAGTTTCCATTCTAAAATTTAGGAAAATTGGAAGGGATTTTAAAGAGGAGAAATCTAAACCTAAGCCTCCAACAAACAAACAAGTATACTGTACAAAGCAAAATATTTACTGAACATTCTGTAAGAGTAACTATCGACAGAAAGGTTTGAAACAGGGAGAAAGCAACAAGGAAATGGGCACCGGGCAAATGGCCCTGCGGTAATAAAACTAGTTGGTAAGCTACACGTACATGCAACCTCTAAATCGGTCACCAGTGATGAGGGACAATCATGCACAAATTGGATAAACGAAGCTGGTGTTTTCTTGCATGTGCAAAATAAATGTGTACAAAACTGACAAAGACGACAAGTCCACACAACTAATCCTACAAAAGGATAAAAGTCAATTTCAATTTCTTCGGCTAAGATTCGGCAGAAGTCACTTTCAGACAAACTGTTCACCCGGAGCATTTCTGAAAACCTGTGTTAGTCTACGATTCGGCACCTGGCTTTGACAACATGTTCATGTGCACTGGCAATCAATTTGATCTTTGAAAACAACATGAACTCCTGAACTTGCAGGGTTTAGTGATTTGCTTTCCTGACTGATACTCAGGGGCAGATGTGAATTTAAACTGACCCATCAATCTGAGCCTGATGTAACATCCTGACCAATCAAAACTGTGATTTCGGACTGACATTTCTGTCCATTTAATGGACTGATTTCCGCTGAAAAGGGACAAGATTACTTTTCTGAAATATTGAGTTGAGATTATGTGAGGATTGAGGAAATCACAATCTACTCCAACACACAAACATGCAGGAAAACATGAGCAAAACTTCACTGGAGAGAGGATCTCTGAAATCGGAAGCTGTGTGACCAGCGCTGCCTCATTCCAATGCTGATGAGTGATTGATAGAGATGGAGAAATGAAAAAGTATATGTACATCAGTCACGAGTGAACTCTGATCTTTGGTGCAATACCTTGGAGATAATCAGTGGATTGAAATTCGATCCAAACACTTGTTCTGAATTCTTTCCTACATATATGGAGCATTTGGAACCCCAACTGTAAACTTGTGAATATTTTTATCTTTTTCTACAGTTTTCCAGTTTAGGAGACAAGAATAAACTAGCCATTCATCAAAAACTGGTCCTGCTCTGCACCACACCAGGACTTGGACAGCTTCAACACTGGTGGCTACAGACAATCTGAATTTTCAGACTGAAGGTCACTGATGATGGTGACTTTTCTCTGCAAAATATTGATTTTTTTCTTTCCGTTAATTCTGCATACTTCTTACTTTATTCACTGCCGTCACGAGAAACCAATCTTGAAACCAAAACTCTCACAAACACAGTGAACGTCCCGACAGAACAGAAGTCAAGAAATGGCCCATCTGTTCTTTTAAGCTTTCGGCCCCATTATCATCATCTTGGGCCTGTGTATCCCATCTTAATGCCAATGGAAATGTCAGCGGTGTTTATTCCTCTATGGACGGATGCTTTGAAAGAATCAATTACGCTCCTCACCCGTTGTTCGCATTGACGGTATCTGTACTGATGGTCTCATTGTAATAAATACCACCCTGCAGAAAGGAAAACAAATTATCGCTAGAATGTCAGCTAATTAGATTTCTCAGTTCCTTTTGCCCCTGTTCATACATATGTCGGCATAGGACTGTAAAAATGTGACATCTGTTGTTGCTGTGAAGTTAACTGTGACAAATTATCCTCATCAAGGAACCATCTTCACTTCAAGTACATTCCAACATGGTCCACTTGAGTTGGATAACGTTCTACATAAATTCTCCATTTCTGCCATTGTTGGGTGGTACATCGAGACCTGTTCTTACAGCCAACCACATTAGTAATTTTTGAAGAGGCACTTTTACGTGCCTTGACTGTGACTGACTGAACATTTTACCTCAAAATCTTCTTAAATATTCCCAAATCCACTGCTGTTAGGGAGCCTAAGAGTAAATGATTTACCATCTGGTCAGTTTTGATGGTGATTGGGTAATAATGCTTTCAATGTTTATAATGTCTGGGGCATTTGACCTAATGGTTTGGGTTTGTACATGTAGCTTCCGATCATAAGTTTGGGGGTTCGAATCCAGTTGGTGGAAGCATGTTTTGATTTGGCCTAGTCACTTTACCCCTATGTGCCTCTCTCCATCTAGGAGTGAATGGGCACCTGTGAGGGCAGCATGGTTACTATATTTTAACAGGCATTTTTTTCCCAATCGGTCGAAAAGCAGCAGGGTTAACGAGCAGGGATGTCATGCATGATTAACTCTGCATAAGTTGCTGTGTGAACAGCTATTCTGAAGGCTGCAATGCGGGGGCGGGGGGGGGCAGAGAAGGGTGCTGAGAATGAATGAGGCCATGTGCCAGTTCCCCTCCCTCCTCGGGTTACTCTTACCTGTTGTTGTTCTGGTACATGATGGGCCTTCCTTGCCAGTTCCCGCTGTTCGGCGGCAAAATCAGTCAGACTTCCATTTAAAAGTTGAGCTGGGGAGAGGGAGAAAATGAGAAAGCAACATCCACTGCGCATCAATAGGGGCGTTTCACAATAGTGCGCCTCCAAGAGTTTGCAATGCGTTGACCAATCACAATGTGTGAAATTTGTCGACCCAATGCGCATTTGGAAAGGGTCGACAGATTTCGCACATTGTGATTGGCTAACGCGTTACAAACTCTTGGAGGCGCTCTATTGTGAATCGCCCATATTGATGTAAAGGTTTGAATGGTACACTTCAGTTTCCCTGCTCTTCTTCTCAGTATCTAACATTTGAAACCATGGCAACTGAATCCGAGGCCATTTTCAAAGTCTCGGAAACACCTGTTGGAACAACAACAGAAAATGCACCAATCTTTGGCCTTAACTTACACAAAGATAATGTAATGAAGCTGTACCTGATATAGACAACGGAGCTGGATAATCCCAGACTTAATACAGGAAACTGAATCCCAATGTTTCAAAATTCCCTTCAAAATTCTCTGCTGTTCTTTACCCAAATCTTGGGCCTCTTCCTTTTTGAGGATGGGGGAGAGGGGGCCAGTGGGAAGAACTTGAACTCACCTTTAGGAGGATCCGGTGGGCTAGACTTTGGAATGGTGCAATGTTGCTCAATGTAGTCTTGAATATTCTGGTTGTACTTGTCCACCTGAGCCTCCAAGGCACTGGTCAGCTTGCAAGTGGTCAGATCACTCAAGAACTGCTGGAAGCCAGGCAACAGCTCCTCCAAAGCTGCAAAACAAAGAAAAATTGAACAAAATATGCGGATATACAACGTACATGTATACTGGTGGGTAATTCAAGGGGCCAATTTCATAGAGCTGCTTAAGCACAAAATTTGCTTAAGCATGAAAAAACCTTGCTTGACAAATCATGTTACCAGCCAAAACCCCAGGTGATGTACTGGTATATTGTTTTGGAACGGTATTCACCTGTCGTTTGGTTAGCATGACAATAACGCAGCTTTTGAGCTGGTAACCTTTGTGTTTTAAGCAAGGTTTTTTGCGCTTAAGCAAATTTTGCACTTAAGCAGCTCTATATTAGGGGTCCAAAAGTGTGACATTTTCGTGTCCCTGTTACATCTGACCTTTGCTATTTGACATGAAAATATCACCGGAATCGATTTCAAACTATAACTATTTGTTTGACAGGTAATTTGCATAAATTCATCACTCTTGGAAATTAGAAGATGTGTTCTGAACTTACAAAATTATACGTCAGATTTGACAGGGGCACGAAAAAAAATGGACCCCTGATTTCTGGAATTACCCTGGTACGAACCAAAAGAATTATAGGCATGAAAAGGCACAAATTTAATCTCCAAGCAAGAGTGACCTGTAATAAATTGTTTCAAAAGTGGAAATGCCTGACACATTGATCTTATAAGCAGAATCTTTTGAAGACAAAGATCACCAAATCTTTCTTAATTAATGGCAAAGAATTTATGAGTTCTTCACCTGCACGTACAAGTAAGGCTGGACCAGCAGCCGCTTCCATCTTTTCCAAAATATGAAGCAACAAAAGACTGGCATTAATTGAGGCTTTCGAAATAGACAGCACACATTCAATGTTAACAAACCCTCTAAATCTTTCACTCATCAAAACGCTTCACTTTTTCACCCTTTATACAGATTTTAAACGCACATATGAAAAATCCAGTAACATACAACATGTACATGCACACTTCGCACAGCTCTTTTGGGGAAATTCCAGGTGAAAGTAACCATTCATAGCCACTCTCGATACAAGTTTTTTTTTTGTTGTGCTGCACAAACAAACTTGAACTTTTTCATATCCTGGATTTGGCATTGTTCCTGTGGTATACATTTCACACGTGTACTAAATCTTACCCAGATGGCTTTCAAATGCCAAAAGGCTTTGAATTCATGTGACACTTTTGTTGGGAAGGAGGAAGTGGCCACAAAAAAAATTGTGGATTTCAACCTGAAAGTACTCCCACTACATGTATAGATGTTGACATCAGTAGGTAGAAGGAGAAAAGATGACCTCAGAAAACTATCAAAAAGTTTTTCCAGTCCAGGACAAAGTTTTGAGCAGATGCTAAGCTAATATTGCTGAAAAAAAAGACTTGCAATCAAGTCTTCAGGTAGTCATGCTTGTCCTCCCCGGCTCTAGCAATATCAACAAACACTGTGCCCTCCTATGCTGAAGTCACTCTTAGGGTCACTTGGTAAACACCTCAAAGAAGCACAGCTGTGTTGTGTTGTGCACTGCACCAACGTGCAAGAGAGTGACCTTGGGCACTTGTGCATATGTTGGTGCAATGCACAACACGACACAGCTGTGCTTCTTTGAGGTGTTTACCAAGTGACCCAAAGAGTGACTTCTGCATAGGAGGGTTAAAGCTGTTACGGACATTACATTTTATGTTGCAGACATTACATATATAGAAATATGTCACAGTTGGTGTGGAATTGTCCTCTTAATGTATGCCTGTGGTTCAACGTTCTGACATGACTGGTAGATGACGCACATTCACACTGACGACAAGGTTGCACTGTTTATTATAAATAAACTTGGCGGTGCAGGCAGACTAAACCTGCCCATTTCCGACTTAACTGAAATCTAAGCAAAAGCAGCTGGGAACCAGTCACTGGCAGTGTATGTACATGTACACCAGATGGCATTTGGCTGGTTACCTGTGTTGGCTGTATCTTTAGTGCTTAGCAGATTACCGTGCTATTAGCAGCTGCACATGTACACTGTATATATGGGGAAATTGGACCAAGGTTTTAGCTGATGTCCAAAAATAGTCACAATGTCCTAATCACGTGATTGGAAACAGATCACGTACATGTACATGTAATGTGCTGGTGTTTAAACTTTTGCTCTGCCGATATCAGTACTCACAATCCATCAGAGATACACCTTTGTAAATGTACATGTATCACTAACAAAGGGGATTTATAGAGGCAATAATATGAAGGAAGGTTTAAAAATGAACCTCAATCCAACTCAATGCTCTAGACATCTCCAGGCAAAGTCTTACAGACAAGTGCAGTCTCCTGAAGACTTGTTGGGAGGCACCTGGCAAAATCTTACAGACAAGTACAGTCTGCTGAAGACTTGTTGGAAGGCACCAAGCAAAGTCTTACAGACAAGTGCTGTCTGAAGAAGACTTGTTGGAAGGCACCTGACAAAGTCTTACAGACAAGTGCAGTCTCCTGAAGACTTGTTGGAAGGCACCAGGCAAAGTCTTACAGACAAGTGCTGTCTGAAGAAGACTTGTTGGAAGGCACCAGGCAAAGCCTTACAGACAAGTGCAGTCTCCTGAAGACTTGTTGGAAGGCACCAGGCAAAGTCTTACAGACAAGTGCAGTCTCCTGAAGACTTGTTGGAAGGCACAATTAAAACGAAACTTTGAGAAGATGGCTTGTGGGAATTCCAGCTTTCTTATACATGTACACATGTGAAGAATCTTGGTTTTATAATAAAATGTACATGAACATGTGGGTACTAAGGAGTTTAAACAACCAATACTGAAACCAGTTCCTAACCATACGAAACTGCTATAGTATACCAATGACTGTAAACAAACAATATATCACATGCATCAACCACCTGATAATACATGCGTACATGTGCATACATACAGTACTGGGTACAGAGAGAAAAACTGTGCACTTTGACAAGGTACAAAAGCTGTTGAAGGTACATGTACAATGCACCTTGTAATTAATTGGTCCCTGGTTTCTGACAAACTGCTTGGGAGCTTTGTAGAACTGGTCCCCGCTGGATAAAACTACCAGTATCAAGAATTGTATGGAAAACAGCCAAAGGCAGTAGGCACTCACCGGCAGGCTATCTGCCGGAAGTTTAAAAAAAAAAAAAAGTCACTACTGTCGCTGAACAAGCTTTCAATTGGAAAAATACTTGGAAAAGTACTTCCTGCAAAAATTGTCCACTTTTTTTTCAATTTATTTCAATACGATAAGGTGCTTTTTTGTAACCAACAATTTGCATTATTTTGTTTCTTTTTAGATCTTAAATTTCAGGTACATGTATGTGCACTCTGCCGGAAGTTAAAAACTGAAAAATATCCATACTATGTGTACTACTATACAAGTTTTCAATTAGAACGTACATGGAAAAGTACTTTCTGCAAGGATTGTTCATATTTTGTTCACTTTACTTTAACACATGTACATCAGATAAAAGTGCATTTTTTGAGCCAGCACTTGGCACTGTTGAAATTTCAGTTCTGTTCTTTTTGATATCTAAATTTCGGGTACATGTATGGTACCTATTGCCTACTACATGTAGTACACTTAAGCATCTTTGCTACGAAAGAAGTTCGGACATTTTTCTTGCATGAAAAGAACTGAAGAATCAACAAAGTGTACACAGATCTATGCATATGAGACCAGTTTGAAGTGCTTGTACATGTGCCAATATACATGTATTTGCTTTCTTGATGTTGTACATCGTGTATGCACACAACCGTACTCACACCAAATTGATGGCATGGGGCCATTTTATATACCGGGGTACAGGTACATCTACATGTAGGCCTACGAATACCAATATTCCAGCAATTACACACATACAGTGTTTATCAGTTTTATTTAAGTACATGCACAGTATATTGAAGAGAACATTAAAATGACACTGACAAAGGCACGTCTTGTAATAACATCTTCATCCCATTTACAATATTTTTGAAGCACAAATCGTGTATTGAAGAGATTTTTAAAAATTGTACAGAAGTGAAAAAGGAACATCCTATAGCATCGTCATTGTTCATCCAAAATGAAAAGAAGGTGTCCCATCATTCTTTGAGGATACATGCATATGTGTTTGTACATTCGGGCTGATCACAATGTGCACTTGCTACGGTAGCATGCGTCACACGTGGAACACGTTTTTGTAACGAGGTCACCCAACGCCAATAGACCTGAAACAGAAGACCACATATTGACCGGTGCGCCAGCATACATACAACCACAATCTAAATAATTCAGTGTTTGGAATACCGGGGTGGTTAAGCTGCAATTAGACCTAAACAAGAAAAACATGGGCATGACGAAGATAATGAAAACTTGATGGATTGGAATGGTTAGAATGCATGCAATAATGCCAAACAAAATGAGAGATAAACATGGAGATCTTTTAAGTTACAAAATGAATACATGCAGCCTATGTATTACTTTTAGGAAACAATAATACAGTAAAATAACATTCATTCTTGATTAATTACACAAAAATAGAATAATTTTGTATCCCCTAAATTACAAATTTTATAGAATTGCTAAAATTTGGCATATGAATACATGTACATCATGTACAACTAAATCTACCCGGTATGTACATGTATTTGTTTGTTTTCTGTGCTGAATGCTCCCTTCTTTTCTCACAACAAAAAAAATCAAGATGATATTGCAACATGTAAATGTACTTCTTTACGTATCAAATGTACATTGTAGCTAATAACCGGAGTCCCTTCTCTCGTGATCCGTTTCTGTATATTGTGTGTGCTGGCTATTCATCAAGCTGACAAATTATGCAATTTCGGGGATCACGCATAAATTTGGCAGAACATGGTCATTTTATGACACCAAAGGATGCAATGTACATGTACATTTGTGTGCATATGTACAAATCTTTTTCCACAGTTTATGTCAGCGTGTGTGTTGAACATCCAATTACAAATACAACGTAAGTTTTAATCAAAAATTCGGGAGATGAGATCTATCTCGATTGTTTGACTCAAATTAACATTTAGAGAATCTGGAAGATAAATTTCTCCCTGAAATGGATGAGTAACATCAAGCTTGTGTCTGATGGAATTGGACCTGGGGGATTTTAGAAGCCTGAGGAATATGCCGAGAGGATCTACAAACATAGCCAAATTTGATGGGTCTACATTGAAACTCAACGAAGGATCCAGAAAATATGGAGCCAAAGAATTTTCCGGTTCTGCATATAAACATGCATTTTGTAAGGATTATTCACATTTACATGTAACAGGACATGTACAAATAAACAACACAAAAACGCTCAAGGGTTCCTGGCAGAAAGCTTGTTACTGACTCCCTTTTGCACTGTTATTGCATTATTTCCTTTTAACCTACATGTACATGTTTAGTAACACCACCGACGTCTGCTACCTGCCGTGCTTCAGGTTATACTGAAAGGCAGAAAAGGCCTCCCCCTCTTCCGTCCCTTTATCTTTTTGCTCAGAGTAGCATCAAATACCAAAGTACCCGTATTATTTTAAGGACAGATACGTACACAAGCAGAAACGGGGAGTGAGATATTTCCCTGAGTGAAAGTGCAGGGCCAAGCCACACAATCATAACCTGATATTCTCGGCACAGTTTTTGCTTGGACCTTTTTTCATCATCTGCCAAACAGGGCAACTTTGTTCTGCTCAGTTTTGAAAGGGGTGAGAAAAAGATTCTTTGACACCATTCTTAAATAGTTTGCTATTCCTTTGATTAGAATACATGCATGGGCATCACCAGGATTTTTCCAAGGGGGCAAACCATTTTTTCCCCACGGGGTGGGAAATTTCCTGAGGGCAAGCTACACATAGGTCTATACTATTCCTATACTGGTGAAACGAAAGGGTGGAAGGGTGACATTTTTCCTCTCTTATTTCCATTTCCTTCGTTTTTTCCCATGTTTTTCAAAATGGTCCCCCATTTTTTAAAGGGTGGGGGGCAAATGCCCCCCTCTTGCCTTCCCCTTACAATGCCCATGAATACATGTACCGGTGGTCATGTAAATGTTACAACAGGTACAGTGTGCACTTTAATGTTTCCTTAAAAGTTGGGATTTTATTTATAGCAGTGTTTACAAAGCAGTAAGCATATCTGGGGAATATTTTTCTCCCTTTCAACTTGCATGTTTGACCTTTAACATTATGGGCAGACTGCAAAATTTTGCCAAAACAATCCAATTCAGAAGAAATCACCCAACGTACAAGTAGGAAACTAAGTTTCCTGACATTCTACAGGCTAGGTACATGCAGACCAGCTTGTGGAAAGGCAATAAAGGATAAAACACTGGAACGTCGGTTGGACAGGAAGTTTGCCAACCATGTTGTGTCATTTTACATTCCACTACTGAAAGTACATTCTTCTAGCAAAAGCATAATATAGACCCTATTCCATTGGGGGAATTGGGCAAAAAGTAGAAATTTTCCCACCCAATTATATTTCTCTCAATTTCTATCTGAATATTTTTTTAACACCAGAACAGCAGAAGCAAACGGCAAGTTGATGGGAACATTTTCTTCCTTGTTTATTCATGGTACCACACCATTTTACATCTTAAGAATTATATCACAAGCTTCCTTGACACTCCATGTAAATGTGGAACGTAACGAGAGACCAAAATGCTAGAACATCATTTTGACAGGGAATTTGCCAACCAATTTGTGTCATTTGGCACTCTACTGTTGACACATTCCACCACAAAAACAAATTCCCCCTTTCGAATTTGGCAAAAAAAGACAGAAATCTGCACATGAACTTATTTTTCTTTCAATTTCTTTTCGGTTTACTTTTTTGAGTAAACCAAAATAGTGGGAACGAACAGGAAGCTAAGGGGAACATTTTCTTCCTTGTACATTCGTAGTACTTCCGCCTTCACGGGATGCCGGAAAAAGAATCCAACAAAAGAAGCCATAGCATCTAGTTGTCTTCCTTTGAGGCCCAGAATGCAAGGCGTATACTGAGGAACAATAGTCGGGTGCATGAAAGAGCCTTTTGAAATGTGTACATCTAATGGTACTTCAATTGAGGGGTGTGTTTGCTGTTATTGAAAATTTATGACACACTTCTGGAAAGCCGACATACCGGTACAAGCATCAGTAATATGTCTACATCCAGATTCAGTCAGGTAGAGACTAATAAACCAAACATGTAGAAAGGTCAAGGCATTGAAATGAGGAACATTTCATGTCACATTAAACAAGCATGGTCAGAGATTCTTACATGCCACTTGGTACTCATTCCCTGCAATGGCTGGGAAAATCGGTACATGAATAGACACAGTCACTGAAAAAAAGTCGCATACGTGATGATAACCGGTACCCGGTACATGTCCACTGTACATACTGCAGCCAGAAAGTAAATATTCAATCTTGACAACCAGGACCTATTTGCTCTCTGGGGTCAGCCTGTCCTTGCCAATATGTACATGTATATCAGGAATTTCTGACTAATAATTGGCCCATACTAGTATTGCTGTAATAGAACAATATTGACGATAGGTATTCCATAGGGCTACATGTGAGATCAAAAGCTTTTAAGCCTCAAGAGAATTACATATGTGCCAGTATTATGCAGCAAGTCAAACATTGTATCTACATGCAAGGATAACAATGGGCCCAAAGGGTCAGTTTTGTCCACCTGACAAAACGATCTTACCCCTATGATGCGTCAGTGGGTGTGAACAATACACCAATGTTTCTTCAAGTGTTTGGGCTCACATCCTTCCAAGCACAAATTTATGTTTAATCAAATACACTTTCCTAGTCACTGCCAGAGAGTTCAGCCTTGGCTTCAGGGGTGAACTGCTCAGGCTATGTTTACACACTCACAAGGGCTGAGGCTGAGGATAACATGGCCACTTATAGAAGCCAATAGGCAATACCTTAGTGGTTTCAACTACTTCCCACAGACATGTATAATTCCCAACTACAGCCAGAATTCAATTCAGCAAAAGCCAAACTTTAGTTGTAATGTTACAAATAATCATAACCTCACAAACAAATGCATTTCTTAAAAATTATAACGATATACAATAAATTTATACATGCACAGTTAAAAAAGATACAATGTACATGTATTTTTGTACACTAACCCGTGCTAGAAGCAATAGCGCCCAATTATTCTGTTGCAGAGGGAAATAATGAAAAGAGGAGAGGTGCAACTTTTATAAAGAGCTGAAATATAACAGTGTGTGTCACTATGGGTATGACACCATCCTTCACTGCATGTGTGACAAATACCAAACCTGTCACAGACGGGTGCATAAATTCAATGCTTTTCTCTGTGTTCTCAGAAACGGTTTAAAAGCAGTGTACATACAATATCATACATTTACATGTACGCATCTACAATGTACAGGTGTACATGTACATGTATGCAAAGTGTACACCATGTACATGTATGTACATGTAGGTACAAGCACATGCACAGTTTGCCATATTGGACATGTACACGTACATGTGTATGCTCAGTTTACAGGCTACGGACTACATGTAAGTAAATTAACAGGCAACCCCTGACCTGTGAAAAACAGAAAGGCTGATTGCGGTTTAAAAAGTTTAAATCTAGAATTATCGGTACATGTAAACACGTACACAGTTGGTCTTTACAAATTTCCTAACTTTATCACGATTTCTGTAAATGTCTGATTTTTACACATTTCCAGTACCTTTCCAGGATTGGAAAATGAACTATTGTGTTTCTGTTGATGATAGGCCGGTACATGTACAGCATGTCTGTATTTATGTACCATCAACAACACAATTTTGATTCCTTGAAAACATCCCAGAATGCACGATGACATCATGACAAGACATCACATTGCCAGACACAGTCTGATGTCATTATCCCTGTGCAGTGGACAGATGAGCAATCAAATTGTCACGGCAGCTCCACATCTGTTCCCTCATCCTGTGTCATCACTTCTCTCTCACTACAGACACGTACACAATGCACTCTCAACCTTGGGATAATGCGACATTTCTGGTCCCCAAAATAAGGAAATCAAAAAAAAAAAGACTGTGCATGTGCTCCTATGTATGAAAGTCGGTTCTGCCCATCGCACAGCACACAGAGTTTCCGATACCTTTTTTTTTTTGCGGTAATTAATATTCCATGCATACACAAAGTGGTGCCTCGCTCTACCTCTGTAGTGTGCCGTTACATGTAGCTCATTTTCATTTTAGGGAATACAGTATTCTCAAGAGGCCGGTAGGGTATCACAAACTAGCCCGGGGACAAAGACAATTTGCATATCAACGCAATCAATGCTTTAAGGGGGAATGAATGTTCCTGCCTCAGTCAAATATGTTAGGGAAATTTACGTACATGCTGAACTGTGGTAATTCAAGGTACCAGTAAGCATGGTAAGGGTGAGTGTTCTGTATTATCAAACAAATTGATACACCAGCTTGTATCGGTAACTCAAACGAAAGTTACATGCACACGTAATTTTACGCAGAGAAACACAACAAAGAAAGTACTACTGTCAAGGAAAATCTTAATTTTGGGGGGGACACTGCCGCAATGTTGAAATTTTTTTACACACAATCAAGTACTAACATGGTCGCACGTGAAACGTTATTATCAAAATGCTCCCATTTCAACATGAATCACTCTCCAGGGCTGAAGTTTCGACTGAATGAAACATTTCAATTTGCAACAGGCTCCTATACACAAAATTTCTCCTTTTTGAGCGATTTCCAAATATCAGTTTCGTGAAATCCTTGTGGAGACCTCTTCAACCCATTCTCCTGGGTCCCCACTAGGTACTATATACATGTACATCATGCCACATGCACACACATGTATATCACTAGCGGGCGAAAGCAGGAGGACGGGGTACCAGGGAAGCCCATGCCCCCCCTCACTTTTTGCAGGACCTCTAATGGGTGGAATGGGTCGGCCTACTAAATGGCTGATGCCTGATGGTCTAACAACTGCCCCTCCCCTCCCAATTTCAAAATCATTTCGCTACTGCTGACGTACCTACATGTACATGTATGAACAAGGCCACGTCTCCGTCAGGCTACAGATTTCCGAAAGGGTATATTGTATCCTTAGGTAACACAAGAGTACAGATTAAAAATCACGAATCTGTTGGCTGCATGTCTTAATTTTTGGCCATTTCCTACAGATGTTATCATTCGATACAGTTTGCATGCATGTACATGTATTTTATACCAAGAACTACAGATTTTCCTGAAAAATTTCCAGAAATACTGGTACAGTATGTTCATTTGTGTTTTAAAGACATCTTTGACATAGGAATTGACTTTTTCATCTGAAAAACCTGACAAATTTCCTGCACCGGATGCTGCTGCCACTCATCTCTTACTAAACCGTTTTCCTTTGTTTACACAAAAAGTACATGTGCTGAGTTACAAGTGGATGTCACGCATAATATTATCTTGAATGCAGCAAGAATCAAAATTACATGGGCAGCCAATGCAGGGCATTAGGATGTACATGTACGTGTATGAATCCAAGTAGAGTGGACACATGGCAGAGCAATTCCAATCATTAATTGATTGGACAGGTGATAAATGTAGGGGGGGGCATTCACAGCTAATCGGTTTGTCTTTTAATCATTATCGTTGCTCTGATTGACTCAGTGGGAGAGAGATCTCATGTCAAACTTTCTTTTCTACAGATACATGTATTACTGGAAACCTGTTTTGATCTGCAGAAGTAGGGATGTGTGGTTAGTCAATCACTGCTCACTGAATAGAAGGCATTTTTGCATTTGGCAAACTGTATGTATATATATGTATACATGCACATCAACATGTTGACACAAGAATTTGTGAATACCCTTTCATTTGTGTTAAACGACGCATTTTTAAAGTTTCTTTTCTGTTCTTCACAGAAGCAAGGACAATAAAGCAGGGGCCCCAACAACTTTTGTATGTAGAGGTACCGGTACATGTACCAGCAAGATTTTAGAGCTTACATGTACATGTGCGTCACCAAAAAGTCTATACCAAAAATCCTTCCTTCATCTGACGCTACAAATTCCATTATAGATCTATAATGAACCCCGTACTGTACATGAGCGCTCCTCTGCACACTCGATACAGTACTGGTACCGGGTACATGTCCACATGTATGTATCTTCTGGCACCAACAAATGTACATGTATGCAGGTAGATGAAACAGAAATTTAGAAAATGTTTCATTCATGACTATGATCTGCATCAGAACCTTCCAAAAGTTGCACAAGGCTGTTCAGGAATATTCACACATGTAGCACAAGCCCCAGGAGAACAATGAATATTTTTGGATGAAGGCCCACATGGCACCAGTATTATGACCCTGACACTGTGCAGTAGTTCAACTGGATATTAGACAATACAAACTAACGTTGTTCATTCCTGATCCTGGACACTTTGAAGTGGCTGTTTTGGGGGCATACTCATCGTGAGCTCTCCCTTTCCGTTCAGGGGAGGCATTTATTTTTCAAGGCAAGGCTGAGAAAATGTTTGGACAAGTTCACAGCCTGTTTACTTACATGTATCAACATATCTGACTCGGCCCTCATCCAGTTGAATGATCTATTAACCCTAATGATCCCAAACCAGCCAAATTCCAACACCAGGGTTTGTTGGAATCTGTTAGGATGGGTACTGCATTGGTAACCTGACATTGTTTCATTGAGGATTAGGCATGCCAAAAATGAGCAGTCCAACTGTGTTTGTGCAGTTTACTACTGGTGTGTCGTTTTGGATTTGCAAGGATGAAGAAGGTTCAAGTGAATCACTCTAGGGAACTAGGGTTAGCCCAACTACCCAGTATCCATCAAACTCCAATAGCAGGTCTTGCTAGGTTTTGGCAGGTTTGGTACCACACCCAATTAAATTCTTGTTGAATTTTGTTGGACTTGGTATCAAAGGCCCAGGGTGATAGTGTTGGATTCTGTATGAGTTGGGACACATTAGGGTCACTGTGTGCAGTGTCTGGCTTGCTGTACCAAGTGTTGAACTATGCTTGATTTTTGGGAACTACGACGGTAAAGTACATACATGTACAAGAAGTCTTTATCTACCGGTAAGTAATACAGGTGATTCAAAATAGTGCGCCAAGAGTTTGCAACACATTGGCCAATCACAATGCATGAAATCTGTCGACCTGTTCCAAACACGTACTGAGTGGACATATTTTGCATGGTGCACTATTATGAAACAGCCACATGGAGGGATTTCGGCTAATAGATAAAAAATGTCACTTCAAAAAGATAACATGTACATGTAACAGTTAAAAATAAACTCCAGATGGTGTACACATTTCAATAGTCATTTGAAAGGTTTGGCAAGGTTTCAGGGAAGACCGACATTATGGCGAAAAACCTTTAGGATATGACACAGTATCATTATGCACAGTGCTAGCTGTGCCACAGCTCAGTTTTCAGAAATGGTCATCGGAAGATTTGGAAAAACAATTAATATGTTTGTGATTCTGTAATCCTCAGTTGTATTAAGTGGAAACCACTTTGAAAAAAAATTTTTTTCAAGAAGGCACAAGACAACAACAAAAACTTAAATAAAACTTTCCAGGAACATTTCCAGAAACAGTGTGAAAGCACAAGGACAAAGCCACTTAGTTAAAAGATGCCAGTGACTGCCGTGCATGTAGGCAACTCTTCTGCCGATTTCAACACAGACTACTTGCCTGCTTCTTTGCTTGATCAAACCTTCAGTAAAAACAATTAACACGTTTCATTAACTGAAACTACAATCAAAAGGGCCATAAGTCATCCTTCAGAAAGATAAACTTTCGGGCATGCATAAACATTTCCAAACTTGTATTCTCACATCCTGATTACAGTGGCATGTATCAGTAGTGTGTCACAACACTCTCTGTTGGTAACTTCAAAGAAGCTATGGTACGTGCCATTTTGGCAACTTGACAAGTCGATGTAAATGCGTGGTCAAATCTCAAGTTGTTCAGTAGTGAATTGCTTCCTGATGGTTGGGGCCATTTCCTCATCGACATATATGTGCAGGTATGTCAGTGGCATATGGGGGGGGCAAGTTGCTCCTCCCCCCCCAAAAAAAAGATTTTGGAGTAAGGTTCTTGATATAATGTACATGCATTCACTTTTGTATGAGTCCTCTCCAATGTGCCTGTCATGTTCCATGTCCAATCTAGCCAATCTTGTCATGTCCAATTCTGTAAGGCCTCAGCTTTCATTGTCATGATTTGCAACTTGCTTGGCCCTGCTGAACATTTGCAATATCCTTGTATGCCCAGGTCTTTGCTGGCCTTGGGTGTGCCAAGATCACCAAGCTTGAGGGGTGAGAACCACACCACGGACACCACCACACCACCAGAGACCGTTGATAAAAGTGTGCCAGTCTGAGTATGCCCAAGCATGAAAGCTGAGAACATCAGAACAGTAACCAAGTTATCAACTAAGTCAACAGAGAAGTGACAGTGATACCTGATACCTTGCAACAGACAGTGCCGGTGTACCAGTATGCCGGGCAAGGCATGGGGAGTAAAAAGACATATATGGCTGGGGTTTTTATTCAGCTGATGAAGCAATATTTCTGTTCTTTCGAAATGGAAGCAAACTATGTGTACAAACACAGTGTCTTGGTTTCACCTGGCCATTTTTCAAGCTTCTGCCTGTAACTGATCAAGCACTGACAAGAAGTGGCACTGAAAGTGAAAAAATACTTTAGAACAAAAACAAACATGCCAGAGTTTGTTCCTTTGGTGCCAAAGGCTATGTAAACAAGTATCTACATGTATAACCATGTTATAATGTTTGGGCAGTAGATGACATGTACAGTTTGGACCTCCAACATCTACATGTACGTACCAATACATGCAAATAGCGGTACATTTGCACCGAAACCTGGCACTGAATTCTGGTGGCCTTTCTTGACAAAGTCCTGTCCATCAAAATCAGTCCAATAACAATGAGTGTCTATGAACTGTGGCAAAGCAAGTGGAAGGATTTTTTGACTGTCTGTGTTAATCTGTCATTGGTTCAAAGCAAGAAATATCTCCACAACCCTGACTGTCCGAAGTCTCTCAAACCATGAATACATGCAGCAAGCGATAAAACTGTACAGACAAACGAGGCATCGAATACCAATCTTGATGACTTTATCAACTACATGAACTAACACAGGTAAACAGCTAGGTACATATCTAATATGTCGTTTGAATAACTTGAAGCGGTGGACCTTCGGGTAATTCCCTTTTACGTTGTAAGTCTTGTGAAGAGTCCCAGGTCCTTCTGTTGACTTGAACTAAAAGTGCTTGCTGATACGGATCATACATGCAACAAATGTAAAGTCTCTGTACATATCAATTGTACTTTGTACATGTACATGTGCCTAACATGTTGTTTTGCTACAGGATGAAAAATGTGCAAACGTACATGTACATTACCTGTACAGGTACAACTCACCAACACCTGTGCATGTACATGTACCTCTTACAATATCAACACTTCTTCCAAGTCCATACCAGGCATGTACAGTGTTTAAAGTACATGTAAATTATGTGAATTAGAAAGAAAAAGTTTTTAAAGACCCGAACTTGGGTAATAAAACACTGTACTTGTAATGTACATGTATAGATATACCAGTAGAGGCCTCGAACAGTACTAGCCCGGCGTACAAATTCTAGTGAAAAATGCTCTGGGCTACCTTAACTTGGTTCCTTGGTTGCCCGGTGGGCTTGTGAAAAATTCAGAATAAGCCTACCTGTTAAACTTTTCATAAAAATATATAATGCTTTTTGTGATAATAAATATAAGATTGCAAAAACCGAATCATTGTGGATGTGTTTTTACTTGTGTTTTTTTAAATGTGATGCTCGCGCGACAGGGCGATCATTTTTTTATACACGGGCTAGTAAAACTCTAAACAGGCTAGTAAAATATCCAGTTAACTAGCCCAGTGGGCTAGCAAGGAAAAAAAGTTAGCGCAATGTCACAGTAAAATGTTTAGTTATGTGCATGTAGTTCCACTCAAAACTTTCACTTTGAGGAAGTTCACAAAAGATTTTGTTGATGCGATGTAAAAGAAGAAGGTAGGCAGAGACATGTAGGCATCGTGCACAAAATGAAGTTTAGTGCTTGAATGAGAAGCCTCAACCTTGGTTTTGTCCTCTGTTGATGAGACTACATAAAATCATTTCCTACCTCCATGATAAAACTGTGACTCCTCTCTGTCCGAGAGCTTGCGCTGAATGGACATTAAAACCTTAAACCCAGACTTAAGCCCTTAACATACGTGTGTGACCGTATAATCACCAGGTCTCTAATTTCACCACCTACATGTGTATTGTCAAGTCTCATTGGTTTTCACAGTAAGTGACAAAATAAGGGACCTGGCGACTATACCGTCAGGCATGTTACAACATGTACATGTAGTACAAATTTATTTTTAAAAAATCTAGGGCCAGTTTGAAGTAACCATACTGACAGAAACCACTTCAGAAATTGTAAAAACTTAGAAATAGGGCCTAGTAATCAATACATGAGCCTCATTCCATCAGCATCCACACACCGTGACCCTCCTTAAAATAAAAATGCACGGCAAAAAATGCATGATTTGACACATGACCAAAACTTGGAAAGGCTGCATCCACGACTAGGGATGAAGTTTACGCATCGTGAGTTATTCCTCCATGATCACATTCACAGAGAGCACGAAACGACAAAAACAAACACAAACCACTGAGTGACACACACCCCGGTACCCACGCCGTATGCATGACAGGTAGAAAAGATTTCCACCCGCCGCCCACCCGGTACATATTCCACGCATCCCCTCGCACGCTTACCGTCCAGTTTCTCCATTTCGTTCGTTTCGGTCCCAGATTTCGCAGCAAATGCTCAACTTCCTGCAGGCAGAGTTACTTTATCGGCTGACTTCACATATACCGGTAGCATCTGCGGTTTGAAGTCCTTACATTCTGCTCATGGTTGCAGAGATGAGATGATGTTTTCCGGCCACACTACACTGCGGAAAACGTCAACATGGTTCTATTTTTGACACCCTGTGCTTTTTTGCGCACTCCAATGATAATAAACATGCAAAGCGCCCAATATGCAAAACCGCAAGCCCAAATTTCTTTGTAAATTTAAGCGAGCTATCGTCAAAGTCGTGCGTGTATTTTGGCCCAAAATAACGCCCAACGATTTTTCGTTTTTTTATGGTGTGATGAAATAGCGCCATCAGTTGACCACCTGTTAGTATATGGCTTAATTAACTTTTTTCGGCTCACAATTTGTTCTTGCAACGGGGAATAATTATCATTAAGATGAGAAGAATATCATTTTCTGCTCTTAATTGTAGATGTAGTTGGTTAAGTTAAAGAAGTGATGCCAGAAACTTAATCCTTTTTAGGACTGTGACCAAAGTTTGCCTATTAAGGCAGCCAAAACCATTTCAACGGCCGTTTCAAGTGCAAAGTTGTTTCTGGTACCTTGTGCAAATAACACAAAAATCCGATAATTATCAAATGAAACGCCAACAGTCAGTGTACAAATAATCATAATTTAAACTTTTTGACATAGTGATATTACAATAATTACTGTTAAGCTTGATATAGTTAATGTGTGGGTAGGCCTATTCAGCTGAAACATAAAACAGTTATTACGCGCGCACGCGTTCACGCGATCGCGAGCTAGCTATAGCTAGCGCTGCGTGAATTACACTACAATTAAGTAGTAGATCGGTTCATGGCGAACAGACAGAGGTAACCTAGAACCTTTCGCGATTATTTCGGTAAGACTATTCGTAAAGCTGCTTTATTTAAAGGTAGATTATTCACTAAACAAGCAAATCAAACACTGCATTTACAAAAGTGTGTCAACTTTCATAGAAAAATGCCAGAAATAGAATAATATAAGGGAAGTATTCAAAGCGAACGCATTATTGTGCAAGATGCTACGATTATGGATGGTGTTTCCGACACAATGTTGAGGAAATGATGGTGGGTCCTCGCACTGGCCTGTATATAGGCAGATAGGCCTAGGGTTCAATTGGCCGATATAAGATCGCCCTATTGCTTTGTTTGTGCGACTGGTCGATCCTGCATGAAAACTGTACTTACCTTCCCTTTTTTGAACTGATCTTTCATAACAGTGAATTAGAAAGAGTAGGCGATTGGCCATTTGGCATGAATGGCTGATGGTGGAATTATCAACAAATCATGTAATAAATTTGACTGAATAGATCATGCAAAGTTGCATATTTAAGTTCGGGCAATAGGCCTGTCAACTGATTGCTTTCCAACTCCAACGTAGACACACCTAAGGTACGCGTTCGCACCTACCTAGTAGGCCCTACTAGCTACTACTACAAAGTACGAGTCATAATGGAATTTTTGATGCAATCGGTAGACCTGCACCCACTCTGTTGATCGAGCAGCCCGGCAGTTGTTGATTGTGATGAAATTAGTTGATCATCCTTTCTCACTAGTTCATGCCTTGAATTGTATCTGGTACTTGTGGCACAATCACTTCTCTAGAGTTGTACTGTAGCCTACATCAGTCGTCTTGGAAGCAGCTCCTTCAAAGTACCCACATGTACTCCAAGTCACAGACAAATTTGGAAGACTGGGAAAGAGCCCCATCACTAATTTCTCCCTGCAGTGGCTTGTCAGCCATCAGAAAATGATAACATGTCTTTAAAAAGTTGAATGGATGTAATAGGGAAAGGTTTTTCCTTAGAAAACACTGAGAATTTTTCAGACCAGTCTCCTTGAGTTTGTGCTTAGGGTGTCGTGATAACCGTGAAGGGAACTTTCAAAGGGTGTTACATCTTTTTTAGTCTTGAGCAAGTCTGAGCTACCTTTAGGCCAGATTTGTTTGCAGTTACTTTCCACCATAATTCAGAAATTTCAAAAATAATCCCAAATGCAAATCTTTTTTCCCTCAGTAGAGAGTAGAGTTGTTTTGGTTCAACCTGATGGCTCAACCCATGAACCCACATTGGACTTCCTCTGTCCAGCCACTTTGTACTCCTAGTCTGACAGCGCTTCAAGGCATTGTGTCAACCGGGCGGCCTTGCTTGTTTGGAGGCTGTGCTAGTGGTATGTATTGACCCTTCACAACTCACTTCTATTCAACCTATCAAGGAAAATTTAGAATATTGACAAGAATATAATATCAAATCAGTGCTCTGGAATATGTGATTGCCGAGCTTTCGGTAACTGAGTACCTTCTTCAGGGCAAGCAGATTCAGTTTTAGAAACTGGCCATTTTTTAAAAAAATGTCTCTTGTTCTAGATGGTCCTTGTGGTGCTCTATACACTTTCTTGTAACATACCCAAAATCTTTGTTTGTTGCTAGTGGGTGGTTTATGATCTGAAAATACGTGGATTTTAAGAATTTTAAACACTTGCTTTGTTGCTATAAAGATGAACTTTTTATTTCCCATTTAACCGAAGCTTAAACTCAATTTTAATTAATAGCAGCATTTACAAATTATCAGTTGTTGCTATCGATCAGATTGTAATCAGGAATTGATTATTAATTGATTGATTAATTTTGGACAGTTGTGTGTTTCTTTTGATATATTGGTTTGATCCTCCCAGGCGGCCACTGGTCATGGTTGGCACGAAACTCTGTCCTAGAAGTCGTCGACAATGTCACAGGAAACAGACGTTCAGCTTTCCAATTTGGCCGTGCAATCGGTGCCAATGATGTACAGATTACATGCATCAAGGAGTACAGGTTTGTAAATTTGTTCTATTTTGGGGGAATTTTAAGTGCTTCTTTTGTTTTTAGCTCACTAAATATGTTTTAACAAGCCACCCTGAGTCCTGTAAAATCCATCACGGTGTAGGAATCAAATAATAAAATCTTCAGACTTAGCCATTGCCTAACTGGGTTTGTTTCTACAGGTACAAGGATGCTACTAGCCTTATAGTTGGACTGAAGACAGGTTCCAGTGATGGAATGCTGTGCATATTTGACCCCCGCACTTCCAAAGTTGTCCTGGCTGTTGATATTCCTCAGGGTGTAAGTACAGATGAAAGTTCAGTGCTCGAGCAAACCAACTGGACATCAATTTGCACCTGAATGGGTTACGACCAAATTATGTCCACTGATTGAAAGCTTTCTGTCTAATATGACCAATGAGTAGATTTTGATACAGATAGACTTAATCTCATGTTTGAAGCGATGATCTCATCTTCTCGTCCGCTTATTTTACTTCAGGTAACATCAGTTGAGCCTGTAACCTCCGAAGGCGGCCTCAAAGCTCCAAACTTCGCACTGGGGGACCATCTCCGCCTCTTTTTTGGCATCATCGCTGTGGGAACAGAAGGGGGCCACACCTACCTCCTGGACGTACGAGTGGACGATGGTGACTGCTGCGATGAGGTTACGGCCAGGGGATCAAAGGTCATATCGCCTAGGTCGACAGATGTTGGGACAATCCGAGAGAAGGCAACTAGGAAAGGGGAGCACGTATGTCTACATTTGGACGGTGGGTCTGGCTGGCTCTTCTTTTAGCAATCATTGCATTGTGATTTTCTTGGCCTCAGTGGCTCAGGTGAACAACTTTCGGTGAAAAAAGATGGATGAAAGGAGGGAATTGACATGAAGGAGATTTAAACCTGCGACCTCTTGACTTAAAACCCCACAGTATGGTCAGTATCTACTGCACTCCTTTATCTGGCCTAGGGTTAGTGATCTCCCAATCAGACAGGTTTTTTTTAGTAACTACTTTGTTGCCGGGATTTCAGCAGTGGTGGTTTTCCGTTTGAAAAAGACAAGCATTGAAAACCGAAAAAAATACTTTTAGAGTTTAAAATTCATCAGAATTTCATTTCATTATTGGCATTTAACCGACATATTTTTTGTCAGTAGATTTTTAAACCAAGTGTTTGTTCATAACATGAGTTGATATCAAATTTGATTGTTACTACAGAGGACAGTCACTCCTTCCGGTCATTCAACTTCAGGAAACCAGACCACTCCGTTTTGAAGAGCTTCTACCCAAGTGAAGTGTCTGTTACTAGTCTGTCGTATCTCAAACAGACTGGTTCCTTGGTCATCGGCTTCAGCTTTGGTTGCTTCCAGCTGTGGGAGTTGTCGGTGCCAGTGCTGGAGTAAGTGAACCTAGAAACCTGTGTGTAAACCTAGAAACGTTGTGAGTATTTGAAAGCTATCAGGCAGGTCGATTATCTTGGGAACTCAGGATTAAATACTTGTTTCCTTTTCACAGGTACAGCAGCACCATATCAACACAGCCTTCCCCAGTCACCCACTTTGCCTACCAGGAACCAGAGGATGACCCTGAGAATTTTGGTTACCTGTGGGTGGGGCGAGGACCACAGGCCACAGATGTTGAGTAAGTGATGGAAGGGAGGCCTGTTTGTAAGTTGAGCTCTCTTGTAGTCAAGGGCTGTCTATTGGAAGCGGGGGGGGGGGAATAATTTATCAGGTCTTGTTCCCAGAATCCATATCGTGCTCAGTCAGCGTGCAACTTGTGAAATCCCAGATCAGCAAAAACAAGTCTCCAGATGAGTTGATGCAAAGGCTGGGATCCATAACGTCATCATGTCTCACCGTGGGAAGACCTGTACATCTGCAAATCCACCAATCAAGGGAACTTTGGAGGAGGCTGACCCAGATGCTCTGATAAAAACTCACCTCTGGTTAGTATCAAGACTTATTGCGTATCACCACAAGGTGGCTCATTGTTTGTTTTGTCATTTATCTTTCTGCAGCCAAGATGTCCCGACCAATCTTCATCTCTTTCAACTGATGTATACAAAGAAAGAAGTCCATGACAACTACGGACACCTCTACAAAGTAAGAATTCTGCTGCAATTGTCCAGTAATATATTCATTTATCTTTGTTTACAACTCCAAAAAAAATAGGTCACGATGCAAAACTGACCATTACATCAGTTATGTTTCAAATGATAAATCTCGCAAATCAACCACAATCATTCTCCCCTGAGAAATATGCACAAATCAATCACAAGCTTTTCAAGTAAACATCCAATAACCAAGCACAAAGTTATCGACTAAGATCCACAGATCAACCATAAACTCGTCAGTAAAGATACCTATCCATAAATCAACCAGATTATCATCCACTAAAATACATGCACAATGAATATCCACCATAACCACAAATCCATCCACTAAAGTATATCCACATGTACTTGTCAACTGTTTCCCCAGGAGTTGATCAGCTGTGAAGCCCGGTTCCTCCACAGCCTCACCGTGGATCCATTCAACGTTGTGAACCAGGCCTCGGAGGGCAGTCGCATCATATCTTGCTTCCCACTGGCCAGAGAGATCGCACCAGGTGCCATCAAGCAGGAAGACTCCACTTGTGATGAAGAAGGTGATTGCTTAGTCACATCTTTACCCAACGTGGTTCCCTTTCGTCAAAGCTACCTTGCAAGATAGTCACTCTACCCACGTTCCTCATCTAGTAATTGGCCCAATAGAGCTACCGCGAACTGGATTCAAGTTTTGAAGTTCAACATTTAGCTGAAAAATTGAGTCTTCAACCCTCAAAGGGTTGGGTTATTTTGGACCATCTCACAGCTGAACTGAACTCGGCTGTCACTTGTAAAGACATTCATTATCAGTACAAACGTGAAGTTTCAATTCAGTACGATGTGGGGCTTTGATGTCATGGTCGGTCAAAGGTCATGATCTCAAACAAGAAATAATGCTTGCTTGGTCCTTGACCGCAGTCTTTGGGGATTTATCTGTTTTGCCAGGTGACCATCTGGACATTGGTCTTGCAGTCTTTGTGTGGGAGGCACGATCTGACCCAGCAGATGGGCCGGAGACCAGTAGCTGCTTTCTGGGTCTGTTTGATCTGAATCGTTGGTACCATGCACAAATGCCCAAAGCAGTAAGGTAAGTTGAAACGAGGATGGAAACTTCTCCAAGGCGTTTTGTTACCTTTGTAGGGTAGGTAAGCAGTGCGTTCTTCAGACTGATTATTAAATTCCATTTTGTTGTTGCTAGGATGTTGCCAGGGAAACAAGGGTGCTCCTTCTTTGCTTTCTATTCCTTGGACTCCATCCTTCAGGCTGCATCTCCAGACTTCCTCACGGTAAAAACCATTTCCACGCGTGCCTAGATGTCAAAATACCATACCCATGTCTGTCTTGGCCAAAGTCTAAATCCTCAAATCATGCAAGTCACGTCTTCCACCACTCATGCACACTATCAGGGTTGATATGCGAAACAGCCACTGATGAGATAGCACGTCACAAATCAATAAATATCACACTTCCTCGTTTTATATCTTAGGACCTGCATGTCAACCCAGCGTCCGTCGTTCCCTACGTCTCCTCACACGTACCAGCTCCAGAGCTACACTTTCAACCCTCAGCACTCAGCTTCGATGTTGTCTGTCTTATGGAAGCCGGGCTGGTCTCAGCTAAGTTTCTGGGACAACAGAAACAGGTAATGGCTGCAGTGCGAACGCTAATTACCACCTTGGGCGCTGTCAGAAGCTGCCCTGTGGTTTTATACATTGATGACTCCTTTGAAATAAGTGACGATTTGCCCTCGGTGCCATATTTACAGTTGACATATTATGCCTGGTTGGGCCATAAATGATCATATTTGGAACAGAGAACGTTTTAGGAAAACTTGGACACCTTTGTTGGCGGTGAACATTTAATTTTATTTTTATATTTTACCAGGTGTTGGCAGATCTTTGTCAGCAAGGACCTCCAGCCTTGCGAGAGCCCAAGTTCTTCTTCACCCGGTGCTGGCTGGCTGGACTGCTTCCGAAGAAATATACCTCAGACCAGGGACCAGCCAATGCCACGGCTGTGAGTCACGTTGCTTGTCTGTTTGGCCACCTGCTTGCCTGTCTGTCTGTGCTTCTGAGGATTAGTCAATGACATGCAAATAATGTTACAGTTCTTGCCTGTTTTATATTCGGTTGGTTCTCTCAGCCTGAATGTGTATCATATGTTTATTTAGTCAAACATTAATAGTTTAGGCCCTTAATATAATTGTAAACAGAGATTTCCTTCCAAAGATTGTCCCTTTTAAGGGTTGACATGTTAACTTTAAAGTTTGGTTGCATGTGTTTTTATACATCTCCCCAGTAGTACTGCCTTTTACATACTTGGTGTCAGACTCAAATTGGTCTCAAGTTGGTGGCTTTGTGAAAGTTTTGACATAGTTGTAACATTGCTCCCATTACTGACTTGCAGCAAGATCAACGTGAGGCTTTACTTACTGTCACTGTGGAGCACAACATGGTCAACTTTGTCATTCAGTGTATCAACAGCTGGACTCATGGAGGTATCTCATGAATTTTGTTTCCTCAAACTTCAAAATATCAGTCTGTCTGTTTTAAGATGCACCTGTACCCCAAACCTTTAAATATCGTCAGAGCGAGGCATACATTTTGGATGGTGTATTTGAATAAAATTTAAAATTCGGCAAAGTGAATAATTTCTTTTTGATTTTTGTGTTTCAGATTTTCCCTCCGGTTGTAATCTGAGAACCATCCTTGATTGGGCATGGGGACTGGTAACCAGCATTAAACAGTCTATTGACCACATATGTAAGTGAAAAGGACCAGACTATGATGTACGTGATACATTCAACATAAAGCATGGCACAAATTTTGCAAAAGTAGCATTTCTTTTGAATGGAATTGGAAAGTTCAAAGTAGAAATCATTTTAATCTTCACACTTGATTTCAGGTGTTCCATTTTACAATGGTGAAGGCACCCATGTGGATGACAGGAATCGACGACTGCTAGACCAGAATGCAGTGCGCTTAGGTCACATGATCACCATCATCCAGTCGCTGCTTGACCAATCAGCAACCACTACAGAACAAGGTATGCGCATTAATGAGCATTTGCTTTTCAACAATTTCCAGATGTCACAAGCTCAGTAATTGAAAAATTCATAAATAAGTTTTCATCAATTTAAATTATATTTAAGAAAATACACATGGTTTAGAAATTTGACTAAAAGAGGTAATTGCATAGAATTGTCCCAACAATCAAAAGAAATTATTTTTGAAAAATTCGAAAATATTGGTTTGGATTCCCAACTTTATGTAGCTGCTCTTGAAGGTCTGGGAAATCAAAAATACTTAAAAACTCTGAAATCAACTTAGCTGTGCCTTTTATTTGGTTGATAACTTTGTCTTAGGTTTGAAGGATCTGGAAACCAAATGTAACGTCGTGACCCTCATCCATCAACATCTTAAAGCTGTCATTTGGTTTGTTAGGAGTGGACTGCTCCCAGAGTGTCTAGGTAGGCTTCATAGATCATGACCTTTGACCCCTAACCTTGTCCCGGAATCACAACCTCAAACAGCTGATTATCCATTGTATGCCTTGTTTGGCCTGTGACTCTCGACTTTTCTTGAATTTTACTGTAATGCCATCATCTAGTTGAAAAGCAGTTTAGTGAATTTTCTTATTGCTTATCTGCTCGGCTCCATACTCTATTGTAAATGGAAAGACTGATGACAGTCACGGCATAGTGACCAAGATATCAAGTTAATTATCTTGAAAACTCCTCTGCAGTTTAGAGTTAGTCAGTTTACAAAGTTTGTCAAGAACCTTCTCTGTGTTGGTGTCGTATGCCATGGAGAGCCTTAAATTTCACAAGAATACTGTTTACGAAATGTGAATGGTTGATCCACTGAACTATGTTATTGTCCGTCAAAAATAATGCCACTTTCTTACTGTAAATTGATTACTTGTGTTGGATGTTACAGACGAGCGCGATCTCTTGGAGGGCCAGTTCTACTATCCGGCCGCCAGTCTGAGGAAGATTTATGCTCGGAGAAGGTTACAACTCCAGAAAATGTGCCTGTGAGTGTCTGTATTTGGAAATGGACTTTGAGCCAAGTTGCATCAGAATATTGTTTTAAAAACTCAAGCATTGTGTGTGTGACCTTTTACCAGCATGAAGACGAGTTACAGAAATGAGTGTTGAGAGTTTAATGTCACTGATGAGAGATGTCTGCTTTTACATTTCTGGTGCTAAGCGATGTTTGTCTTGAACATGTTTATAAAATCTTGCAATTTGAAAAAGTGTTGTCATCGCATCTCAACTCCAGACGGAGGAAGGGAGGTAAACTTTGATTGGTTCAAGTCGGTTGCCATCTCTGAATCTTCACAGGAATAGTAGCAGTGAGAGCAATATCTTGATGATCGACGGCCTTGTCGCAGAGATCGGCTCCAAGCTCACCGCCCTCTGGGATCGTAAGGAGGAGGGAGGCACTGGGTTGTACCCGCCCCCAAGTTTTCACGTAAGTGGAACCTTAGCATATATCCATCGGTTGACCCATTGCGTCGACGCTTAAGAATTTCCAATTTCATCACAGGAAATTCATGACAGAAACCATTAGAATCACAGATAAATCTCCCCAAATGGTACATTTTTTCTGATTCTTTGATATATAATTGTTTTTCTGTGTAGGCCCTGCTAGACATGTATTTGGTTGACACTGTTCCCGTGATAACCAAGCATTGCATTGTGGGATACTTCCTGATGGATGTTCTTCATGTGTCGCCATTGCCAAGTACACAAAAAGAAGAGGTAGATTCTTAGATTTTGTCATAAATGTCATTTTCAAGTCTTACAGACTGATGAAAAATTGAAGTCACTGATTTTAGACTTTAGAGAAATAAATTTAAACATTTTCACATGATTTGGACTAATAAAAGCACTTTGTTTAATGTAGGTTTTCACATAGATTTAAAAAATGATTATACCTCCATCTTTTCTTACCAGCTTGGCAGGAGGATCGACAAATTTTTTCAAAGTTTTTCCCTTCCTCTTGGTGTGATAAAACTCCTACATGGCTTCTCGCTGCTTGACAGGAGAGAATTTGATGTAAGTTAGTGTTAATGTGTTCCATTTTTGAGAACTAAGTTCTGTAGATTTTGTAAAACAATTCAAGAGATCTCTCTTGCTCCATAAAATTAAGTTTGTTTTTGATTTGCCCCGTTTTTCAATTTGTTATATTTTGATGTCTCTCCAGAACGCAATTGACATGCTCCTTGACCCCACCACGACCCTTGAACTTGCCCCGTGGCAACACCGCCACATCATCAAAGCCCTCCTGTACCAGGGCGAGAGCAAGAAAGCCTTGCAGTATGTCCGGACGGCCCGTCCACCCCTCACCACCAGAGATGATGTCAAGCTCTACCTGACGGTACTCCTTGCAAATGGGTGAGTTTTGAGCGAAAAAAAAAGCTGTAGACAGTCCTCTGGATTGCCAACTTTACTCCTCCTAGTCCCAAGTCCTGTTGGTTGCTTTACTGTTACATCACAAAGGTTTAATTCCAAGAGGGCTTTTATTTGGTAGCATTTACATGATGCAGTTGTTTTCACTAATACTGGAAGTGGCCTTTGACCCTTTGTTATCTTCCAGTTTGACCGCTGAGGCATTCCACTTCCAACGACAGTATCGAGATGAAGCCAACACAGAGGAGTTACTTACTCATCTCATTCTGGGCTCTCAACAAAGTAAGGTGCTTTGCCTCAAACCAGAAGACCCTTTCTAGCTATCCCTTTTCCCCTTTGTCCACTCACTCCTTCCCCAGTTCCCCTTGTCAGTGTTTCCTCTGCAAAAAGATTCTAACTTTACTGTAATTTGTTTATGTTGAACACTTCAGCCAAGACAGTGGACCAGCTTCTCAAACTTCCCTTCGATGACGAGGAGGAGGCAACCCTGGAGCGATACCTGCAAGAGTCCACTGAGCCTAATTCACAGGAATTACTCGTCATGCACTTCCTCCAGCGGGCACGCTACGTGGAGGCTGTACGGCTGAATGAGAAACTCAAACAACAAGGACTCATGGTGAGTGTCATTCTAATTTTTTGATTTTAGTTATTTTCAGACAGCAATTTAGGTAAACCAAATTACAGTTAAGACCCCCATATTTCTCGTCTGTGTAACCACTTCTGCTTTTTCTCAACATGCAGCCATTACTCCAAGTAGATAGAATTAATTGCTGCAGTTTGCCTTGCTTAAGGACACATGCTCCTTAATCTTCTAGAATAATCACCGCCCTATGATGTAAATATATGACTGTAACATTTCATGTCGGGTACTTAGGTAGGGTTTTTCACCTCAAAGCTTTTTAAGTTTGTTTCTCTTTGTTTTGGGGTTAGGCCGACATGGATCCAGCTGCCCGAGAGAGGGCGACAGCCAGGAATGCCATCGTTGAAAGCTATGCAAGGCTTCTCCCCCCAGTCCAACGCAGATTGGCCTTTGGCCCAGAAACGTCCACCAAGAGAACAACTCTCATCCGCAGAGAGAGTGAGTCAAGTTGTTCCTGCATATTAGAGCTCTTCAAGATTTGTATAGATTTTTTTTCCTTTAGGACTTTGTTTTGTGAGCTTAACCAGTGGAAATGGATAAGTTTTCTAAGACCTGCTGATTTGTTTGTTTACATTTCATTCCTACAGTCAGCAGACCCAAACCTCTGTCTGCTGTTATCAATCCAGCCAAGACGTCTAAAGTGCTCTCCAATGCCATGCTCATCAATGCTGTGCTAGAGCGCATTGCAGAGGCGAGGGTCCAGACCAAGCAGGAAGAAACACCAATAAAAATGAGGTAGTGGAAAGTCTTTGTCTTTTTGGCCTCAGCACTACAATTATTTAATTGAAATTGAAAGACAAAAAAGGTCATTCACAGAATTTACCTACACATTCTAAGAATTTTTTTCCTTGGTTTTTATCTCAGTGTTGCTGAGGAGCTGGAAGATGATTTGCCTTCAATGGAACCTTTTGTGGGCACTCCCATCACCCCACGAGCAAAATCAAGATTTGGGTATTATTATTCTCATTATTAATTATTTCTGGTGATGACACCGAGGATTCCTCAAAAGCACCGTAGACACTCTACATGTGGCTTGCATGCCTGAAGAAACCTGTAGAGAGGAGACAGTTACAGTTTGAGAGGTGGGAGGAAAACCCCCCCAAAAGAATATTCTGGGTAAAACCCACAAAATAAAAACCTGATGCACATGTGGACAAAGCCTGAGCCAGGAATCAAACCTGGACCGTAGAAGTGGAAGGCAAGGCTGGAACCACTACACCAACCTGTGCTTGACCATCCTCAAACAAGATGTGATTTAAGACTGGATTGCTTTTGTGTCAGTATTGAATATAAAGCTCTATTTATACACTTACCGTGCCTGTAAATTTGCCCCTGTAGTGAAATGTCCAGCGTTATCTACCCTGAGGTCACAGGGCGGGACATCAGCCCCTGGAAACGTCAACCATCACCAACGAAGACACGGCCCTACCTGCAAACGCTGGCTGGAGATACCTCGATCAGGGTCACAGAGAAGTTTGCAAGGTATCAACAGATTTCTCGAAGTTTTCATGTCCAGATTTCCAGAAAGCAGCAACAAAATGATACGATCACTTCGTGTGCTCAGTTAGCTTCCACAAGTTGACTCGGATTCAGCCTTTTCCCCTTTATCTCTCTCTTGTTTGACACAACACACACACAGCCATCCTTAGGTTAAGGTCGCTCCATGTAAGCTCTTGCGACACACCCACCGTCAGTGATTCTTCATGTTCATTGAAATTCAACAGAGTGTGTGCCATGGGCTTTTTGCCAAAGTAATAGCCTCTCATTCAACCAACGATAGCAGATACATGTGGGTAAATTCCTGTGAGTTTGTTCAAATGGATTGGTAGAGTACTAGAGTAAACGTTTGGGTTGTTAATTTGCACTTGTGGATTTCGTCTTGACAGCATTTCCAAAGCTCCAGCAAACTACACCAGTGCCTCTGCTCTCTCTTTGCTTCAGACGCCTTCCGTTACAAGGGTGAGTCTGTCCATTTCTCTCTGTCTGTTGAACCATTTTCGTTTTTGTTTCCTAGGAAGACATACAGAAATGTCTTCCAGGAGTGCACTAGTGTATTTCTGTGGTGACAAGCAATTTTTTTAGTTTATGTTAAATTTGAGATGGTATCTTTTAACATCCATCCACATTTGTGCCGCAGACTCCCAGCAAAGTGAGGAATGACGGGACACCGTCTACGCGCTCAATACCATCCATACTCAAAGTGCGGAGTACCAGCCAGCGAATTACCACTGAAGTCAGAGAGGACAAATCCAAGAAAAATGTCTCTAGTAAGTGCATCTGTAGAATTTATATCAGTAGATAACTAAGTCATTGTGAGTGACTGATTCAGAGTTTTTCTGTGCTATTTTCTGAATGTTCAAAAAGGATTTTAAATCCAATTTATCTTTGTATTTTCAGGAACCAAATTTGAAATAGACCTTCCGACGCCCCCATCTCTGACAAAGAGTGCATATGGTAAGCATAGAGATTTACAATTTAATCCCTCCTTTTGCTGTAACGGTCAGAAAACAGTCCAAAATTCCTTCCACTTCCCCTGCACAGTACATAGACATATCACATGTCACTTGACTGTTTTTGACTGATGGGACAACTGTGTTGAGAATGCATCTTTGCGTAGGAGGGTTTTAATTGACAAAATAATTCTACAGAAACCAGGGCTGCTTCCGAATCTCTTGTCTAGAGCTAGGTCTAGGTTTTCACTCCATTAGAAATGCGTGGAGACGCGTAGACAATAGACCTAGACGTAGCTCTGGAAGCCCGTTTCGGACACGGCCTAGGTTAGAGGAGAGCCTATTCCCTACCGAGGCAACTACAACCCAAGTAGACGGGACAATGAGCATTCAGACATTGCTATCATTTTGGATAAGGTGAGATACTGACACATCAATGAGTTTGATTTTTTTGTTTGGATAGCCAAGCCATCAGAACACCAATCTGACAAACCTCCTGGTTTGCCCAAGCGGATCAGCTTTGCAGACGACACGAAAGCCAGAACACCATCTCCAGTAGCTGTCAAAATGTGCGTTTCAAGAACATTGGATTTTTTCATGACAGATAGATTGCACATCCCAAATTTCCCAAAGAGGGATTCCTGTGCACTTTAACTTCCATGGTTCCTGACTCCCTTAGCCAATCTTGCACGCTCATCCAAAGTGTCACTGTGGATATCAGGGATCTGGGCAGGGATATAATATTAAAGTTATATTCATCTCTTAATGAAGGATTGTAAAGTGATTTAGAAGTTTGCCAGAACAGTTTTGTTTCACATTGATTGAGATTGATGAGTCTTTTAATAACTGTACCAAGACTGTTTAAGAAATTGAAACATCAAATAAAGGATTGAAATTATCTTTTTCCAACAGTGAACCAAGCCCGATGGACACAGAAGCTTCATTTGACACACCACCCCCTGTTGAGTCGCCCTCTGTTTACCCCAGCCTTAATGACCTAATGTCCCAACCCTCTGTGCAGGCTTCTCTAACCCTTGCACAGCCCTCCCCACCCCTTGGGAAACCTTCCCCACTGTCGGGGCAAGCATCCCCACCCATGGGGCAAGCATCCCCACCCCTTGAGCAGAGTTCCACCAGCCCTGAGCAAAGCACCACGTCAGACCAACCCACTCCACCTGGACTTCAATCCCTCACCCAGCAGTCAGCTGACTTCCCGAATGCAGCCACCACCCAAGGGGGATTTGATGTATCGCTAGACGTGTCACCCAGTGTACGAACAAGTCCCCCTACAGAGAAATTTGAAATCACATCGGGAACAGGAATGTTAGTTGATGATGAGATCACATTTAATTTTGGAACACTCAAGAATTTGGAGGGAGAAATGGATATGGAAGATCTAGCAACAACTGAGGAAGGTAAAAATAAATAGTGATCACACTTAACTTTTATTCTGGGAACAAGTTGAAGAGTATTTAAATTTGTGGTTCAGTCTGGCCCAGTTTGTCGAGTGTTTCCTTTTTTTTGTCAGAATCTCCAGAGAAGTCGCAGTATCAGATGTCATTTGCTGCTGATTTTAATGTGGAAGATGAGGATGTAGGGGAAACGACAGATGAACAAGAGGATTTGGAAGACGCAGAAGAAGAACAGGAAGATGAGGAACTCAGACCATTAACAAAAAGTGATCTGATCCCCTCACCACGCCCGCCATTGAGACGCATGGCCCCTGACACAGCCACGCCCCGCTCCATACCCACAACTTCTCACTTCACTCCGTCGCTGCTGCTTTTGAGACAGCCCAGCCCATCGCCCCCTCTAACTCAGAAGGAGGAGGACGATTTTGTCACTCCTCAACAGACTCCGGAGAAACCAGATGCAGGGATGGAGTTCCCTTCCCCCTCGCCTCCTTTGCCTACCACTGAGGAGGGAAGGGAATCCTTGTCCAATTTTTCTGAAGATGCAGGAGAGGACTCTGAGGAGAAACTTGGGGCAGAATCTGTTGAAATCCAGACCTCGCCCATGGACCTAATCGCCTCGACGGAACACCAGGAGATGTCGGTGCAGACCACACCCGGGCTGGCCCTGCGACAGGGTGGGGCCACTCCAGCCAGGGTCCCATTTGAGGCGTCACTAGTGTCCTCCCTCCTCCAGCAGGAGCCCATGACTCCGCCCACCAGTGGGGAGGAGACGGCTGCGGAGTCTTCATCGTCGGAGCAAGTTGCCAGCCAAGACGAGGGACAAACAGTACCAGGTAATTGGACGCCCATTGACTGTTTGTCCTGGGCAGTTACTTGATCCGATTCAAATTGTCTCCTTGCAATGTAAGCTTGCCTACATGGGACAGGTAGCTTTTTCTTCACAGCAACGGCATCAGGTAGGATTGGCATAATGGTGTGCGCACACTAGTTTGTTTCCCAATTGGTGCACAGAATTAAGTTTATCTGAAATCTGTGGAGTCTTTGAACATGGTGCGCTGCAATGCGTGTATTGGCAGGCTCAGCATTTCTTGTAACAGCATTGTTAAAAATTCATTTATGTGTCTAGGTACCCAGCCTTCTGAGGAGATGGATGTTGCCATGGAAACCTTGGAGGCGGAGGAGGTTCAAATAAAAAAAGAGCCCGTGCAAAAGAAACGAGGTAGGTAGAGCGGGTGACTGAAAATTTCATTTAGTGAGGAATTTGTATTTGGTTTGCTGCGCAAGTGCAGCCATGGTATCCATTTAGAATTGCCGTCTCTGCAGTGCTTCATTCGGAGTTATACTCAACTTGTGGTCCTTGCATTTTTAGTTGAGAGTTTTTCATTTCAGTATTTTCTTCTTTTATTCCCAGGGCGAAAGAGCACTCAATCCACTCCAGCCCTGTCCTTTATTTTCTCTCCACCCCACACCCGTTCCCGGACGGGCACACGACGCCACACCCAGAAGATCATACAGGAGGTCATGACCCCTTTGGCTCGCCCCATGACCCAAACTCCCCTCCTACCCACGGTGGGGCCCACTCCCAGCTTAGATCTGACTTCCTCCAGCATCGGAGGCAGTGCTCAAAGCAGGGGTGCCACTCCTAGCTCAGCTCCGGGAACCACAAGAAGGGGAAGGAGGAGCCACACGCCAAAACTAGACACCTCGGAAACAACAGGGAGCACCCGCGTTACACGCAGGAGTGTCACCCCTGTGGTGAAGTCTGAGCAGAAGGCTAAGTCAGCGGAACTGGGGGGACCAGTTACAAGGTTGGTAGCAGATTTAGACCAGATGATAACGAGCAACAGATAAAGCATCAGAAAAGGATTGTTCAAAATATCTCCTCCATTTTTCACCAGACGGCTTAATTATGGCAGTCCAAACATTAACCAACGCTTCATATTGAACTCTGTTGCGTGACATATCTTTCTGTCTGTGTATTCTGCAGGTCTAGAAGGTCCCTAGTAACTCCGCACCAATCACCAACAAACAGCCCAGTGGCTCTCCTCTCCCCATTGGAGGAAGACATGGACACAACACAAACAACCAAACCAAGCCGGCCCAAGAGAGTTGTACGTATCGCGCCCCACAGCATGACACTGCGAACGCCACAGGAACGCAAAACACGCTCTCGAAACATCAAACTGTGGTAATATTGCATTAGTGTTACTTTGAGTAAGGTAATATTTTAGAAATGAAATTTTTTTGGCATTAAGATTATTTCAGTGATGAACCCTCATGGTTCAGTTGCAGTTAATTTTTTTGTTAACAAAGCAAACCTACAGTGGTGGGATTTGAACTTAACACCATCTGAATAGAGGGCTTTCACGTGACGTAACATGACGGGAAAAGGCATTTCAGGAAGCACACCGTGTTTGTGGAGGTGCGTGCATTTTCAAATCTGAGCATTTCTTTTGGCAGTTTCATGTACACTTGAATGATGAGAGACTTCAAAGGCATGCACATTTCTGCGCACATCCATGTAAATTCAATGCTGACCGTCAAAAATCGGGAAACTGAAAATCCCCCATACCACACTGGGATTACTGGCCAAAATGAGATATTGGCACAATGGGTTGTCGTTGGTGGGAGACAGATTGGGCTAAGACTTGAAAACCATTGCTACCGCAATGCTCAATGCCCCAGCAAAGACCCTAGAGACCTTTTTCACTTACGTGACTGGATTGCACTAAATGTAAACAATACCACCAGGTGTGGACCGCCTTGGCCATGGTGATGGCATATATTCCTACGGGCAGCTTCAACCACGTGCAAATGCGAACGCTGCATGCTTGACTAGTTTATCTTGAACAGGTAGATTACCATCACAACACTGCACTCCTGACCATCGCAACACATGGCGGTCCAGCACGGTTGTGACATCACAGGAAAAAGGTCTATTGGTTTCTATGTGTATTTAGATGGCACATTCTGTACACTGCATGTAGGGAATGGTACACAGTGTGTTGAATAGACCGCCACGGGGCACTGTCGGAAGGGAACAAAACTGCCTCGCACCCCACACACAGTCCGTAGGGTGTTGCTGTTGAAACAGCACCGGTATAGCTTTTCAGAGGGTGAAAATTCTCTCACTTCTGCAATTTTGTTTGTTAAATGGAAAAATTGAACTCAACTTTTTTTGTCAAGTTGTGCTGGATTTGTCAGGTAAAAATGGACTGGAGAGGGGGGATGTGGGGGCTGTCGTTGATGGAAATGTGCACTTGTCTTGCTTAAGATGGCCTGTACAGGAATGCTCCAATGTGTTCTCAAGTGGAAAGATTCAGATGTTGGTTTGAGCCCTATGCCAAGAGTATGGAGAAGAAATGTGACCATCAAGTTGTCACCAAAAGTTGTTTTCTGTGAACCTGACTATATAGTATGGTCACATCCATTGGAAACTTAGAATGGTTATTACAATATAAGCCATGGATTAAAAATAATTGGTGACCAGAGCGAATGTCTCGGTTGGTACAGCTTCTGGCAAAATGTTTCCTTTTAGTTCTTATTGACTAGTCTATAATCAGATAGATACTCATGCACGTACATGTATTGATTCATTTTCTGTTTTTGCTGTCAAAATGTCAGAAAGAATGAAATGACTTTCTAGAAATATGTGTACATGTTGATTAACTAAAAATAACCTTTACTATGCATACATGTTTTCTGAAACAAAAATTGCCCTGTGCTGATATCATTTTGTTGTAGAAGTTCTTCACATGGTGTTAATAAAAATTAACTTGTTTACAAGGTAGGATTATAAATTAATTTTTATGCGAAATGATTGATATTTTCTTATAAGTTTTGTAAAACCTGCCTTTGTGCTAGTGCGTTATTCCACAAACCTACATTATAATCAAACAGGATGACAAAATAAAACAGCTGGCCTTTAATCAAAACTAGTGCTTTGTGGAGTGGTTTTGCATCATCATGCATTGACAACCTCTCCCGTCCTCTCCATAGTTGGACACAAAAGACAAAAATAGTCCTAACCACTTGACGCCGGATGACATGTAAACACACAATTTTCCTTGTTTGTTCCAGGGAGGACATGCACACTCGTTAAAAAATTCTACTTTTCATTTCCGCGGTTGACATATTAACGCACCGTGCTTGGTTGGGTCAAAGTACAGTTACGATGTTGAAGAATTTGTGGGTAAAAAATCCCCCCAGTAGCTTTTTCAGGAAAGAAAATCTGACGAGGACTAGTTAAAAAGATCCTTTCAGATTCCAAGTTCAATGCCAATGGTGAAACCCCTGGACAGTAACATTCTGTTTTCTGTTCCTGCTGCCTACCATGAGCATACAAGCTGTCACTGTCTTGCATTCATTGTGGTCATACATAAAGTCTGTTTTTCTTGGGATTCAAATTTCACATTATGGGGGACACCAAATTTATCTAAAGTGAACGGTGGCTTTTTTGTGAAAGGACAGAAAGCTCGATAGAAATACAGGTAACAGCTTTTGCTTTATTAAAGACTGAACAAATCCTACTTGATACAAAAATACTGGTATTTACAATTCAAAGTATAAAAACCCCAAGATATTAAAACTGTCGAGTCGGAATTGAAGTAACTATATTCATGACAGGAAACATTGTAAAAAAATTCACTAGTCTCTTCCGCAGCCTGATATGTGACCACTAGGAAAAAAACTTCTCACTTTTACACTGTTCCATCAGTATCTTTTTACAGCCAAGCCACACAAAGAGTCCTGGACAAGAGTCCATCCTCTGATCATTACAAAACTGGTACTTCCATGCAAGTCTGAAGAGAATGTGTACTTGGGAAGAATTCTGATTACATTTGTAGACTTTTTGATGACTCAACTATGATGATATTACTGACAGATCCCAACAGTGCAATTACCCCAAAAGTGTTTTAAGCAACTCACATCAGAAATAACACAGAAATGCTCCAAAAAATAATTTGGATTTAGAGAGATATCTTTGCCATGTCTCTTGTAGGCAAATCCTCCAGCTAATCCTCCTTGGCAGCTAATCCTCCATAAATTTATTACTTTTCCCTTTGAGATAACGGCAGAGCTCCAATTTAATACCGGCAGTACTGTTTGTTGTCAGTAACACAACTATTGCAACCATGCTTGTTTAAACCTTAGCTTTGTCCTGCACATAGCCTTCATATACTCAGAATGATTGACTGATAGATGTAGGCCCAATTTCACAGTGCTGCTTAGCACGCCATTTCATGCTAACTGAGGCTCCACGTATTTCATGGAGACCGTAAGCAGTAAGCACAGCCAAAGGCATGCTAACCTTGGAGAAGAAATTGTCTTAAACTTGGTGAGGTTATAACAGAAATGCACGTACAACCGTTAGCACCACCACACCAAGCACAGCCATGAAATAGTGCTTAAGGTTAGCAAGATTTTTCTGCTTAAGTTAGTACGATTTTTCTGCTAACTGTTGCATAGCTCTGTGAAATTGGGCCCTGCTCTTAGCTCGTGGTCAAAAGTATCCACTTCAGTGGATACAAAAAAGTAAAGTTGCCCTTGTCGCAAGCCAGCCTCTAAAAAGAAGCTGAGCTCAATCTAAGATTTGTTGCAACTATCAACTGCATAACTCCTCTCCTCTTATACAACTTCATTTCCAAAATCTGAGTTAAGTATCCCACAATATGAAAGTTAGTTTTGTGCAATGCATTTGAAATGTGTTTTCTGGTAGAGAAGATATTTACACAAACATTAAAAGAAATGACCAAGTGAAAGATTCAAAAAAATAAATATAATTATCCTCATGCTTTGATAAAGGGTAATCACTTCCAGCAGTAGGCAGATTGACATTCATTTCAGAATTTAAAAAATTGTGCCAAGGTCCAAGTGGTACGGTTTACATTTACATCTCTATTGCAAGTTCCTACTTTGGCAAGTTTATTACAAAGTAAATATAGTGCAGCTACTTGTCCTAGGTACGTGTACATGTATGCAGAGACACACAGCACATTTTCCTTTCAACTTCCATGCCACGAATCTCCAAAAATCTTTGATATTTCTGCTTGACGAGGAAATGCCTGAACTGCAATTACATTTTGAGAGATTCAGGGTTGAATTTCAAACCATTGTGGGGAAATATATGCACCACAAAATTTACAGCAAGATATATGCAAAGTGCTTCACAAGTTAAAATGTAACAAATATACATATAGGGCCAAGATTTGTATAACAAATTACAGGAAATGTAAATATTTTTCCTGTGATAACAAAATTGTTTCACCAGTTTATTTGTAATGGAAATATGGAAAGATTTGAATGTTGGAAGTGGCAGGGTACTTACAAGAATTCTTTAAAAATGTAGTCATTTCCATGCCATTGAAAATTACGGATTTCTGCTTAAGCTTTTCATATCGAAATCCATGAATCCTGACTTCAATTCATTAAACACAAAGGAAATGCGAACTCCCCTTGGAAACGGGGATACCACTTTCTCCCCCAAAACAGCCATATTGAAGTACATGCAACTATGAATGTTTCAAAACTGCACCACGCAAAATTTGAATATTCATGAATTAAGTTTTATTACTTTCGGAAAGCTATTTGCACAGTATTTGCTGTCCAAGTTTCACTCTAATTCCCAAATAGAAATTCTTCCCAGACAGTTCAAGTTGTACTTCTACACTTTATATGAACTGGTTTTCCAAATGAAGTAAACTTTCCCGATGATTGTATGTTCTGTATATTGGCATGTGGAAATATTTTGGACACAAGCTCAAAACCTAGCTGAAAATGCGAAACATTTAAGCCCTGGCCTTACCACAAGAAACTGTTTCAAAGGGTGCAAAAATATTTCACGATTGTGAAAGCTTATTTTGTGCACTGATTCCAGAATTTACATATTCAAGCGTAATTTTGCATAGCTCACATTGATCACAACCTTTCTGGCAAATATTTCAAGACTGACCTGCCGACGGGACAAGATTCAATTACTGACTGGCTTTGCGTTCTTATTGCCCTTCCTGGGAGCATTCAGGGCTTTTTGCTGCTGGCGGGTGTTCCAGTGTAGGCATTCGGTCAGGCCATCAAACCAATCGCTGATCTGGTCAGCACTGCAGATAGAAGCTACTGGGAAGACTGAGGTGGTAATCCGAAGACTACACCAAGAGGGAAATATAAGGGGAAAAATAGTTTGATCCATGAGTTCAAGCCAATACAGATAACGGGTCAGTCTATTACACAGACAACACCAATAAAGAAATCAGACGACAAGTTTGCTTGTGTAAGGCGGGATATCTCAACTCAACCTTCAAGTGAACTCATTCCCGTTCCAAGACGCTCATTTTTAAATATCTCGGAAGACAGCAGGAGATTCAGAATTTCAACATGTAAGGAATAAAACAGTCTAGCAATGTTTAATTTCATAACAGTTACAGTGCCAAAAGATAGGAAAATTTAACCAGACACAAGGCTCCTTCAGCTTCTGACCAAATAAAGTGGTAGAACCTGTTTCTGTTCTAGTTGGCCTTTTGAATTTTCATAAACTAAACATCAGATAATCCATTATCTTACCACCATCCTTTGTGAAGTTCTTGCCTGTTCCTGCCATCTAGCGATACCCAAGCTGTATGCCGGGCATCTGGGGCAACCATTAACTGCAACGCCAAGCAAATGACAAATTCACACTGTGATAAAAACCCTTGAGTGTCAATGACTGTAAATATGAAAGGAGGAATCTTGAACATATGGCACAGTGCACAGATTACCACACCAGGTGCTGAATCCTTTAGCATGTTGTATGGCTAGGATGCAACTTTACTGGGATATCATTGTAAATTCACAGACTTGGGCGGTGTTTCAAACAGTATTTCAGAGCTATGGCTACGACTGTTTACAGCGTGAGCTCACATTATTTTAGAGGTAGCCCTAGCCCTAGATGCAAGCTTCAGGCGGGGCTCGGCTTACCCTGAGTTCCACTCCAGCGGGGACCACGATGGGCCTGAAAGACAGCGTGTGGGGGCAGATAGGGGTGATGAGTATCGCGGGCACGTTAGGGTGCATCATGGCGGCACCTGCTGCCGCAGCGTAGGCCGTGCTTCCCGTCGGTGTGGAGATGATCAAACCATCGCCTTGCACGGTCGTCACCTTCCGACCGTCCAAGTACAGATCAATGTTTGAGAGGTACGGGGAGGGGCCCCTGTCGATGACAACATCATTCAGCACCTAAGGGGATACCAACAGAAGAAGCTCTGTCATTCGGAGAGCACAGTCTGGCTTTTCTTGATATGGAACCCATACAATTTGATGACACTGCCGTGTTTGTCCTCTCCAACAGAAATTTACAATGCAGTGGGACGGGGAAAACGGTAAAACTGTAGTAACAAAACAGTTTTCGAGAATTAGTAACTGGGAAAAAGAATGGAGAGGCTGGGTGTGGAAAGGATACACTGCCAATAACAAAATGGAAGTCAAGGATACACCTCCCCTCAAAGTGGAACTGAATGATTTGGAAAGCTCTCCCTAAAACTAACCAATCCATCTTCCCAAGAAAAGATGCATTACTGATTCATTTGTTGAACAAGAACTTAACTGTAGGCAACTTGCTTGTCTTGGTTAGAAATGACACCTTCGTGTCTGTGTTAACTTGGTTCCACACTAGTGAACTCTAGGTCGTGACCTCCTGACCCCTGACCCAATCTCTCACCTGGAATTTGAACTTCAGGTTGGGCGGGTCTTGCTTCTTGGCAGGTATAATCTGGTGAGGGTCGCCGTTACGGTCATTGTCAAAGCCATTGGGGATGTCATTGCTATCGAAGATCAGACATTTTAAACGACTCCGTAGCGTTACGGCTGCATCACCTAGTTTGGAAAACAAAAGGACAGCGTCCATCAAAGTTGTGTCTAGCCTTGTGTGAAGGAATGCAGAAGAGTTTCATTAAAATCTACCTATGCATGAAAGTATTGATAGAATTTTGTGACCTGCAAATTTCAGCAGCAGGAATAACAAACATGCATGCTGGTGTAACAATATAAACAAAAAATTCCCCACTGCACTCTCTGATTGAGTCATCCAATGAAATCTTTGTCTAGTCCTTAACTGGGGTTAATTTTAACAAAAACTTTGAGGAAGAACAGCATTTACCTTGCAAGAGCGTATTCACAGATTCCTTGAAATCTTCAAATTCAAATGGCGTCAAGAAACCGAGAGAGCCCAGATGGAATGCCATGACTGGGGGAACACTGGCCTGTAAGGAGAGAAGTAAACAAACACCAAGGTTACTCAGAAAATAAATCTATAAAACAAATTTTTTATGCTGTCATTTTTTGTACGTTTCAACCGTTAAGCCAACTTTTTCCCCAAAAGTTATCCAATGAGCGAAGAAATCTTTTTCTTTACTTACCTCCTGGAAAAGAGATGAAGCATACAGCAATGTGCCGTCTCCACCAAGGCAAAGAATGAAGTCAATCTTGTTGCTCAAATCCGCACCTGGAAAAAAAATTACACAAATATGTTAAACCCATTGGCACTGTCAAGTTTAATCGTCCACAGTTACTTTCATAGATAAACTTGAACACTGCTACTTCTACAAACGGTTTGCAGATGATGTATGAAGTCTCTCGTCAGCCATCTTGATGGACTGAGACTGTGCATTCCTCCTCCTTTGATTGTCATTGAAAGATGTCGGAATACAGTGTCTTATCTCCCACCTACCTTCGTTGAAGGTCTTCATCTTGGCTCGGACCGGAGCAAAGTCTTGATCGTTGAGTAGGTCCTGGTCGTCAAATACCTTGGATTCAATGTAGATCAAGAGGTTCTTCTCCTGTGTTGTGGGAAATGCACATAACATACTGTATATGAATGTCCATGTTAGCTAACATTTTGATGCAGGTGGGATTCGAACCCGCAACCACCTGATCTTAGGCTATTAAAGTAGATGAACCGTGTATCTCACTACCTCTGACGTAACTCGTGTTGTCAGCTCCATTGAAATACTCCCAGTGTCTACCCCTAGCAGAAGCATCCCCCATGGGTTAAAAAGAGCCATGTCGGTTGGGAGGGTTCATCAAGACTTGTTGGTAGCCAAACAACCATACCATATGCATTACCAAGTCATTCACTAACCAGCGAAGGTCAGTTTCAAACAGAGAAGCCTCCATTGCTAAGAAAATAGCGCCCTCTCTTGGTCCAGCTCAAAGCCCATACCCATTATGCTAACAGGACTCTATCCCACAGTCTCCTGACTGTTGAGCCGGCAGCTAAACCCTTAGAGGTCAACGTGCACTTACCTCACAAAGCCATCGCGTGAGTTCCTTGAAGGGTCCCAAGACAGAGTCATCCATGATCTTCTTGATGACAAGGACAGAAAAGGGAGGGCATTTCCAAACCAATTTCTGACCAGATGGGTCAGTCACATGCCTGCCAAAATGGGAAGTTCACAAACCAAAATAAATGTGCACATCTCAGGCGCAGAAAAAGAAAAAATTCCAACTGCAAACCTGACGCTTTCTACGGGCAAAAACTTTGAGAAATGGGGGTGGGGGGGCAGCACGCCAAGGACATTTGCAAAATGTGCTCTTCACATTTTTCCACAAGATAAACAACCAAAACAACAACAACAAAACAAAACACTTCGGAATTTACAGAACAGTACTCACATTATCTGAGACGGAGGAACTTTCTTCAGCTGCGCCTTCGGCCCAAATGATGGCGACGGTGACGGCGCATTGATGGACCGTGTTCGCCTGTGAAATAAGCAACCGAAAGGTCAGGCTAGAGTACAAGCGAGTTCAACTGTAGAAACAATCAATGCATTGCTGCAGACCAATGAACCGACACACACATGTAATTGGGAATACCCTGGGATGTTAGCACTCACCCTTGATATTTAATGTCAGAATCCCCTTGCAAATTGTGGTGATTATGGTAATGATCTTAATGTCATGTTTCTGTTTGTTTCCAACTGGTACATGTACGTAAATACATGTACATTCACGCCCCAGGTGCCATATATTTTCTTCTTTTTTTTCCGGAAATAACTGTCACCCATTATAAGGCCCAACTCAGGAGCCACAAAAGGTGAGGGATGCATAAAGAAAGGCCAGACAACATAGAAAATTTCCATCCTAATTTCAATGAAATGGGCTCTACTGGCTCTGAATACCTCTTTTCAAAATCAACTGAAAACAACATTGATTTTGAAATCTGTAACTTCAGTTTGCTTCAATACTACAAACCTTACAGATACCTGTGCGTGTTCATGTAGAATTTGAATAATCGAGTGCCGTTTGTATTACTGCGCTGAGCCGCATGTACAGTGCACTTCAGTTAACTACTCTCCATGCTGAAAATGCATTAGGCCATCTTCGGCTGATTACAGTTTGCAGCCTTCACAGCATACGGCCATTTATGACCAGTGTACTTAGAAATGTGGAGGTCAATTGATGACCACTGTCGTTCATTATAAAAACCAGTGCACGATGCACTACAGCCTTTCTTGATTACTGAGCAAAAGGTTCCATCACGCAAACCATCAACTGAGTTCGGAGAAATTGAAAATTGCACGTGGAAAAAAAGAGAGGAAGAAAAAGGTTTACTGGTTTTCAAAATGGACAATGTATCTTCCTAGCAACAATTTTTATTTCACATGTATGATATGCATGCACATGTATGAACCTGGATTCAGACGGACGTAACATGAAGCTCCTGTACATGTACATACATGTACCAGCACTAGTACATGTGTACATATTGGTTTGCATGCTTTTGCTATTGTTTCTGTACATGTATTTTAATCTTTCCTATAAAAATATCTACCGGTATATTTCATAAGTGACACTCATTCAATAAAAAGTCATGCACTTACCGGTTCAAGTGGATAATGTACACCTTTACACAACAGGTACATATGTACATGTACAAATAGATGACTATTCCACATTGAAGTTCAATTATAACATATGGCTACCAGATAAGTCTTGGAGGTTTGCACGGTGAAAAGTTATAATAGAAAGTAGGTTTGCGGTAGCACCATGGACGTATCTCTGTTGGAAGTATTTGCGGTTCTGAAAAGAACTAGTGGTACTCCATATGGCTACTAGTGAATATCATTCTCATATCACACGTACATGTTTGATTTGAGGGTGCCAATTTTGCTTAGCAACTTTCTCATTTTTTGCTCTCATAATCTCCATCCTGTTGCTATGTGCCACTAGGCTCCTTGGGAGGGGCCAACGGAGAACATGTCTCCTCCCCCCCAAGAAAAATTTTTAAAAAAAATATTGAGAGAAAGGTCATTTTATGTACATACACATGAACCGGTGCATCACTTCCCTCCCTTCCAAAGGCATGTCAAACGTCCCCAAAAGCAGCCAAACCCTCCCAGGCCATTAAATGATCCATGATAAATTTCCCAAGTTTTGGCCCCTTCCAAAAACATGTTCTCCCCCCCCCCAAAAAAAAATTTGGTTTGGGATCCGTCCTTGCCCTCCACTTGGCTATGCAACCAAGCCCTTTCCTATTGAGCAATTGGGACAACCATGTACGTGTGCATGTTCCTGCACTTCCTTGTCCCAGCATACTGGTCAGCATCAAGAGACCAAAATACGTACATGTCTGTGTACATGACAAGAGTACATACAGGGATATACAATTCCGGAAAATACAGGTACGTATACCAGGAACCAGAGGTTTTGCCTAAGCCTCTAGTGCGTAAAGGGGACAATTTCTTTGTCAGAAAAGTCTACAGGGTTGTTGGAGGCCAAAACTTGGCTTTGGCCCCCACATACGGGTACACGTACACATTTGAACATAAATACAGTATCCACAATGGGAACAAGTACCGTACAATACATGAGCACAGTCAACAAGGCAAATGTTAGGGCAAGTACCGGATCATGTATGGCATTACACATAAACAAGTGCATGTAGGCCTTTAATTAACACTAAGTGGGTTTGGTGACCGGTACCTGTAACTCCGTTGGTGGGGTTAAATGTAACTCGGTCACCGATGAGTACAACTTCCATGTATCGGTATGGTGTTGTGTCATGTACATGTCCATACTGGAATTTCATGCAAAAATCTCTAAGAAAGGCACCAAAGTAATATTCAGCGGCTGCATTCAAAACTTACATTAGACTGCATCTACTGTACATATAGGTCCTTAAAAAACACACACACTTACCAAGTTTGAACAAGTTCGCACTTTACAATCCCAGCAGGTTTTCAGGAGTGGGCCAACACAATGTACATGTAAAGATGTACATGTCTTTGGGTGACTACCAATGTGGCCACATGCACCAAGAACATCTGTTTAAATTACACTGGCATTTAAAGCACCTACATGTACAATAGATGTACTGTGTGACTATTGAAGACGATCACGCACCCATGATATTTCCTGGTCCACACTTTTGTTCAAGAGATTTCAGGGCTGCATGGTCTTACAAATTGGTCCTGAACACTGTAATTATTCATGAATTCATGAATTTGCAAGAGTCATGCAGCAACTTTCCGTTTTATTGAACAAGTATGGAACAGGAACAGCGCATTTGTTTTGTCTGGTTTAGTTTTGTTTTTGACCTAGGCTGAGGTCTTCTTTTGGAGACAGGGAGACACCCGAAAATTTTCTTTTCTGGAAGTGAAGTGTATCTCTAACTCAGCAAAAGCAGCAATGCCAGTACCTTTGACATCCTGATCCTATGGGGTTATAATTTTTAAAAAGTAATTTTCAAAATTTCTCTTCCATGGAGCCCGAAAGGGACATCCCAATTTTTTGTTTAATCTCGTGTGCACGACATGTATATGTATTTATTTCCTGCGCACAACTTATTATCTCGTGCGCACGACTCATGGTATTATTGTCAAATAACAGTGCCGCATATGCGTGGTGCACATGTTACATAATGCATGTACTGCCACCGAAATCCCTACTGCATGCAGTGCAATGGGGCAAGCATTATACAGTGCATCAGGTGGGCAGGACACCAGGCTCCTATCCTCGGTGATTGGGTAAAGCTTTATTGTAAGTCCTACGCATGAGATAATAAGTCCTGCGCATGAGATAATATGTCGTGCCCATGGGATAAAAGAATTGGGATGTCCCTTTAGGGGCTCCGTAGTATGATGGCACAGTCATCACATAAATGTCCTTGGTTATGAATCCTAGAGGACAGATAAATACTTTTATCCACAAACTTGGAAATGTCATTTTGTTGATTAAGGAATGACAAAGTGTCTACATACTCGGACATCTATGTATCACTGATAGACTACTCAAAACACCCACAGGTTGACATTTTAGAATCATCTCCAAAGGAAGTCATTCTAAATTTCAGTACCCTAACAGACGTATGATTTGTGTTCTGAAATCTAGTAGGAAAAAGACTCAAAAGACAAATTGTGTCGGAAAACATGACCTGTTGGAACAACATGCTCATGTTGCCGTGATTCAGTTCTATTTGCAAATGGGCAGGATACATGCAGCTGACTATAAACCAGGATGTAGGCGCATACGTGTGTTTGTCTTGAAAGAAAAGTTTCCAGAGAAAATAATATTGTTTGCTCTGGGTAAAAAATGCTGAGTTATGAGTATATAGTTCTGGTATATACATGTACATGCATATTACACCCAAGGCTTCCTCTCTGAATTCAACGGACGATACAAAAGTTGAAACTCGGAATGTCCTTCTTTAAAAACTGACCAGATCAAAGAAATAGAAATAAACTTTTCCCCTGAAGTCCAGCAAGGATGAATTAACATCTATGCCTATTTTGTTCGAGCAATCCTTTCTCACTTTGCAAAGGCTAAGATGTGACCTGTAAGGCGCACATGTCCACATACAGGTACATGTAACAGGCCTCTCAGTCTGTCAAAACAGCAACAGGGAAATTTAAGGAGTTTCTCTCAAACAGAGTCTGACTCCTCAAACTCTGACTGGCGTTACATGTACAAATGTACTTGCTATTCCACAAATGCTGAGAGTTACATGTACATGTAGAGTACCATATTAAGTGTGCATGTATAATACCGGACCTCACGTCTCGGTAACAATCCAAATACACATTCACCCAAGGAAGCCAGTGATAATGTTCACCCCTCCACCAAACCTGACACCTTGCACTGTACAAGTCCACCTGAATGACCTACCTTTACAATCACATAGGCCTAAATGTAGCCAGGAAGCCCGTCCAATAGTGTTAGGTACAGGTGCATGTAAATCACCTGATGTTGAAAGTTGAGTGAATACAAATCAACATAACTGAAAAACATGTATTCAATTCCAGCTGAGAAAGTGCTGGGCTCTGTATGGGCTGGCAGAGATTTACATCAGGCTTTTAAAGTGGTTTAAAACTCTGAAGGTTGCATGACATATTGTTGGGTCAGGGCAGGATGGTTACTCTTGAGTGGGTTTGAATTGACAGACAATCGCAGGATGGGATCTGCTTTGTACAATGGACAGGTTCTTGTTCCCAGGCTCTTCAGTCCACTGAACTGGTGTGAGTGACCTTTTCACGCTTACCATCCGGCCAATGTTGACCTAACCCCCGTCCTTCACGCTAAAATTTGGGTTGTATTATAAAATTGTTTTCCTTGAACTTCAGAAATTACCGGTAGTATTCACATGTACATGTATACCCTTACAGGCACCTGTGCATGTACAGTATATTCACATGTTCTTTGGAAGGTGAGAAGTACACGTACGGTGTGAGGAGGTGAAAGTGGGAGCAAGGCTGGACAGAATTTGGGGAAGGGGGGGTGGGAGATTATACGGTACATACAATGCTACCATTCACGAGAAACCCAACCTACATCCATGTATTGGTATCTTGCTTGCTCTCTCAGGCTGTGCAGTGAATGTACAAGACATGAATCCCTTAGCAAGACTACATGTAGAAAACATTTCTTTGAAAATCCTACCAACCATGAGGGATCAATTGTTCCACTGAACAGAACAGATATTGACACACCCCCAGAATTGTGGGGTCCGACACTGAGCGGGGCAGACGTCAGACCCCACAGTTCTGGGGTTGATATTGATACATGTACATGTAGTATCTATATCTAAATCAAATTCAAGGGAAATGGAGGTCTGCTGAAGGAGCACTGCATGCATGGTTTGCCATGCAGTCCAGTCCAGTCAAATGAACTCCATCCATTGAGTGCTCGACAAAATTACATCATGCACTTGCCCTTTCCGACACCTGTTAAACACTGCGGGTACACAAGGAGCAAAAGATGAGGTTAAATTTGTATGATGAGGACACATTCGTAATTAAGCCCTTAATGCCAGCCTTCAAGTGAGATTTGACCTAGCTGGTCCATAGTCCTTCCCCTCATGAAATCAGCAGTTTTCCTCTCTGATAAAAGTACCCGAGCCATGTTGAAGGAGAAATTTGTATGATGAGGACACATTCATAATCAAGCCCTTAATACCAGCCCTCAAGTGAGATTTGACCTAGCTGGTCCATAGTCCGTCCCTCATGAAATCAGCAATTTTCCTCTATGATAAAACTACCTGAGACATGTTGAAGGAGAAATGTATGTCGGCATAAGAAATACCGACCTATACATGTAAATGACAACTTAACACTACCAGCATTAAATAAACACGTACATGTACACGTATGCACTACATATTGAATGTGTACAATCAACCCATACATAGCGAAAGGATTACAAACATAACCACAGATAATTTGGTCAGCTGACGGGCAAAAGGCGTAACTGTTTGCAAACTAAAATGTGTGGAGAAACCTTTGGCCAGATGCCCTTCTACTAGACACATGGTGGTTTGTGATTAAATGAATTAATCTTGCAAGCAGGTAACAACATGTAAACCATGGTACATGTATGTAATTGACGTAAAGTTACTGCAGACCTACATGTATGACAAGCATACATACATGTACAATGTAGAGGGACCTCCCTATCCGAAGACTCCATATGCATGAATGATCACAAAAAATCCTCCCAATGTTGCTTGAACTGGAACATTACATGCATGACACATCTCAATGGCTTTGGCTAGCAATAATGCATGTGTCTTTGGAGGTCTACATGTACATGCACAGGCTACTGGCTGTAACCACTTCCAAAAGACGCCTGTGTTAGTCATGTATACAATGTAGCCAGTGTTAGTCAGCACATGGCTTTATTTTCTCTGGAGAGATCAAAATTGAGCTGTGGGTTTTGTGCTGGTATATGGGCTTCAATATCCTTTCAAGGGAGGCGTAGTCTACATGTACGTACACACACAATTTTCATTTCATTGGACAAGTGTTACAAAAAGTTCTTTAAAATACGTCAGCAATGTACATGTAATTTTGGAAAATACTACCGGGTACAAGGCCTTACTCTAGGCATGAAAGAAGACTAGTACATCACTGAAGCAGGTGTACATGTAATCCAGACTACATGTACAGTATATTATTCATTAAATTTCATGTGCAGTGGTAGTTTTGGGGGCAAATATATTTAAATTTCCCCCCAATCTTCTTGTCGACTTTCATGTTTCAATTACAACAATATTTTTCCAATAGGACCTCTTAGGCAACTTTATACCAAGGACATTATAGCACCACAGACATGACCAGTTGCATGCCGCCATTAACTCTCAGCACTATCTATTTGACGAAGAAGTACATGTACTAGTACTTTGGTTTACGGTTTTACATTTTACTGCCATAGATGCATAACTAAGCCCTTTCAACTTTAAAGGCAGGCTGCAATAGATTTTTGTGATTACAAACCTCTAAAATGCAACTTTTCTGCCACAGTTAACCTTGTTTTCAGCTTGTTTCATTATTTCAAAGGGTACTGTAATGCCTTAAAATTATGCTAATGAGCATTTCCATATTCATGAGCAAAACTGTGATGTCATCTCAGGAAGACGCCTCAACGTTACATTGGTTTGCTGATTCACTGCTGTTTATGTGCATGGCAACAAGAAAGCATCTCCCTCTCAGAAGTGTTTCCAGTAGGTACGGTACATTGTGTACCTACTGTGTGCACTGAACCATGTCTTCCTTAGATGATGTCACGGCAACAGCGCCCTCAGTTGCATGGATAATTTTAATTGTTTAAAAGCATGCACTTTTCCGTGCATTTAACCAAATAGGAGTGTGTAAGAGTTTTCATAAACTGAAGAAAAGTGCAAAGATGCAGGAAAATTGTGGCAAAAAAAATTCCTTGCAGCTACACTTTAAATTGAACACGTACACGAGTTCACCAAACTGGGAAGGGATAGCACATTCCTATATAAATGTTTCACTGCTCCCTAACAATACATCATACAGCTCTATTCAACTACATGTACTTGTAATCTTGTTACTTTGTGAATTTGGAGATTCAAAAACTGTAAACTCTTTGTTATTTGTCAGCCTTACACGTACCTTGCGTGACGGCAGACACAGTTGGCAAACTCCTCCCCGCACTGTTCACAACAGCCATCCATGCAGGAAGACGCACAGTGACTAGTGAACTGCATCCTTGGGATCATGTTTGAAGGTAATCAAAACAGATGGCCTCGCTCCAAAATCAATCAAATCTGACAGACGCAGACTTCACAGCCCTTCAATCCAAAATCAACTGTCACTCCTTGAGATCAGTTAACTTAAAGAACCAAGTCGAGTGGAAAACTGCTCCGAGATATTTTAATTAAAGTACAGTGTGTACATGTACCGTTTGTACATCGACGCTGAAGAAATCATTCAGTCCTGCCACTTTACAATACATGTTCAGTTCAACTACAATTTAACTACATGTACTTGTGTACACCCACATACATGTACACACGTCTGTCTGCAACACAATTCAGCTTACTTCACAGTGAAATCTGCACTTGACACTGCCGTTCTGCTACACATTTCTTCATGGATGGAGGTTTGCGACTCATGCATAATTCATCATCAAACTTGCTGGTACCTTCCCCCTGGTTCCAGGAAAGATGACAAATGAAGACTTGACGGATAAGAATCACACCAAGTCTTGCACATTTTACCATGAATGCACACCACAAGAGACTTGGCCTCAGAGAGAGAGAGAAACAGATCTGATTTCGGTTGAACCTTGTACACACACAGTACTGTGTGTGTAAATACCAGCAATGGTAATACCAATTGACTATACAATAAATTGCATGGTCAGGAGGCAGGGCTGTGTGATCAGGCTAATCAATGGATAGTTGACTTATGATTGCAACCACTTTGTGTATCCCCTGACCACAGCTGATTAGCAGAGATTGCGTAATGCTAGATGACCTCATGTACTCAGTTTCAGCAGCGTATCAGACTGATGATAATACATGGAACAAAGCTGGATGATAGATGTTTCTCAGCAAATCGGAATTTTGTAACATCTCTTTTTTCTATGTGAAAAAGAAATTAACTTCTTGATTTATGTGCATGTGCAAGATGCACTGTATTTCTCAAATTCTAAAGAACTGGTGGATCCCCAGCTGCACACAAATTTAAATCAAGGGGCGGTCTTAACTTCAGACAGAGTTGCCTATGTGTTCATGAATCAACGTTTCTTTGTTTTCATCGACGATGCCACCATATCAAACACTACAACGATTCACAAAGCTAATTATCATGACACATTGCAAATGCAAGTCAGAGCCCTTTGAGGTTCTTCCAATCTTTCTGGCAAACAATGAAGATTTTTTAAGCTTGTGAGCTTCGAAGAGTTTTAACAATCTGTTGACTGACTAACAGTGAAATGATATACTTGACGTCTTGTGGAAGTCCAAAGACGGTGACGACAAAGTTCTCCAAGGTCAAAGGTAAACCAAATAATATTTGTTTACCATCTTTTGATTAAAAAGAAATTTGCACAAAGAATCACATGAGTAGACAGAAAGTTGTCACAGCATCACGTAAAATTACTAAACATTTTGATAGTTTCAGTTTGTTCACAGGAATAGGAATTTCATGAGTACAATAGTTGTTTGGGATCTTTCGCCGAGTGTGATTGCAGTTTGAACACTGCCTGTGTGCCTTACACGTAGCAGAAGGAGGGTCCGCTTGCTGTAGTGCCCTTATGACCTTACCTGGGGTCAACTCTTTTACATGTACATGTACGTGGCCACACACTGCATTCCATCAGGTCACAGATTACACCTAGCATATTTGGTCGTTCACTGGGTAAGTGAGCGACTCAGCAGCCTACAGGCTCATCAGATGTTTCAGTAACACCACAACCATCACAATCGCCATGGCAACAATGATGAACGCATCCCCAATAATGAGCAACGTGTCACTCTCGGCGCATGCCATGCTCATTAATGTCACCTTCATGCTGTTCATGGAAGGAAAAAGACTGGACATCATGACGTAAAGATGGCTACCAGGAAATATCCTTGAACTCCAAGCAAAAAAAAAAATCGCTTGTCACGAGTCGAATTTCAAGTTGACTTAGCAGAAATACATCTCTGATAGTCAGCAGATGAGAAAGCAATACCATTACAGAATAGTATTAGTATTTGCATCTGTCAGGTATTCAACAGCATTTGGTCTTGTCTCCAGAAGACACCATGCAGCAGTCTCTGCTTTTCAGGAGATGAATGAAACTGTACAGCCTACAGGCACTGGAGCAACGGAGAAAGGTGAGGGTTACACTTTCACAATGTGCATCCACATTAGACTGGTGCCTGGTTTGTATTGTGTGTTCTGACTTCCGTGGGCTAGCCCAGTGTCTTTGTTACTGTACTGTAGTGACTATACCCTCAAGCTTGCAGATCTTGCAAGTTAGGACTGGTCCACAGAGGAATTCAAGGTGAGTATACATACATGTACTGGTGCCCTGTACATCTACATGTACATGGCATCCAACAAAATATTCTGCAATGAATGCTCTAACATCCTGAGGCACTGTGCTGCAGCATTAACAAGACAGTATAAATCTTCCTCAGAATGTGGAGTGCAGCTAGCTGTCTGCTTCAAGTTCACTGCTCTGTTTTAGCGGTACGTCTATCTATTGAGACTGGCCAAATCTGGAAGTGTTCAATCACGTTTCCTGTGTCAAGGCCACTGTGGGCCTGATTCCTGGACGAACAGATCTCCTGGGAGTGGGAGGACTGTCCTTCATTCATGGAGGTACATGCACCAGTGCAGTAGTTATTGCAACCCTCTCTCTCTCACTGTGCAATATGCTGGGAAGATGGCTGCTTGGAGATGGGTGATGTTTGCAGATGGCTGGAGCAGCACCTCGCCCTGTCCTGTCTGCAGAGGAACTAGATATGGTCTGCCTGTAGAATGATCCCTTCTGTCAAAACAGCTTCATCCATACCCCGCTGGGTGCCTTTGTTATTCACGTGATCATCAATTCCACCCTATTTTTTCCTTTCTTTCTTTTTATCACCATGTGGCTATTTATAATTTCAATGATGCCAATGTCCGCATATTATCTAGCACAATAAATACACTACCCTCGAACTGCCAATTAAATAAGGCACTTGATGCTATTTTTAGCAATAACTGGGGCTGAGGTGCCTATTTATAAACCTACTAATTTTAAAGTCCTTTCTAAAAATATCTGAACACTTTCTTATCCGTTTCCAAGGTAACTTTTGTGAGATGATTCCATTTTTGTGGAATCCGCCCTTAGCTGAAGTGCACCCTCTCCAGCAAAAGAAAGACAGATGGTATTAAGTTTTCCAACCGGATTCTTGCGCACGCTCAGTATTTACGGGCAGCCCATACATTCCAGACTACATCTGTAAATTCATTGCTTGTACTCAGCATGCTCCGCGTCCAACGTGCATAGACTTGCGCGCCTATGCAGTGAATGTGTACCAAAGGACTGTCAATTTCATATCAAAACACATCCTCTTTTGTTCCTGCTCAGAGCGGACAGGCGAGTGTAAATGAATGTGTCATTGTCCGAGTACGAAATAAACAAGACTTTAAAATGTATGTCACCTCCATGCAAAACTGTTCAATGGTCTTACGCTCATGGGTAGGTTTTGTACAGGTTAGCTAAAAGCTCACCTTTTCCGGCACGATTTAGTGGGTGCGGTGGGTCTGGAATGACTCTCCTCCCAGTGTGTCTTTGCCACATCTAAACTGCAACCCATTACAGGTGAAAGTTCCCGTACAGAATTGGAATCTCAACTAGAACAGTGTTCCACCTGAGAAGTCTTCAGCCCAAATCCTGTACATGAATGTATCCGATACGGAAGTCCCACAAAATAGGCTAACCCAACTGTGGTCATGCCTAGGACTGCCTTCCGTACTTACAATATGCAAAAATAAATTACTTTTCACTGCATACAATTTACAGGAGACCAGATGTTTACAACTAGTTCTGTCAGGTTTTCTGCATGGATGAATACTGCTGAGTATCAGTCAAGGACTTTACTAGATGCCTGTGCTGGGTCAACCAAGGACTCGAAAATTCTCTGTTAAAGCTCCTACCGACCTCCTAGGACAGGTTTAGCCAAATTGTGTGTGCACTGTTACTGGAGAAAGGCCACATCTGTTGTTCCAGCCAGCATGAGGAAACCGAGAATTAAACAAGTTCCCATTATAAAGGGCAGTCGTTGTTTGGACAATAATCCAGACAGAATTGGTGCGATAACACAAGCTGTGCGTGGACGCCGTGGACAGCTTGTGTCAGGTCATTCTTTGGAAGAAAAGAAAACTGGTGTAGTCATGGAGATTTTGGAAGTACCAGGTTTTTACTTTTGCACGTATTGTGCACGGCTCTCCTGACAAACACAAAAGTCATGTACATGTACCGGTAGCTGCAAACTGTTGAGTCATGGTTGTATCTTGACCCCAAACAATACACTTTACTCTGTAGCTCTTGATGATAAAAGCAAACCAATCATTGGCAAACTGGCTTTTATTATACATGTGCAGTGTATGTTTTTATTGATACTAGTAGTTTGCTTCTAGGAACTGGAACACACATTCATGTACATGTACACACGTCACATCTCATGGTATTCTTGTTATGATATAAAGTGTATAAAATAAGCGTATTTTACCTAAAGTCATTTGAAATCTGTAAGGGTTTAGTGCACTTGTATACATGTACCTGTGCATGCGTATATGTAAACACAGGTTATGTGTAGATAGCACTGCTGAATACAGTGTGACCCAATTTGCACAAAATAGACAAATCTGGGATGAAACGCAGGTGACTGTATCAGCCCCCTTCCCCTGAGAACCCCCATTGCACACATCTTAGACATCTATGGCAATTGAAATAACAAAATACAAATTTCTTGAAAATTCTCAAGCAAAAAAAAAGCACTTCGTATTGCGAGAGCTGGACCAATCCTATTTGATTGGTTTTTCCTTGGACAACTACGGCTGCAAGTAAAAGTCACACAACTTACATGTATGTGAATTCATGAGAATTTTCTCCCCAATCATATGTGGTATTGCGCTCCGAGTACCAGCTACATGTACATGTGCAGTGATCAATGATTCACTGAAGTGGCTACGTTATCGGTACATCATGGAGAAAGGGTTACATGCACATCGGTAAAATGCTTGATGTCTTAGGAAGTTCAAATATGAATTAACGTTACTTTACCTTTTCCCCCCTTTGCATTCATAGTAAATGATGGGAATAGGAGGAACTGAGCTCATGTCAGAGTCACAAATATGCTCTGAGTGGCATCAAATCACAAAAATGATAGTGGTCTAATAATATTTTCCAGAACTGTACATCCACTTGACCAAGTACATGAGAATAAGACACTGCCATTGCCTATCAGGACGCGTCCTTCTCTTTGCAGTACATGTAAGCTGCACTATCTACGGTACTACTGGTCCATGTCATGTGAAAGTCAACCAAGCACATGTTGGACACTGGCATTTACTGCTGCCAGTAGATCTACATGGACATGTGTGTGGGAAAACAGAATTGAGATGGGTCAAGCATGGTGATTAGGGTACCAGAGAAGAAAAAACACTGCATGTTACATGTACATATTACAGTCTCCATTCTCCAACTGTTCCGCACGATGCATTTTCACGTATACATGCATCAAAAAAACTTATTTCTCCCTCATTTAGCTTGAAATACGGTAAACTCTATGCCAACGAGAGATTAAGAGGAATATTTCCATTGGGAAAGCCAAAAGCAAGAGGAACACAAATAAAAGTGGAGCCAAAGTGTAGAGTACAGTCTATCTACCATCTGTCACTCATCCCCTGTTGTTGTTCTTTTCATATGTACACGTACATATACCTATCTGATTAACCTGCTCTACGCAAGGTTAAAGTACCGGTGAATGAAATTGAAGTAGCCTTGAAATGCAACAGAGAAGGCCTCCAAGTTGCGTGAATCCTGTCCTTCAATGGAGGAGGCCTTGTGGGATTTCAAAACATACTACTGTAGTTCTGCCTCTTGCTAAACAATTTCAATCAATGGTTCTAGTTGTATTGTAATTTAAATGACCGCATTTGTCAAAGGCCAAGGGATCTGAGGTCATATGACAATGGGAAATGGTTGGATGATCGGATGCCTATTCAGGACTTGTTCACTAACAGAAAGTATGCTTCCTTCAGCAGAATTTCTACCATGATTTTCAAGTTTCCTGAGGGCGTTGGAGCAGATTTAAAAAAAAACAAAGAGAGGAGGGTTTTTCCTGAATTATGTTACAAGCCTGATTTGGGGGATTTGTTTGTTTGTTTGTTTTTTTGGTTTTTGCTGTTGTGCAGTACGTAGTAACAATTTTAACATAGTATCTTGCACTATCTGCAATTTAACAGCAGAATAATCAATACCAACAAGCTATCGTGCATCACAACTTTCTCGTCATCATCTTCACTTGTAGGTATTTCTTTGGAAACAAACGGAAGTCATATTGCATAATTTGTTTCACTGTACAAACGTATTCTATATTCTTAATTGAAACATTTTTGCAGAAAGTTCTACAAAGAGATTTTACATTTGATATATTGCAAACTGTGATCAAATGCATGTTACCAGCGTATGATGTATTTGCCATTCTGTCACAACCCGACATCATCTCGAAAGTTGACATACATGTACATGTACATGTATTTCATTATCACAACCAAGGCACAAATTATTTCATTCCTCGACATACATTACCAGTTTGTTAACCATAAAACATATACTTTGTCTTTGTAAATGCTTTCTCGAAATCTAACAAAATCATTCAGAGTTTGTACAAATTTAAATTTATTTTAAAATCAGCTTGAAATACTTTCTTAGAGAAAATCAGTTCTTTCCTGGAGAAATTCTTACAGTTTCATTTTAATATGGTACATCCCTTGCCGCCAATGGTATTAGACATAGGCCCTTCCTACATGTATGTTGTAAGCTGCTGTTCAAGAAAAGGCTTAAAAGCTAAACTGAAATTTTAGTCTCATGTCAAAGTCCCTATCAAGTTTTCCATGTTTTCAGTTTTAAAGAAATGTAATGACAAAATTAATTCAAGAGTAGGGCCTACTGTACAGTGCCCACAAAAAGAATCTACCGGTTTAGAAGCATGGTAACGAGAACCTTCCTATTCAGCAAAACTTCTTTATTAATATTATCTTACATTTTGGTTTTTTTGCCCACCTTGAGAATTAAAACGAAAACCTGAAAACTCACTGCATTGGAGGCCTTCTTTGGAAATCACTTTTCCTGCGAATTTTCGTCAGCTCTGAAGGGGGCCCATCGTGAAACTCGTTAGCATGATCTTGGGAGATACTCCGGGTCTGCTTCACTAACGGATGTCGTTTGCTCTGGGCGCCGAGATTAGAAGCGGACGACGGGTCAACTTTAACTGCTGCGTCTGGTGAGTCCATGCCGTCTGGATCGAGAAGACCGTTGTTTTCGTCTCCAGACATACAGCGTGAAAATTCTCCTTTATTCTGTCCTATTTCTCCCATTCTTGCCTGATGCATACACACTGGTGATCTTCAGGAAATACTCGTCATCGACTCCCACTCGGGAATTGTTACAGGAAACTTGCGCAGGAAGGACTTTGGAACTTCAACAGTACCAAACTTTCTCTCAAAAGTTTTCTCATTCCTGTGTACGTGTGTGAGCGCTGTGTTGAATGACCATTCTCAAAGGGCCTCGAATGCTAGTTAGCGACAACTTTTGCCTGGTGACTGGTACGCGCGTCATTGTCACCCCGTTACATAATAGGTCAAGTAATAATGAAACCAGTTTGGCGCCCCACTGAGAATTTAACCGAGTTGCGAATAAACCGCGAACAGTGTTTGGACAGGGCGCCCCCTCCGCCTTGTTTACAGTCACGTCGAAAATGTGATGAGGTCTGGTACTTTTGGGCAGAATGTCAGTTTGCTCTGGACTTTTCAAAGCAAATTACTCTCAATATGAAGAGAAATTGAGTGCAAAGAAGAGCTGTCCAAATTTTCATTTTCAAAAGATGGCTTGCCGGATGTAAGTTTTGTTCCATGTACTTCAGCCCACCTGTTAAATTGGAATAAAGTTAATTTTGATAGGACACAGGCAAAGAGAATCGTCGGGGAAAAAGGATCACTGGACCAAAATGTCTTGCTTAAGAACAAAAATGAATCATGATGTCAGTGGCATAAATCTGTGTTGGAAATTTTGGGATTTCTTTTTTTAGTGATTTTGCAAACATTTAAGTAGTTGGGAAATCCTGAAAATTCTTCAGAATCTGCTTTATGTGTTTTTGCTCATCACAAAAAATGGGGAGGCGGTGATTCAGTAGCCCCCCCCCGAAAAAATAGTGGGGATATATTTCACATCCCCAGGGATTTACACTCATGCATAATGTATATCACAAACATGCCACACTGAATATTACTTCTAGAAGTCCATACCAATCACTAACAAAATCCCTCCACACAGAAATCAGGACATCAACAAACCTCTAATTTTATTACATTAATTACAAAAGTACCAATTTTTCAGATTTTATTCCCGACGGTAAAATAACAGCCCAATATTTAGGTCAAAGGTGAATCACTTGATCTGACTCTCTGTAGTCTGGTTAAGATTGCGCAAACCCGTTGTTTAGTTTTTTCACGTGTAACGAAAGGACGGTTCGCTCAGACTAAAAGGGGACCAGACCATATACTTTTATGTAGATTTTATGATGATCTTATTCATCATCACATGCGCTAGCTCAGTAGCTGGTTAATTTTTTTCCTGATGAAGCACTAACCTCGAGAGCAGTGCGACGTCGAGCTCTTCTTTACTTACCGGGGAGTGAGGCGACAAGCTTTCACCATGAGCAGTCCCAATCCGTTGAATTTGCCGCTCGGTTCCATAATGGACAAGTGGGTTTTGAAGGTGAGCATATTTTCCGAGGTTTTTGGGGTTATTGGTCGTGCAGGTTCCAATTTATAGGGCGTGCAGTGAGCTCGCATTTGAGAAAATCGATGTGAAGGTTTGTTGGGCATGTTGGGGATCTAAAACATTGTAAAACAACGCAAGAAAGGGAGGATTATTTTTAGCTGAAATGAACCAAAAGTCGGATTGTCTGTTGAAATAAGCCAGTGGCAGTGTGTTATGCCTAACAGTTCATTTGGTTTTCTCACTAGCATGACTAGCATGACTTAGCACGACCGGCCGTGAACAGGTTGGAAAACCCAGTCCATCTGCCTATGTACTACTAGGTCCAGGGTGACCAGATTTTAGAAAACGACGTACACAACAGCACACATTGCAAGGGTGTGGAGTGCCTTAGGGGTTGTCAAGAACTTTTGTTGAATTGGAGGGTCAAATCATGCAATTTGACTTACTTTAAAAAGTGTTTATCGTTTCATTGCACTGCAAAAGAGGATTATTACATTTACTCTTCATTTAATAGAAGAGCTGACTCTGGCCTGAACGTACATTCACCTTTCACCTTTTTTATTAGAATCGGTTACTCTTGAACTTGAAGCCATCATTAAATTCTGATTCCTGATTATTTCTGAAACTCCGATAGAAAAACTATGCAGCTTCTAAGAATGTATAATCTGGAACAAGTTTTTCCTTGACCAAAGATTTCCTGACGAGTGACGACCACCGACAACCCCAAATCTTATAGTTATACAGTACCTGGATCTGTTGTCTAGGTCTCGGTCTTTGCTTCATTAGAACTGTGCTGAGATGCACAGACAGTAGACCTGGCCATAGCCGTGGAAGCCTGTTTTGGACACGGCCTTTAGGTTGGTCATTATCAATCGCGGTTATCATGACGAAATTCAACAAGAATAGTTGGAATCGTTGGGTATGACTATGCCAGACTATGCCGAGTGCACATACATGTACATGCTGCAGGCTAGCGAGCTATATTATCCGTGGGAGGCTCGACCTTGAGCAGCCTGCGATCTTGAGAACATTGCACCTGGGTACATGTAATTTCTTTGTAGTTTCATATAATTTGTTGAAATTGCAAAATACAGGAAAAAAATGTATCCTGGGAAGGGTCAGTATGGGACGCGGGACATAAGGGCAAAATAAGGGACGATTCCATAAAATATGGGACGCCTGGTCACCCTGCCATGCACACAAGCATGTTCACCATCATGTTCACCATCATGCTTGCGTCGTGCCATGACCATGATGGCATGTAGTGAAAATGTCAACAACCACTCTTTTGGGTTTCCAAGTTGTTTTTCCATGTGTTAAAGGTACATGTAGTCTGCCCGACCATGTCCAAATGTTAAAAAAGGCAATTACTTGGATCAGGTGCTATGTTTATGGGAGCTTAGGAAACTTAGAGTTACTTAGTCTAGTAGGCTGTTCGGAAATATGTAGCATTAGAGGCTCATCTGTGGGGAGATTTGCCATTTTTGGAGGTGGAACACATGCTATCCGCGTGCTCCCCAGAACTGTGGGATTTGGCGCCCACCACACGCACGGCGGACATAGAACCTCACAGTTCTGAAGAACACACGGCATAAAAATTGCAGGGTTTTCCCTCCCTTTTCAGGCATTTTGATGGGCCAGTAATGTTAATATCACTAAATATGTTCTCTTCCTGTCAAGGTATCAAGTTATCATCATTCATGAAGCAATTATGGAACTGTTTTGAAATACATTGTACTGTACATGGTGTGGGCCTCGTTACACCCTAACCAAGAAGAATGTTAAAGTATAATACCTCTCAGTTTGGAATGAAATGATGAATTTTGGAATTTACGTGAGCAAAAACTGTGTATCCCAGAAAGCCGAATTCTTTTTTAATTGACTCTTTCCTTTGGTTATACTACATGTGCATCACTGTCGATCAAAGAAAAATGTAATTAATTCACAGTAAATCTACATGTATCTTTTTCATGACCCTCAGAAGGCTGGAATGAATGGAATGTTTGTGATCTTTATTCAGTGGCTGCAGACACAGTCTAGGGGTAGTCTGTTTTCTCTTTTACAAACAAAGCTGAAAAATCAAATCTGGGTTGACCATACCTTCCTGAATTTGGGTTGACAAAGTTCAAACTGGTTGAAGAGTTGAGTTGGCATCCAGATTGGTTTTCTAATCAGTGGGGGAGATATCATTGGATTGCCCTGATTGAAGAAGTTTCCCCACAAGAATGGTACATGTAAAGCCCTGGGGTCGGAGATGTTAATGCATGTACTGGTATATAGGTTCTACAGGCCACATATCCATGTACAGTACAGGTACATATGTACATGTACATGAAGTCGCATTCTTCAGAATTTAAAATCCTTTCCCACACCTCCCTGAAAACTCACCCAAATTCTGAAATGTCACGGCAGGCTCAGAATGGATGGGTTTTATTCAATATTATTGGGCCACACCTTCCTAGTTCAAGGGATGTGTGTCAGGATTGTGCTGTGTGCTACTTTGTTTATAAAAGATGTACATGTACAATGTATACATGTACATGTACAGAGTGTGCTTAAGATTTATCTGGTTGAAAGATGGGGAACATTCTGGGAACCAGAAATGTGCAAAGGTTTTTGATTGCAAAATTTAGGATAACCACTGGTAAGGGTGATGACATTTTAAAAATGCTTACTGTGCTACGGTTGACACCGGGTCAGAAACAGTGTCACATGCAAGAGAGGTCAAACCTCAACATGAAAACCAAACCTCGTCATTTATCGGTCTCAAGCACTGTATGATACATGTAGCATTCAAACTTGAATAAAACATGTTGAATTGCAAATTACTAGTACATGTACATATGTATCAGGCACACCATATGGAGTAGAGCTGTTTGTTTGTTTGTTAGTATGCATGTCAGTGTAGGTGTGGGAAATGTGATTTTTCACCCTGTCATGCCTGTAGCAGGAGTTACATCCTCAAATGCATACATGTGCATGTACATGTACATGTATGCTTGTCTAAGCCATAAGCTCAAAAACACAAATTTAAACCACACACACACTGGTTTGTGTGTTCGGGTACCTGTATGTCCGTGCGTGACTGTTTGCAGCCTTGTTATTTGGCACAAGGGTGAAAGGTGAATTCCTGGTGATAGATCACATGCCAGTGAGCACGTGCTGGTATTTTGCCTCGTCATTCCCTGAACAGACTCAAGGAATTAGATTAAAATGGATTCTACGCAAATAAGGTCTATAAGTCAGAAATGGAGAGTGATTATTGTCCATGAACCTTCTGAAATACCCACCCATCATAAACATTAATTGAGAAACAAGTGAAGGGCTTTTTTCCCCCATTTCTCATTGGTAATTGTACACCATTGTGACATTCTGTATTGACCTTTATCGGGATGCTGCTCTGTTTTGTCCTGACCCTGTGTGCCAGATGACAAAAGAAATGTTTTTCTTCCATCCTCAATTTGATTACATTGCTTCCAGTGGTAGAAAGACATGATGGCTGCCCCATGATAAAGGTTATTCACGTAGGCAGACTCCCCAGAACAATGTGAGTGAAGTCGCTTAACATGCCATAATTAAAGACTTGTTCTTGTTAAAGACCCAGTCATTGCGCTCTGCCACTCTGCAGTAGCCAAGCCATCCATCACAAATGTCTCGTGTACTCCGGCAGCACTAAACCAATGTTTGCCAATGTAGGCCCCACGGATAAAATTAGCAGAGCTGGCAGGGTGTGAACGCGTGAGTTGATTTTACTCAAGGACTTGACTGTATTGACAGAGGCATTGATCCATCATCCAGGCTTGTTCTGTAGCACACTTTGCTCAGAGGTGCTTGATGAGAGTTAAAGTCTTTTAATTAATAAAGGCAGTTGAGGTCTGAGGGAATGAAACGTCACCTCCATTTGTAAAGACGTCCAGGTAATATTTTGCTACTGCTGTCAATGAGATACGATGCCAATGCAATTTTGTCTGTGACTAGCCATTTGCGCGATTGTAGTGGTTGCAATGCATAAACATGTTGATACTTGACCACATTTCTCTAGGTACCAGCAAAAAGTGAAATTCCTTTGAATATATGTCGTTAGTGGACTCTAGTCTATAATTTACATTGTATGTTGTGCCACCTCTGCGGACTGTTCATAGATCATTCTCAATCTTTTTACCCCAATGGCCCTAAATACTACAAAGTACCAATAGTAGTAAAACGAAGCATACAGCGCTGTCGCTTGTATAAATGTACATGACCTTATAGTTCTCTGAAGCCATAAAATACTGGTACAATAGATAAGACAATGTACCGTATACTACAGTGTTATAGCACTATGAATGCACGACTTTATTGTTCTCTCTGTGAGTAACAGTGGAAGTGTCCTAGCCAGAAGTAGTCATCTGTAGCGCTAGGTCCTTCAGGCTCAGGCTGCTATTTAGTATTTTGTAGTACTGAGTACTGCAAGCCAAATTTTGTGCAGAACTATTAGGGTTAAATTCGGAGTGTGCTGTTACAGATTGTGGGGTACATTTACGTCATACTGTGCATATAAGCCCAGATCATACTTGTGTCTGTGATGAGCAGAGACCCTGAACACCAATTACAGATGTTCAGTGGCTCCATTCATCATGCCTGATTGGATACTACCATGCCCCCAGCAGGATATTGGCTTGTGTATAATTAATTTTTGGCCTGGCCAGGGCCAGACTTTAAACTGTTAATTGTCGGCCACTTAAACAGGTAAAATGGACTTGATAGTGTGCAATATATATACGGTACACATTTACATGTACACAACCTAAAAAATAATAATAGCCAATTAATTGATACAGTGAATATAAATCATACTGCTTACATACCTTAGGCCTACATGTACATGTAGTTAACAGACTTGTACCATGTGATACCTGTACTCACGCGCATATGGCATGTGTACGTGTTTGTCAATTATTAGCTGGCTTTTATCTAATGTGCCATTGTTTTTACTGAAGCGTTAAACATGTACAACGTATGTATCCTTTTAGAATTCATAAAAACACAATTGTTTTAACACTTGATAAATTTTTAGCAGTTTTTGAAGCAGAGCTGTATATTCGTACAGAATCTAATTCAATGATTATGCATTTTGTTTGTTTGTTTTTTGTTTCCCTGTAAACCAAGTGATCCACTACCGGTTCCTCCATGTAACATGAGGAAGTACATGCACGGTGAATGGTATACTTATTGTTGGTGGTTATTGCATGTACATGTATAATTACCTTGTCAAATTGTGTGGCGTGCTCGTGAACGCGTATCTGTAAATCGATTAACTCGTACCTTTTGGCACATAAACACCTGGAAATTAATCAATATTCGGATATCATTTGCAGAGCGCCGTCTGTTTGTAGTTCCTGTGTCGCTTTAACTGAAGCAGAGCGGGACTTGAGGCAGGATGGTTGAATGAAAGAAACGGGAAGCTCGTTGACATTGACAGAAAGAAAAAAATTTATGTTACAGTACACTTGCACATGCGAGAATGGATGGCCTTTGAGCATACACACCAGTACACCGTACAGTGTGCTCAATATGATGTATATTTTGTCACATTGGTTTGAGTGCAGAACTGTAAAATGCATGTCCTGGCGTACATGTACGTACATGTACATGTACCATACATTTACAAGCTTTACATAGGCTTACCGGTACATGTGCATAAACAGAGCCACGAAATGAATTGCTGTACTTTTGAAAAATTGTACATGTATTTGCACACAACTCCTAATTCCGTCAACTTCTGGATGGTCAAACATGATTGGTGGGAAGTCAAAAATCGCATAAAAAGACAACACGCACACACAGCAGTGTGCTTGTCATTTAATTAGGTATTCGTGCCTATCGTTGGAATTGAACAAAAATAACAACATTAATGCAATTTTTCTCCTCACATTTAAGTACATTATTTAGGAAAATGCCTGTCACACTATGTACATGTACATTTTGTATCAAACGTACCGGTATAGTTGGAAATTTTTTACATTGGGTTGGAAATTTAAAGTGCATAAAAACCAGATTGTGTGAGATTTTATCTGAGCACCAACGCGGGTACTGACCGGTACAAGCATGGTACAAGTGCTCAGAACATTCACGGTACCCCCTTTACAATATACATGTATGTACATGTACATGTATGTAGTGTGTACATGTACAGAACTGTACATAGTTTGATTTTTTATGTTATTTTCATTGGTATTTTATTTTAAAAAAGATATTGCTTGTGCATATTGCGAAAGGCATTCAGGGACTGCATATCTGAAGTCATTTTACAAAGATGATTTTTAATGGTTTATATTGACAGATATAATCAGCACACTAATCGTACATGGTTGTGCTGTTCATGAAATGTTTGCTTTCCTCTGCACACAGAACTGTGTACATGTACCAGTATATGGAATTCTATCTCTGTTAAATTTCCCCAATATGCATGGATTGTTTTACCCCTACGGTGTCCTGTGTGACTGGTTCTTCCTCCCCACATAGCCTGTCAGCAAATTGAATTGCAGCGGCGAGCTGGCCCACGGAGCCTTCGAGCCTCCCTCCCTCTAACACAGTATCTGAAACAAACGTGGGTCAGTGAGTATTGATTTCCCCAAAGTGAGATGAGACCATGGATGTCTCAACCCTCTGCCTCTTCTCCCTGACTTAATTTGTATCAGGGCACTGCATAATGCGATTGCGGTATCCCAACCCAACGCGGTGTGCGCATCGTGCATTGCCTTGGGAGAGCTCACACCATTTTTGATGGATCACAATTAAGAGACTTTCGCTGGGCTACTGGTTGTGGGAAATGGAGGGGGAAGTGGAGGGCTTGGATGATATGGGGAGGGGGAACGCAGGCGAGGCAAAAGCATGAAAACTTTAGGCAATTCTTGGCCTAAACCATGTAAAACCCATCATGCATTTAAACTGATCAAAAAAGAAAGTGAACGCGGTGGAAAATCAAAAGTTCCTGCAGTCCTGTAATCTGTTATCTACTTTTGTTGTAACAGCATAATAATTATAAAGCTTGAGATACATGTACAGTATGGTCTAACTTTAACAGTAATTTGAAACAAATGTACCCGTACATGTACATGTACCGGTATACGTGTACTTAATGTATGCTCTCCTTAAATAACTTACCTACATGTACATGTACGCACCTGTAATGTTCTTTTCTCAACCTGCTCTTATTTCTTTTACACGTTTTAAAAATCCTTCTCACTTCTTTTCTGCCACTGGGGAACTAGATTGAATGTTACCGGGTAGGCTTTATACTGGGGTAAATGTCACAGTAGTGTTGAGGTGGATACATACTTGACAAGTAATGTGATGCCTACATGTTGCCGAGGGACATTGATTGTGGTGACATTTGGAAAAGCTTGTACAGAAAAAGCTTTAAGGCGAAAGTTCAGATGTCTTTTGCACGCTAGAAAAAGTTTAGTGGTTTTACAAGGAAAATCGACTTGAAGCTGCGTAGAGTTTTGTAGTTTTTTTTCCAATATTTTTAGATGTTGTGTTTGGAAAATACAAAAATGTTGTGTGTTTCTTTTAGAACTTTCATCGGTGATTCTTGTAGCAAATGCCGTAGAAAGTTAATCTTTTGGCCTCTGATAATTTACAATTCATTTACTTTTAAGGCGGGATAGGGAAAGAGGTAAACTCAAGTGTGAATAAGGAAAACAAGAGCTGTCTCACCAAAACAGCTAATTACAAAGCTGATTAGTAAGCATACCGGGTACATGTACTCGCACAGTACCAACCACATTCATTGCAGTGTCCCAGTCATTACACAAAGCCCAGTGTCTGTAATGGGCACTTGAAAATGTACAGGAACAAATGCATTTGGTGTCACATCTTTCAAGTTGTAATTATTTATTACCTGCTGGCTGCAGACATCCATTTAGAAGAAACACGTTTTGTAGTTAGTAGACAATCTGTCTCCTTTCTGAAACTGTGCCTTGGTTTGGGTCCTGGGGCCAGACACAAAATAAATTAGGTTTAGTGTACTCAGTGAACACTAAAAGTTGCCTCAAAATGGCACCTTCCCCCCCCTTCAAAAAAGGAAAAGAAAAGAGAAGAAAAATTAATCAACAGAATTTTCAGAAGCATCATCAAAGCAGTTGGTACCAAAGATTACCTGCAAATTATGCATGTACTGTTCATAAAGTGGTGTGTTTTGGTTTTCTGCGTTAATAATATTCCATCCCCGAAAAATCAGGTTTTCAGAGGACTCAGCCGTGGGATATAAATTTTGCCCCAAAAAATTTAGAATTTGAAAGGTATCACATCCCCATCCTTTGAAATAACATCAAAGGAAATCTCTTATGACTACATCAGTTAATTCTTTTGTGGCCCAATAATCAAAAGGAGGAGGGCTGCTTCATAACCTTTGTAAAGCTCTCACTGAGCTATCACAAATCGCCATGGGAATCAATCTATGTGTAGGTCGTTATCAGAGTCCTGGCAATTTTGAGTTGTTTTCTTCCCTCTAATTGAAGGCATGTTTATTGACGTGAACAAGCCAGTAGTTTACTAATGAAATTTAAAGTGCTTCATGCACAGGTGTATGTGGCAGTATGATACATGTATGTCTGCATATGTACACATTTTCATAATTGATTAGTATTCAATTTAAATAGCATTCTCAATTCATTTAACAATTTCACTTGATCAGAATTAGCTATGACTCTAAATAGTCCTTACTAGGGTAGAGTTATTTTGCTAACTGTTCATACACTGTACAGTGTACATATACCTGTACAGTATGCTTATCACATGTACATGTACAGTATGCTTATCACATGTACACGTATGCACATGTGCTTGTACATGTATGTACACGACCATTTTGTAATTGTGTAATGTTGATGTTTGACACATGTACATATTTGTACAGTCCATGAGTCACATGAGCCTTTCAACCTGCTGGTTCGTGTATGTACATGTACAGTACATACATGTACATGAACACGTACATGTACATGTGTACACCTAAAAGTAAGCAATTTGAATGCCCACAATTTCTAGGAAGTTTTCAGTATGATTTTTGCGCCTTGGCTGTAAAGAAACATGTATGAGACATTGCAGAGCCAACCGAGTGGAATGAAAATCTTGAATTATTCTCCAAGGTTTCCCATCTTCTCTTTCTCTTTTTCCTCCTCTTCTACAGATCATTGTGGCAACGCACTTCCTCTTGACAGTATGGTGAGTGCATGGATTACTGGGTTCTTTTTTTTTTCCCTCACTATTGTACCCCAGGGAGCAAAGACTGCCTGGATCATTCCAGCCCTCAAAGAGGGCACTTGAGGCCAAACAAATCTGTCAAAATGAGAAATTTAGGATTGGCATGCATCCCAACAATGTGCTGAATTTTCTGCGAGCGACACTTAACTAAAACCTCACGCCCACACGTACATGTGTGGTTTGACAGTTTATGCATTCATGAAGTTGAATGTCATTAGGCAGACCACATTCATGTGAATGTAGATTGTGACAGAGTGAGGCATACACGCGTCATTCTGTGAAAGTAAGGACTAAATTCATGTTGATGCGCATTTAGTTGGTTTAAGTTTTATTCGCACCCGCGTTCATCAACGCGCACAGGTCTGCGTTGCGTGTGTGCACCTTAGTTCGAAATCCTTCCTTTTTTTGTTTGGTTTGTTCAGTTCTATCCTTGATGTTGATTACGTTTGAAGTTAGAGATTACATTTAATGCTACCTGAGTTCAACAAAGTCATTAGAGGAAGTCATCACAGTGGCCGGCTGTCACATGTGAAGTTTAATGTACAGAAACCAATTGTAGCATTACCGACACAAGTAGTATACTGTACTTTACATATCCAGTCACTGGGAGCGCCTCTCCTGGTTAGTTGTCAGTTTTGTATGCCCATTCGACAAAATTTCAGTTTCAAGTTGTGTTGTGAAATATCGGAACATGTACAGTGTACATTTGTAAAAGTAAAAGTGAAATGCTCTTTAAATGAAACGTGACCATTTTTGCATTGCTTAATTTAATTCTGTGATACGTGTACTGTACCTTCTAGTTCCATGTCTGAAGGTTGTGAAATGTTGAAAGTCAAGGACCATGCCGTCTTGGTCAGTGCTCATTTACCGGAGTGTAGCGTTTGTGTTTACACATTGAACATTTTGGAAATGGAGCTATGCTCTTCATCATGTTTGAAGGAAAAGATCACACAAAATTGGTCCTAAATTGAAAAACAAACATGTTTTTTGTAAACTGTAAAAGAATTGCTTACAAATGCTAAGAAGGTGAAATGAAAAGTTCACACCACCTTTTTCATTCCTTGAAAGAAGAGACATTTGGTAAGAATGGAATACGAGGGATAATCTGGCTGTCCACACTTGCATTATCTTGATTAAGACTGGCTGTCTCCATAACTCAAGAGAGGAGAGGTTTTGATTGCCATGTAAATGCGTCACTCGTCAACTGGCAAACTCAGTCCTCCTAACATTGATCTCTTTGCCATTTGGAACGGACGCAAAGGAAGACAACAGACCCTGCTTCTTCCTTGTCTGTAGTCCCGCACCGGCCATGGAAAATAAAAATTTTGTTGATTCTAAGTGACCACCTACACATTTGATGAAGAATTTCATATCATGAAAAAAGTTTCCTACTTACAATTTTCGTAAGGATCTTCAGATTGATCCAGCTATTATGATATTCATTTTGATTTTGCCAGTCATACGTACCTTCAGCAGACCTCCCAACCCTCCTGATTTGGGCGGAAAATTTCCACTTTTCACTTTGTTTCAGCAATTCCGATGTTGCCCCTAAAAATTCCTCCAAAATTTTGACGCACCTATGCATTACCAGAAACTGACCGTGTATCTTGTGCATGTACTGTAATACAACTTATCCGACCCACCTCAACGGTCAATGCAGTGCAAGTTGCATGAGCCACATCCGTGGCAGCGCCCTCTTTTGATGCATACCAGCCACAAGATGGACGTGATACATGGATGTGATACCAAAATCGTTCATGGATGAAACAGCCCTCTATCAACAAACTACCGGTACATTGTAGCTAAGATTGTATGGGTCGCGTGGCACCCAGTTTCACTAGGAATGGCAGATAAGAATGTTCGAATCCAAGATTAAGCACTGACTGCGAAATCGACCACGATCACATCAAGTGTGCAAGCACCACACAGTGCATTTTTCGCTGAATTTCATGCTGAACTTTACAGTGAATCAACACATACAGGAGATGAAAACTTCTTGCGGACCATTGCAGATGATGTAAACTCTTGTGGAAATCAACAGTTTGTGGAATTGGTGAGAATGTGCGGTACTGTACATCATCACGGACACGGATTCAACCCCTTTACAATGCAGCACTGATTTTTACTTGCTCATGTTAATATGGAGAATATTCCGATTTTTCATGAAAAATTCCGAATTTTGAGAAGGATTCCGAATTCTTAATGGCCAGTGTTGGGAGGTCTGCTTCAACATTATGTTTTAAAAATGTTTAATGACAGAAGTAGGCATGGTTATCAGAGAAAACCTGTCGGATAAGATGAAGTCAGTTGGATAGTACATGTACATGTCTAGGTACTGGACATGTACATGTACATGACATGGAAGTATTGCTCAGCCATACCAAAATAGATCCTATGCACAAGAGAAATACATATAGATGTACTTATGTACTTGTCAAATGGGTTGCATTTTTTTTCTTTTTTGAAATGACTGGGAAAAAGGACTCCATTTGCATGTACAGTACATACATGCCTCCCCGCCTCGGGGGACAGAAGGGGGCCGGCTGGGCACAGGGGCGCTCTCTCTGCTCGGTAAAGATCCTTCCGCAGGTTCACCTACGGAGATGTATTCACTTTTTTAGTTCTTAGTACCGGTAGGTTTAGGAGTTCTTTGGGGGCATACTCTGAAAAGTTTTGCTGTGACATTTTGTGAAACTACAGTAAGATCCCTGATGATGTACAATACATGTACACAGGCAACTCATGCATGAGTCTGTTGGCACTCTATCAAACCTTCAGTAATTATGTGTGCATGTATTGTGCAGTGTACAGCATGTACATGTACATTGTAATATGCAGGTTCTTTAAGCTCTGAGCCAAAATTTATGTCACATTGTTGATCTACCATGATCACTGATATTGAAGAGGAATTAATACTGAGAAAGGATTTCTGCTTGGTAAAATGTAAATACATATCCCACCCCAAAAAGTACACAGTTGTTTCTGCTCTTATAACAACTGAACGTTGGATCTGACAAACTCTTACAAATTAGTGTATAGAATATTTAAGTCTGGATGCGTTGGAAGCATCATGGGAGGTGATTAAAGTTCATTTACACAGCTTGAACGCCGCCTCAAAATCCGGTGAGAGCGTAACCCTATTCCGACATCCATCCTGTGCTTTCGGACATCGCTGCATGTGTGATGTCATGCATTTTGAATGAAAAGAAAAACTGTGTCGGGCTGGAATGGTGAGTGTTTGTCCAACAACACTCTACTGACAAGTGGGTCAAACAATATAGGACGGGGAAAAAAAACCCTTTCACTCTTCCGTCAACAGATACCTGATCTGGGTTTTTGTTGGTTTGAAGTGAATCATATGAGTATGGCTTTTAAATCAACTCGTTGTTTGGGTTTTCTTTTTTGGATTCAAGCAAAGTTAAATTTGTGTCAGGATTTTCAGAAAGAAACATCCGTCAATATTGCAAACCAGTACATGATGTACATGTCATGTATTCAGGCCACGATCCTTAAGGGAAATAGACCTAAAAACATGCAGAAAGCCCCAAGTTGATGCAACTCTAGTTGATGAAAACACTTACATATACATACATTTACCAGGGATTTCAGGAAATGAAATGCCTTGACGTATGGGATTTCAAGAAAGTGAAGGACATCTGAGAAAGATGTTTGAGACCTTTTTCTCCATTTTTGTTTAGCAGGGCAAATTGTCTTGAAGATTAAATATATGCTGTTCATTTTTCTTCTTGATTAGGGCGCAACTTGGGGTTTTCCTCCCAAGTGGATACGAGTACATGAACATCATCCTTATTCTGACTGGCCTGTGGGCCGTAGCAATGCCAGAGAGCAAAGATAGTATGCACATGGTAAGATTCTTGTCCATGTTGATCCAAGTCATGGGTGTGGCCAGGATATTTTGGGGGGGAGGGGAGGAGAGAACCACTTTTTTTCCGGCGGGAAAATTTCCTTGGGGAACACCCCTCAGTAGGAACTGATAAACCTGGCCCCCTCCTATTAATTAACAGTTTTTGAGGTTGTTTCAAGCTAATCAGTGATTTTCACCCCTTACACCTTTTCTTCCCATTTCTGTTGCTTTTTTCCTTTTGGATTTTTCCAATTACACCGGGGGAAAGTGCCTTCTCATCCCTTGCCTGTAAAGCGATGCGCAAACACTCAATCCCTCCTTACCCTTCCCAAGATAGAAAAATCTTCTGAACTCTCTTATGACCATACGGTGTCAATCATGAAATGGACGTTAAAAATGTCACTTAATGATAACACTGTCAGCTGTCTTGGATTCAACTCAGGTGCCATTTACAGCGATACATCTATGTACGTAGTTGAGAGTGAATCCCAGCTTTCAGTTCTAGAGCTTGTTAATCTTGTGGTGGATAACCAAATTCTTGTTGGATTTATCGATAGTTTTTCTTCCTTTCTTTCCAGTTCTTCATCTTCCACCTCATGAGCATTTTGACAGACATCATTTTCCTGGGCGTGTTCTTTGGACCATCTCAGGATAGCCTCTGTGAGTGCTATTCTGCCGTTTTCTGCTCGTCTGCTTAGTGTTCATTTTCCTCTGTGCTTACATTGGACAAGTTTGATCAAGGACCACTAGTTACCTTTTGGTTGGTTCATGACGTACCTAGCACATGTGTAGTAAAGTTGAAGTGCGAACAAGTCAACCGTCATCAGGTCATTATGCCGAAGGGAGAAAAAGTGGCCGCAGGAAGGACAAAATAGCAGAAATAAAAGTGAAAATGGTCGTGCACTAGTAGCAAACTTGTACTGTTTTTCCAGCATTTTTTCTTATAACTGGTCCTCTCTGCACTGTGCTATTAAAACTGTTTATGGTAACCAACGACACGACCAACCTCGATAAGCTGGTCGCAAATAGTTGAGTAGATTAGTCCACCCATCGTCAACTAGTGTGCGTTCGATGAGAGTTAGTCCAACTATGGTTAATTATGGTCCTTGATCAAACATGTACCCTCACACTTCACCCACTTAAATCAAGTGGTTGGCAGTGACTACTCACTGATAGTTTCAAACGTATTCCATAATTGTTGCATACATTGTACTCCCCTTTACAGGCACATGTACATAACACACTCTGATTTCTTTTACTCCATTGTAACATTTTTGCTTATTTTGGTATCTCAACAGGTAGTGGAATTACAACAACTGCTTGCAGCAACTTCCGATTCAGTGCAGGGTATGGTAATACCGTACATGACCATGTGACCAGATTTCTCACAATGAGGCTTGAGGCCATTTTGTCAGTAGCTTTTATTTTAATTTGCATTAGAAAGAGCAAACAAAGTTCATGTGTTTTTGATGCATTACGCAGTGTGGCATCTTGAGGACAGAAGGAGAAAAAGCAACCCATAGCATTTGGACATTTTGGCCTGGTTCCAGCCAAGTCTTAGATGAATTCCCCCAAAAGTTCCTTGCTGGTAGTGATGGCAAGATATCAGAATTTCTTTGATAATTGGGCCATTTTTTCTCCCAAACATCCAGGATGGCCATCATTAACCTGATCATCAAGCCACTTAGCGCCATCTTCCTCTTTATGGAGCTGCGGCGGAGGAGTGGAGCCTACACAGGCTTCCCGGGTCATCCCGGATCCAGTGGCTATGAGAACATCGACCAGCCCATTCCGACCAATCAGCAGGTGGAAGCTGCCCAGCCCCACCAATCAGCATTGGATAAACCCTACCTACCGCAGTGAAGACACGCCTCCCGGAGCAATAGCTATGTGAGAAAAAGATACCAATACTGCAGTACTCATGAATATGTACGTTGGGGGTCCTTGTCATTTATGAATATTCATAATATTATCTTATTTGGGTTATGAATATTCATTGTACAGTTGCTGTGATGAATATTCTAATGAACTCCGCTTTTCATGTGTGAGTAGTGATTTGACAAACATGCGAGAGTCGTGGATCTCATTTGGATAATACTGTCTCGATCCAGTTCTATAAGATCCTTCCAAATGTTCTGTGCTTCTAAACTAAAAGGTGTCTCTCAAATGACATCACTTCCTACAAATTGCCACGTGCATCCGCAAGTGGGGCTTCAAATTCATGACACGCAAGCGTTTTGGATCAACATTTGCACACTGCACGCACATGCACCTGATGGCCTTCGGTACGTAGTTATAATATTCCTACGAAGCTGGCATCGTACATGTATGAGAGAGATCTACATGTATACCTAGAAAATGGCAAAATTCTGGAAGGGGAATTGAAATTAATTGCACAGAAATCATTCTTGTACTCAAGGGCCTTGTAGAACTGAGCGAAATGTTTGCAAGAGAAACGAGCAGCACTCATGAATACATCTGCTTGGATAAACGATCCTGATGAATATTAATTATCAGGGATTGGTTGGTTGGTTGCTGGGGGCCAGACGGTTGTGATGTAGGAATGTACATACATGTACACCGTACTGTTGTATTTTGCTTACGAAGATTTGTAGTAGAAAGTGGAAACTGTACGTAGCTTGAGAAGAGTTTTCCTGTCTAACATTCCATTTGTATTCTCAAGCAATAAGAATGTCAGTGTATCAGATGGTCTTTCTTAGATAACGGGCTAGGTGTTTTGGTTTAGAACCAAGTTATGCTGTTCTTTTACCAGTGGGTCTTAGAGGAGACAGTTGGGTGGAAGTGGGTAAATGCTGGGAGCATAGGCGAGGATTTCATGTTGAGGTGGTGGCGGTTCTCTGGTTCCCCTTGCTAAAGTACTTGTGTGGTTTTGCTAGGATCTTTATTGCACATGTAGGTTGCAAAACAGGTCCACAAGACCTGACTGGGACTTACACTCGTCCATGCAAGGTAAGCAACTTTCTGAAAAACAGTTTAAGAGGTATTTTAGATTTGGGTTTATCTGTGGCAATGTAAAGAGGAGATGAGTTTCAAGGAAATCATGATCAGAAATTGAAGGAGCATTCTCAGTGTTTTCCAATTGTGAGCTACTCCCAACATCAAGGAATGCCCGTGTAAAGGAACGTTAATTGAGTCTGTTAAAACCGGCGCTCACTCATATTTATTGCATACACAATACACTAGGTTTGTGGACATTCAGCGGAAAATTACCTGTCCTGGCCAGATGTGAAGAGGAAGCGGTATATGCCTGTAGCGTGTTCACTATCTAAGCAGGCGTGTGACTTCTTAAATCTGCTGGTTTTCCTGTTTTATACATGTACCTGCACTTCCCATGTGCTCCATTACAATTTGAAAAAATTGTACAATTTTACTGCAGCTTGGAATGGCTTAGATTTCAAGTGTCCAAGTTGAAAAATGCTTAACATTTTCTTCAGTGACTGCCACACCCTGTTGAGTAAACAGGTGTGAATGTTGTCCATTAACCCTAACCCTCCTCAATCCTTCACCTGTTGGAGGACTGAGGAGTGTTAGGGTTAATGCATAGAGTTCTTGTGCACTGTGTTTTTCCTGCAAGGGTTCAATGATCAAAGAACGGAGGCTCTACTCATGCCAAGGCCGTGCTTGAATAAGTTGGCCGTGGGCTTGCTGTAACGTATTTCTGTGGGAAACTAGCTGAAGCTGCTAGCTTGTGGCTCGTGGCTTTCATAGGTGCACTTGTCATTTCTAGCCACAGCCATGACATCTGGCCACCATAGCCAAATCCACAGACTTGCCTCAGTGGGAGCTGCACTGTGCAAGATCTCACATTGCTGCACCTGATTTGAAAACCTGATTAGCTCCAGAGGAAACTATATGAAATCCAAGTTTGACACGCTTGTAAATGAGCTGTTATATCTGAACTGCAAGTAAGTAGAGGGGAAAAATGTATAAAATACTTTTATAATTGTAAAAAGTGCTAATTGATTAAAAGTCCTTATTGATGTCTTATGCTCTGCGGGTACATGTAATTGACATGTAGGTAAGTATCCACCATAAGCAAAAGCACTCCCTCATCCGTTAAACAGAGCCAGGTTGGTCAGGAGTGTTCATTTTGTTGGCAGCCATGTGTCTGTAACGCATGCATTTCATAGTTGTTTGTGAACTGGCAAAGTGCAGTTCCAACCAACAGAGCTAGGAAAATTGCTTCCTTTCTTGGTCCAGCTGGGGGCTCTTAAAGAAGTTAGTTTGAATCAAACATGGAAGGACCGGTTGCCAGTACATTGACTTTTCTGAGTAAAGCAGATCAGTTGCTTACGTTTCTGTCGAAGTTGACCTTGCAGTTCACATGGGGCTAATTTCATAGAGCTGCTTAAGCACAAAATTTGCTTAAGCACGAAAAAATCTTGCTTAATAAATCAGGTAACTAGCCAAAATTCTAGCCAAGACGCTGTCCGAAACATACCTAATACTGGTTTTACAAGGTTTTCTTTTTGATCATTTGCCTATTGCTTTCCACTGGTAAACAGGTGTTTTGGGATCGTACGTAGCTGTCTTTTGGTTAGCACGACAATCAGATTGAGTTTGAGCTGATAACCTTTATTTTTAAGCAAGATTTTTTCACGCTTGAGCAAATTTTGTGCTTAAGCAGCTCTATGAAATTTGCCCCTGGTAGTCTGCTAGAGTTTCATACACGTATATGTAGCTGTGTATGTATGCTAAAGGTTTGGAACCAGTATCGTTATGGATATGCATGTAGGTAATTTGCATATATATGCATGAACTTGCAGCCAATGGGAAAAAAAACCCAGACATATATAGGCTTCCTGCCCGCTTAGAGATTGTAAATCTTAGCAAAAGTGACCATCTCAGATGTGTGAATGACTAGTTGTTAAGTGTGCTTTGGGGCAAGCTGTAATCATGTACTCTGTACATTTGAAGAACTTCTATCCATGTATTATTGGCATTCAGAGTTGAAGAATGAAACGTATCCCATGTGATGGTTGGAGATTGTGTAAATGGATGTTCTTATGATAGATTATAACAGAATCATGATATTTTCAATAGAACCTGGACAGTCTGGGAACTAGTTGTCACCTGGGTACCCTTTGTAAGTATTTGCATGTGTCTGCCAATGTAGAATGTAACTCCATACTCGGCAGGAAAAAAAAATGAAGACATTGAAACAGATGCTGGAAAGGAGTCTAACACTTGACATGCTTGAAAAAGACAAACGTATCTAACATTAATTTAACTCTCAAGAACTACTTCACGAGTGCTCCAGGGTGGGGAAGGGTAGCCTTGATTGAGTAATGGACAGTGTCAACAAATTGGTTGTATCATTTTCATTTGCATGCGTACAACATGAGATTTTCAATTTGAAATATTCTTTACATATTTTCCTGCAATATGTTTGGCTGTTCATACTCGTCTGAGACAAGGATTTTGTCTGAGAAGACTGTAGACCAACAGGTATTTTCGTGCATTTATATTATTACATCAGTTTATGTTAAATGTACATTTTTGAACTGTGAAATATAAGTGTATTCTGTATAAAGTAGGATTTTTGTCATTTTGTTGTGTTTATTTCACGAACATTCAGCCTGCCAAAGCAAGTTGGTTGATGCAGGTGTGGCAAGATTGTGCTGATCCAAGGGATGACCTTTGTCACATACCAACTTCCTTTTTATCAGATGATCCCGCGGAAAAAGGATTTAAAATTGTAATGAATATTACATCATTTTTATGAATTCCTACAGATAAACTTTTAAGACGTGGTTCTAAAAAAAAAGTGACCAAAACAGGCTGTGAATTTGTCCCCTCTTGAGCACTGAACTGATGTAATCAGTCCTGTGTGGACAGAAGCTTGTGCTAGCGTGACTACTGACACATCAGTGTCACCAGGGTTTTTTTTAGGAGGGGGGCCAGCAAAGCACTCATCAGCAGTGAACTGATAAACCGCTGACAGATGAAGGGGCCCAATTTAATTTTCTCCCCCTTGCGCATTTGTGAATTTTATTCCGTTATCTCTTTTTCAGTTCTTTCACCTCTTCCCCCCTCCCATATTTTTCGGGGGGGGGGGGAACAGGGACAAGCACCCTTCCAGCCCCGTGGTGCCCATGTGGTATTCCAGAAGGTGTAGGTTCAAACTCCACTTTGTCACCATTGTGCAGCCTGGAATTGACCTTGGCGGTTTCTGCGATTTCTTTAATGAAGTTTTTGCATTGTTCATTTCAGCCCGTCGGCTGTTGTTTTTTTGCTGGTTCAGGCAAATTTTGCTCCACGATGGCGGTGTAGAATCTTCCTCCCTTCTTAATGCAAACCCATTAGTCCAAACCCTGCTCAATGCATTATTTTGTTTTAAAACTGAACCCAGGGGTCAAGGTCAGAAATCTCAAAAACAATTGGTGGTCAGACAGGGAAAAGTAATGCTACTAATACCCCTAGTAAGTTGTAAAGAGTCGTACAATATGTCATCTGTAGACTTCCTAAAGGATGTTTCTTCCCCAATAAAGATGGCACTTACACATTAAAAAAATGTTTGCACGGTTTTGCAGTCCTAAAATGTTGTAAACATATTTGAAAAATTTCAGGCTGGAAAAGCAAATTTAAAAACTACTCATGAAAGTTCAACTGTTTTTAAAAAGTTTTCCAATTTAATTTATATTCACAATGGTAAGAACAGATTATCAGGAGCAGGTACAAACATTGTCAAATGTATTTACAGACCATTATGTACAAAAAGCAATAATTTATATATGCCGATCATCATGGAGCTATGTTCTCGCGCTGTAGACCAGAATCGAAGATGTGTAAAAACTGTCTCAAGATCCATCAAAATATCAATCTTCACTGAAAAATGGCTTCGTTAAATTTCTGCTCTTTCTGGTGCACTGAAAGTTCTATACTACTTGAAAAAGGAGGACCACTTTTTATTTTGTGTATGCTTTTTTTTTATGCGAGATATTTTTCTACTGAAAATGTGCATTTGATGTTTAGAAACATTTGTAAAAAATTTTATTCCAATGAGAACACCGTCTGGACAAACAAAAAATGGAAGAACGAGACCCCCCTCATTGCTTGGAAAAAACTACTAGTTACGAAAAAAGTGGTCGTTAACTTTTTGGAGTAGCGTATATTGAGCAAGAATACTTGTAAATTGCAACCCTAGATATACGGCACACAAATGTAGCAAAAGCAATGTTAAGCTGTTGCAGTCAGTGTCTGCTTCTTTATAAAAAGGTATGCACATGTCCACAAATGTACAGGTGATTCCAGTCTCCAATGCTTGCTAACTTTTAAATTTCTGTGATTGGCCACAAGAGGGCTCACTTTATGACTACCACTAAGTCATGGTGAGTTTTGGGTAGTTTCACGTTGTCACCTCCACAGGAGAATGAGTATTTAATAACTCTTATTCAGGGATTGAATTCATTACAAAGCTGGAAAAAAAACTTTAATCACACTGAAAGACGATCCCACCAAAGTCCTAGTATCTCATAGAGAAGATGCATAATTTTTGCTGCCTTCCAAGTTTAATAACTAGGATGCAAGTTGCACTTGACGTGCCGATCAGTAAAAAAAATATTTCATGCATCTTCAGTGTCCGAGTGAATGACCTCTTCCGTTCCCTGGACATAAAAAGATGAACAAACCAAACGGCATACACCTAATTAGTGGGACAACTTTTATGAGTTACCAATACCAATCTCTGAGGCTAACTCCCACCCACCACAGCTCATGTAGCTCCTCCCCCTCCTAAGCACCCCCCTCATTGATCGAAAAGAGCCACACTGATGGCGAGTGTTGATTTGCTGGTAGTGACGTGACCATAATGTGTGCATTTCATAGTCGTTTGTGAACCAACGAAGTGCAGTTCCCCACCAGAGAGAGCATGCACTAGGCTAGGAAAATTGCGCCCTCTCTTGGTCGAGCCCTGGCTCATGAGCACAATACACAAACAGCTCTCGGTCAAAGTGCCCGACTAACCGTGGATCTATATCTTACCTCTGCAGCTAACTCTTCCGCCCTCCTTTGCTCATACAGTTCCTCGGCCTCCTGTCTTTCTTCCTCATTGTACTCATCCTTGTCCAGTCTCTCCACGCGTCGGATGTTGATGAGAACTTCCATCCTGTAATCATCCTCATCTGAACAGGGACACTCTACCAGAGTAAGAAAAAAAAAAACGGACCCAGATGCTAACAGTTGGCCCTTCCTGTGGGGTGGTTTAACACACTGCACTTCCACTGTGGGCCTGTACTCATTTCTGTTCTCATTTGGTAAGGAGTTCATTTGTGCTCATTCAATTGAAAACTAACTTTGATCACTCTGCACACTGAAACTGGAAGCTCGGTGCATGTGCACTACTGAGTGTCCTGTAATCTTCTAACACTGCGTTGCTCACTATGTCCATATTACCAATTCTACTTTCCTTACGGACCAATTTGTTGCAATTTCTCCCAACACTGAACTGACGGTTCCCCCAACGCTGAACTGACGGTTCCCCCAACACTGAACTGACGGTTCCCCCAACACTGAACTGATGGATGCAAGAGAAAGGGGTTTGCCAAATGCTCTAGAGTAGGATTCAATTTTGCACAGTTTATTCCCCTGATTAGTAGCCCTTAAGCTCAACACAGCTAATCCGCGGCCACAGTTTGGATTTCTCAGTTCCATCTGGTTTCAACATTGTAAACACTTCAAAGCCATGGCGGAGCATTTCAGAAAATGCCCAAGACAGATAGATTTGACATTTGGGGAGAAAAGGTCACACACCTGACATGATGAGCGCCCTCAACATGGGTAGACATTTCAGCTTGGCCGTCTCTTTGACGTCAGCCACTGAGTTGCCCCTCAGGTTGATGTACTGCAACTGCTTCATGCTCTCTGCAAAGCCGTCCAGCTTCTCAATCTGGTTGTCACGGAGATGCAGCGTGGTCAGGTGCTCTAGACGCTCAAGCCCCTCCACTTTGGTGATGAGGTTTCCAGCCTGTAAAATGAAGTCAAGGAGATTTTGTTAGAATGAAGGCAATCTAACAAATAGAAAAAGCTCTGAAAATTGGAAACTTTGGTCATCATTAGCACTACACCCCTTCAAACCAGACGCCCAAATAGGTCATTCACAGATTCATCAATTTAAGTAGTCACATGAATAAATGATGCAACACCTAGCATAACAAAGAAAAAAAATCACAGAATCAATTAGTCCACTGACAAAAATTGAATTTAACTTTGATTGAAGCCTTTCCAGCAACAATTATTTGTGTGGATTAAAAAAACAAAGACAAGAAAAGAAAGCAAAATATACAGTAAGGACATAAATTGAATTCCTTTACAGAATCTACCTTACATCAAATGCTTGTGCAATAAGCATATACAATGACAATTTGCCCAAGTGCAAACAGGGTGCACAATGATAATTAAGAATATTAATTTGAAAGCACATTCCTGGCTTCCGCTAGATTTCATCCGCCTCCCGGGAAATAGGATTATGCATTCCCATCTTTTGGTGCCTTCCATTCTTGTGAATTTCTAACATGATTTAGACTGTCAATTTGCACAAGGCTATGATTGCGTGTTTAGCTTTTTTTGAGGGGGGGACCCTGAGACTGTAAGCCTCTCAGTCATTTGGTTTAGTGGGGAGGATATTTGCATAATGGATCAAAAACATGGACGTGTCCATGCACAATTCTCAGGTGCCCCAAGGATATTTGCCTGGTAATTACAAATGAGTGTTTTCAGAGAAAAAAAGTGGGCCTAATGCTGAATGGAATTTAGGGAATTTATTAAATCACCATGAATTCATTAATCTGATGAAAGCGTGATTTCATTACGGCTAAAATGTCAGACTTAAGGGACACTTTTTTTCTATGACAGAAAGCTGCACCTTTGGCTGGGTACATTTCATTGACGACATGTACAATGTACGTTGAGAGTAACTTGCAAGGAACTTAACATCAGATTTATTTTCTAAATTGAATGACTTGAAACACTGGCATTTTCTTTAAATTACTTTGAATCCCTTTCCTACACTTTGAATCCGTTTACTTTCAGCAGACTTTCTGGTGTTCCTAATAACATATCCACGCTTGTAATTACAGGCTTCACAAAAGCGTTTGATACGGTGTGAACCATGAAATAGCCATCATGTGCCCCCATTATTGTTCGGTGGATCACAAACTTCTTGACTGACCATGAACAAAGGTCAAGGTACAAACAAGCCCTTTCAGAGTGGCAAACACTCACTGGTGGTGTTCAATCCACAGGGCACTCAACTTGGCCCTGTAATATTCTATAATGCTGCAGATCATGTTCAGAGTAAATGCTGGAAATATAATGAATCTTAGATCTAGCAGAAAACTTGAAGAATGCTCACGTAAAACCAATCATTTCAATGACAGCCCAATTCCTTACCTTCCTTGACTCTTGAATTCATCTGCTCCACCCCTGCCATCTAACACCAAGTAATCTTTATCTATAGGCAATGTCTATGTAAGTGTAATTGTAATCCCCCCATCCCGTTTTTTTTTGACTGGCTTTCTTTGTATGTATATGTTTGTTGGTTGGTGATGTCAGGTTTTGATTTGTTGGCTTCTAGGTGGGGCATGTGTTTTTGTCCTCTAGTCTGTTTTGTTAATCAGGTTATTTGGCTTTTCCTGTTGTGATAGTGCAATCTGTTTCGGTTGTATTTCTTTCATTCTTTTATGAGCAATCACATTTTTATTTGACAATTTTTATGGTAATATTAGAAGTATATTAATTTCGGTGTTACAACCTTTGTCATTTTAATATCCTGTGTAAGCTGCTCTCAACTCAGCCTGCAGGCTGCTATGAACAATCAAATAAACCATAGTAATCATAATAATAATTTTCGCATTACTGCTAAGGAAACTGAATGACTGAGTTGTGAACAAATGTGAAGAACTCTTGCATAAAATAAGTACTGGTGTATGAAACATATTCAGTAAAATATCAATGTACAAAGCCTATTTCAAAAGGGACAAATTCTCAATCCTTGTTAAAATGAGCTATTCGGTTATCTCATTTCCTTTGCTATCAATCAGGGAAAGAATGCAAGCGAATAATTTTTTAACGCTTATTTCCTTTACAGGTTCCTATGTCTTTTATGACAATACCAGTGTGAATAACATGTATCTACACAGAGAGGTAGCGTGTTATGAACAGGAAATGAAGTCCAAATTAAATCAGATCTCTTGCAATTTAGCTTCTGGGTATACATGGTATGTACATGTATGTAACGATTCTCAGGGTCAAGTGATTTCATGACAAGTGATTGCCAGTACTTCAACTTAACTCCCAATGATGAAATTCTCCAACTGCAAGTTTTTTTTCTGTGTCCTGATTTCAATCATCAATATACATGTTGAATCATTTTCTGTTTACTTATATGTGGACCATCTCCAAAGCTGGCTTTTTTGTGTCTTACCTTCCTTCCTTGTTACATATTTTGTGCCAGTGTTCTGATTGTGTTTACCAGTAGGATTCAATTCAAGGAGCCCCTTGTAGATGTACAGTGCACTGCATGTTGGCTGGTAACCTACTTTGTAGCTAAGCAAATAGTTTCTGTGCTAAGCTTATTTCTGCACTTAACACCTCTATGAAATTGGCCCCCATGAGCTTAGCACGTCCTTGAATGTCTCTGTTTACCACTTTCTGACTTTATACATGTATATGTGCTTGTTTTTATTTAGGAATTTCTTTTGCATTCACTTAATTATTTTCTACATTCTTTGTTAACATGATCTTGTAATACCGTATAATGACTCTATCTGCAGATTGATACTTTCTTTGAAATGGTCGAATTTGATTGACAGGTGACAGTAACATTAAATACTCTAAAGTGCAGGTCCAGGTGAGGTTACATTTACATTTCACACTTGAAACATGAACCCACCCAAAATAAGGCCATCAGGAGTTCTTGACAGCAATTGGATACTTCTATGAACAATTTTATTTTTATGGACCTTCTCACTGGCTATAATTGGGTTTGTTTTGTTACATTTGTCACAGTTTGAGATACACGTTTCTCAGTACACTATGACCAGCAATCTTCAAAGACTAAAGGAAATGATGATTAAGCACCCTCAAAGTATGCCACAAGGAACACTAAATATACCAATTTTCAAAACTGGTGATTCAGTAAGTGCTAAGTCGATTACATAACAGCACAAGGAAATAAGGCTGAGTTTGGCTAAGAAAAAGTCAAATATATGACATGTCAAGGATACATCGGTGCCATTTTGTACTTTGCAGATTATGCAAAAAAGGAAGTACAGGAGAGATTCGATCAGAAAGGTTTACTGTGAGAATAGGCAGAACAACAACACATTGAAATCTAGTTGCTCAATGAAAGAATGACTTGGGGAGGAAATAAAGTGATAGTGTTTGCAACCGTGGTACTATGGGTGAAACCCCTGAATGTTAACAGTGTTGAAAAGCAGTTTCAACCGTAAAACACAAGGTCGAAAACAGTGTTGTTCTACGGGAACATACTGGTATCATTTACTGGTGTTAGGGCCTTTGTGACATTTTCCTGGTTTTGAATTTTGTTTCAATGACATTGATTCCTCTTTCTGCCTGCACAAAATTGGTCCCTGGCAGAGATTTTCACAGGGGACTCCAAATAACATTTGGCCTGATCCAGAGAGGCGACTAGCAAAATTATGGTCAATATTATCTTCAAAATGTAACTTGTTTTCACAAAATATAGTATTACATTATTACATATTGACTTTCACTTTCAACATGTAACCTGAACATAACATATTTATGTTTATTCAACTGTGGATATAAATGAAACAGTTCTCATAAAAGGTTTACGTTTTGGCACACTTTGTTCGGTACAAAATTTTCACTAGCTTTCAAATAGAAACGGTTGAAAATGTTTGCCAAGAGTCGTTAAATACAAGCATTATAAAAACTATAATCTTGTGAATTTCCTTTGTGTTGCTTCTGTAAGCAAGGTGTGAGCATAATCAGCATATATTATGTAGTATTTTACTGGGTTAGGATTCAATAGTGCTGATTTCCATTCTTTTTCTGACAGATTTGTGCATGATGTTAACTTACCAAAAATAAGTTTTTCAAGTTGGGCAGGTAGATTCCAGCTGTAGTTGTTAGTTTGTTGCCTCTTAACTCCAGGGTATGCAACCGCCCAAGCCTGGAGGGTTCCAGTCCACTGATTACACTTATTTCGTTGACTAGAAATGAAAACAACACAAATGTAACAGGCAAAAAGTACCCTCCCCCCCCAAAAAAGCGTGCATTTTTTGGATGCATGTTCTGAGTTGGTCTGATGTACACGTAAGACAGCAATATAAATACTTGGAAACAGAATTTTATAACTGACATACCGGGTACATGTATGTTGAACAGTGCATCAAAATCACTTTAGTTGAGAAACAATCATAATACTGACACAGAAAGGTATGGAACTGAAACATCGCTTCTAGTGACTGAACATAAAAATGACAACTTTGTTGAAATTGTCTGGAAAATCAACGAGAACAAAGAGTTGTGATATACACGGACATATACACTTACATGTAGCTCTACATATTCTTACTTGACTGATTAGGTAATTGTCCAACTCGCTGAAAAGTTCATGTACGTGTTTACGGACACTTTAGACTTTAAGGTAAATTTCTAATAGTGTGACAAAAGAAATGATGGTACCAAGTTTCTTTCGGTATCCTTCCCCCCCAAATAAATCCATGTCATTAAACCACCAATGGTCCAAATTGGAAAGAAGTTTCATGTACACCAATCAAGTCTAATGCCTCAACTAAATAACTACTTGGTTTCATGCTACTGTGGAAAATGCTCACTGCTTAATTAAGAAAACACAATTCATACTTCAAATTGCCATCTTCAACTTGGGTGGTGAAAAACTCCAAAAGTCTTCTTTGATTTATGGGACTTTGAGAAAATTCTGTAGCTACACGTACATATATTGAGTCTGTAAATCAGTGTGGAATATGTTCAACATTTTTTCCCCTCAAAGCCCCATGTTGGTCTGAGAAATTTATTGTCCCACTCTCAATCCGTCTCCTCAACAAGTCATCCAAACCGGTATCGTAATGGTAATTTTAACCTTACGATGGTCGTACACTCTAATGTAAAATTCTTAAATACTATCAATCCTCTTTTTAAACTTTGATCAACTGAAACTTGACAAACTCCTGTTATTGAATGTATGACGGATAAACAATCAAAATAGTTGTCCCAAATTAATTAATTAATACTGTGATGCTATATTATACAAGTATTTGAACGTGTATGTACATGTAAATCGAACAAGAAGAATTTCCAAGTTTTCTGGACAATAAAGAATAAAGAATTGTTTTTTGACTTAAAGTCTGGATCAGTACAGTAAGAAGAAAGGAGATATGAAACAGGACAGAACTTTCACTCACAGGACAGGTTGAGTGATTCCAGGAGAGGATGGTTGATGCCTTCTGTGGCGGTAATCCTGTTGTTGGCAAAGCTTGCCACCTGTAGGTAGGGCAACTCATCCAGTTTAGCTGACTGAAGGAGGTTACGCTCACACTTTAAGGTCAGCAGGTGGGTCAGAGAGTTCAGAGGTGAAATGTCACGGAGCATGTTCATTGACAGGTCCACGTAACGAAGATGAATGAAGGAACTCAGAATACCAATGTCTGTTATTTCCCTGTAAAAATTCAAAATCACAAATTACATGTACATGTATATGGCTATCTGAATTACTTAAAACTGACTATAAATTATGGCACAAAATCAAGAATTTGAAGTCATTCAAAAGAAACTAAATTATAACAGGGAAATAAACTAATGTTGCTCTGAGGAATTACAAATTGAGAAAAAATGAAACAAACTTCCAAAGCACAGTTAAGTCTGCTTTTAATAATGTTGTCACAGTTATTGACTGGTCCTCTATGACTCACCTGTCTTTGATGTCTAATCTGACATACGCATGGGCCAGACCACTGCCAATTTTAGCCAGTAAGGACAAGCATTCTCCAACTGCGTCTTCAGTGAGTGGGTTCTCTGGAACTTTCTAGATGTAATAATAACCATAATGGGGCTAGTACATGTAATTAGGTCAAGGCACACTGTTTTTTTATTACATTCAAAACTACATGTAGGCTAAGTCCACATAAAATTAAAATTTTCAGAAAGAGTTCCATACCCAGTCACCAGAAATCTTCCGTGAGATGACTTACAAACATGTAAGTGCTACCTAAAGTAAAAGTGTAAATCTAATGGAGTAGGCTACATCGTAACACTAAGTTAGGAGTGAAAAAACTTTCACTTTTCTTAAAAAAATACTGTCAGTGACCCATAATCTTTGTGCACATAATCTAAGGTGGCAGATGGATGTGGAAATTATGGAACTCTGGAGGGATTTTTTTAAAAGTAATTTATTGGGGTTTTTGGGGGGAGTCTGCAATTGTAAAATGGTGTGATTCCCACCTCATGAATACGAAGTCACAAGGACAATGTTGGCGCAGGCCCAGACTAAGATTTGACATGGTAATTTTTATTTTAATGCCATCACATTTTTGGCCCTTTTTGTACACCAAGGTGAAAAATAATTAAAAATTATAGAGGGGTAGAGGGGTTGGGGAGGGGGATTTAAAAAATGTAAAAACAGAGGTCGGCCCCTCTATTGTGGGCTTTCTACTTATTTCATGGACAATACATGTACATGTAGGCTGGAAAGAGTTCATATACGGACACCACTTGACACTTTAGGCAGAAACCCCACGAGACAGGTCTGAAAGGGGACAAATCTGAATTATTGACTAAACTCTTAACCTTTACATCAAATGTGCCTGAAATTTCACTATTTACATGTAATGCACTATGAAACTGATGAATATATCCAACACTGTACCAAAACGTCGCAGTTATCTTTATCAAGTTGCAGCAAAAAAGAGGAAAACATGCAAATCCTGTGCAAAGTGAAAGGAGAGTTGCCCCTTAGCAGTGTTCAGCTAGTGAGCCATGCAGCCTTGTTTCGCACGGCCAGTTTTGTGAAATCACGGCCCATTTTTTCAAGCCCGGCCTGGCAGTGCAAATCAAGCCGTGCACTACTTAATTTGACGCTTGTGTAAGCTACATGTAGATCCCGAAAAATGTGAAAATAAAATCTGACCTAAAATGCAGTCTTTTCCCATGCTTTTTCCCCCATCAACCAAGTCCAAAATAGAAAATACACTGCAGTAAAGTACATGCACACTGGGTTCAGACGTTTGGTTCAAATGTATCAACACCGGCAGGCGGGTTCCCTTACTTATAAATAATAAACTACAGCATGCATCTATCAACTTGTAACAAAATGAATACAGGGAGCCATACTTGTTCACCAGTGATCGATCACACATGTAATCAACCTCATTCCCATGGCAATCGTTAGCCGCCATATTGCGCCTGCACTCTCGCACGAGGTAGTCCATGGGGACGAGGTTGACTTATAACCATTTTGGGGCTTGTGCTGCGTGCTCACTACATGTATATCATCCAGAATGAAACGAAAAAAAAACATATTTCTTCTTGAAGGCAAGAAAGCATGAGCACGTGGTCTGCGGGTGGTGTATGTGGGTGCATGTACAGTGTGCATGTACACGCTCTATGTATGCATGTACGACACATATTTTTTCATCCACATTGAAGTCAAGTCTTGCACTCAATTTGCTCGTTCTTAGCCAAATTGCCAAAGGAAACATGCATGTACATGTAGTAATATTGGGATTCATTTTATATCAAATATATTTTATATCAAATATTCATTTATGTCAAACGGTTAGGCCTACTTTTGTACTTGTTCAACATTGAATGTCGAACATCAAACGAGGAATAAGTAGGCCTAGGCTTCGGCCTAACCAACTTTACACCGCCAAACCAACACCTCCGAACGGAGCAGACAACAAACATGACAAAGTCCAAATATGTCAAACTTAAATTAGGGCCTGGGCCTACGCCCTCGCCTACCACCTTACTCATGGTTACCGACCTCTTCTTCTTCTTGCTCAGCTCCCTCCTCTTCTCCGCCCTCTTCCTCCCCCATCTCGGGCTCTTCGACTCCTTCTTGGTCCTCGTCATATTCCTGTTCCGAGTAGTCAGACATAATGATCACACGTGCAGCGTTCGATCAAAATTATAAACTTGACCAGACGACGCTGCCCAGAAAAAGTGCAAAATTGTGTACTGCAAGATGGCGGGTTGACATGGTGACTGTAGATTTGACCTGTGGCCCAAAGAGCCTCGTTCACTTTATGTTAGATATTTAAACTGAAAAAAAAGTTAAATACGATAAAAAAAGAGACAATTTGAATATATAATTTTTAAAGGGTATTTAAGAAAACTGTATTCTTCAAATGAAACATACTTTCTAGAGTAAAAAGTAACGTCCATTTCAATTTTGCTTTTTTTTAACATCACGCAAATTTTCCCGCTGGTTTCACAATCGAGAACACGTACTAATCAACGAAAATGTCCGGAATGATGAGTACCAGCAAAATACGGAACTAGCTTTCTAGTCAAACAGCTGAAAATCATCATTGTTATTTTCCACAGCGCAAGAGCAAGAGCTCCCGAAACAACATGCATGCATGCGATGCGAGCAGACGAGATCGATCGTGTTGGCCTACGCACTAACCTGACGGCGTAATTGGAGCTGAAGTAAGTTTACTAGTACTACGAATGCGAAAATTTGGTAAGTGTTAGGGGACGGGGAAATCATTTTCTAACATGCCTGTTTAAAGAAGTCATTATAACTAAGCACCGTACCATACACTTGACAACAATGCTTGACTAATTCGTGCGGAACGTGATCTTTCGAAAGAACTTATCCTAAGTTTCATGCGGGAAGTCGTGAGTGATTTTTTTTAGTTAGCCTAGCCTGTCAATAAATAGTCATGATTGATAGGCCTAGGCTACATTGTGTACATCGGGAATACTGGCTTACGTCATTTCTGCACATCTCTGTTTTACTTTTAAGACTTGAAATGAAAGGAATGTGAACAGGCAGGTTTACAACTAGGCTTACCACCAGTGTTACTTGAAATTGCTAATTTGCAAACTGTGTAGGCTTGGCCTAATCGTGCATAGTCCTAATGCGTAACATATAACATGCATGACCATGATATCGTCGCCACGTCCCTTATTTCGCCAAAAACTGTGGAAACCAATCAGACCTAACAATAAATGGCGAAATTAGGGACCTGGCTACAATACCGTCATGCAAATTAATCAGAAAACAGGACTTTGCCCTGAGATATTTTAGAAGAGTAATTGCAGAACACCCCACCACTCTAAAAAAAGACCCCTGGAGTGACTGGTAACGTGGGTACAACTGTACAAGGTGAAAATCCCTTGGGAAGAGTGTTATACTTTGATCTGTATTTGGCTATGAGGTTGATCGTGTGCGGTGGTGGGGTATTCTGCAATTGAGCTACATGTATTTCGGGGCCTAGGCCTACATGTATGTTTTAGACAGGTGTACACGTACCCGGTAGGCCCTACTTGCTGGTATTTTGTTTTACTTGGTTCACATGAAGAAGGAGGCAAGCAATGCAAAATTTTACAAGGTTAACAGAAGTAGTTAAAAAAATTGTCATCAGGAAGTATAACCCGGTATGTTGGGGAATTACTCAGGACAGGAGAAAAAAGTAGAATTGCATCACTTTCAGTGTTTTTGAACTGATAGCTTCTGACAGAATTTGTGTTGACTAGGGCTACCACATGTTGGCAATGTGAACAAGCAGTCCTCCAACATGGTCTTCTAATATTAGGGGGATTTTAGGTGTTTTTGTTCGTTTGGTTGTTGTTGGTTTTTTTAAGATATCTTCACTTTAAAATAGTCAGGTGCAGCTGTTTGGCACAATCTTGAATCTTGCATAAATTTATTGTACACTCTACATGTACTGCATCCTGAGTTGATTTTCCCGTGAAAAATGAAATACTTAACTCGGGAGGGAATACAATGAATTTGTGCAAGATTCAAGATGCACTGAGCAAAGGGAGGAAACTAAGCATTCCATGTGGCCAAGACAAGGTTCATTTTCATGTTTATTTCCATTCTTCTAATTAATTATTAATCCTTTTTGATAGCAAAAAAAAGGCAACAGTGAGTGATATACCGTACATGTAGTTGTATACATGCAGTGTTTGTGTTGAGAAGACTTGCTAGGGAATTCTGCCTCCTATTAATCTTAGGCCCCTGCCATGTTGTCTTCAATATTTCAAAGTAAAAAAGCTTTGTGTTTTTTGAAAGTAACCCTCTGATTGTCTGCTTAAGCCCTCTTTCCACACAAGTTAAAACTGTAAAGCTTAGTTGGGCTACCATACTTGTGTGTGAGAATCCAGTTTTTAAGCTGATTTCAACTTGTTTTTGTTCCGATTTTCGCTCTGAATTTTAGCTTTTTGGTACAGGTACACCTGGTCTGTACAAAATTATGGGAACTTTCTAAATTTCAGCATTTTGCTGGCTGTTTTCTGCTTTTTTGGAATGCGACCACTCTTACCCCAGACTCTGGAATGACAGAAGTCAGGTACCACTAACTTGAAACTTAAATGCAGTCCCGTTAACAAGTACAAAGCTCATTTTATGTACATTAACAGTGGGTCGTTCGATTCACATTTACGTACATGTAGAGTTGTATATGTACATATACATGTACATTGTATGTACATGTGCTGTATTTGATATACATGTACATGTACACAATACCTTGTACATGTACGTTCACCTGAGATACACAATGTAAATTTTGTTACATGCAATTAATCAGTATGCAGGTACTACATGTGTTGAATGTTTTCATACAATATCAGATTTCAGATGGTTAAGCAGGGTCTCCATTTTTCTGCAGCAGGTTGCATCGTGTAATTGGGGCTCGATCCCTGGCTATCAGGTTACATGGCTTCTGACTAGCACCTCCCGAACAAAGATGTTCACAAATGTAAAGAGCCACCAGCCTAGGGCTGGATAGCTCAGTTGGTAGAGCACCGCTATAGTAGCCCAGATGTTGCAGGTTCAAATCCCACTCCGGTCCCATTCTTCATTCGTCTTTATAATGCTTTGTACACATAATTACAAACTGTCAGTTTTAGGAATCCAAACCATATGGGTCAACTGTTAGACACTTCTCACATTTTGTATTTAATGATCAAACAGAGGATGGACAAAAATAACCATAATGAAATCCACCTTTGGACTTACGAAATAGCCTATAGGCTCAATGTGCTATTGAACAGGAAAAATGTCCCGGTATTTTTTTTTTCTAATCAAATTCTGTGATGCGAATATTTATGTTATGTTACATTGACAACTTGCAAGATTTTTTTGTCTAATACAACTTTTATGTGATTACAAAGTGTTTGTTTTGCATATACATGTATCTGTGTACGTGTACATTTGCACACGTATTCATGTGAATAGTAGTGATGGTGAAGTTTAACTTCTGCAGCATAAAAGTATGGAACCAGTCGAGTTACATTGGGGGGAAAAAAGGAGATACGCTATTTAGTACAGCCAAATATAAACTCCCCAGTCAACTTTTGTGCTTCGTATAGATTTATTGCCCATTCTGGAAATCATTTCTTGAAGATAAAAAAAACCGGTACTGTACTTCAGGCTAAACTGTGTATTGGTTGCATCTGAATAGGCTCTTTACAGAATTGAATGAAAGATCTCATTTTCGTGAGAAATATTCTTCCACAGGTCCAAGATTCGAAGCTGTTTGAATGGCTACTTTTATGAAGTATGTTAAGCATGAGAATATTGTCCATATGTGAAAAACTTGTGTTATTTGTAATGATGAATTACACTAATTTGTTGGTACAGAGCACATGTACCATACTCCAAATTCATCTTGCATACATATATGATACAGATGGTTTTGCAGATAAAGACTTTGTCGTGGATTGGTGAATCATTTCAAAACTGCCATAACATGATCAGAATACATACACGTACGTATAATAGCAATATGTAAGAAATGTACACAATTCTTTTGACTTGAACATACATGTGAAATTCTCTAAACATACATCTTTTTACAAAACTATCAGAAACTGTTTACTGTGATAACACAAGTCCACTGAAGTAACAAGGATTTCCCAAGTGGATTTTTTCTATTAATTGAAAAGGGTCTTATCTTGCGCAGAAACCGATACAGTAACATGTGGTTCATGGCCAGTGTACAGAGCATGCAGCAGCATACGGGGATATATACATGTATATACATGTACATGTATATCATTTATTTGAAATTTAATTATTTAGCTGATACTGACAAAATCCTGTAATGGCCTTCATACATTCCCCCTGTGTTACATCAACCTGTATTTATACCCAGCATCTGTAATTAAAACTCGGGTTATGGACGTGCATTAAATAAGGGTAGTGCCAACGGCTCTCTGACGTCAACCTGAACTGTGTGTACATGTATGAAGCAAATGATAGGATAGATTAAATTTTGTCATTTGAATAAAAGGCAGAAATAACTGACTATGCACTGGGGTGTGATGCTGCCAACAGCTAGTGCATTTGACCTATTTTTATGCACATTATTTCCAGTGTTCATGCATTGATTTTGGTTGTTGTTTTTACCATCCGAGGATAAAGAAGGAAAAAAGGAGAGGGGTGCAATGTGGAATACAAGAGAGCACCCCCGGTTTCAGCCCGTCTTGCTTGTAAATTGAAACTGTATCACATTTCCATAAAGAATACTTGTAGTTCCGCTCGCTATCCACCGCCATTAGCCATGTCAGCCTTCTGGAAAATTAGAGTGGCAAGTATCTTGATGACATCAGTATACATGTGCAGATATACAGGTACCTTAAGCACTGCATACTGTACTTCACAGTGTACCAATCAAAACATCAAAAGTGGTTTTATTGTAGACTTTTTGGGGAAAGATTGGGTGACAGCCAGTAATTTTGTTCAAGCGTAACCGTACATCTGTTTGCCTGGTCACTTAAAAAATACTTAGAAATCCAACGCGTCATACTCTCAACAAAAAAAGAGAGAGAGAGAATATTCCAGGGTGAATAATAAGCTTTTTAGTGCAAAGCTAAAATCAACTTTGGTTACATAACCCCTGATAATGCACTCTATTGAATTAATCATCAAGCAAATGTTTGGTGCGCTGGGGAAAGAAGGCTGTTTAGCCTTTTTTTTCAGTGTGGTCTGTGGGAGGTGGCATTGTCCAGTTACAATGTCTGCCGCTGTTGTCATAGTAATTCTCTGTGTATATATTGATCTGTGGGACAATAGGTGCAGAAGGTTGCTGAGTGGGGGGCTTACCAGCACCCATAGCAAATACTGTTATGATTGGTAGATAGGTTCTGGTTGGGGTTTTTTTTATTATTGAGTATGCAAATGTGTAACTCATACACTGGTTATTGTGACATAACTAGGTGTTGCAATGGAAACTCAGCTTATTTGGGCAAAGAATGAGGCTGTGAGTGTGAGCATGGTGTGTGCACATGTGTGGCTTACAAAACCTGGCCAGATGTGTGTATGGATTTTTGGAATTAAAAACCCACGGCTGCATGTTGTAATAAAGACTTGCCAGGTAATGAGGATACAAGTTAATTGCTTTTGGTGCCCTCCACAAATCCAGTATGTTTATCGTTAGATTTGGACTACGGAGTAGGATCGTGAGGTTTGCTTCTGTCATTACCATAGAGTAAGGACACAGATATTACTTACTGTGTCACTCATAAAGTTACCAAGAAATTGGTTAAAAAGTCCGTAAAAATGTTGCAGATTACCTTGAGTGAGGAAAAAGCCCAGTTTTACTGTACCAGTAGATCACTCTTGTATTATTACCATATGACCCCGGAATACAAGTGTGATTACAAAAGTTCAAATATTTTATGTACATTGAAACTTTTATTGCAGTTTTATTCCATGATATTATATTCATTAGATAAAACATCTGTGTACCCCCACTTCTCAACTTAAGTGGTTACCATTTAGTTTTTATCCCCCATAAAGTGTTTATGACTCAGATGTGCTGGCACTTGCCATTCACTCTTTGGAAATTATAGTTTCTGACTAGGAAACCTTCCACAAAGAAAAGAAATTACCCAGGAAGAGTGTTTCTCGTGTACATTTTTGGTTTTTTTTCCCCCATCTGTTTCCCTCCTTTTTCCTTGTCTTCACTCTCTCTCTCCATCCCTTTGTCGGAATGTGTACGCACTTCATATTCATGTACATGAAACCAAGTGAACAAATTTAAGTGCACATGTGTAAGTCTTGAACTGTGTTGGTTGTGAGAGTATCTTGGCCATGTTTCATTTTGCTACATGTGCATGTACAAGTACATGTAGCTGTTTGATATAAGGGTTTGTTACAACATGTGGAGGCATTTTAGTGGTGATTTTGTTTTAGATGGACCATGGACCATCTGAAGCTTGCAGTGGTGGGCTGTTTTGTTGCAACTTCAAAAGTGTTTTTTTACATGCACCGTAGCAAAGTCGTAAAAAAGAAAACAAACAGTCGTTGTTGCTGCAAATGTTACTGTGTTTCAAAAAGGTTTCATTTTGTGCACGGCACAAAGAAATTACCTCTCCGGTCCAACAGAATTTTTTTTCTTTTTTTTTTAACACCCCTTTCTACTGCCCTGCTTCAAGGCACTCTTATTTGGGTTATTTTCTTTAGCCTGTCGTGCATGACTAATGAGTGAGGTTATTTTTATTCCAAATTGGCACCTTTGTTGAAATAACCATTGCGGTTTGGGACGGATTTTAATGTGGATTCCTTCAAGTTTGGCTCCCAAGTGACACTCCTGATTGAAATTTAAATTACTCAATAAAGCACAACGATAGAAGGGGAAAGGCTGTAAAATCCTCCCAAGATCCCTGGGATGTTACCCTAGAGACTCACTAGCGATTTTTCTTTTGGCCCCACGCGCCAAGCCTCCCAACCGTGGTGTATTGATTCGGGATAAAATTTTGATTTCTCGTCGGTGAGCCTCTGCGCTCCATTGGTCTGAGGCTGTTTATGCTTCCTGATGCAGGGATTTTCGGGGACAGATCCATCGCCCTTGTTTTTTTCAGGAAAGGAAATTAACATTTTGTGCATCAGAAATCCCAGATCCTGCGATGGCCGCCCCATGGAATTTGCTGTGCGGTGGGAGTGTCACGGTTGTTGTAACACAGTGCTGCCACTAGAGAGCATCGCCATTTGATCTGCAGGAGTGTGAAGATGTTATTCTTATTTTGAGTGGTTTTGATGTGGCAAGGGTTGTTGAGTCAATTTGTGTCAAGTCACTTCGCAAAACACAAATTTCAAAAGTGACATTCAAAGGAATGGTTTGAGAAATTCTTTTGAGTGCATGGACGGTATTGTAGCACACCTACACATGTATGTTCATGGATCATGTATGTGCAATGTACCCTGTCACATAATTTGATACAAAATAAAAATAACTGTTGTTTTTGTTTGATTCATTTTGAAACATTTTTATCCCTTTGTTCCCAATAGTTGTCATTTATCAAGTATTTATAAGCAATAACAGGTTCACAGGAAACGACATGTACATGTACAAATGTACCTGTTCAGTGCGTGTTATCACTCAATTTGGAGAAACCTGTGGTAGGTGCATACATGGTCACACTGGACAGATGGCAATCATAAAAGTGCTTTGTAATGGGGAAAAAAGGTCAAAAAACAATTTGTTTTTGGTGAATAATCGGTTGAGTCAGTAACCAGTAGTCAGACCTGTCAAAACTTTGTGTGCCTACATGTACTTGATGCGACTCGCCTGTCTTTTGATAATCGCAATCAGAGCAAGAAACGTCCAATGTCTACTCAAGGGGATGTGTGCGTAGAGACTTTAGGGAGCATATGGATATGTTCCAGACTTTTTGCTGTTAAAAATTTATATGTATTCACTGTTGAGGAAGTTTGTTTGGTTAAGACCATTCTCACAGTGGGCATGACATCAATATGGACTTTTAATACACGGGAAAGGGGCAAATTTACCCTTGGTGCTATTCATTAATATACAGAAGTGCCCAGAATAGTGAGAGAATTTAAAAAACAAATTCCAATTTTGTTATTTGTGAGAACTTCTACTTATATCCTGAACTCATACTCATGAGGTTGGTTTGAGCAGAAGCTAAAATTTTTCTCTTTTTAAACAAAATGTTAGTATTGCAAATTGATGGTGCACGCATCTGTTCTGATTTGCCTGACAAAATAGACTCACTTTAGCTGCAGTTAAAATTGTGTGCAGTCCCAACATCACTTAATCGTTAATTACAGCACAGTGGTGCGTGCTCCATGACGTAAAGCACTCTACCCAATAAATAACTAATTTAAGGGAGTTTCGTTTATGCATACGATATTTAACCATGTCAGTGCTTGGGTCCATTAAAACACTGGTCCACCGTAATTGCGGAAACACATTACAATGCCCGCTGGACCAAGGGAGAGAACGGTAGAGAAAAAAAATGCCAAATGCAAATAATGCACAGAGTTACCCAATAAACAGTGATCTTGTTTGCCGCCCCATGTTACTTAATAAAATCCATACATCACGCCCCAAAGAGCTTGCTAATTTGCATCTGAGATGGTGATGAAAAATTGGACTAAGGCATGAGGGTTTTTTTCTATTTTCTCAGTAACCCTCCCTGTGCTTGTTTCACAGCCAGCCACTGAGCATGGGAGTGATTTATCACATATTGGCTTTGTTTCAGGCTCCTGGAAATCTCCTTTGAATACCCAAGGTAACGTAGGGGCTTAGTCATATTTTCTGTATTTTTTTAGTGTGGCATGTTGGCTTATTTGCTTGGTGTGTTAGAATACGGCAGTTGTAATGTGATGACTTTGATCGTTGTAATTTTCAGAGGTACCAGGGTATTGTAGGCTACTAGAGTGAGCAATGGACACACGTACATTTATACCTGCACATCATAGAACATACTGTACTTTACTTCTCTGTACAAATGTACGTTTCATTACACGTACATGTATGTAAAGCATGTTTCATTACAGTAAAGCTTTTGCGGAACCACGCATGGTACAACTGTATCACACATAATGACGATTTTATCAACTTTTGTAGAAGGCCTTTGTTGTTACAATTTCTTCGAATTGCTTTTAGGTTCTAAATAATTCGTTCTTAGAAGTGAGTTTATCTTGCAGTAAGATTTATTTGATTGTAAGGCACATATTGTACAATTGTAACTCAGTTTTTTAGGGGGCACATTCTTGATCTGGTACCAGTAAGACTTAATGCTTTGCCAAGCAGATAACTGCAGCTGATCTTGGAACCAGATCAGGGGTTTTTTTTGGCACATTTTTTGGCACATTTTGGTAGGCACTTGTCTACCGGTACATTCTGGACTACTTTTGTGTACATTGAAAATTCCCATCCCTGAAAATCAACCCTTGCAAGACATGCTTTCAAGATGTCACACAGCACAAGGCTTGATGTCAATCCAGACCCACCAAATGGGAAAGGGGAAGGGGTCGTAGGAGGGGGGGAGGGATGACATCATGCTTTATACCCCCACTCTCAAACCCCCTGCGCCAGTACTAACTGTCAGACACAATCACATTCTATTGTGTGATTTTGTGTCAGTTTCCTGTGACACTCCTGCTATTCACCCCAGACCCTGGGGAGAGTTCTCTGGCCCATTTTTTTTCCTCTCCAAATTAGGGCATGGTATTGCTAGAAGAGAATTGGTCAGTGGATTGGGTGCTGTGTTCAGACATTGCTTGGGCAGTGAAGGGGTTCATCCAGAGGGTCTGACCAGAGGTGTACACCATTTATGTCATTTTATTTTACCGGTCACTGAAAAGTTCAGCAGACGGTGAACTTTGTTGGATTTTTTTGTGCAAAGTGAAAGTTACGAAATCTTCTGCCAATAAACAGTGTCAACAAATGCTTATATTATGTACATGTACATGTACTGTCCATACATACATGCACATGTACATGTCGGCCCACCAGTACACCATACATACATGTACATGTCGGCCCATCAGTACACCATACATACATGTACATGTCGGCCCATCAGTACACCATACATACATGTACATGTCGGCCCATCAGTACACCATACATGTATACATGTACATGTCGGCCCATCAGTACACCATACATACATGTACATGTCGGCCCATCAGTACACCATACATACATGTACATGTCGGCCCATCATTACACCATACATACATGTACATGTCGGCCCATCAGTACACCATACATACATGTACATGTCGGCCCATCAGTACACCATACATACATGTACATGTCGGCCCATCAGTACACCATACATACATGTACATGTCGGCCCATCAGTACATGTCCTGTACAGTGCGCACCATTTACATCTGCATTCTTGATGAATTTACCAAAGATGAAAATATATATGTGTACCTATAACTGAGTAAGGACAAGTTTTACACTCTGAGGCTGGTGGTTTGTATAGATCTATAACATTGTATGTACATGGACATGTACCAACTGGTACACATGTACATGTACCAACTGGTACACATGGACATGTACCAACTGGTACACATGGACATGTACCAACTGGTACACATGTACATGTACCAACTGGTACACATGGACATGTACCAACTGGTACACATGTACGTGTACCAACTGGTACACATGTACATCATTAAGTACATGATATATACATGTGTACACATATACATGACAAGTACATGTACAGGAACTGGTACCTTACTGGACATGTACATGTAGTTCTTCACCTGTGTTTTGTTCAATATGATTTATTTTACCAAAGCACTTACACATCTGTTACTGCATGTATTTTATCTGAGATACATGTTAAGGCAAAACTTGGGTTGAGACATTTTTGTATCTAGCCCTGTGTATTTTTTTTTTTTACATTTCTTTTTTTTGGGGGGGTGATAGTGCCTTTTATTATTTTCTTTGAATGGTTATCCCCATTTATCACTCATGATCAACATAGCGTGATAAACACCACCTCAAATCACTCCCACACCAAATACTTCATAAATTCAAATTAGAACAAAGTTCATGCTTTATTCCTTGAGTCCTTCACTTATTTCAGCACGTTGGACTTATGGACTATGGTGAGACAGTGTTCATGTGCTCCATAAACAGGTGCAATTCATGTAGATCAACCCTATTGATTCAACGTTCACCCTGTCTGTTTGCCATGTGTATGTTGTTACATAATCATACAAATTTAAGGGTTTCGATACAAGATTTTCCACCCATTGTTCTGTTGCCTCGGTGATGGACAAGTATTTGCTAGTGTTTTTCTTTTGTCAGGGTCAGCTTTGGAGGAAAACCATTGTTTGTTTATCTTGGTATAGTCTTTTTCCTGGCAGTCTACATCTGAATTACATACATGTACATGTATACCCCACCACACAGAAGCCCACTGTAACATACAGTATGTTCAGTGGTCCAAGTGTATTTTCCAATGTGTTGTATACATGTTTGATTTATAGAATCCGAATTATTACTCGTACACGTTATGTACCCAGAAATGTGTAAAGTATTTGTGCAGACCAGAGTGAATAAACATTAAAACAAAACTTTAAAGTTTGGAACCCTCAAACATGTGGAAAACTTTTTCAAAATCACAAATCACTCAAAACCACCAGAAAGGTAAACATTTGGAGTTGGTTTTCTGGAAATGTAGACGAGCTTCTCATTCATGTGGGGAAAGCCACTTTTTTGTTGATAAAAATTCGCAGAAATGGCCCAGTAACTTTTAAACAGACCTTTTTGTAATTGAAAGTGTGGTTTTTCGAAACTAATGGCAATGTTTGTCTTTTTTTCACTTTATTGATACAGTTTATTGAAACAGTATGTTACCTGTCTCATACATGTCCTCCATGTTCTGTGAAAAGGCAGTTTGGTTTAAACAAAAGTTGTTTAGAGTAAAAGCAGAACAGTTCAACTGGGAAGTTTTGCTTGAACTTTGAGCCCTCAAACAAACCACAATTTGACTATAATCCATCTCAAATTGGACCCATCCTGATTTTTTTTTGTTAGCCTACTCCAATGTTCAGCGATTATTTAACATTCAGCTTGGCAAGCACAAAAGGCGTATTTTTACGTGGACCCTTTGAGTAAACAAATCTAAACAGTAACCATGGCAGTTGGAACAGATAATAAGACTGCTTAGTAACGGATAGACTGACTGTGTGTAAAGCCCTTCTTTTGTGGTGTTTATTTTAAGAAGGATTATAATTAGAATGCTTTAACGTCATGCAGACAGCAGATTGGAGGGAGTATAATTGCCCTTTCATGAAATCAGTTAACTGCATCTCTGTGGAAGAATGTGGCTACGTGTACGTGTATGTGCAGTGCCAGTGTATAAATTGCACTTTTCTATCAGTGACAATCTTTTTGGCTGCGTTTGGTTGTTTTCTTACTTTTCAGGTATGTTGCCTATCGTTTCCTTTTTTTTAGAGAATTTGTATTGATGTGTTCAAAATGAATGGGAATCTTGTTTGCTTGTACACATTGATGTTCTCTTCTAATTACAAAAATTGGCACATTTTTGGTACCCTGTGACATTTGCTATGCCATGTCACTTCCAAGCCACATCTTAATACCAAATGTATTGATTTTTTAAAAACTGCATCTGTCATTCTAGAGTAGAAAATGGAAAGACTAATCAATGGTGTTTTTGTTTTCCGTTGTTTATCCTGTCATACGAGTCCGTGTACATGTTTGTATTTATAACCAGGGACCAATTTCATGGCATTGCTTACCACAAGCAAAAAAACCGGCTCTTACCATAGCAGAAAATTCTGCGCTTACAGTGTACATGTATATATATTTCATGGGTTAGCAAGGAAGTTTGGCTTGTGCGCAAGCGTACCCCCCGTAACTACATGTAAGGCTTCTGTGCTTAAAGGATTAGCGCAGAATTTTTCTGCTATGGCGGTTAGCGCAGAATGGAGATCGTAAGCACGGAATTCTGCGGTAAGCAGCGCCATGAAATTGGGCCCAGTTGTGTGTTGATGGCATGTGTCGGTACATTCATTCATGGATTACATGTACATGTACCGGTTCATGATAACCTACAATACATGTACATGTGTAGGTGTACATTTGTCCTACTGGTATTTACATGTACAGTGTATAGTATGACCATTGTATGTGCACTTGCATGTGCATTTTGTAATTTACTAGAGGCTGAAACCTTTGTTCAAGATTAAAAATAATCATTGCTAGGTACTGTACATGTATTTAATTATAATTTTAATTATAGACGTAAACAGTACATGATGTACGGTACGGTTGAGATACAAATTACTGTACACATAATGTCATAGCATTTGATAGAGTAAGGTACGGGTTCATGTATGTGCTGTATTGTACAAGTGTACGCATCTACTGAACAATTTTATGGGATTTTTATTCCTGAAAGGACCAATGGGATTCCACTGGGTCATTAGACACCAGGAAATAGCTCATTTCATTTAGATGGAATCTGCCAGTAAATGTACCGGTACCTGTAGGGAAATAAATCACGGGGAAAAGCGAGATGTTACAACTTTCGAAATGAATTAAAAGTCCTTTTGGCTGGACACCACTGCCGGTTCATGTGTACATGGGCATTTTACATTTTCTTTGCTGTGGGTATGAAAGTAATATTTAACGCGAAAACACCCTGTGACCACATGTGCTTGGTTTCTCTGTTAACCAGTTTTGTACTGTGAAGCTTTAATTTGGTTGTCTCATAAAAAGCACAAGAGAGTGTTTCTTTCGTTGTTGAAACACAAAGCCATGCAATGTACAGTACAAAGGAAATGATTACTCATTTTAGATATTATTTTGATATACATGCATACACCTGTCTTTTAAATTTCCTCCCTTTTCTCCCAGCCCTGTCTCTATTCATTGTTCTTGAAAACTGTTGACATTGGATTCCTTTAAATTGTATCACCTTTGCAACATAAAAATATGTTGTTCCAAAAAGTAACCCTCTGAACACCCCCTACATGCGTCTGCATTGCCCTCACTGACACGGATTCTCAACCTTTGAACAAGACTTGGATATTTCTTTACAAAGAATCACATAGATTCTGCCCATTTGTTCATTGTGCAGAGGGTAAAAAAAGTCTAGTGCTGTGACGGTGTAGTTTACCCTTAGCATTATGGCGTTGCCATGGAGTTGCTTAGAATGGTGTTGCCATAGCACCCGAAATAAACAAAGCCCAAAAGCAGGATTGATCTGAAAAGAGTGAGTCCCGTGAAGCGGACTTCTACAGTACTTTTGCTGTTGAATGTACCGGTACATGTAATGACAGAAGGACAATGCTTGCAATCATTTAGCCTTTGTATTGTGCCGTACATGTAAATCACATTGCTGGCCCATTTTGGTTTGTGGAAGTGGTGGATTCGTTTACAAATTCTGTTTGAATTCAGTCATCTGAAACAGAGTACAGTGTACTGTGTATGTTGATGTACAGATGTTGTTGGATACAATCTGTTTCACATTAAAATGGAAAATGTTACATGCACATGTGTCTTTTGTGCATGTATTTTACATAGAGAGACAATGAAAAATTATTTTTCTGTAAAATCTGTCTTGGAGTTTTACTTTTATCTCATATGATTGAAAAAGGAGATAGGTTTAATTCACTTCAGCTACTGTACCCGGTACTTGTGGTTTGGCAGAAGTACATGTACATGTACATGTACGTACAGATGTACATCATTCCATGCCAGGAAATAATTGCCCTATTCTTGGCGTCACTCGACAATGTGTTATTTGCATACATGTACATGTGGTGTGACAACTTACTCATTCCTTCACTCAACATGTTGTTTTTGTGTTCTCTTCAGCAAGACAATCTTTTCTCCCCCGATTTTGGAGACCAGGATGCCCTGAATTAGATGTGTAATTTGCCATCAGGAAAAGCACCAGAAATTGTCAATTTGGCGAGGGAGTTTCACCTAGTTTAATGATTAACCATATGTGTATCTGAAGGTCTGTTTGCTTGAACTCAAGTAGAATAGGGGGTAACCCAGACTGACTTGAGTCTGGAGGCTTTGGAACAATGGATTTTAAACACTTTCTTACACATCCTTTCTTTACATCCCAACAGGAAATTGTGTGTTCCACACAGTGATTGTGCAGTGCACATAAATTTAGTGATAAACTTGCTCACTATTGAACTGTCATTTCCTGAGGCCAATATTGTTACATTTTGTCCACAGTCTGTTAAAGATGTACATGAACATAAATAATACATGTATGAGGATCTGTTTTGCTTGATCCTGAATCTTTGAGCATTTATAAATAGTGAGCAAGAACTTGTTATTTGCTCAAGAATTAAGTTTAAGAGCCGGAACATGGGAGAAGACACTGAACGGACACCGAAAAATAATGTATTGATTAGTTGATTAAACTCTGTGAAAGGCTTGACCCACCACCCCTATTTAAATACCCTAATTATTGAACTCAGAATAATGTTCCAGGTGGTAGCCTAGGCTTCATTTGCATTAATAGTAATGACTTCTGGTACTGTACATGTACCTTGTCCAAGGCAAGAGATATCAGACTAGGCTAAGGTTGGGGAGAAAAAAAATGGCAAAGGTGAAGAAAGTGCCTTTTCAGCCTGTCCTTTCCAAAGTCACAGAGACAATCATGGAGCCCTGGAATGCAACTGAGCTGATGACAGGCCAGCAGATAACAACCTGCCACATACGTGTACACGAGTTCCTGGAGGAAGACTTCCATTAGAAGAGAGAAAAAATAATCTTTTTTTTTTTTTTTTAATTTCAACGCCACTGTTGGTACCTGCATTTATAAATTAGAGGTTGCAATTTGGGGACTGGAAGCACTTGATTGGACCTCCTTCCTCACAGGAAGCAACTACACTACAGTACTTGCCAATTGTTTTACAGTACATGCAATAAACTGTTCAACAAAGAGCTGATTATTAATCGTTTCGTCTCTGGGTCAAGAGGAAATTAATTCCATGTACCTGTACATATCATATGCAGGGATTGGTTGTGTAGTACGAACAACTCCCCAGTTTCTTTCTTCCCGCCTAACATGCCTAAATTCCCTTTCATACACCAGCTGGCTAAGTGGGGTTCCAAAAATGTAGCGTAGAGCCCCCAAAAATTGAATAAGAAATAACAATTCAGTGCTGTGTAATACGTGCAGTTGGATGTAAAGTTAGTGTAAACTGTGTGTACATATGTACCCGATGTACGTGTAACGGTCTCATTTGTCCGCCATGCTCAAATCTCTGGGCATCAACGGAACACTGCCGAGCGACCGGAGCTAGCACCCGGACGTATGCGCAGTAAGTCCCGTTTTGTTTGCTTTTATGGGTGTGCTGAGCTTCTACCAACCTCGACTGCATGGACTGCGTGATTTAAGATCGCTCAAGGCATGTAAGGAACCTGTGTATGGCGCTGCAAGATTGTACCAATGAGAACGAGGTTGCATACATGTATGTACATGTACATGTACTGTACTGACCGTGGATACCTCTCCACATCCGCACTTATAGCTCTACGCGAAGTACATGAATCAGAAATCTCTTGCGCGAAGGCAGCAAAGTACATGTACATGTAATTCCTCGATCACCCAGTCTCATCTGCATAGCATTTCTTTATATGCCTAAGCCACCACCTCACGCACCAAATGCGGTACCACAGCGTACGTGCGTAAGCAACTTAAAAAAATCTGCACGGTGGATAAATTAGCGCGTCGCGGCAACGTGCTCAACAGATAAATGAGCCCCTTACACCGGTACATGTTTTTGCTTGGTCCCAACTGGTACTGATCCATGTAATTGATGTTGTTGACTTGATGTCAAATTGTTACACTGTTTTGTTTTGTTCATGAGTGGCAAGCCTATTGGTTCATTTATTCTCATTTACTGGTGGGTTTCATATTCTCCTAAGGGAGAACAAGCATCCTAACCTGTTAATTACAGTGTATACATACAGTCACATGCTCTGGTACACGTGTTGCACATGTGCACATCTACTGGAATCACGGCAAGATACGTTTGACGTGGTGTCAGACAAGAAAACTGGTTCTGCTAACGGCTTAAAACCAAGTCTACTGTTTCCGTGTTAGACTCCAACAGAAGCTGGCCGTACATCGTTTTCTTTTCGATTGTTGAAGACAAGTTGTGATCGCCTCACTGAACTTAGTCAGGATGCTCGGAAGATGTACAGTACAACCAAGTCATGCATGCAAGAGTCCTGTATATAAGGCACCAGTGCGTTATTGCTGATACTGGGGGGTTCTTTGTGAACTCTCCCGCATTCCACTTGTTAAAGTTCTATATTAATGAGAGATCAACTGTACACGAGGCTTGATGTCAATACCATGCTCACCTGTTGCACCCCTTGCCCACCTGTGCCCCTTTCCAGATTCACTAAACCCCTCCTCTGAACCTTGGGATCGGGATCTTGTTCCTGTTCCTCCCCACCATCAATTTCTCATACACGTGTGCATACTGTACCGGTGCATGTACCGGTAGTCTTTAAAGTTAAACCTACTGTACTTGTACTAGCCCCACACTGGCAACAAGATCCAGGCCTTCCAGAAGTTAAGGGTTGGAGCAAAATGGAACAGATTGAGAAGCAGTGTACGTGTAAAAGGGTGTGGCAGTAGGCAAGATTACTGTCAGGAGGCCCAGGGAGGTAGTCTGTCCTCCTCTTCCACGCCCCTCTCCTCACCTAAGCAGACTGGAGAGGACAAACCAGGAAACTTGGGGAATATTGCATCTAATGAACAACTTCCCGTCTGAGTCAGACGTACTCTGTCCCCCAGAAAGTTCTGCGGACTGAGACGCTCTTATTGTGCTTTGTGTTGTTGTTGAAGGCCAACAAGTGTACTCGACTTTCAGAGAAAGAGACATATTCCATTTATCGCACCTGTCCCGGTACATGTAGGGGGGACCCTCAGAGACTTTGAGGGCTTTTTTGTCAGCTACAAATGTTGATGAAAATTGACTTGGTAACTTCATCTTGTTGGACGTATTGGTGCAGGGAACTGTGAAGGTTGGTATGCACAGTAGACCGGTAGAACATAGCTATGGCACGTGTATTGACTGCAGGTGGATCAAGCCAATTGGGATTATTGGTCTGCAGACCGTGGTTCAGTGATGAGTCTGATGCCTCAGGGATGCATGTACAAATGTACCTACCATGTACCGGACATGAGCAGCAATCACCGTTATACATGGCACAGTGTAGTACATGTATAGGTATTAAGCAAGAAGCAGTTGCTTTTTGTTCAATTGTGTTTATCATGCACTTGTCATACCATACATGTACATGTACCGGGTACATGTCTGTAAATATACTGAATGCAATCATGGTTTGGGATTTTTGTTTTCTTTTTCCATAAATGTAAGTACACGTAACTTAGTACATTATCTGTATCAGTACATTGTCAAAAGAAATGTACCGGACGTACACTGTAGCTGCTGTCACACCAGCCAAAGATTTGCCCATCAGAAAATACATGCACACATGTGTTTGTTTGGGTTGCTGCCCATCGGATAAGTTACAAATGTCTTTGAAATGTTCTCATTCCATATCGCATGGCAAGTTTATATCACGTACGTGACTGGTTCATGTGTACTGTGTACTAGTACGTGCATAAACGTGTACAGGTACCATGTGCAGGTCCACGTACATAGACATGTATGTGTTTTTCAAGCCAAGATGCCATCGCCTGAAGATTGGCAAGACATTACCGGCCTACTGGTTCCAGGAGGTGCATCTTAGTGATCTTTAACCTAGATCCCAATCTTGAAACTTTTTAATTACAAAATTGAGTTTTTCCCCTCAAACGAAGTCCCAGCACGGTGTTGGGTAACCCAACGCGGCGGTATTGACAATCAATGGAACCTGGGTCGTACTCCTTGATAGAGTCTGGTTTTTTTTTTCCCAAGCTCAAGCCCCCAGTCCTGTACCCCTCTCCAGTTGCAAGGTCGACAAGCAAAGAAAGATCCAGGTGTCAATAAGTAATCCTTGGTGAAACACTTTTAGAAGTCTGTGGATTAAAGCCCCTAGAGCAACTTAGAAAACATCAATGTTTTGTCCAAGACAGGCTTCTTGGTGCATTACATGTACCTGCAGTTGTGTTTTTTTCCCCACGTTCCGGAATTTTCAAAGAATTGTGTACTGTTAATGTATTTGTTCCATGGCAGTTTATTGAAGTAGACTTTGGACATAAAAGTTTGGTTTAGGGCTTAAAAGTACAAATTGGCCAAATCAGTGATAAAGATAGATATTAAGTGCATGAAAATAAAAAAGGACCATTGTATGCATATATTCCAGCATTTTATTGGTTTTACGTGAAATCTTTTAGTATCAGTGAGCACGGAATGCAGTATGGTACGTGTACATGTCCTTGGATGTGTATGCCGGTAAATCTGGTTGATTGGAGATAACTAATATGACATGTCATTATTCATACATGAACAGTCGGTATTCATGTACATTGCACAGTGTGAGATCTTGAACAGAAATAATGTCAACATTGTCAATGTTGTCAACATATATATTTGTCTTCAGCAAAACACACACCCCCCCCGAAAAAAAAGAATTAGAAATTTCCCAACAAAATAGTCCTGCATCTTAAATGTCGCAGACAGTCGCCCAATTTAGCCTGGTGTTTTGCAGCATAGGGGTCTCTTAGCACTGCAAAATGTCGAAAGGCGCTCAAGGTACAATTTGATTATAAAGTTCTCACGAAATTACCAATTTAAGTGTCTGTGAAAATTTGATTTTACTTCCAGTTGATTTCAACACACATGTTTAAAAACACTTTGTATAAGTACATGTACGTAAATGTGCATGTACACGTACTGTTAAGTACGTGTATGTTTTAATGCATGTTTGTATGTTTGGGTTCGTACAAGTACTGTGCAGAGAGTAAAACATCTAGATAGATGCATTAGGGAACTTCATTACTCATATAAATATGCAAATGTAATAAAACCATCCCTGTTAAATCAATGCCACCACAGGAAATTAATGCCAAGATGTGTGGCTATTCCACTCTATTTTATTTTTTCCCCTTGAAAAATCTATACTTGTATTCTGAGGGATGCGTTTGCTTGGAGCAGTGATCATATGAGATAACCACACTTCATTTCGTGCATGAGAATCTGCTCTTGTTTTAGAGCAGGGACTTGGCACAATCAGTTGAAGATCCTTGGAAGAAAAAAAAGGGACAGCGTAAAAGGTTTGTTTTACTGGCCCAATTGACCTAAATCTGTGCTTGAAGAAGTTGCACACATGAGCTGTATGTATTCAAATGTTCTGAGAATTAGATTCATGTGAGAGTCTCACGCTTGGTCTCTGTTTCCTAGATACTGCTATTTTTAGGATCCGTCTGTGTATACATTTACATGTATGTGTACCAGTCTATGCAAACCATGCGTAACAATTCAGTTTATTGAGAAAGAAATGTGAATTCATTTTTAGCCAGGTACACCGTTTTGTACTCCTCAACTGGTTTGTTTTTAGCCTGATAAATTTGTAGATACATATCTTTCACAGCAGTTTAAAAAATGATTACTTGTATTATTGATTTATTAATTTGTAACAGTATCATAGAACAGTCAACACTAATGTACATGTATGTAACTATTTGTAAAATAGATGTCGTTACTTTGTAACATTTTACAGATATGATGGGCACATGGTAATTTATGTACATGTACCAATTCTGTATACTGTACATGTACGTACCGGGTACATACACATGTGTACATGTACATGAGAGAAAAACTTGGGTGCACTGCCTGCTGGGACATGTACAGGTACTCGCATTTGTGGCATGGGTGTATGAGTACCTTGTGTGGACCTCTGAACAATAATGCTGGATGTTTGAACCCTGTTTGGACTAAGCTGGGTCCACACAAGGTTACCACCCTTTCTGGGGAAAAAAAAAGTTTTAGGCATTTTGGCTTTAGGGTTATCGGTGGCAAAGTACAGAGGAACTGTCAAGGAGAGCATCATTAAAAACAAAGAATTTTCATTTCAAGAAAAATGAGTATTTTTACTGAGTTTTCGTAAACTTTTACACAAAAACAAAGGAAAACACAAGGTACAAGTAGTGTACATGTACATGGAGCGGTAGGTACCGGTAACACCAACATGCATGAACATGAATATGGATATATTGTACTGCAGGGTTTCCCCTGCCTATTCAATTGTGAGGCGGCCCACCTCATTGATTTTAGTGACCACCCCATTAGGCCTTTTCTGTTGAACTTTACCACCTCACACTTAAAATAGACAAAGATGGAAGGAAAAAGCAACATACATGTAACTGAGATCTTTTGAAATAGATCAGTTTCAAATCATTCAGAATGGTGAAGAGGGACACGGGATACAAGATGGGTTCATTTTAGAGGGGAAATTTGGAGCAAATGTACTTGTAGAATATAGAATTTATTTGAGTCCTTCTGAACATACCGGTGCATGTACTCGCTCATGTTTTATGCGCTAGAAGTTGGGCTAAATTTGCTGGACCACCTCAAACGTATCAGCACCCCAGGGGAAGCCCTGTCACACTGTAGCAGATACATGTACCCTACGTCACTGGTCCACGCATTGTACCAGTACATATGGTTCACCTTGGACCTGCATTGCTATATGTAAATGCACTGAACACATGCACAAATCTATCAAAACACTTGTTTTACAAAAAAAACCTGTTTGCCTTGTAATATGTTTGAAGGTCAGAAAAATAATGAAGACCCAGAAAGGAGAAATGGCCCAGCAGACTGTAAGTAATTCAGCCGTACTCCGTTTCATTTTTCTCAATTCAACGGCAAAATTCTGAAAACTCCAACAGAAATAACAAATTTGTACAATACATCCTATTATCCATCAGACCATTAATAATATTCCTGGCTTTTTTTCAAGGTGAGATAGTATTGTTTTTACCATAAATTGTTTGCCATGGTGATGAAAAGACACTCATCAGCCAGGATTTTAATTACCTTTTTCCCAGTAAAACAACCTGCAAGCAGATGGTGCAGAGTTTTTTCTTGTTTTTTTTTTTTTTTTTAGTGAAATTTGTCTCTGAACGGGTACGCATGATAGAAATTATTCCATTGGTATTATTAGCTCCAACCTTGGAGGGAGAAAAATCAATGTGCATGTTGTTTAAAATGGATAAAAAATAAGGATAGACAGTGTTGGCCTCCAACCCACAGATGGCAAAATTAATAAAAGAGTCCAAATATAGGAATAAGTTTGTAAATTAGAAAATGGCTAAGAGCTTGTGTCGCCATGGATTTGTCTGCAGTGGTGGACGGGTCAGTTTTACATGTAAGTGAATATGCAGTGAGGTAAATTATTGGTGCCTTTAACTCTTGTGGTGTAATTGTGATTTAGGAATAATTACATTAGAGGGTATCTACCCAGGCCTTTTGTCTCAGACATACCGGTACACCGTACGGGTATCAAGTGTTTACATGCACAAACTTTGTGTTCTGGTATATTGTAGGGGGGACACGTTTAATTCTTTGCAGTACTTGGATCAACATACATGTACATGTACCGGTATATATGCTTGAGCATCCTTTGGTCACCAGGTGTAGACTAGAGAGGGCATTTTGTTGCCAAGCGACAATGGTCATGCTAGAATCTTTGTCCGGATCTAGTAGGTCTGTGGTAGGCTTTTGCCAGTTGGAAGTACGTGTTGGGCCCACATGCGAATACTATACATTCACACAGAGATTGATCACACTTGCTCCGTGCGTCCCATGCTTCCGGTACATGTAAATACACATAAACTTACATGTATGTATGTACATGTGTGCGTACACCAGTGCATTTAGTGTGTTCAATTGGTAAAAAACACACTTCGTACCTGCTTCTATTTGCATCAGGCTGAGTGTACACCACTAGGTGCATAATACTAGCAGCAGCAGTTTCAAAATTATTATTATGATTATCATTTACCGGTATTATTTCTGGTAATGACACCAGGGATTCCTCAACAGTGCCCCTAGGCACTGTACATACATGTACATAGCTTGCAAGCCTGAAGAAACCTGTAGAGAGGAGACAATGACAAGCAGTTGCAGTTTTAGAGGTGGGAGGAAAACCCCAGAGGAATATTGTGCATAAAGCCCACAGATTCAGGTAGGGACTGAAAACCCAATCCACACGTGGACCAAGCTGGGATTCGAACCTGGACCGCAGAGGTGGTAGGGGAGGAAAGAACCATTATGCTGGCTTGACCTATTGCTTAAGCCTCTCTCTCGCCATGTCCAGATTACCAGGCTGTGGCTTGAAATCATGCCAGAGTCTATGGACTTTGCTGCAGCCATTTCCAATAGAATCATGTACATGGATAATATCAAGCCATAGCCATTCGGACAGGGCTTGTTTGTCACTGATGATGGAGTGGTTGTTCATGGAGCCCGTTTGGAAATGTACACCTTGAGTTTCATGCAGTAAACTGTTTGCACTGCATTCCAGGGGTCTAAGGTTCAGTTGTGCTAGATTTTCTTGACTCAAGTAGGGCACTTGTAGATGGAATTCCTTGTTGCTTCAGCGGATATTGATTTTGTGCTGCTGTTGGTATTTTTTCTTGTCAAGAGGGCGCACTTTAATCCGTCAGATAAGGCATGCATGGCTATGGCTTGAAACACCATAATGGGTTCGCCTAAATGTACCAGTAGTATGAAAGCCAGTGGCTCCAGCCATTCCCCATAGATGCGTGTGTTATAGCTAGCCACAGCCAAGTGTTTCTGATGTGGCCCAATGATAGAGTTGGGGTACGTCTATGCGTATGGGTAAGATTGAAGAACTGATGTAGACTGGTTACCTGGCTAAATGTACCCTTACATCCTACCTTGTACCTGCACACGTTACATGTATATGAAGACAGCGTACCTGCCAAGTCTCACGCATTGGGCGTGTAACATGTGCATTTTGACCAAATCTCACGCTCACACGCATCAAGCTCAAAATCTCACGCATTCTGCAAATGATGACGACAAAGCACAAAAACCACGCATTGGACAACAAGGTCGGTCGCGTGCATCAATTTGCTTTCTATATACTGTACTGCACGCGCGCACTGCACTGTATTACAGTATTAGCCTTCAGTCAAGGCTCACCTGGTCACATGGCGCACACACGAGGAAGACAGGCTGTGCAGAGCGAGTGGCAAAGCTCGTGAATTGTGTGCGTCCTGAGTACACACGTTGAGCTAGTTGCCACGCGCGCCTTGACTAACGACTATGCACTACTGATGACTCACGCCACGTATAGACCGTCTCCGAAACCGGCTTCTAGAGCTTCGGCTAGGTCTATTTTCTCGGTGTCTCCGCGTAGAATGAAGACCTAGACCTAGGCCTAAACAACAGATCTGAATGCAGCATAAATAGATCGGTAACGCATGCTGTACTGCCGCGCAATAAATTTTCCGTTCTTTCGTGGACGGGCGCTGTAGAATGTAGTACATGGGCCATGTGCTCAAACTTTTTCCCAATTTTTTTCATTGACATTTTGTATAAATGTTAACTTGAAAACATCATTCTCACGACACAGTTGAAAACATATCGCGATGTGACTTGGTTTTGCAATTTTTTTTTAAGAATTATAACGAGCCCCAAAGAGATCCCAAGCATTTTATGCATTAACTTTCATTTGGTTTTGATGACGTCACCTTGAATATTTTATTCAAATTATGACGTGACGATATGATTATGCATTACAATGGACGTGGGTTTCAATCGGACAAAACAATCTCACGTATTGGAATTTCTGAAACTTGGCAGGGATTGTGTACATGTACTTGTGAGAAAATTTTGATGAATGTGATCCCTGTTCACCCCTACATGTACATTTAGGTCACGCTGCAGCATCCAATTACACCTGTCTAATTCAAATAGCAAATACAAATTTTACTTCCATGTACCAACCAGGATATCATTTATACAGGTGCATTATACATGTACATGTATGTTGATTGTGTTTCCTTGCTGCAAGGTATCTGTACATGTACCCTTACATTTTAAACAAAATAGAAGTAGAAATCTGACTAGATTTCTCTTAACTTCTACAGGGAAGAAACACTGAAATTTATTCAAACATAATGTGAAATTTTCTGGCTATACCGATAAATGTAATTGTTGGAATATTTAGAAGGAAACTTCTCTAGGAGTTACACGTAGAATCGAAAGACAAGTATTGGATTTCAAAAAATGTGCACATACTTACATGTACATGTAAACGTGTACATGTACATACATGCTCGTGCAGTTTACACATAATGGTGTTGTCCCGTTTGGCAAGAAGACAGTTTCAAGAAATTCACTGTTACTCGTTTCTCCTTACATTACTCTCCCTTCTTCTGGCTGGGTTTTTTTCTGGACAGGGCACTAAACGAATCATCCTTTCTCTGAAATGTAATACCTTTTTCAAGAATCATCAGTGTTCATACCGGTAGGTGTACCAGCATCTCTTTTATGCATGAGCGTACACCTTAATTATCTTGGTGCGTTAAAAAAACTAATATCCTGTGCATAGTTAGCAGACAAAATAACCCCAGGTTTCTTGCCACAAAATGAAAGGGATGGAAAAAAAAAGATCTTGGAAGAGTTATGGTCCACCACTTAACCGGATAAGAGAGGAAAGGCTTAGAATTTACATAATTTCCCCCTTTGACCAAATGAGGCTCGAAGATCTCATCGGAGTGGGAGTGTCACAGTTTTCAAGAATATGTCAGGTTGATTCAAGGGCCTATACGTGTACGGTACATTCATGTACTCCTCGTTAAAGCACTGTGTATGAAAAATTCATGATTGTTTGATGAAATGGATCTCAGTGGAAGAATCATATGTACCAGTACTTCAACTCGAGCACACATACATGGACGGAAACAGCATTGTACCTGGCTGTAGTGTACAGGCCTACAGGATAATTTGTGTATTTTTGCATGAACTACAAGTGTTCTAAATCTTGGAAGTACCTGGTTAGGATTGTTTAGTCATTGAATTCGATGACCTCATGTGCATTGTATTTTCTGTGTGAAAGGTTTGAAATTCCAGACAGGTGTAAAATAAACTGCATGTGTACAAATGTACATGTACTGGTGCTGTACACGTAGATAATGAAACATTTTACCTGTCCATGAAGTGAAACTTTATTCATTTTTTTGTAAGAACATGGGCATATTTTGCAACAAGGAACGACCTTTTCCCCTTATCATTCAATGTAGTCATCATCTCAAGTTGATACACGTCCAAAGTACATGTACGTCCATTTACATTTACCGGGTATGCCATGTTTGTTGGGTAATGCAATATGTTTTTCCATGTGGCAATTATATAGTCTGTTGATTTATGAGACAAGGAACGCCTGTCACGAGGGGCTTCTCACAAATTACTGTCGTATTTCAAGATGGTCATGGTGTAAACCTGGTTTCTTTTTGTTTCACTTGTCTTGGGTTCGTGTTTCGACATCTTGTGCTAATGTTAGATGCTATCATTACATTTTATTCTCCCGCTTGAATAGAATATCAAGCGGAAATGCAGTGGTCTGTGTTTTGTACTTTTGCCAGAAAGATCCTTGCCTGTTTATGCACCCATATCTGTTTTTGGTTTAACCCAATTCAGTCCAGCTGGTAAGTGCCTGGACCTCACCCCCTTAGAATTAGCCGTTTGTGGCATACTTTTTGTCAGGCAATTTTGGCTTAGTACTAGTACATATACAGGGTGCCAGCATGCAGTCGATCTGACATCTTGAGCATAGAATTCTTGCATATGTGCTACATTTTATCACCAAACGAACTCACTTGTGCTCTGTTTTTACAGAGCTGGGACCGCCCATTCCATACGTTACTGTATACTGCGGAAGAATTTATAACTACTGGTACATATAAAAATAAGAAATGAATGTGTGTATACAGCAGACTTGTTTCTGACTGGAATGATCTGTAAACGTCAAGATCTTCAGAGAATCTTCTGTAATTGGTAATCGTAGTCTGTTTTTCTCTTTATCCACTGTCCAGGTCACTGATAAATATTGATATCAAAGCATTAGCAATGATTGCCACAGGAGGACCAGGCATTGGTAAGTAGACCCTTTTTCATTGGATCTTTTTCTGTTTTAAATTAATTTACCAGAACTTATGGGACAAATATCATTATGCCTTTCTTGTCCTACTTTCCCATGTTCATTTACCACAAAAACTTGCTCTTTACATATATACATGTACAGGTGCATATATGCACATTCAGGTCTATGTATGGTGCATGTACGTCAGGCCCATAGATATCATGCATGCTTATACCGGTAGGTGTACAATGTAGGTCCTATTGCAATATTCTCCATTCACATTGTTTCATGTACATTGTACATGTGCCTTGTACTGTACGTGACTCTCTCGAAAAGCTGGCTACGTCTTGGAGCTATAGCAGTATCAAATTTTCCGAATTACACGCGATTACGGACTGGAAGGTCAACAGTTTCATCCTCAATTATGACAGAGGTTGATTTTCCTCTGATATTATTAAAAAGGTCAGAGATTTTTGCCTGTCTGGTAGATTTGGCACTTCATCAGAGTTGGGAGAGTCAGAATTCCTGAAATATCTGGCAGCTATTTGAGATGTTCTGAACTCATTTCAAATTCAGATTGGCGACTTGAACAGGCTGTTTGTTGCTGAAGAGGTCTTTGTATTAATAGTAATAGGCAGAATGAGCTACATGCACATGTAATGTTAATTTGAAAGACTTTGCTTTTTGGCAGTATTTTCATTATGACAGTGTTAATTGTATGCAATAAAAAAAAAACTGCATTGAGTTGCATCAGTAAGTAATAAATGGATAAGCTTACATGGTCATACTAGTGTATTGTATCAGTGTACCTGTACTGATATGTCTACTTTGATTATTTACCATGTTGGAGTACTTAATACGGCCATTTCACAGTAGTGCACCACCATGAGTTTGCAACATGTTGGCCAATCACAATGCGCGAAATTTGTCGACCCAATGTGCGTTTGGAAAGGGTCTACGAATTTCGTGCGTTATGATTGGCCAACGTGTTGCAAACTCCTTGTGGCGCACTGTTGTGAATCGCCCGTATTGTACATCAGTGTACATGAACAAGTGCAGGGTACTGTCAGCACAAGTACAGGTGTACAGTACATGTACATTACATGTACATGTACATATTCAATATATATGTACATGTATATGGTGCATGGTGCATATGGTGTATACATGTACATATATGTGATCCAGTATCTGACAAATGAGTCGTTGCAATTGCTTTACAGCATGCAGTAAACTTTTCCCCTCTTTTATTAAATAGTCATGTCTGTATGTTGTTTACAATGAATAGTAGACATGAACAGTACATGTACGAAGAATGTATTTTCCAACCAGTTACATGTGCTACGGTACATGTCTATATTTGTGTCACTCCGGCTACATGTACATAAACAGTTCCATGCATTATAGTGTATTCTTACATTTTGTCTTTTACTTGTAGGCTGACTACTCCCAATTGTTTTGTTTATCTTTTGCCTCAAATTTCATTCACCATGATGCCTTCTCGTTCAGTTTATGTTATGTTTATGATTAAGAGAGAAACTGTGAAGTTGGTGTTTCGACACCATACCAATATCTGTCCATCCAACTCTGGCATAAAATGAAGGCCTTCTCTCCCCACTTCCTGCCCTAAAACCACCAAATATGGCCATGATTGGCAAGCATCCTCACTGAGTTTCCTTCAAAAAAAATGGGGATACTGGGTGACAAGTAAAGGTCAACCAACATCCATACATGTATGTTGAGTGTCATCACTCTCTGTGAAACCCCAGATGTATTCACTGTGAAAACTTTGGTGCCGGTATTTATTAGGGCCCCGCCATTGGTTGTTCCAGAAGATTGAGGTCTGGAACAGTGTGCGCATCCATTTTTTTGTACAGGATGATACCGTATGCTCATTGATCAAGAACGTTCACTGGACATGTCATTTGGGTGGCTTTTTTTTTTTTTACTAGTGCCATGATAAATTATCACAAACATCTCCAAAAGTTTTATTATAAACCAAAAATAATCAGAGGAATTCCATGCAGACAGTTACCAGTCCCAGTACATGTACATTGACAAATTGAGAATGCATTAAGAATTTGCATATATACTGGTATATTGATTCATTATATTTTCTGTAGATGAACATTTGAACCATTAGTTAATTAATTTCTGATTTTACTGAACATACATGTACATGTACGGTTGACTGAGATTCTATTAGAAAGAGATATGGCACATATGAACATGTACACATGCATGTTGCATACATGTACAGTAGTTACTCTGATAAACAAATGGGCCTGTCAATTTCTGCTACATGTACGATGTAGTTCTAGGCACGATTTTCCACAGTACCTGTATACAAGCGTCACTGGAGTAATGTGTGGAAAAGAATCTACCAGCTGGGCTCGCAGAAAATGCCACAATTTTTCTCGCCGCCTTGGAATTTCAAAAAGGGCATTCCCGGCACGGCTTCCATAGTTGGGCAAGAAAGTAAGTAATTGAAGCAGGTTCGGGAGGATATGTTTACAGTTCAGAGAACACTTTCTTTTTTATCAGATAAGAAAAAAAAAGCCACAGATATCTGAAAGATTTACGTGTAATTAGTTAATGCATACTTCTACTGTATGTATGCATGCAATTAGTGGAAAGGGCTTTAGAATCATCTCATGCGCTTTGATGACACATTAAAGTCCCCAAACAAAGGAAAAAGAAAGATTATTACGTGCAGATGTACATCTGGAAAGGGACTGGATATTATATGTTTGAATATGTGGACACACTTTGTTACATAATGTTTACATTTGCATTTGGAATTCCTAGGACCTGTGAAAGCATGGGAAAGTCCAATAAAATTCCTGGGAAATGGCATTTTCATTTTTGTGTCATTTTCCTGTACATGCACCTGTATGGATGCCAAGATTTTTAGCCATTTATTGGGGATTTCCAGTGACCTTTGAGTCAACATGTGTTTTAGTTTTCCTGGAAGGAAGCACACAACAATAGATATCTCTGAAGTTTGACCCAACACAGGAACAATAATTTTGTACCACAAGCCACTAAAAAAGTGTGTGTTTTTTTCTACCGGTATATCTGATGCAAAATTCTGGATCTGAAGTGTTAGATTTCTTCCTGCCTTTGATCCAGAAAAGTTAAAAGTTGGATCCACTCCTAACATACATTACCAGTACATGTACTTCATCAAATCCCAAATGAAGACAGGTGAGAACTTGTGAAATCTTCCCTGACTTCTCTTCTTGTCAATTACCATTATGTATGTAGTTTTTATAAGTTAAGCTTCACATCTCATTGTGGGCTACATGTAGAGCCATACTCATTGAACACATGTACATGTAGCAGTACCTCGTGCACATACATGTACATGTATGTACATGTACATACATGTGCATGTACATACATGTACATGTACTAGATGCCACTGACATGTGTACAGCGCCCATGTACATGTACATTTATGATATGAACATGTACATGTCCATTTACATGTACATGTGTACAGTACATGCACATGTTTTTACCATAAGCAGTGATAAGAGAGAGAAGAATGCAGGTATCCCTTTTCAATCAGTGTACATGTAAATCCTGAATTTCATTTGGAATTGATATTTTGGGGCTTTCCAGATCATATCTATAAAAACTTCTTTCTGAGAAGAAAAGGTTGAAAAACTTTGGTTTCGGTTTTAAACTTATTCCAAGATTCATCAAGATGTACCTTGTGCTTTCAAAGAGTTTAAACTGTTTGAGTTGGTTTTTAGCTGGAATATCTCTGGAATTCCCATATTTGTTTTTCTTCCTCACTTTGAAACTACAAGATACTTGTGTAAGATACACACGTACTTTTGGTTGCTGTAGAAGTGAAAAAGCATAAGTCATTCAAAAGAATTATTTCCTTGAAAAAGTGTGCAACTTTCTTTTTCTAAATTATTACAGATTTTGATAGTTACATATACATGACATGTAAAAGGACTAGCTCATACATGTATAAAGTTTTGCCGAAATATTCCCAAATAAATTCCCTCTTTGAAACTCAGAAGTTTGGTTTCCATTGATGCACTGGTACATGTACCTGGTAGAGACAGTAGCAGTTATGCCAAAGACTACAATGTACATGTAATTTCTGAGGAAAAAATGTGTGAAACCCAGACTCTGTTTTCACTCTTACTCTGTACATGTCCTGGTACCCAGGGAAGTACATTTACCGTACTCTACACATGTACATGTACATGTACATGCACAGTGTTCAGTATGTGTACGTTCTATGTACATGTATACACTTAGAAAAAGTACCGTATATGAACCTCGCAAAACCGCTTCCATTTTTGTGTGGGGATTCCCACATATAGAAACTCCAAGATTGCATTTACCTGAAAAAAAAACACAACTTTTCACAAATTCTTTTATATTTGAGGGTAGAAAAGAGTGTATTGTATTATGATACCGGTACATGTATATTTGAAATCACACCTTAGAAACTGGTTGTAATGTTAGTGTCTTTCTGCTCTTGAAAGAGCAACAAGTATTTTTTGCTGGTCCCCAATTCATGTTGTGTTTGAAATGAGACAGAGTTTTCAGTTCTGTTAGTCTTCACAGAGATCTTGGATAGAAATTATCTTAATACACGTACATTGTTTGGAATTGAATAAAACACACAAAAAGATGAAATCCACTTGCGTCTGTCATTAAAAGCTCAGTGGTGGGTTGAACTTGCTTATTGCAATGACTTACTGTAGTGCTGTTGGAAATATCAAAATCTTGCAGAATTTGCAATGTTGGCTTTTGTGGAGGAAACACACTGCACGCTTGCCACTTTGAATGACATTTTATTACTTTGTTTTGATACATTTCGTTACATTGTAGCTGTACTTTTTTACAGCATTTTTGATTTCACTAGCCATGCAAACTTATAACCAGGAAATTTCCTACAAGGATTTCCCCCATTCTCGATTTTGAAATATATTTGGACGTCCTTTTACACACAATTGAAAATGTGCTAAAAGTCTGGTTTGTATGGGATACCGATTATTACATTGTTGGTTTTGTTTTTTCATCACCATCCTGTTTTAATTATTCTAAAGGGAAAAATCACCCTGACTTATTCAACCTTTTACCCAGTACATAAATGATTCACCCTGTGATAAATAATTGGCAAGACGATAAATCAAGCCAAGCTAAGCCTTGGCTCACCACTTGCCACAATAACAACTGTTTTTCTAGGCCGCTTGGACCCGGAGTTTTCCATTAAAACCAACAGATAATAATCCCTAAATTGTTTATCCATTTGGCATTTCTGAAAGCATGGGTCATTACGCCTATCATCCCATTTTCGAGATTACATTCGTGGCTTCATGCTGCTCCGTATTCTTAGGAATAATATCAACATTCCTAAGCCTGGCTGCACAGAGAAAAAATTCTCCTTGATACAAATTTGGTTTATGCAAAATCTATTTTTTGGGGCTGGGTAAGTCCATTTTGCTCAGTGGGGGAGTGTAGCAGCTGATGGGTGAATTGTTGTGTAATTTTGTACCCAGTCACTGAAATGCAAAATCTTTTCCGATATTAAGTTTATGTTGATGTACACGTATCGGTACATGTACATTAAATGTGCAAAGGCAACATGTTACTTTCCCTGTTTTAGGCAGAATTGGGAAGCAAAATTCTGGAAAGGAGAGTTTGAAAATCAATTCTGGATAACGACACCCTTTTCAAAACCACTGAAAAAAATTGAGTTGGTTTTGGTATGTTTTTCATTTTATTCATCAAGTTATTATTTATCTTTGAAGAGATTCTTATACTCGTCAAAGCAACTCAGGAGACGTTTTGAAATATTCTGAAATTGAAAATAAGATACAGGTGCACAAACTGCCCCGAAGTTATTGGATTTATCCTAATTCGTTCCAGACAAAAACACAAATACATGTAGGTCAGTTTACAGGCAAATCCAAGTCCAGTCTGCAATTCCAATTTCTACAGTTATTCACCTTGGAACGGGCCCCTAAAAATGTACAGAATGTCCATAGGCGCATATCTGAATTCTGTGGAATTCCATAAAGCAGCTAACAAGCTGAAGCTGGATTCCTCTCTTGCATGATATTGGATGTATTCATTTGCATTATGATGAGGTATCTCAATGAATCATTCATGAGTTAGGGTCACTGTCAGTACAGTAGGTGTCACACCAATATAGCATCATGCTGGTTTTTGAGTACATGTACTGTATGTGTGCAGATCCCCATATGTGTCAGTAGCTCATGGATTATTCATGACTGGTTATTCTGGAAGACAGTCACGCAGGCTGTACTATTTTGGTTCGGGATGCCGTACTGTGCAGTTGACACTAGGCAAAGTTCTCGGTTGTGCATTGAATGGACTGTCAATAACTTCTGATTTGTTAGGTGTACATGTACACGTGCAATGTATAGAGATTTTGCCTAGGAGGTGAGTTACTTACAGTTTTAGTTACACTTGAAGGGGATTTCTTCCGTAGAAAATCTTAAAACCATTTCACTATCTAATAAATTGAGAAAAGAGCCAATTTGTTTCTGTCATTTGATAAGTAAGACTTGTGTATTGTTGTACATGTACATTGTAATGTACCTACCCTTTCAAAATGTTCAGTCTGTGTCTCTGCTGTGCTCGTATCAGTTAATATTGGTGACATGTGTCAGGAATAAAATTCTGCCCTATCAATCAATCAAGCTGTCAGTTAGTTTATTGATTTATTTGTGATAAGAAATTAAAAGGGTATTGTTCTTGCCTAGCTGGTGAGTGTGTGTGGACACAGATCAGTTCACGTCCAGATAGAAAGCATGTTAATTTTTGCTGCAGTTATTCATCTTTTGCATATGTAAAATTAGATTTTTCTCAATTAAGGATAAACCACAATTCAAAAACGTAAGTAAAGCTGATATGTTGATCAGTGGGACCAGGATCATTACCATTTTATTCATGTCCATTTTATTATCCATCAAATCAGCACAGAAGTGTGAGGGATACCCATGTGGGCTGCCTATCGGCAAAGGCAGAAACCCACTACATGTACCTGTACCGGACTCCCCAGCCCAGTTATTCCATAATTACCACATTTTCTCTGATACTGACATCAAGCGTCTACGTGTAGGTGTAATGTATCCAGCACGCACCGCTGTGAACCGGCTTGGCTAGTACCGTAGCTAGCAGTTGTTGAATTGGATAAGAACCTCACAAAACTGTCGGCCACCATAGAAAAACAAAACTTGTTGAACTGGATTTATTAAAACACTTGTCTTGGTCTCCTACGAACTTTTACTTGCTCATGTACGGTACATGTACGTGTCATTTTTTTTAAAATGCATACACATTTATGTACTGTTTCTAACACATGTGCTGTTTAATTACTTGTAGACATTGTTTTCTCTGAAAAAAAATTGTTTTAGGGTGGGAAGGGAAGAATGTTTTTAATGTACACGTACATGTTTGATTTTTTCCGTTTCCTTTTATTACATACATGGGTAGATACGCATATGTGCACCAATATAAACATCGCCATTGGTCTAGTTGCTGTCCCCATCTGAAGGGAAAAAAACAAATTTTTCAATTCTCAATTTACCGTCAGCGAAAAATGTACGTGTAAGACCTTATAATATATAATTATTAACCCTCCTAGTGTTTTAACCGTCAAACACAGTCAAAAATGCCTTCCAATTGATTTCCCCCAGAACAAAGACACATATGGGAAATTTGACTGATTTTGACTGATATGACAACTGTGTCAAGAATGCATCAAAGCACAGGAGGGTTAATAGATCAAAAAACAGAAAACTGCACAAAGAACAAGAAAAACGCTTTGTAGCTGTTTTCATTTTGGTGAGCATTTTGGAGTAATGGTTGAATCGAATTGCACAGACTGACTGTACCAGTTCTGAATTTCAACAGCGCATGCCCAAAATGAAATGTACCGGTACCCGAAGTCATTGGGATGGGCCAGCAAGGTCTGTCCAATCAGCACCGCCCTACGCAGACTTGCATGTCTGCCTTATTACGGATTGACTGTGTTTTTTTATTTAAATAACTGAACTGGCTCACTTGCAAGTGATCAAGGACAAATAGGTACATGATGTGTACATGCATTTTAGGCAAAGGGGAGTTTGTGTGTAGGCTGGCCATCTTAAATTAAAAAAGGAAAATGTCTTCCTTTTTTTTCAGGAGATAATTCAGGATGTCATTTTTGTCATCCCTTGCAGGAACTATGCACTAAAACATGAGGCAGAAGTCAACCACCTGGGACATTGATGCTGCACCCTTCCGACGAAATCACCATGAAGAAGTTAACGTTGAAACTGGATGCGATTTGCGCAAAGCTGAAGGAGGGACTTGCCGGACCTCTGGCGGATGGCGCACCCATCAACGGTGTGTCACTAGAGTGCCGGGGTGTCCCCGTCACGGAACATTACTCATCTTCTTCTCCCAGGAAGGAGATCTTGAACGGGTCTGAGAGTGGCGTCTCGCCCTGTCTAAGCGCCAATGAGCTGGACAGCGAATCTGTGAACAGTCAGGATGAAGGGAACGAGGAAAATGGGTTCCTGGACACAGACACACCCATGAAGACAGGCCTGCTCAATGGCCATGTGGACACAACCAAGGTACTCAGTGGTGCAAGCAAGCGTAAGGCCAGGCTAAAACTGGCTCCCCGCCGTTTCTTGGACTCGACAGATTCTCACCTGCCGCATGAGAACGGCTACTCAGACTCACCACTGGTGGACAGAACATATCCGAGAGGTGCGGGGTCTTCAAAGACAATCAATGGAGGATGCAGCAACAAATCTCAGGGAAGTAACACAAGCGATTCAACCTCTATGCAAATTTCTTTGTCTCGTCGGGACCTGGACCTGGACTATCAAGGCAATAATTATTTTCACAGATCAGCAGCCGACGGCACCCTCAGTGACCCATCAAGCCCAGGCGGTGAACAAGGGCAGGATGCCACACCGCTTTGGTACGCAGACGATTCTCCAAGCGAGAACAGTGATTACTTGGACATCTACCCAGAGGAAGACGGGGACGATGAGGACAGTTTGGGGGAGCTAGACACAGCTCCTAACCCAGCAAACTTGAGCAATCTGAAAGCAATACAGGAGTATGCCGAGCGGAGCTTGACGGAGGACCAAACGGGTCAGCCGATTGAGGAGGGCCTGGCTACAAACGACGTCATCTGTGAACTTGCCGAGGAAGGGGGAGCAGAGGAGGCAGAACCCTCGTCAGTGATGCAGGAGGAGATGGAAAGGCCCTCCCTAGACACAATGAGCAAAAACACCAATGACAATGACGAGGACAAAGATGATGAAGATTACGCTGTCCCAACAGACTCTAGGCCCATCCCCTTGAAGATACCTGTCATTGGCAAAAGGGACAAGCATGGAAATCCGTACGACCCATCAGCCGTGCAGGAGTACGCCAGTGACACCATGAATGAACTCATAGGAATGTACGGGTTTGAGGAGGGGTCCAATCCAGACATTGCAAAGGATGTGCCATTAGATTCTTTCAGCTTTAGTAAGTACATTTCCTGTAAAGTCCATGCACTTGTTGCTTATTTGGATATGACATTAGTGTGTGCACCCCAGTCTCTTTTGCTGCTTAATCTTGTCTTTCTCTCTGTGCTCTTGAGCAGTTTTTGACATTGAGAACAATACTTTTCTTGCTATTCATGGTGACAGACAACTAAGGTGGAAAGCTTGCGGTAGCACCATGCAAGGATACGATCTCTTTGTGAGTCTGTATGATTCTGAAAAGAACTGTGAGGAAACTCATTTTCGTGAGTGAGTTTCCTCACGGTTCTTTTCAGAACCATACAGACTCACAAAGAGATCGTATCCTTGCATGGTGCTACCGCAAGCTTTCCACCTTAATACTTTTCTTTTGTACTGGCCTGTATTCAGCCTTTCAACGGTTACAGAGTCAAACTTCCTTGAGACTTTAGTTGAACATACTGTACGTGTATATATTTACTGGTGCATGTGTTAAGACTTGTGGAAAACCGTATGATCATTATTTTTAGGGGTTTGCATCCCCTTTCCACTCTCCAGTAAAGCTGCATTTCAAATATACATGTACATGTCCACCCAGGTGCCCCGGGAGCCTAGCTTTGAGTGCGCATTCTCATTTGGGTACATGTATTGCAAAGCCTTCTTTGCACAATCTACAGTCTAGTACATGTAACCATACATGTACGGACCTCGTGGCATTGTAAAGTTTTGTGTCTGCATCACTCAGTGCCGATCTCCACAACTCTGTGCCCCAAGTGATATCCAGAAACTTCACATCAAAATGAACATTCAAAACTCCAAGAAAACCTTGTGATTATTCAAACTCAACGCCCAAATTTCGGGTAGAGTTACTTCCACCGAGTTGGCAGTCAAGCAACCTGCCTGGTGCACAGACTCCTCAGCTCGTAACACTTACACATGCAGAGTGTGTAACTCTTTCTCCAGCTGAGGGTCTCGAGTCCGGTACCGTAGCCTAAACAGACGGCCGTAGGGCATGTAAGCCTAGCCCCCGTGAGTCCTCAAATTGTGAAAACACGGAGTTGGTTTACCGACAAGAGAGCAAGGATGTTATGCACTTCGAGAAATCCAGACTTGAATAATTAAACTGAATTGTGCCAGCGGTTGCCTCCTCTTTGTGTGAAATGCAGAGAAAAATTCTCTCCATTATTTCAACACTCACAAAGTGCTAAATGGTATAGTATGCAAGTCATGGCTGTAAATGTAAATATCCCATCGACGAATACAGTAATCTTCCTGTCAAGTTTTGTAATCAAATCGCACTTTACAGACCCGTACCTGTACATGTACATTACTTGGTTAACAGTGGAACTACCATTCCCTATTTGTCAACTCCTCATATTGGAAAAGCATTTTGACCCGTGAAGCTCATTTTCTGTTGGCATTTACATGTATTTGTTTTGAGAGTGTTTACGCAGTATATTCTTACAAATACATGTATTTTTTGGCTCGCACCGTTGTGTAGATCTTCGTTTGTTGCACTTGTGGTTTGTCCAGTCTGAATATGATTTTCAATTTTAGGAGAACTCGGGGGGGGTGGGAAATAGTTGAGAAATACATTGTACTCTTACATGGACATGATGGGCTGCACTTTACAAGACTTCAAGAAACATACCGGGTACGTGTTCGTGTCCAGTTTGATAAATGTGCCATTTGCTCATGTGCGGTACATTTACAAGTTTCTGTGTACACTGAAAATTTCAGGCTTGAAATTTTTAAGAGTACACTACATGTAGCATACCATGGAGCTACGCGCATGCATGAGTATACCCACACTTAACCTGTTACGTAAATACATGACCATTGGAATGTACATGTACCGCTGTAAGTCCGTCCTTCCTTTCGCATACAATGTACATGTATTGTACATTGCGTTGTACACACTTGTGCATACATGGGCATTTTAGTGTAAAGATACCTACGAGTGCAGTATGTTTTATTTTCTGAGAATGACCCTCAAAAGTCCCTAAGCCTGCGTATGCATGCACAAGTATTTGATTTTTAATCTGAAAGCCTATTAGTACATGTACATGGACACGTGTAGTTCAGTGCCAGACCTCATTTAAAAGGTTTCCTTTTTTTCCCCCCCAACATTTACCCGCGGGATATTTAGTCCATTGCCTTGTCTTAAACTGATCAAATATTCATAGCTTAACCACTGGTATGCAGCAAATATGCATAATTACGTGTTCGTTGCACACAGTTCTTGCACAAATTGCACGCAGCGTGAAATGCCGCACAGGATCACTTGTCTTGCCAGACTCGTCCCTGGTGCAGAAGATGAATTTTATTCCAGGAGACAAGCTCATTTTCTTGTTCCACGTTAAAAGTAACAGCACAAGTAATTCTGGAACACACGTACATGTACAGTAGACCTCTGTAATGGTACTCCGTGGATTAGTTTCACCGGTATTTGTGTTCTGTGTACATGTATGGTTTTTGAAGGGTGATAAAAAAAATATTGAGAATTTTAGTATCTCAGGGTATAGTTCTCCAACTTCATATCAACATTAAAATAGATCACCTGAAAAGATATTAAAAATTTCATTGCATCTTTACACCCTTCCAGATCTGTCAGAGAAAAGATCTTTCATCCCTCAATTGCTATTCTTAAGGAAAACATAGAGATGTGGCTTTTATTTGAGTGGTGGCATTCTGCGTCCGTGGGCTTAGCGAGCTGTCGTTCCCACGGCGAAAAAGACTGACCATGTTTGGTATGCAGTAAAGGACAAAGTTAATTTTTCCAGCGCAGGGGCCGGTGTGTGTGTGTGTGAAGCCGGGAGATTGTGAGTCATGTCTGAGATAACAGACATTTTCAGGATCATTTGGTTTCTGAAAATGGAGATAACTATTTTTGACCGTGGTCAGTTGATTATTTTTTTTTAAGGGGACTGGGACTTTTTAAAGAAGAGTTCAACTATCACAAAAATGTATGAAAGTCCTTAACAGCCCTGGAATGAAAACTTGGATGTTTAGATGTAAATTCTTCAAAGTCAACTGCTTAAAATTCACAAAACTATTAGGCACCATTGCAATTTTCGGTCTTCCTTTTTTTTTTTTAATTTAAAAGCAATTCCACTGCCTGTGCTGTACATTTGTGCATGCACAAGCACACGTACATGTGTATGTGCATCTGCTTTTTCAAACAAAAGAAATCGAGAATCACTACTGCATGCCGACAACGTGAATGAACTTTACAAGGATGGAAAGGGTTGGAATCAATCTGTAGATTCAGTTTATGTCAAAAGGAAGGACGGGAGGAAGGAAGAAGTTTTCAGGATCTGATATTTACATGTGTGAGTGAACATTGAATATGTTGATCTCTGACATCGGTGAAAGCAAAATAAAGGACTACTTCTCATTGTTTTCGTGTTTTGGTTCCAGTATACGCTGATACAGGACGCAGATAGCTGGAGTGCCACATGTTTAGCTTCATTCCCAGCTTGCCATTTTCACGCCTCTAATTTGGCCTTCTGAGCAGCAAATTTGGAAAGATGACAAAAATACTTGCAGTTCATCTTCAGGCACCATCATAAATAATTCCCTTCCACTGCCTCCCTTGGTCGAAAAAAAAAGGAGACAGAAAAGATGAATCAGTTTCACTAAAAGGCCCTGTCCACTAATCACGTAATGGAATTAAAGGAATCCAATCGCAGTAAATGAATGGCCCGACCCAAGGTCGGCAGCGCAGGGAGGAAAGCACAAAAAACGGCGATTATTATTTCTTGTTATTAATGGCAAGGATAATAAGCTGCGTGTGTTTGCGCCCAGCCTGGTGAGCAATCTCATTTTGTCCGTTTGTTATGAATATTGGGTAAATTTTGACCGATTGGTATGAGGCAGATTAATAAACAGACCTGGAGGGGAAATTGAATGTCAGGCTGCTTCAGTGGTTAGCTGATATTCCAGTGGTGTACATTTTTTTGGTATTCCTTGGTTGATATACATGTATGTACATGTTCTGGATTCTCAGTGTTTTCTTTGTATTGTAACGTAAAGTTCTTATATTTCCCATTTTGTGTTCTAAACAGGATATTATGCAGGTGTTGGATGAATAATTGATAAGGTCATAAAACAAGCTGGAACTTTCTGTTTTCCATAGAAAATATACAGAAAATGGAAGAGAAGAATGCGAGTGAACGTAAAAAAGATGCCCTCCAGAAGTACATCCATCGACACGCCAACCTCCATGTCCCAGATCTGACCCGGTTTCATGGAGCACGCTCCAGCACCTCTCCAGAAGACACTGGTTCCCAATTGCCTCTGAGTACCTGTGACAGTAGCGACATCCCCAACCAGGGCAGTCTGCTCGGGAGTGATGCCACGCCACAGTTGGCCTCGCAAGCTGGCGTCGGAGGCAAAGTGGCCTCGTTACCGCAGGCTAGCGAGCCTCAGTCTAAGATGAGACTTGCCCCACCGTTGGGGAAGACAACAAAGACCGTGAAGGACCTCATCAATGAGCAGAAAGGGAGAGAAGAAGGGGCAGAGTTAGAGGAGGGGGATGAAGATTTCCGACCGCGACGGTTCTCCAAGTACGACTTCTTCATTCAGAGCTTAGAAGCAGGTACGACTTTCATGTTTTTAAATCCTGACGGTTTTTTGCACTATCAAATGAAAACGTAACAAAGTATGTTTTGTATCATTCATGTGCATATACATGCAGGTGTACAAATGCGTGCATGATGTCACTTCTTAGGAAATGGTACTTCAATTACGAAGCGCCCTCATTCGCTCATGCACGGCACGCATAGCATCCGTTGTGGCCATATTTATGTCTTGTTACAATAGTTTCAGAAATCTTTTACAATGTATTTGGCTCACTGAACAGGGGTAGCAGTGCTCTGACTTGATCAAAGTATAACCAATATCAAGTTACCCAAGAAATTAATAGTTCACAAGTATACACTTGCCACGTCCTGAAATGTACGAACATGTAATCAAGCACTCCTACAAAGTACAGTTTTACATGTAATCGTTATAAATGGGAAAAGGTTGGCATAGAATGCCCAACAGCAGTCCGGTCTGAGGATGTAAGATAACTCTGGCGGGAGCATAAATGTTATATTAATAGAAATCAAAACTCACTGAACCCTATCTTGTGTTGGGATAGCGTTCTTTACCACTTAACCTTTCCAAAAGGCAGGAAAAGGGAAGTTTCACAAAGCCTAGAAAATATCAAATAGTTCATCCCCCAAAATAGTCATGAATAGTTGCATTGTTAAAGAGGGGTTGTGTTTTCACTGTGCTGGGTGCGCTACCATGCATTTACGGGTAGCTTAAGGGATGAAACTCCTTTTTTTAGCCTCAGTTGTGATGACAGTTGATGAGTTGGTTCTGAAACACTGTTTTCTGTGGGAAAAGATTGCGCTTGTAATCTGACGGGAATACTGTCTTGCACAGCTGTGTCATCAGTGCAACATTTTCTGATAAAAGTTATACTTACATGCACATGTACAGTTTATGCAGTTAGCATGAATCCATCTTTCCATAAGGCCTACATTTCCTGGGACATATACATGTATTTAAAGTAATTGATTCATTACTCTTCTTGGGCATTTAATGTACATTCTGATTTGAGGTCAGAACACAAAGAATCGGAACTTGTCCTTTGGTTGAAATTGTTGCGAAATGCACAGAGGGGATTTTTGTTGTGGGAATGTGTTTCTTTACAGTCTTCCAGTGTGAAAGATACATGTAATGTACCAGTATATGTACTTTTCTCAAGACCCTAGGGGGTTATGGTTAAAGAAACAATGAAACAATCATGGCCTCTGCTAATATGAGGGTTCTGCTAATATGAGGGTAAAGCATGAGAAATCCTGTACTTGTACGATTAATAAAACAGGCATCCAACTTTGCACAGATCGGCTGATTTCCTCATTTATCACTTCACACTCATGCCGTTGAAAAGCATTGTATGAAGTCTTGTAAAGATTGGAATTTCCCCGTTTCTTGTCAACATCCAAGTTGCATGCCTGATAAATGAAAGAGGATAACTTGTAACAGAAAGAAATGTTGCTCCAGCATTGTGCACATCGCATATTTTAATGGTGTCATTACCAACAGGTCAAGCGATCGACTATTCGGCCCATCGCATCTCCAAATATGACAGCTACATCCGCAAGTTGAAAGCAGGTGAGGCCATACACAAAGTCATAGGTCGAAGGCAGAGCGCGTCGCAGAAGATCCGGGACATTATTAGCACCCAGATCCATCGGAAGCATGAACAGGGCAGTGATGGGGCACCCGGAGATGAAGAGGAGGATAATGAAATAGTGAGTGAGAAGACAGCAGAAGCCTTCAATCCTATCGTCAACAACCACATCAAGACCTCCAAGTATGCCTCCAAGTACGACTACTTTCTCAACAAGCTCCGGAAAGGCGACGACGTCAACCCCTTCGAGATCACCCTGTCTAACGCAGCCTCGACCTCCGGCTCTGAGACAACCTCAAACAGCGGTCCCTCACCGTCCACCAGCAGCCATGGAGCACTGCTGGACTACACTGGCCAAGCGGGGGACCAGGGAAATCTGGTCATTACTGAGGAACCAGAGCAGCGCGAGCTATCCTTTGCAGAAGGGACAGGCAAGAGGAACATCTCCAATGGCCTGGCCAAGATGGTCAAAGATGAGATCACGCCGGGAGAGATGAATGTCTTCAGCAAGTACATCTCAAGGTACATGTATGTTGGCACAGTTTTTGATGTATGCAAAGTGAAGCTTTAAGTCCATTGTTGAATTTGTTAAAAAATTGTGTCAGCCAGGTGAAATTTTTGAATTTTAATTTAAATTATCATACCGGTATTTGATGATGTGTGCATTGATTTCAATGTTTTACAGTATTCTCAATTAGGAAATTTTTTAGTTCACCAAATCAATTTTAATCCAAAGTCCCTTTGAATTTGATGGTTGAGAATAACTTCACGTATGGATGGCCATTTGGGTTTACTTCATCACTGGCTCTGTAAAACACTGGTACTTTACTCCATTGATGTAGCCGGTGGGGGGGGTGCACGTGTCCCCGCCACAAATTCCGGTGCCTCCCAGGTCCCCCCCCCCAAAAAAAAACCGGATGAATGGATATTGAACAAGGCTGACATAAACTTGCCCCTCAAAAAGCACACCACTGAAAGCTGGTGCCCCCCATAAGACACTGGTGCCCCTCCATAAGACGCTGGTGCCCCTCCATAAGACACTGGTACCTCCCATAAGACACTGGTGCCCCCCCCATAAGACACTGGTACCCCCCATAAGACACTGGTGCCCCCCCATAAGACACTGGTACCCCCCATAAGACACGGGTACCCCCCATAAGACGCTGGTGCCCCCCATAAGACGCTGGTGCCCCCCCTTGTACAGTACCTCCCTCCCACTAGTAAAATCCTAGCTACACCACTGCTTTACTTCCAACTGGTAACCCTTCTCTTGTGGCCTTTGGCAGATACTCTGGTTCAGCGCATTGTGGCCATCTGCATTGTGTCTACCAATACAAAGAACATTACCATTGCAACGATGAAGGCTGCAATTTTGCTGTAAGTACCATCGGTTGGAAATTTCCTTTTTACACCAACTATCAGTCCGTTGGATTTCTTTTGTTTTATTTTTTTTATACCAAATGTATTCAACTTCCAGGGTGCCTTATTCATTCCTAGAACTTTTAGACAAAAATAAATCTAAGGCTTTCACTTTCCTTATCGCAAAAGTTGAGTTGAAAACAAAGAAAGAAAAGTGCAAGTTTCACAGGCGGACCTCAAATGTGTTTCACACGAATCTATGTTACCCCGAGTCCCTGTCTTACTCTTGAAATACGACCACTTGAAATCAAAAGAAAAAGCTCAATTCTGATCCAAGATATTTCATTTCAAATTATTCTTGTCCACTCTCTTTAGTCTCACTCTCAACCACAGGTACTTGTTCTACCAATTATCTGCTTCTTACAACACATTCCGTGACTACTATCTGGAACATCTCTGGTATTTTCTTTAAACAAAGCTCTGTTTTGTAATTCTGATCTTGAAATTTGTCTTTCACTTAGGAAGGAACTTTCAGTTTTTGTCTGCTTCTCACCCATTTTGCCTTTGCCACAGGCTACGTGATTTTTTTTTTCACTTGAAAATAGGACGATTAATGGAGGTTTACATTGTGTGACATCTGTTATATATATTTGTTGACATGTTTTATATCAACAGTGCTGGACAATTGGTTGTTAGTGTTCACTGGGAATATTTATTTGGCTCATTTATAGCTATCAAAATGCAGCAGGTTGTAGTGTTAAAAAGGGAAAAAAGAACCTATACATTTAGGTGCATATCTTATTCAAATTTTTGTATGTGCAATAAATGTGGGTAATTCCAGAAATTAAAGGTCCAAAAATGGGACATTTTTGTGTCCCTGTTACATCTGGCCTTTGTTATTTGACATGGAAATACCACCAGAATTGATTTCAAACTGTTACTATTTGTTTGGTAGCTAATTTGCATTAATTCACCACTCTTAGAAATTGTGTTCTGAACTTACAGAATCATATGTCAGATGTGACAGGGACATGAAAAAAAATGGACCCCTAATTTCTGGAATTACCCATGTCCATCTTCCAAGTCGATTGCCCTTGGACAACTTACATGTAGATGTGAACAGAAACCATCAGAAGAGAGGATAAAGTTGCTGCAAAAACTCCAGAAGTTGCTAACTTACGTGAATGTACCGGTATATCAAACTGTCCCAGGAACTAGACATTTTTCAGCCCAAGTAGCCCAAAATTCACCTAAAACCCTCCCGTGAATTTCAGCATTCAAAGGATTCAGTCCCAAGCTATTGAATTAATAATAATAACGTGTAGGGTGCAAATTCCATAATTATGGTCAAATGCGCTTACCAATTAAACAAATAAAACTTCCATTATACCAGTAAAATACAATAAACCAATAAAACACTTGAAACTTATACATTACCCAATCACAAGACAAAAAAGTTTAAAACCAGCAGTTACATTTATAAGATGGCTTGATTTCCCCTTGCACAGTGTGCAGATATATTGATAGGAAAAATTCAGGAAGGGACTTGAGTAGAATCCAAATGCCTCGGGACAGGGAAGTTGGCATGGAAAAGATGGAGGATTTTAAAAGCATACAACAGACAACTTGGGAAATGGAGTGATCATTTTTTGTAGGTTTTAAATACATTTACTGGTAGAGCTAAAGAAAGTTTTGTGTGGCAAGTAGTGGTATCCGCTCTGAGCTGAAGTGCGCCCCCAATCAGCAAAAGAAAGACAGGTGATTACAAGCGGGTTCTTGCACGCGTTCTGCGTGTACGCAAAGACCAATATTGTACATGCCGGAATGAATTAGTTACGCGTGCTCTGCATCAAACACGCATGTACCGGTATTTGTGCGCTTCATGGCACGCCATGCGGTGAGCACCAATAAAAACACGCCCTCTTTTGTTCCGCTCGGAGCGGATAGTAGAAGTCTTGAATTTGGAACATATACTGTACTGTACTTGACATGTACATTCACACTGAGGTCTTACTTGTGCGAAGAAACTAAAAATATTGCTGTGTCTCTTAAGGCCTCATTCAAATAGTCATGCCCCCTGTACATGTACAGGTTCCTACACATACATGTATGTACATGGGAAGCACCCCCAGTCGGTAGCCATGGGGCTTCCATAGGTGCATATACAGTGTACATCCACAGCCATAGCATTTAGACATAGCCATAGCTGTTGGCTCTCTGCATCATGTAGCGATAAACTAGTATGTGAATGCACTGTGATCTGCACTGAATGGTTCTTGCAAGAAGGCTCAGTTGCACCACTTACAGGGCCTGCTTGGAGTCAACAGTGTTATCATTCATTTTCACTCCGAGAACAATAGGCACTCTCAGTGTTCATCATAAAAATAAGAAACTTTTAAAGATGAATCACAGAATGCCTCATCTTCCTCTCGGGGATTGTTCGTTAATTTATTATTTTTTTTTTGCCGAGGAATTAGACAAAAAAGGCCAGCTTTTCATCAGTCACTTCCAGTAGTGATTATCCCCTTTAATACCACTTCCTCCCAGTATCAAAGCAGAAGCTCTGATTGCTGTGCAACTCGGCAGAAAAAAACAAGACCAAATAATGCGATTGGAGAGTGGAGCCAGATTTTTGAGTAGCTTTGTGGGGAAATTGAAAGAAAGGAAGCGGCTGCACAATGACGGGAAATTGTCGACTTCCCACACGATTTGGAACGAAATAATATGAGCAAAAAAAGAGCAGTAGTGAAAGTGAGAGTCTGGTTTCTATGATTCTCCAGCTTAGGAAATTAAGTCTTTTTCCTGTTTTTGTTCTGCCGTTGTTTGCCATTTAGTTAAATTCCTGTTTGAATTAGGACTTATTCTTCGATGGAACTTGTCTTTCACTGCCTGAACGTCTGGTTGAAATGATAATAATTGCCAGGCCTAATCTTACAACAAAACTCCAGATGTTTTTGTGTCAAATGGCATGTACATATACACACACTGTAGTTGTGATTTTAAAGAAAGTCTCCAGCCTTGATACATTTTTCTTTAAGATAAGTTTCTGTTCTTAGTTTTGTTCTGAGACGGTGAGCATGTGATTTGTGCAGTCATCTTTTGAAAAGTGTTGCAATGTTCTTAAACAGGGAAGTGAACTTTGCTAGAATTTTATTTTGAATACTTCCTAAGTGAAAACCCTGTGAAATCTGCATGTAATTTCCTGAACATTTGTTGTTGAAACCTTCTTAAAACATCCAAATTATTCAACGTTCAGGAAAACCAGTGACATGTTCTTTATACTTTCCTGCAAAATCCTCCAAATTTCCTGGTGGAGTCTGAAGGATCATGAAAGATTAGAGTTTGTTAAGTTGTTTTTACTTCTGGGAATGAGAGTGACTTTAGGTACATGCCCATGTAAGACATGCTTACACATGCATGTACATTGCCTGTATGCAAGAAGCACAGGTAAAAGTTTGACTTTAGGAATCAAACCTTATGTATTTGTTGTTTTTGTCAGTATTTACTCAAATAAATGGAAAACAAATCTTTTGGAGCGTTTACAAGTAAGGAAAAAAGCCCATTTTGGAATAAGACATATACTCAGTAAACTTTGAAAAATGCCCAGTGTGCTATTTAACAAATCCGAATCTTGAAACCAAATTTTGCTACATGAAAACATTGTTGATCTAACCTCTCGTTTGACATCTTGGCAAGTATTTGACAAAGATTAAAGTTCAAGCTTAGACTTCAGGAAACAGAGCAGATTCCATTGTTACATTGTAACCCAAAACTTCAGCTAAAATTCAAAACATGCCCGCATGCCAACAGGATCTAGAAATGCTACACAGTCAAGCGGATCACCGAGTAGGAAATGTGCTATCTGCAAAAACCCCATGGCTTCCCCATATTTGGTGTTGTATCCAGCCTGATAAAAAAAAGCTGGAAGTGGATCTTATTTCAAAGTCCGAAGAATTCTTCCTTTGCATGGATAACAGTAGCTATTTGTCAATTGAAACAATTTCCTCAGTTAGTTTTTGTAAATAAGGAATTCAGAGAAAATGAGAAACATTATCTTTTTGGAGGTTTCAAATCGAGTCCTCCCAAAGCTCACCATGAGCCAATGATGAATCCAAGTCACAAGCTGTCCAGAAGAACTGTGACAGAGGTAGTTAAGGAAGGCGTGAGATTTTTTAGGATTTTCCTGATTTCAGGCTTTTTTCATCAGGATTTTCTAGCTTTCGTGATTTTTCAAACCTACATCTGGAAAAGTATGAGTTTACCATTAAGGTGTTTTTATGTACATTGTATAAGAGTTAATTTAGGGGGTGCCTTGAGGCAAACACAACTGTTTACCACAGACCCTAAGCTACTTACAGCCCTCAAAATCTGTGGTGATTATTTGGTGGAAAGTCCATTTCCTTAAAATGGCACCCGTTGTTTTGTTCTTGTTCATCGCCTGTGAATTGCGACTTGTGCTAGGAACCCAAGACAACTCTGCCCAGTTTGTTATCTTGGCCAGAAAGGCTGAGAACCGTAATGAGGAACGCATATATACTGACATACATGTACATGTACATCTACACATGCTCAGCAGTGTCCCAGATCCAAAGACAAAATGATTCTTGATGAAGTCAAACGATTTCTTGCTGAACAGTCTCTGGCCAGATTTCAATCGCAACAAAAATAGTCGATGCCTCAGGAAAGAACACTTCAAAACCATGTGATTTTGTAGGTCATGAGCTTCATATTTCTTCTCTGTTATTTCATGTTCAAGTAAATTTTAAAAATAAGGACAACGTGCTTTCAAATTTAAGTAAAGATCACCCATTATTGAGTCATCAATGATTCATTCATAACACATGTACATGGATACACACGTACCCAAGCCATAAAACTTACCTCGAAAAGAAACAAACAGCAAGAAAAACAAGAAAACAATGATACGTATTTCCAAATCAGAAAACGTTTGAGAATGAAAGGTGACTGTCAACATTAACCTATCCACATGGGTCTCTCTATTGTCAGTTTGGGGAGGGGGGGGCTTGTAGTCAAAAATTTTCACAGTACAAGTCCTGTAACAGTGAGTCCTCTGGTGTCTGTCTCGTCTCCAACAGTCACAAGTAGCATTGGTCAGGTTACAGGTTACAAGTGAAGGCTCAGGTTGTAGTCAAGTTTCAGTCCAAGATACAAAATAGAAATGGTTTCGTTTCACTTCAGGATGAATGACATCAGTTCTTATTCAATTCTTGTTCACATGTATAAACCAAGCTTATAATGTCCAGTTGCACGTAGACAGTTTCAGTTTGAAGTGATTAGTACCAAAAATCAAGAATATTAATTCACTGTTTAACTGATGGTGTACAGGCTTTTTTAATCCAAAATGGACTCCAAACCAAGACCCAATCTAAGTCATGTATTGCACCAAATCGCCATACGGTACATGCACTTATTAGCATTGATCAAGAAGGTACGATTGAAGATGTTGGGACATCATTCTAAGCTGCAGCACTATTCATTGGTCATTGTTCCAGAGATTCACACGTAAGGAGGATGTCGTCCGTCATTATAACTGGCACAAGAGACGCGATAATTCCCTCCAGCATGGCTTCATGCGTTTCAGCCCCTCAGATAACTGCAGTCCTTACTACCCAGATTGCACCATCAACCTCAAGCATACCCACTACCATTGCTTACAGGTAAGCTCATCACAGTTTGTGAAAACAAAAAACCTAGTTTATGGCCTTGTCCGTATCACTTGGCTGCAGCTTGAAATTACACTGAGTATATGATAGCCATGTGTACTTTCAAGCTATAGCCAAGCTAATTCAGACATGGCCTACAGTATGTGGTAAGTATCAGCTTTGAACCTGCAGCTACAAGTAGTGTGCATGTCATTTTGGCTGGTAACCTGTTTTTGCTCAGCAAGTATTTTCTCCAATTTGCACCTGTATCTAAAAGTCTTCATTTACATGTGCATTGATATCCATGACAAGTCACATTACCTGATGCTCACATACGGTACATGTACATTGTATGCCTGTTAAATACTAATTGGGTGTTTTGTGCATAAATTTCTGTTACTAGAGGTTTTTTATAGTATACTGTCAGGATCAAAGGTTTTTTTGTAAAAAAAAAAACAAGTCAAACAGTTCACATCGGCTTTGCCATGATATTATGTTGGGGCATGGTCCTTAACCCTATTTTTGACCTCATGGCACATACGCATCACATGATTTGTGTAAACAGCTGTCTGACATGGTACAGATACATCTAGGGAGTCTTGACTGGGCGTGGGAGTTGAGTTTGTCCTTCACAAACTCGGAAATGTACCTCGTGTTTAAAGGGTACCATGCAGCCTGAAGAGTTAACATCATGCAAGGTATATGTATCTGGTGCTTAACAGCTGAGATTGATCATTTGTAGAACTGTAATGAGGCATTACATTTGACTGCCTCGTCATTGCCAATGATGTTTGCCTGGGAGCCTTTTGAAGTGGCTCCCTATTATTTCATTTTCTAACAGAGGTGCCCTTGACCCTGAAAAATTGTCTTGCCCTTCAAAGAGCAAAGTTTAAGTCTAATTTCAGGAACATTTAGTCCAGGAAAATATTTGTCACCACCAGTTATTTGTTAAGTTGGAGGATTAGTTACAATACCACCTGCATTTTTTTTCCTGGAATGGACTGATATATCTATTATTATTCATTTCCTGTACTGAAATTAAAGATCTTCATAACACCAATTGGTGTTATGAACCAGTGTGTAGCTGGCATTCCTACATGTATACATTTACAAATACCTGGACTGGAAAGAATGTCTGCTTTTAGACTTTCAAAGAAAACCTGATAAAAGTATTTCCTGAAAACTAACCACAGAGTGAAATACATGGAGTCATGATGGAAAGCATGTCATTGATGCATGTCAGGCTAGGTTGGACTTACACTTGGTCCAAAGTGGTGGAACTCAAGTCTCATGGCATTAGATAATCTGAGAATTTGTTTGAGGCATATTATTAAATTTTGTTTTTCAACCTCCACAAACAATCAGAGTGGCTGCAACAAGGTCTACACTAGCACCTCCGATGTCCTGACCCACGAGAACTTCCACAAGAAGAACATGTCCCTCATCAATGAGGGCTTCCAGCGCTTCCGGGCCACGGAGGACTGCGGCGTGCCCACCTGCACCTTCTACGGCCACAAGACCACACACTTCCACTGCCGCCGCCCAGGCTGCGACTTTGTCTTCAAGAATAAGTGCGACATCGAGAAGCACAAGACCTACCACATCAAGGATGACATCTACCGCAAGGATGGGTTCAAGAAATTCAGCAAACACGAGGTTGGTTTTCCAATGTTTTCACCTATTCGAGCCAGCCCAATAAAATGAGTGAAAAGATGCCAGAGCCACTTTTATGTTGTACAGGCTTTAAAAAGAATCCTAGTAAATGGAAATCGTCAGGAACCTTCCATATTTTTCTCCTACACAATGTCCATTTCCATCAGCATACCAAACTGAATAATAAACAGAAGCTGAGACCTCAACTTGTTCTTTTTCATGCAAACTGAAACAAACTTACTGAAAGATAGGCTCAAGACTAATTTTCTGGCATCCATTCAAATTTTCATAGATCTGCCACCTTTGACGGTAATGTTCCAACTGCTTTTCTAGTCTAGCTTCAAACCCCAGCTTTATTGTGTGTTCAGTTTCTACACTGGAAACAAGTGGCACTTCTGTTTATTGGATGTTATTTGCCCTTTTTTGCATCACTTCAGAAATGCAAGTATAACTGGTGCAAATACTCCAACAACACCAACCACTTCCACTGCATCCGCAAGAACTGTGGCTTTGTCTTCACTGCGGCCAACCAGATGCAGTCCCACAAGCGTAAGCACGACCGGCGCCAGCGCATCCTGGAGTACGAGGCAGCCCGCCACCAGCGAGGGTTCTCGCTTCGGCTGATCCGTCCCAAGCCAACCCCGAGCATGTCCGCCCTGAAGCGCCTCCGAGACGTCCCTGAGACCGTGCTGATACAGGCGGACGGATCGGTGTTGCCCCAGCGAGTCAAGCCCCTGGACTACCTCTCGTCTCCCTCCATGGTGGCGTCTACCTCCCAGTCAGCCCTCACCCCCATCACTGTGGCCGGTAATCCAACAACCACGACGACTGCAGAGACGGACAAGCTTCCATCGGCTTTTGTCAGCATCAGCTCAGGAGGAATGGCTGAAGAGGAAGGACTGAGTGACTCCCTTAATTTGCCGGTTGCCTCTCACATTTCTCCTCCACAAATAGGTAAAAAAATTACATATTTTGGTGGTTTTTCTGTTTTCCTTGCTGAACAGAATTCCCAGAAAATCTTTCGTCACAACTGAGGTCCATTTTTGGCTTGAACTTGCTTGATGTGGATAATTTTTTTTCTTGAAATGTTCATCATTGCCCAAAGTAACATGCATGTTTGTGTGTACTGAGAGAATTCTAAAGAGCAGCTATGACGGCCAACAATTACCCACTCCTGTACTCCAACATGGCACCCGATGAAAACCCTCCATTATCCAGGCACAAAATGTCATCCTTACACTGACAGATCCTGGAATGGGCAGGGAGTCAGTTACCTCTTCGTCCCCAGCCCCGCCAGCGGCAGCAGCAGCAGCATGCATCGCCCTGGCCACAGCGGCCAGTCAGAGCAATGCAGCTCCCGGCCGTGCCGCTAGCAACACCTTCAGCAGCTCGGGTACCAAGGAGGGTAAACCGGAAGAACCCTGGCAGAAGTACCTCAAGAGGTAAGCAGGGTGTCGCCGACAACTTGGATGAGCAGTGACCTACACCCTTCATCATTGAGTTCGTTCATTTGATTCTGTTGTACCGCAGTTTAATGTCATGTGATTCATTTTGTTTCACAGTTGCATGGCTAGAATATTGGTCTAACACTGTAACATGTCTTCATAAAGTCTATACCACTATAACTTTTACCCTGCCACGAGCCATTTATAATCCTTTGTGCATTTTTTGGAGACACTCAGCTCTGACACTGTAGTTTTTCTGCATTTTCGTAGCATTGGCTAGTGATCACTGCACCGGTCATTGCGGCTGCGTATTGTGCATAAAGACAGTGCCAAGTCAACTCAAAACACCGGATGGCCTGACCTCAACGCCAACTTTATCAGTCATTGTTGCAGTTGCTGGTTTTTAACTTGGCTTTGAATGTCCAGTGAGCCAACTAAATCAAAATGCAGCTGTTTTGAGCAGAAGCACCCCCTCATCGGTTGAAAAGAGCCATGCTGGTCAGGGAGTGTTCATTTTGTTGGTATCGACACGCACGCAGTGCATGCTTTCATAGTCGTTTGTGAACCAGTGAAGTGCAGTTCCCACCAAAGGACCTCTCTGTTGCCAGGAAATGTACCCTGTCTTGGTCCAGCTTGGGGCCTATGGTATTTTCTCTTTAGGTGGCCATAGAGTCAATGCTGGTCTGCATTATTGGCTAAAATTGCTCCGTTCAACTGACACATTGTAGCGTATAATGCAGTTAGATTGCCTTCTTCTGTAAAGAGGATTATAAAAGGCTCATGGTCAGTGTAGTGTATTTCGTTGTCTTTTGGTAGTGCCATATTATTTGTTTTTATGTTTTGCATGGTGCACAGAACGAACTCTAACCAACATGTAGTCAGCTTGAAAACCGTCACGAATAGATACTTTTTTTTAAATTAGATGGCTTCTACTCGTTGCTTACTATTGGTGGGACAGCCAGTTGCAATGTAGTGGTGCTTTTCAAAATCATTCCCCCAATTTTGTCCATCAATGGAATTCTTGTCTCCGCATACATTAGTGAAAGAGACCGCCAGCTTTTTGGGGGGAATTCTGTCGTATTTTCTTCATTCCAGACATCGCGAAATCCATTCTTTTACTTTCATGTACCTTGTTGGATTGTTGTTTGTAACTACATGCACCACCATGGGGGGAGAAAGAGACATCACGCCGAAAAGAAAATTGCATTTGCTTTGAAATCTCCCCCTCTCCCGGCATTTGGTTTGGTCCGTACAGGTTCACAGCCAATGACCCCTGCCGACCTCGCTGTGAGCTGCTATACAAAGATCACTACCACTGCAAGGTGGAGGATTGTGGGGCAGTCTACAAGTCCAAAGAGGGCGTTAACAAGCATGCTAGGTAAAAAAAAAAAAAGACAAGGGGCTAAAGATAATCAGCCATGCTTTATCTGCTTTGTGTATAAAAGGGGATTTCTGTCAGTATCACAGGTCAAGAAATGCTGTTCTTAATCCAGGGGGATTTTCTTGCAGTATGCTGTTAATGGATGGACTGCAAAATTTTCACCACATGAGATTAGATGCAAACTGCAAAGACGGAACTCCTGCTTTCTAGCATAACCATCATACCAAACTTTTGCAGATGTGTCTTGGGCTAGAATTGCTTTGCACATGTACTGTGGTTGACTTCACTATACCGAAAACTGATCCAGTATGGTGCTGTTGCCAAAGCAGGAAGCCAAATCATTGATCCAGCTCCTATTAAGTTGCAGTTATGCACAGAGCAGATGAACATGTATTTAGAAGAAAGTACAGACTCTAACAAGCATGCTATGCATAAACTGGAGATGATAGGCAATGTACAAGCCAAGCAAGCTGCATGTACATGTAACTAACACGCTGCATAGGAGCTCAAACTTTCAAGCTGCATTAACAAACAAGAGTACAAGTAACCATGAAGTACTTGATATGAAAAGTGTACAAATAAATCGGCTAAAATTGAGTGCTTTCAACAAATGAAAAAGGATGATACAGACAGCACAGTTGCACTGAAGTGGTCTTGTAGGACGATGTGAGATTGTGAATTGCATGAGTGTGTGTTCCGTATGTGACTTCAGACCAGAGTCCACGGAAGAAGGACGCTTGCAGAGTACCCTGGCAACTCTTGATAAAGGCCAAACAAGACAAGGAAGGTCAACTGGAAATCGGGAAATTTGTCTTCGAACAAACTAGTGTTTCTCATGGTTTTGTGGTCTTGTGAGTTCTTATCTCCTTTCACTTGCATGGTTGTTCGATTGTTGTGAATCTTTACAATGTCCAAAATTGCAGTAGAACCGTTGGAGCACTAAGTTTGTTTGATATATTAATTCTACCAAAACCCGGTAGAATTCTGTGTCGTTTTATGTAGACATGGCTGTTCAGCCATGTTCAATTAGTGCCCAGTAATCAATCGCCTGTTGATTTTCCCTTGTACCCAGGATTTATTTTATGTACTGGTTTAAACGTGGCAAAATTGTTTTGGGGATTGGCAAGTGGCTGCAGATTGAACTTGACCTTTGCTGCCCGCACCTGTAACGTTACAGAGCACCCTCTGTTGACTGGCAGTAATCTCCAGCTCTTGTTTGGAAAGATTTAGAAGAAATTGCTGTCATGTACACAAATCGGTGCTGGAAAGAAGTAATCTCAGTTTGGTATGCAGTGTGTGTATGATATTTACCAAACTTTGGTTTTTTGGCTGACCATAGAGCAAAAGAGGGCGCCCTACGCCATTTATAGATATTGGTTTACAAGAATAGGTGCAGTTATTTTGGCTGTGTACCAAGTGCTCCTTTTGACATTGTCAGCAGTGTAATTCTTTCATATTGGTCCCAGATACCACATGCTATCAGACGAAGCCAGTGATTTGGGGTTCCAGTACTTCCAGCAAGGAGAGAGCTGCGAGGAGCTGTTTCCAGGATGCTCATTCAGTCCGCTGGCTCACTACCACTGCATGTGGGTGAGTGTGCATGACGACCAGTAGCAAAGTTAACAAAATAACAGTTGTCGTAATGGCAGCAGGGTACCAGCAAGATCATACGTGGTGGTAGTGGTAACAACATCAGCTGCAGCGTCATCAACAGCAGGGTTGATTGTTGGAGCTGAATCGTCTGCAAGCTGACAACTCAAAACACCCGCAGCTGGATCAGTTGCAGAAGGGCTTGATTCAAAGCTTCAATAAACAGTCCCGAGTAAGACTTTTACCCCAGTGACCCGTAGTTCAAAGTTTCTTGCACTTTTAATAAACTCAACTTTTCGTCTTACAGAGCTTAAAACCTGGCATCTACTGTGGCGAGGTCGTCCACACTGGTAGCTCGCTCATGAAACCTCACTATGAGAAACACAAGATGAACCCTGAGCTGGAATCCATTCACATCTCAGCAGTCAGCTTCTCCGAGGCCCAAGCCCAGAGCACACTCAAGGCCCCGACCACCCTAGCTCCAGCTTCCAAATCCACCGCGACTCACACCCAGAGCTGCGATGCTAACGAGGTCCCCGGTTCGGTGCCGGTGACCGATCTACTTCCGAGTACTTCCTCCCCGGGGGTGGCATCAGGTGAAGGCTTCATCACCTGCGAGCCCGACGTCTGCACGGTGGAAGACTGCCCACACCGAGCCAAGCACCACTACCACTGTACCCGGGGAGATTGCCAGTTTGCCACTGAGAACCAGGACATGCTGAGAGACCACAAGGTCAACGAGAGCGTCATCTTCCAGAGCTTCCGGCAAATGAGTCGTAAGATGGACTGTCGCCGACCAGGCTGTAAATACAACCTCCTCAACAAGCACTATCACTGTCTTCATCAGGGATGCAATTTCTCCTTCTTACAGGTGCGCATTACATTATACTCTTACATTACACCATGAAACACATTGGACATTTTGTGAAGTTTCCACTCCACCTGTTTTATTGACATCATTTCTTGTTGTATCTTTTCTCTTTGTAGATTCAGCAGATGGAGAGCCATGGCCGGAAACACATGAGACGCATCTACGGCAAGCACTTCAACAAGCCCGGAGGCTCTCTGATAGGTCCACAGCAGCTTGTCATACCCATGGTTTCGGCCAGCTCAGTACCCTTCTCGTCAGCTGTGTCCAACCAGATTATGTTCTCCAGTGCCGCGCCCATCCTTACGCTACCCTCATTGACACCGAGCGTGGTGCCCAGTATGTCATCAACTAATGCAGCCATCATGAATGCCGGCAGTCTTGGGTTGATGAGTGTCGGAAACATGGGGGTGGTCAATCAGGTCGGAGTACCAATCCAAATGATCAATCCCACAGTTCCGACCAGTTCCTCCAAGCCATTGCCGCCATTCATGATCCCACTGTCACCACTTGACGACGAAGATGTCAATGGTAACCAAGCACAGCCAAGCACCAGCCAGAATTACGACGACCTGGTTCAGCTCAAGTACCAATCTCTGGCTCTGAAGAATCCGGAGGCAGCGTATGCCGGAATGGTGCCGACATCTCGTAAGCGGTCTCTAAATTTGATCGAGGAGGACCCAGGAGCCCCTTCGGGATACAAGCGCTATAAACGGGGACCTTTAGATTCTATGATGATGGACCGGTTCCGCCGCTTCGACCGCAGCGAGTCCTGTGGTGAGGACGCCTGTCAGTTCAACATGACCACCACTCACTACCACTGCCTCCATGAGGATTGCACCTACCGCTTCGCCGGCAAGACCATGATGTACAAGCATGCCCAGCACCACGACCGGGTCAACAGCATCATCCAGAACGACTTCCGGCGCTTCAAGGCCAACCACGAGTGTGAGCAGGACAGCTGTCCCTACCAGGGCAACAGCACCCACTTCCACTGCCTACGCTGCACCTTCGTCTGCACGGACTCGGGCAAGGTGGCGGTGCATCGCAAGCAGCACGCCAAGACGGACACCATCTCAGCGGCAGGCTTCAAGCAGTACAGCAGCGCCGAGCCCTGCGGCTTCATGGGTTGCAAGTACACCCTGAGGTACTCCCACTTCCACTGCAATAGAGACGGGTGCACGCAAGGTGTGATCGGGATGACTCAGATGGAGACCCACAGACGGAGACACATGCTCAATGTACGCGTCTAGTGAGTCGGGATGGCAGATCATGTGCAATCCAAGGTGAAGTCAACTGGCACGAGTCGCATTTCTCATTGGTCACCCCTGTGCATCATAGATACCTAGATACTTTGGTTTGTTCCCTGTGAATCATAGGTGCATCATAGGTGCATCCCTAAGGCCCATCTTAGGTACACTTCAGTTGCATAGTAGGCACTCTTCAGAAGCATTTGCGTTGTATCTTAGGTGCATAGTTTGGTTTTATTGTAGGGGAATGTAAGTCACAGATGCAGTATAATGCAGTGTGCATGACCGGTCGATGTTCTATCACAAAGTAGGTGCATGCAGCCTAGTAGGTGCGTGCAGCCTAGTAGGTGCATGCAGCCTAGTAGGTGCGTGCAGCCTAGTAGGTGCATGCAGCCTAGTAGGTGCATGCAGCCTAGTAGGTGCATGCAGCCTAGTAGGTGCAGAAAGATAAATCACTCTTCTCACTTGGTGCCTTTAAGGTGCATCAAGATTCAGCAGGGTTGTGTTGAAATGAAGCAGGACAGGCAAGATGGTAGCCTGGGGTGGCATTCGCTGCATAGGTGGTCCCTCAAAAGCACAGGTGGAACAAGCTTGTTAGTGGCAAGTCTCGGGTGCATCACAGGTGTGCCACAGGTGCAAGGTTGAACATTTGACTGGTTCATTTAGAAGTACCTCCCCAGCTCATTGGATATGCCATGTAACCTCCGCAGAAAAACGATGAATTATAGTAATTTAAGGGGTCCCAGAAGCAGCATATTAACAACTCCCTACTGCCATAAAGTTTTATAAAATATGCACGAGAAGATGACCTATAGTACAAAAATGTCTTCTCCAGTTAATACAACCTTAAATTAGAAAGTCGTATATGCAAGTAGTTTGTAAAGTTATAATGCCCTTAAAAGTGTTTCCACATTGTGGCAGCTTATTTTGAAGTAATACAAACTCAAGATTTGTTCCAGTTCTGACACAGGAAGATTCCAGCAATATGTTTAAGTTTCATGTCTATCCGATAGAAAGAGAAATAAAGTCACAATATATTTTGACAAACAAAGAGACTTTTTTATTTCGCATCGTTGCACTGAGCATAACTGTGCTTGTCTTCCTTCTGCACCAGAATGTTTTATTTTATGGCTTTTATTATTTTAGAAACATCCAAAGTGCCAACCGAAAGGCCTTCCTACAAAAAACCCAAAAATATGAGACAGTTTTTTAATTACTTGCGGGAGTGTACATATCTCAAGGCAAGCAACACTTGGTAAACTATATTTGATGAGCTCTCAAAATGGAGACATTACTTTAGCTGTCTTACTTTCCCTTTTTCTATGTGAAAACTTAATCATGAGCATGTAAATTCCTGAAAAACAGGTCATGTGACTGATACCGGCATCACACGACGAATCTATGTGATGCATCATGTGATATTTGACAGAATGATTGGCCCTTATGATGTGTCAGAAATTATGGCTTCACTGGAAACGAAAAAGATTGTCTAAATGATTGTTCAACTGTAGTAGACAAACAACGAATCGAAAAAAAAAATTATAATTGACTTGTTCTTGTCTCTGTATCTTCAGTGATGATTATGCTGTTGTACTTCTTGAAGTCTTTTAACATAGAGCAATATGTACAAATAAGTGTCATGTGAATTAAATGTGAATGGATAATGCTTATCTTAGCAATAACATTGTACAGAGGATTATCAAGGCGAAACTGTAGACCGATTGTAAATAGTGTTAGCTGGAAAAGTTGAAGAAAAATAACAGTATTAAAGAGTGATTTTATTGTTTTATCAAAATCTAATTATTCTGAAACAAAAATTATAACCAACATTGGAGAGAAGAAAAGTTTTAAGAGTTATGCCTATTATTAGACTTGGAACAATTTCCCCTCAAACCTGGTATGCAAGAATAGGTTGCATTTAATTTAAAGTTACCCAGTTTTCCTGCATATTGTGACAATGTTTTGAAACTGCATTGCTGAAGCATCTTCCCAGCTGTCTCTGAATACTACCAGACTTTCCAGCCACAACAGTTTGCTTGCATCAGACATTTGGTTTTCTGTGGGTCCAGAGGTTATCAAGGAAGTGGTTAGCTTCCAAAATTTTTCTAGCAATTGGTCTGTGGGCAGATAGCTTTGCTGCAAGAGCTGGTCTACTTTCAAATTTAAATCCAAAAGTACATCATGCTGTGTATTTGGTTTCAGCTGACAGCATTTAATCGCAGACACATACATGCATGTAATCTTTAAGCGATAACTCAACTTACTGTTTGTATTGAATATTTATGGCATTTGCCAGAAAGAGCAAATCAAAACATTAAATACTATTTCTTCAAAGCAATAACCCTTGTATAAATTGTAAATCTTCTCCAAATATCTGAATCTAATTTTCTCTTTATCAGTGTCATCTGTAATTAATAACTCAAAATTCTATCTATCAAAAAATCTGTAAAGTAACTCTCTCTTCCACCTTATTCATTAATCAATGCATATTTTGTGAACTGTTGGCAATCATTGTCATTGAAACCTTAGTAGTAATATTTTCTTCCAACTATCAATACTTGTACACTTTCTTGTTCCTTTTAAATAACTCATAACATACTGAGACATTGTGTATGCGTAGTTTAGACACAGCATTGTAGTACACATAGTTTAGTCTTCCTTTGTGTTGTGCCGTTCTGGCTTCCAGAAAACTAATCAAATTTCAAGGAATATATTCACCAAAAGTCTAAGAATATTCCCCTCCAAGTAGACATTCACACTGATCAATGATGTAGTGATCTTTCTACTCTTTGGATGGAAAGATAAACCACAAGTACTTAAATCCCCGAAAGAAACATTTTCATCAATCAAAATTTGAGAATTGAAAACTAAAGTTAGACTATTGTTGACCAAAACAGAGCCTATCATTTTGTACCGTAGTTAATGTATCTCTATGCAATGTTTGGTGAATTTGTTCTCCATTCGATTTCTGGCAGTGTGACTGTTGTAAACCAACTTTCCCAGGGTGTTTTTGTACGTGTATGTGTCATTACTTGACATTGTTTACACCATTATGTAACACACTACTAATGAATATTTTTGAAAATTTGCAAAAAAAAAGAGGAAAATAGTTCAAAATAAAAAAAAAATCTAGGGCCCAAATACCACTTTCATTTTTCTTATACTGATTAGAAATACCAGTTGAATCAAGTGGAATGCCAGCACCAGCTGTTTAAGGTAGAATATTTTTGGATTTGCTATCACAACTTCCTTTGATTTCCTTTGATCCTGTAGTGTGTCATTTCTATTGAAATGTGGATGCTAATCTGACTCATTGGTGATATTTATGATCCAGGTTAGAGACCACCACGGAAAAGATGATGATCTCATGAATGCTTCCTGAACCTTGTGCAAAAATGCAGGCACTTTCAAAAACAATTTGGATTTATACTCAAGGGTTTGGGCATTCTGCTTTGATTATTATCAAATGTGTAAACTTTCTTTTTAAGAAAAAGTTTTATCCAACCAGGGTATGTTAAACAAACGCAACCGGATTTGATAGTAGGGGAAGAACTCAGTTCCTTTGCAGCATTTTTGGACTGTTTAGGTTAGATCCCAAAAGGCAGTTTGATATGGTTTGGAACCATGTGGGTTTTTTGTTGGTGAGAAAGTGTGTTTAGCCAGTGAAAGAACCATTGTAATGGAATGTGTTACTGCCTCGATCATTTTCACTTTGTGAGTTTTTGGTCAAAAAATGGCCTCGGACTGAAGTGCACATAACTACAGATTGCTGAACGTCAACCTTTGCTGTGAGGGTTCAGACACAAAAACTAGCACCCTGTTGTGGTCCGTGATAGGTCAGTATTTCCACACTCTAGTTTAATGTTGTGGAGGTTTTGTCTAGACTACATCCAATCGCCCTCCCTGACTATTAGATTGCCCTTCCCCTAGTACCCTTCATTTTGGCATATCTTCCAGAAATACTTTGCATTGGTGACGATATTGTATACCCGTGTGGAAGTTGCCCAGTACGTGATGTGGAATGCGAAGTTAATTGCTGTGAAATGAAGTTAACACTGTGCTTTCATTGGAATATTTCTGTAGAGCGTAACATAATGAATAGATGAAGTTTCTTACATATTTGTAAAGTTTTGAATTTTAGAATTGTTTACATGAAAATACACCATATAGCATAAAGTTTCAAATACATAGTGTTGACAATTTTCATTGTATAACTTCCCGTAGACATACTGGATATTGCTTTTGCTATGATGTGTAATTTATTGTAGGTATGGTCAACAAATTTGTGAATTATTTTATAAAGGAAACAAAAGTTGTAAAGTTATGATAGCAGCTTCCGACAGATTCTAGTTGTACCGTACTCTGTGAATTTGTAAAATATGTAATTTTTTCCCCAGTTTCTCCACAAATTGCATGAGTGATAAGAATTAACAGTGTACAAGAGAGATTTCTCTGAAAATTATCATAATCATCACCAGTTGGACTGTTAAGTATGTATTCGGTGTTTTTGTTTACTATAATCCATTATAACTGTGGCGTGTGTGATTTTAATATAGAGGATTTTGTTGTGAACTTCCTCATATATACCTGTAGTTAATATGTAAATGCACATTGTTGCCCATAGTGATTGGCCAGAGCTTTGATGACATCACGAACTAAGGTTGTGACAATTGGTGGAATGTATGATGATGTCATTAGTGTCAGAAACCAAATCCTGCTATTGGCTAGCAAGGCATGGGGTTAACAAAACAGGGTTGTGATTGGTTGAAGTGTAAAGGATGTCACAGTCACTTTCTCAGAATTTTCAATCAGATTTTTACCTTATTTACAGGAAAACAAAGAAAAGAAAAATACACTGATGTTAATCTGCTGTTGCGCTTAATAAGTTGAGCACAAAGTCAGCATTTAGTTTTTTCTGCACCAGTTGCAGCTTTTTTTTTGAGACCTCCAATTTTGCTGCCTGTTAGGAAAAGGCCTGGCAGGTGTGACGTCTGTTTATTGCAGTGCTAGCAAGTATTTATCCTTAATAATCACAGAGGAATTTGTTAAAAAAAGTGTGCAAAAATGATTTACAAGGTGTGCATTCCAGTAGTACGTTATCTGTAGCCGAGTTGTAGTTTACGTCTGTGTATGCAGTGTTGAATGTGTTTTTAATGTGATTTTTCTGCTTGAAATTTATTTGAAAAGTGAGTGGCAATCATGAAAGGGACATTTTAAAATAAATGTTTCCCTTTTCTTTTCTGTTTTAGTAGTGCTTGAAAAAATATGAGTCAATTGTATGAGTTTTTTTTTTGTTGGAAGTGCAAATTACTTTATCCAATTCTTTTCTACGTGTCATAGGAGTAGTGATGTCAGTACTTTCGATATTCCTCATGTATGAGACCAGTTTGATGAGACTTGATTTTGATTTTGAATGAATGTATGTACATGTATATGATTTAGGTAGGCAGAAGTAGCAGATACTTCATGTGTTGTGCATACAGCACCATGCCAGCCTTGTTCTGTCAAAGCATAGGGCTTACTTTCTGTTGAAGCCATTAGCATTAAGAGACCCAAGCTAAAGTGTTGCCTGGCTGGCGGAGCACTGATTTCACATTTCTGAAGTGAATTAACGCTGGATTGTTCTGGTTTATATCTGTGAATGAAAAATTCAAATTGAAAAAATTAGACTCTGACAAGATTATGTTTTTCTCTGAAGGGACAATTTTATTTAATAGCTGCACAAGACTGTAAAATACATATAAAATTATTGGTATGCACATGGAACACTTCTAGCAACAGGTGTATTTGTTTTTAATAAACTAAAAGTACAGAATACTAACATTGCTATTTCCTTTTCAGAGTGAACCATAATTGATATTTCTCTTTAAATCTCTCCTATATTTAATTGAATGTCTTCCCAGTCGATTTTTTTTAAGTTGAATAAACCATAGAAACCAAGAAATGTTCAGTGTGTTAATAACTGTGTCATCTATCCCTGGGTGAGCCCTATCCAAGTGTGTTGATTATACCTCAAGTCTCTTGGAAAAGGACTGCGTCTTTTGCTGCCAGTGCCCCTTTGCTCTGCACTCTCAACTCGTTACTTGCAGCTATCAAAACTGCTGAAATTCACAGAGTAATTTTTATCGACTAATCAATGGCTTCATTGGCCCCTCCCCTTTCAGAACACCCTTTTTAACATTTGCAAACACCAATATAATCCAAGATCAAAGTTTCACACAGCAAATTATTTACATTATTTAACTTCAATAAATAGTAAGCAATTAGCATTAGTTATTTACAGGTTTTTCAATTATACATGAAGGTTATCAATGAAGTATTTCAAAACACTATACACTGTAAAATACTTGCACACTATGCACTATAGCAAAACTTCAAAAATGGGAGAATTAACTATGATACAGTTTTCTGGTCTAAAAAAGAATATGGACGGAATTTGCTGGTTTGCCCTGCAAGGAATTGAATTCTTCAAGTCTACCGGCTGCAAATGAGTTTCAGTGGCAACTTTGTCATCAAGATTGATCACTTTCAGCCATGACTAATTACAAAGCAAATGAAGATAACTACCATTTCGGTTCTGCAATTTCTGCGAGTTGAAAACAACTGAGAATAATATTTATAACCTTTCTGTACATTTGGTTGTTTGGGGGAAATTGGAGTTCCTGGGTTCATCAGCTTGACTTGTTGAAGAAGATCTTGGAAATGATCACACCAGTATCTATCACAGCAGGAAAGGCACTGCAGAGATACAAATAGACACTTAAAAAAACATTCCACTAGGCCTGTGCCGGGTACCCGGGTACCCGCCCGTCGATTTCAAAACCCGGTTCCATTTTTCCGGGCCGGGTATCCGTAAAAAAGTAAATAAATTCGGAACAAACATTCATGCATAAAATGTCTGTGAAATTTCTTACTGAAGGACAGACTTCATAGAAAACCACCGTGCCGATGAAAATCCGGTCCCGCAGTCATACATGAAACTTGAATTTGGAGATCGACAGCTAATTTTTTTACCCACTCCGCCCATTCCACCGCAAGTCGTTTTCCTAGTTCCGGAATTTCCTAGTTCACAAGAGCGAAAAAAACACTAAAATTCACGGGCGATAGGTCACTCGCTACGTGTGATTTTAAAGATTTCTTTAAATTGAATAGTCATATAAACCTTTGCATCTAATGTCCGCTTAATCAAAATGACTTTTTTAGAGTTTCCGTTTTTGTTAATTTAGCGAAAACTGCAAGCTTTTCCCCACTCTCGGCTCGCGCGGCGTTACCACGCAAAGTCGTTGCGAACTCAACTACACGGGCGCAGCAGAAATGTATGTGACGTAATGGGTTCGTCAACTGTGCGGCGCGGGGAGGATAACGTTGATAGCTCACTGTTCAGTTTAAAAGTCGAGTCAAACCGTACGCAATTTCTACCTTTTTAATTCATTAGAATTCTTATTTTTCATCTAATTTTCTCAAAATTAAAAGATTCTCTATTAGAAAAGCAACTTTTTACAATGGTTTTGGCTGAAAATGGATTTTTCGTGTGGTTACTTTTTATTTGTGAAGACGTTTTTGTCTCGATCCTAAACCGATCCAGAACTAGGAAAGGTGTCATCATCACTTTCGTCGATCGATCCTGTGAATCCAAATATAAAAGCTTAGATTTCGAAAAAAAAAATTGAAGTATATCCAAAACACAAAGTTGACTTCTGACCATATTTCACTCGAATTTGAGGATTTTTTAGCTGCAGGAAAATGACTGTACCAAACCTATATGAACAAGAGACCGAAGGAGTTTTGTCTTATGAGGGGGGAGCGCTGTTGATGTACACTTGCATGACTGTATTTGTAACTATCAAACCCTGTCGGCCTAAATGACTTTTGTGCAGAATAAGTAGTGCTTACTGTTTGAATTAAGAGTATTTTTGTCAAATAAAACAATATGAATGAAAATTACTTTATGTCGGGATTGACGACGAAGCGAGAGCGGATTGTGTAATATTCCTGCGGTACTGGGACTCCACACGGCGTGCGGTAAGTAGTGATCACGCACAAATTGTGCGGTTGATCGGCCTCTTTTGTAATCAAAGCACTAAATGTGCGCTACAAACCCAAAGAGTCAGAGAACCAGTTTAGTTAAGTTTTATACTAAGAAATATTCCGTTTCAAAATTATTTTTAAATTAAAGCAACTTGAATTCCTCAGTGATTCAGCGGAACTGTGGATGAGGAATTGACCAAAAAAGCAGGAATGATTTTTTCTGTATGTACTAAAGCATTTCAAATCCAAGTATTTTTTCATTCGAAAAAAAAGGAAATGTTGACAGGTGCAAGTCATAATACAGTCGGCCAATCAAATATCACTTGTCGAAGTACTTATGCATTAAAATCTCGACAATTTGAACCTCAGGGGAATGGAGTTATCCTGAAAAAGTATTTATAAAACTAAACCACTTCATCGTGGTACGTACCTTCGTGTGGCAAAACTTTCGTATCGCTTAGTCATTTAACAACGTGGAGCGCTGCTATTTTTTTTCACTTGGGCTTCCTTATGTGTGGTCACATGACCTTTCTTTTTACGGTCACATGGCTGCTGCTGTGTCAGCGATTGGACTGCCTGAAGGGGACTACAATTGGGCCCGCGTTACAATCAGGTTAGTTTCAGCGTCTTGAAAGCCAGCATTACACAGTTGCAGCTACGTTGATTTATGCAACGTGCTGGTCCTCGTCAGGAAAGAAATGAACTTGCGATGACTCCTGACCCTATCTAGACTTCCGATTCTTTCAACGCCGTTTGAAGCATTTTGGTGGCGGTTTTTTGAATCAGAAACTTCAAAATAAGTGGATGTAATGGTGTGGGCATTGTTCGACTTACGGTGGTATTTTTGTACATAAAACTTTGAGCCTTTTAACCCGTGACGTACATAGCACTGATCTGGTCCGCACGTGACACGACCAGCGCTCACCATTCGTGCACGCCACATGCGTTCCGCGTGTCCGTGGTCATGCAGCATCCGGGACATTTCCTTTGAGCGTTTGCAGGTGCGTATATCATGTACGTGGTTTGCAGCCCTGTTCTTTTTTCTGACGTTTCCCGTGAAGATTTGTTTTTCTGTTTCATACACCCACACAAAATTTGAAAACTGAAGGTAACAATTTCGTTTGATAAAAAGGTAGGAGAGATTATCTCCGACGTTTAAAACAATGTTCTGCTTGCTTCCTAGGTACCAAAAAGAACTGTGTTTCGGGCACATGATCCACCGGGTTGCGCGCAATGCCATTATCAGGCGATCTCTTTTCCGGGTACCCGGGTACCCGATGTTAACAAAAAACGGGTACCCGGTTCTAAAAATACCCGCAAATGCACACCCCTACATTCCATACCATTTCCTGTTACAATACCGTATTTGACTCTGTGGTTTTTTTGTATCTACAGATCAATGCAAACCTGGCACAGAACTGAACGGAATGGAGAAAATCTGGCTATCAGTGACATGACCACCGACAGACGGATAGCCTTGAGCAGAAGCACCCCCTCTTCAGTTGAAAAGAGCCTTGCTGGTCAGAAGTGTAAGTTTTGTTGGTAGCAATGCTTACGCAACGCCTGCATTTCATATTCCTTTGTGAACCAGCGAAGTGAGGTTCTCACCAAAAGAGCCTCCGTTGCTAAGAAATTCGTGCCCTCTCTTGGTCCAGTTCAAGGCCCATAAACAACGAAGACAGACGACTTTAAACAAGACAGTGAATGTAGTCACACAGCAGTTTGACCATTCAGTAACTCACCTGCAGCATCCAAACATGTACCAGTAAGTGTTACAGGGCCACACTTCAAAGAGAAAGTAGGACAAAAATACGGCTCCCACGGAATGAGCAGTGATGGCTAGAGTGGTCCAAGTTAAGAACACACAGAAAAGCGTAGATTGTTGCTACCAGCAAGCATTAAGCCAATCAAAGAAGAGAAGCACAAGTATAATTTTTAATTTGAGGGTAAGGTGGTGCTTTGAAATACGCAAAAATTACTTTGGGTTGATGCAAAAAAGGAAAAATCTTTCATTTTTATCTACTGAGTTGCCACTGACATTTCAACACTTCTTTGTACAATCATGAGATTGGCAAAACGATGTTACAGGGACTTCAAACAGTGAAAGTACTAGAGAACCAAACTTTAAATGTGACCACGTTTGGATAAAAAGTTCGAAATCTGACCATGTACCAGCCTTCAACCAATCCAAGCTCAATGAATAATCTTTAAAAGGATACAGAACAGCGACTCCATGTTGACAAATATGGTGACCCCTGACATGAAGCCAGCCAGCTCCATGACGATGAAGATGAGTGACAGAATTAATCCCGCTAGAAACCTGTAAAAAAATAAAGACAAAGTACACTTTCATGTCACAAACGATGGAAACTGACCCTCATGACAACGAATTAACACAACCAGCTGCAAATTCAACCCTGACTCCCTCAACACTCTTTCCAAATCCTCCAAAGTTTCCCACTTTGAAAGAAACCGGTGAAATGTTATTTGCAAATTGATCTCTAGGGAGAATCAAGCCAACATTAAAGTCACAGTGGCTAAGCTCCGTATTCCTCAACCCTGCCAAATTCTCCACACCTCCAGGCAGATTCAGAAGGCAAAACTCACCCCCTATCAGCACTGTCATATTGCTCTTGAGAATAAGATGCTGGCAAACATGCTTTCAAGTTGGCATCCTGTTTGAACAAATAATATGAAATGAACTGAACCCTGAAATTGATACCTTTCTTCAATCAAAAGACAACAAACTTCTACCTTCGCATCACAAAAGAGGACCTTGAACAAAATAACCAACTTACCCGGGACCACAGAATGGTTATGCTAACTACCATGTGGGCAATGATACACAGGAATCTGGCTGGAATAAGGTGTGTGAGACCTGCCATCTTGTAACTTCATCCACTTGAACTTCTCTATTCACAAACACGGTAAAAACAAAAGTAGGTCTTAGGAAAGACCTTTCTTTTGCTGAGGTACATGTACAAATGCACTTTATGTCAACCATGTCAACCAAGGGTTAGCAGACTATGGGCAAGGACCATGGCAAAACCAAATAACAGCTGAAGGGATTTTCACATACTTTATGTTAATGAGGTTTAATCATTTTAAAGCAAATTCCAACATGTCACAAATGTAGGCCCCATGTCACCAGTGTGTGGTCACAAATATTACAAGCCAGGCCAAAGATACATGAAAGACTTTATACAGTTTCATTCTATCTTTACATTGTCTCCCTGTGCTAATGATTCAGAATTTAAGTGCTTAACTATTTTTAGCAATACTTTTTAAAACAAAAAACAAGTAGGGCCTAGGGGCCTATTATTGATAAATGTTGCCAGGCCCATATACCCTGAAATATGTCTGCATTCTCGACGTCTATGACAGTAAATAATATTATTACTGAAATAGTTTGGTCCCCAGCAGTTAACACTCGGCTCACATTTCACCACTGCTTAAAACCATTTATTTGGCTATAGGCACCTATTGTGAACCATACAAGAACTGGTGTGTTCTCAAGACGTATGTCAACAATTCTCAATTTTATTCAAATTAAAATTCTTACAATATTCGATGACTTCTGCGCTTTCTCCTGTTCTCCAAATGGAATGCAACTCGAAAATGGTGGATGAATGTTTTGGACCAGAAGAATTAACTCGTAGGGGGAAATATTTGAAATCCCCCCCGTACTTCCTTTTAAAAAAGTAGTTCTACTAGGACTTCAAATAAAATGATAGATTAAATGAAATAATGCAGTTTTCAAATTTGTTCTATAATATGATTTCCTGAATATCTCCATACTGATTTATTTCCAGGCCTATAGTTAACTACGGCACCTTTAATAAAATGGAGCGCTCCTTTTCTGAAATCAAGAAAAATACGCGAGATTTGCATCCCTTTACGAGACTTGACACGTCAGTTCAACCAACACACCGGTAGGACACGATGGTAAGAAATTGAGCTCGATTAAATGTCATTTTGCGATTCTTGACATCCCCAAACTTTTAAAGAGTTTGTTCTGTCTAAATGGTTTGTATAATTTCAAGTTATCGTCTATAAGTTGATCATCGATTGTGATTTTGAAGTTACCGTGAATCGACCTGGAAGATACCGAGGCTATTATTCAGACGTGGCAGAGTACTTTGATGCTTTTAAAAAGCGTGTATTTCCGACACTATATGTTGAGCGGTTGAACATGTTGAATGGGAGATTAAATGTGAAATTATTCCACTTTTATTGCAGAGTTTGTACTGTATAAACAATTAATGATTATTGTACCTAGAGTTTTTGGTTCATGAGTTGTTGAGCAACTTTAAACTGTAAAGTTTTAGCCCTAACTAACGTTAAAGCATTTGTAAGTTTTGGGACCCCCCTGTTCTTTGTCATTTGTACAAGAGGTCCGTCTGCAAAAGAGTACAACCTCGGGTAAAGTTCTTTTAATGATTCTGACCGTATTTTTGTGAATTTTGATCAATAAATTAGAATATGTGTCTTTCTTACCTTTTTTCCCAACTCTGACACACCACCATTTTTTACTCCAAAATTTCCTTCATAAATCCAAACACTGCCCTCCTTCCATAAAATTAATCGTGCAATTATTCAGCATGAAGACAGCGTAATCTAGTAAGGTGACTTTTAAAAGTTAAAAAGTAAGTTTCTGTTCTATTATAGGAACAGGGTCCCGAACTATAGATAGGCCTAACTATAAAGCAAGGCCAGTGAATTTCTGCAAGTATTTATGGATTTTTTCAGTGTAAACATATTTCTCTTCTTTTCTTTCAGCCTCTCAGACTAGATATAAAGGTAAGACAGTGTTCGACTATTTGTTAATCAGTTATCACTCCGTGCATGTTTGTTCAAAGTAAATTTGTAAGTAGGCATAAGAAAGATAATCTCTTTAGAATGCCTTTTCCACATGTCCCACATCATTGTTGCCACCATTTCGCTGTATAGAGAGGCTAAGTATTATTGCAGTTATTGGCAAAACTTTCACTCTGAAGACAATATGAACTCGACTGAACTTTTCCACCTACAGCGCAGACTGTCGGCACGGTCTGACCGTGTCAAGTGTGTCGATCTACACCCAACAGAGCCGTGGATGCTGGCTAGCTTATACAATGGGAATGTCCATGTATGGAATCATGAATCCCAGGTTGGTAATAGGGTCCTAGATCACATAAATATTGAAGGTAACGAACATTGACTTCAACAAGATCAGTTGTGCATGACTTAACATAATTTACCTCTGATGCCAAATTGAACATGTTTCTTTTAACAGACACTTGTCAAGTCCTTTGAAGTTTGTGACTTGCCTGTCCGGGCTGCAAAGTTTGTTCCCCGGAAAAATTGGGTTGTGGCTGGTTCGGTAAGTAAAGTGTTAATCAGCTGTGTTATTTCTTGTAGTGGTAGATTACATTTTGAGATTTTGGAAATCATCAGTCTTGGAAGTGGTAGCAATATACTTGAAACACACTCACAAAACTTGTTGGAATTGTTGATTTGAAATGACATATACAGTTGGTAGCCCACTTGAGTAAATACCAAGATTAATCTATAAGCACATTTCCTGAAAATAGAGACGGTTCTTTGAAGGATTGCCAATTGCTGTTCAGTAGGAGTCATTCATACTAATGTTTTTGCCATCTTTGGTTTTTTGACTGCAGGATGACATGCAGATCCGGGTCTTCAACTACAACACCTTAGAGCGAGTTCACGCATTTGAGGCACACTCGGATTACATCCGATCTATTTGTGTTCACCCAACCCAGCCCTACATACTTACAAGCAGCGGTGAGTCTAATGAACTCATGGCACAGCAAAACAGAAGTCGTATTTGACATCTGTTTATGTGCCCATCAACGGATTTAAGATGTGTTCAACCAGCTACGGGTTAGATGAAATTTCTGGAATGATGAAGCAAGAAATAGTGATTGGTTTTAAAGCTTAACAAACTAATCAGCCATTTGGCCTTGTGAAATAAATGCAATTTGAATTGAAATTCCCCTAAGCTAAAGCTACCAGATCCTGAAGAGTAACATGATCCCTTAAGTAAGTCTTACATAAGAAATTGTATCTTTGAATTATCATGGCTTTATTTTATCTGGCTCTGGCCAATTTTATCTGGCTAATAAAGAATCTCAGAATATATGCAAATGTTGGCCAACAATGAAGGCAATATTTTGATTCAACTCTGCTGTTGGGAAGGATTTATTCTCAGTGAGCTGTTTCTGAGAGACATGCCTGCCTCCTGCGTAACAACAGAAGTGTGACAAGAATGTCTGACTTTGTTATGCAGATGACATGTTGATCAAGCTCTGGGATTGGGACAAGAAATGGAACTGTGCCCAGGTCTTTGATGGCCACACCCACTACGTCATGCAGATTGTCATCAACCCCAAGGATAACAACACCTTTGCCAGTGCCTCCCTGGACAGAACAGTCAAGGTAAGGGTTGGTCCCAAGATGATGCAGTTGCTGTATTTTGTCATCAAAGTATTACAGAAGATTCAGAGTTAGTCATCAAAAGTCTACAGATGTGATATCCCTACACCACAACTGCCTACTCACTTGCAAAAGATTCCTTTAATGTTGGAATCTGGAGGGAAGTTAGAGTTTGTTAAATTTTATTCAGCATTGTTGCCAAATTTTTATATTTTTTTACCCTGGTCAGCAGACATTGCGTGGAAATCCCAGAATTCTATCCTGTTGGGTAGCGTAGGTAAAGCATTGCAGAACTAGTCCACTCTGAAGTTGACCTAGGTCATGACCCAAGACTGTACCATTTGTTACACCAGGTGTGGCAGCTTGGGTCCAGCACTCCCAACTTCACCCTGGAAGGCCATGAGAAGGGTGTGAACTGTGTGGATTACTACTGCGGGGGAGATAAACCATACTTGGTGTCAGGGGCTGACGACAGGTTGGTCAAGATATGGGATTATCAGGTAAGCCTTCTCCTGACCTACCCTCTCCCCCCCCTTCCAAAGCAAAAGACCATCTGTGACTAGATCTTACAAAATGAGTTTAAGTCCATTTGGGCAGTAATTGTGTTTCAGTATTTCTCAGAGCATACTGAGTTTTGGTTTTGATGTATAGATATGACTCAGTTTGACTTCCAGGTAACAAAAAAGGCGTTTAAATGGATACAAACTGTTTAGAGTTCTGAGTGATTTGTGTGGTTTAAAATTACTTTAAAGGCTTTAAACTCAAAAGTGGCACCGGTGACTTGTAAATAAGTTTTCCAGGTTTGAATATATTTCTCCTTATTCAGTCCATCTGTCATTTGTCCCTTCCTAGATACCCTGCCAAATGCTCAAGAAAGATCAGTCCCCACTGTTGACTTCATTTATCATTTTGCCGTATCCGTTTTCAGAACAAGACTTGTGTCCAGACATTGGAGGGTCATGCTCAGAACATCTCCTGTGTCAGCTACCACCCAGAGCTGCCAATCATTATGACCGGATCGGAAGATGGTGAGACTTTTGAATTTCATGCTTCGATGAGCAAGGGTTTAGCGTTTCTTCCCTTAAGCTAATTTCCATGATGACCACATATGCCATTCAAGCTCTTAAAACTGCTGCACAGGTTTGGCAGGGTTGCTTCTCAGACTATTTCCCAGATGTCAGGATTATTCACCTACAAGTTTCTTCATCTGGGAATTTTAATCGTACACGTTTTGCTTGTTGAAGTGGTCCACGTTATCAGAAAGTATTGCTACTTGTTTTTTTGGCAGGCACCGTGCGTATCTGGCATGCCAACACTTATCGTTTGGAGACAACACTGAATTATGGAATGGAAAGAGTATGGACCATTGCCAACATGAAGGGAAGTAACAACATAGCACTTGGCTACGACGAAGGAAGCATCATCATTAAGGTGCGCGGAAAGAGAATGAAATTTTCCAAGTGACGTCGGCCTGCTTTCTCTTTCTCAAAAGTTTATAGGAAATACAGTCATGGGTTTTGTTTAATGAATCAGGGGGCTTTTGGGAAGCCTTTGCAATGCAAGAGACTTTCAGATGCACAAAAGTAAAAAAAATCTTCAATTACTGCAGCTCAGTCACCTTAATGTTAAGATTTGGTGAGGTGAACCCCATTTCAGTTCAAATCATAGAAGTGGAAGATTGGGGGAAAGTTGTCTTGTACTAAAAATTGAATTTATCTAAGCATCAAGAATGATCAGACTTATTTATTTTTCGGAAATGTCGACTGTGACCTTTTGTTTTTCCTAAAGTTCTTTTGTTCTGTGATGGAAGTACTTGTGTTTGTTCTTTGTCTTAGCTCGGTCGGGAGGAGCCAGCTATGTCCATGGATTCCAGTGGCAAGATCTTGTGGGCCAAGCACGCAGAGATACAGCAGGCTAACCTCAAGACCATGGGAGGTAAAGAGCATCTTACAGAGTGTCTTACCTCACACTTTTCCCGCAGTTTCCCTCAACATGAATGATTCTGATAATTTCATGTGGTGCTCCTTTTTTGTTTTAAAGCACATTGCACTTGAAGAGTAGGGAAGGTACAATCACCCACTTTGTTGGATGTAAACAGAATTCTTTCAAAGAAAGTGCTCTTTCTGAATTTGTGAGTGTGCATAACTTTTCTTTGATCTCGTGCTGTAGATTTGGAGATCAAGGATGGAGAACGTTTGCCTCTGGCCATCAAAGATATGGGCAGCTGCGATGTCTACCCACAAACAGTCAGCCACAATCCCAACGGCAGGTAGGTAAAGAACTTCTGACAGAGCAATGCCCAAAGCTGGTTTTAGTGACTTGGTGTGTGCGATTCATGTCTCCAGTTGATGAATTGTTGATGTTCCTTTATCTAGGTTTGTGGTTGTTTGTGGCGATGGAGAGTACATCATTTACACAGCGATGGCCCTCCGTAACAAGAGCTTTGGCTCTGCACTGGAGTTTGTCTGGTCACATGACTCATCTGAGTAAGTTTGACTTTTCTTTGAGGAAGAAAAATAATTTCATTTGAGCAATCCCTGTCTAGCAGGATTCAGCAAAGTAGCATCGATATGACCAATATGTCAGATTTAGGTGGAAAGGAAATCTTCATGATCCACAGCGTCAGCAAAACTTTGGTAAAGCCTCTGTATTTTAAAGTCAGTGAACATTTTTATTGAGGTAGAGGCTGTGTGCTTAGAACTGGAAGTACTCCATATGAAATGATTTATGGATCAGAATTTCTTAACATATCCACTTGAAAATGGTGCTGATTCTTTTATCTCTGAAGATATGCGACTCGAGAAAGCAACACTCTTGTTAAGATCTACAAGAACTTCAAAGAAAAGAAATCTTTCAAGCCAGATTTTGGCGCTGAAGGTAGGCTTTCACACTTCCAGAATATCCACAAAGACCTATTTTGCTGAAGGAAGTTTGCGAATTGCAAATTCATAAATGTGATTACATAATGCTATTCAAATGCAAATTTGCTTTAATATGCAAATCTACACTAACTTATGCAGGAATTTATGGAGGCTACTTGTTAGGTGTCCGTTCAAGTAGTGGTCTTGCATTCTATGACTGGGACTCCACTGAGCTCATCCGAAGAATTGAAATCATTCCAAGACAGGTAAACCCCCCTAATTTCTCAAGAAGTTTGCAAACCAGTTGCAACCATTGTATTTAGACTTGGGCATAAAAAAGGACATAGTGGTAATGGCAAGTGTGCCTGGTTAAGATTTGGGACTGGGCCATTTTCGCACCTGTTCTGTCGGCGCCCCTAGGCAGAACCCCTAGAATCAGACATAATTGTTCCTGTAGGTTTGTGACTTGTTCTGCTTACAGTCTTAATGACATTTGGTTGGATCATTCCATTATCAGGTGTACTGGTCAGAGAATGGCGATCTCCTCTGCATAGCAACGGACGAGTCGTACTTCATTCTCAAGTACAGCTCAGAAGCCGTGGCCAAGGCACAGGAAACAAACGAAGGGGTGACAGAAGATGGCGTAGAGGAAGCGTTTGACGTGAGTTTTTAAATTGGCATGAGAGAAATTAATACTTTCTGGAAAGTTTGCCATTCTAGTTCTCTGATTTTGACAAGAATTGGTTTTGCAAAAAGAAACTGGTTGGAAGGCAAGCAGAACATGAAAAAGATAAATAAAAACAGTCCAATTTAATGATTTCCATCTATCTTCCAATTCCAACTGACCCCTCTACTGACAAATGCTACACAAAGGTCTCTCGGATTGACAGGAAGTTGATTGTTTTTCACACAATTCAAGTAAACCATACTTCATTGAGGCTTTCAACCCCCCCCCCTTTCCCAACAGGTGGTTGGTGAGATTGAAGAGATTGTCAAGACAGGTCTGTGGGTGGGTGATTGCTTCATCTACACCAACTCACTCAACAGGCTCAATTACTACGTGGGAGGGGAGATTGTCACCATCTCGCATCTAGACAGGTTGGTGGACTTCAAGTTTTGTATTTCTCAATTAAAGTTAAATGTCATATTGTCATCAAACTGTAGACCTCAGTGGTTCTTTTGTAAGAAGACTTGAGCAGTGGAGATCTTTAATTACTTTTGATAGCTTAGCACTTAGAGCTATGGCTTTGGTGCTAAGTTTACTTTTTTTCAGAAATGGATTAAATGTAAGAGCTTTGATGGTGCATAGTTTCTGTGCTGTGGGATGATTAAATAGCTGAATGTACCAAAGGCTTTAACAGAAGGCTATTATCTATTTCAGAGTGATGTATCTCCTTGGTTACATCGCCAAGGACAACCGCCTCTACCTTGGCGACAAGGAGCTGAACATCATCAGCTACTCTGTCCTCCTGTCGGTACTGGAGTACCAGACGGCCGTCATGCGGCGCGACTTTGAGACGGCTGACAAGGTCCTACCAACAGTGCCCCGGGAGCAGCGGACGCGCGTGGCTCACTTCCTGGAGAAGCAAGGTTTCAAGTCACAGGCCCTTGCGGTGTCATGTGACCCTGAGCACCGGTTCGAGTTGGCCCTGCAGCTGGGAGAGCTGAAGATTGCCTATGACCTTGCCTTGGAGTCCGAGGTTTGTCCTGTTGATACCCAATTCCTTAAATCCATTAAAACACCTTTCAAGATCCTTAACCGGAATGAGATTTGCCCATTTTCCCCCAGAATTTGTAGGTTTTGGAAGTTTCACTAAAATTTTGCTCACAAATGTAGCTCAGGAAATATTAGACTTAACTATGGAGCATCTGGACTTGAATATATTCTCTTATCTTGGCTGTGAAGTCAAACCAGCTAATATTTGCACGGGTAAGTGTCACAGGTCAATCAAGATAGGAGGTTTTTTGCACAGAAGGTAGAGAGATGACGGAAGATGGGCAGAAGCCGAAAAGACTTTTCCTTGAAAATATTGATTATTTGTGGAGCTACATGACAAAAACTGAAAAAGTTTGCCAAGTAGTAAGCTGTTACAAATTGAGTAAATATCAACTTTGATTTACACCTTTTTTATCGAGTGATTGGTGTTCATCTTCACAGGCTGAAACGAAATGGAAACAGCTCGCCGAACTAGCGACAACCAAATGCGAGTTCCGTCTTGCCCAGGAATGCCTTCACAAGGCGCAGGACTTTGGCGGCCTGCTGCTATTGGCTAGCTGTGCTGGAGATGCCGACATGGTCGGCAAGCTTGCCGACACCGCCGACGAGAAGGATAAAAACAACGTTGGATTCTTGGCCTATTTCATGCAGGGAAAGTAAGCAAAATGAGCTGTGACAGTTAGATGGCAAAGTGTAAATGAGGGGAGTGTGGACTAGTCGTCGGGGTTTATGAATCATGAACCACTGTTATTTCCCATTTGCTCACTCTCCAGCCATTGAAACCCAAATGTGCATTTTTCATTCTTGTGTCAAAGTGTCATTTGTTGGTGTAGATTTTTTTTTTAAAAAAAACCTGACGAGTTGTTTTTTATTTCAGACTTGAGGAGTGTTTGGCTCTACTCTGTAAGTCGGGGAGGTACCCAGAGGCAGCTTTCTTTGCCAGGACTTACATGCCAAGCAAGATCTCAGAGTAAGCATAAGATTAGTTGTCCATGGTCCATCCACTTAAAAGACATCAAGGACTTAAACATTTCCCATCAAAAGCTCTCTTCTTTTGGAAATATAAGTTTTGTTTATGAAAAAGTTCATCAATTCTCTTCAATTATTGCCAGAATTCTGTATGTTTAGGATATTTTCATGTTTTGAAAAATTCAAAGAACAAGTTTCATTTCATAAGGTTAATGCAGTTTAGAGTTCTCCAAAAGGATTTTTTTTGTGTGGGTGAAAATTGAACCGAGTAATAATTTGGACTGACATCGTAATCCAGTCCCGCAAGCTGAGTCTCTTTTCCTTTACAAAAGCATCACCAATATTTTTTTTTCTCTCTTTTACTTCTCCTAGGATCGTGACATCGTGGAAGGAAAGTCTGGGGAAAGTCAACAAGAAAGCCGCTGATGCCTTGGCAGACCCCACCCAGTATGAGAACCTGTTTGTTGGTCTCAAGGAGGCATTCAAGGGAGAAGAGTACCTCAAGGCAACCAAGAAAAACTACCCAGCCAGAGCCTACCCAAAGCTCCCTGTAAGTCAGCAACTTGAGCAGTCTTTCAAATCTTCATCAATCTGTTACCAGTTGTGCGTCTACAACCTTTACTTGTAACCAGTTAGGGTTTGAAAATCAGTTTTAAGTGTGAAGACCTTTGATTTTGCGTTACAGCTTGACAGTTTAAAGCCATTACCTCATTCTTATTATGTAACAGAGAGATGCTCAAAATGTAAACTCAAAATTTCCACCTGAAAATGACTTCTTAAAATTAAATTCCTACAATGTATGCTTAATGTATGCTAAAATGTATATCAAATCAGATTAAGACATTTTCAGTTTTAGTTCTCAGGAATTGTTTGACAGGCATGTAAAATAGACAGTCTTAGCTGACGCTTTAACAACTCCTGTACTTTATGCAAATGATGACATGTTTTGGAAGAGGTTGGAGAACACGGTTTCTTTCAACTGTTCTTTTTTCTCGTATTTTGCAGAGCAACTCAGATAGAGATATCTTGGATGAAATGGAAGAGGCCACAGCAAGTGGAACATTTTCAGAGGTCAGAAATGAGATATATTCCTTCAACCATTGAAGGAATAACCCATAAATGTACCACCTGAGCTATCCAATCCTACATTGACGGCCTATGTACAAACTGGAGTTCCATCAGTGCCGCACTGGATGGCCTAGTTGGTAGAGCCCATGTATTGCATTGCAAGGGTCAGTGGTTAGAATCTCACTTGAGGCAGTTTTTCTGTATTCAACCCAAAATCACATCTGGGGGAAGAGGGTCGTCAAAGAATGTTACAAGAAAGAACCCGTAAAGAAATATTTTGTCTGTGAATTCCCTCAGGACCAAGTATTGCCGGACGAACCAGAGATGGCCGAACTGGAGGCTGACCAACCAGCAGCAGCAGAGCCAGCTGCGACAAAGCAACCCCCAGCAGCAGACCCACCCGCAGCCCCGCCTACCAAAGCTCCACGCCCCAGGACCCCCGACGATGACCTGGATCTAGACCTGGATGACCTCAACATCGATGATAATTTAGACACAGGGGACATCAACCTAGATGATGACTTCTTAGATGCCTAAGTAGATTTCCTAATGCTTCTTGACAGACGGTGATCTTCTCAAAGGTGTCCAGAGGAATGTCATCAAATGCTCTCTTCTCTCCCACAACCAGCTCGAGAGAAATTGAAATTGACTTCCCATGTTCGTCCAGACAGCACTTCCTGTAGCTGAGCCGTCATCCTGTAAACATTTTCAGTACAGGAATCCATTCATACATACATACACGTATCAATGCATTCCAAGAATCTGAATTTTAAAGAAAATTCACGAAGGTAAAAAGAAGTCTACTTCCTTTGGATCACGGTTATCTAGCTGTCGCCACCTGTACAGTACATTCTACGTTGCCCAGCAGTTTCAAAATTTGATGTTCCATACTCATTGTTAGAGTTAAGAGGATTTTCCGCAGATTTTTTTTTTTACAGAAATTCTTACTGGGGAAAAAGGATGCTGAATTTGTCACTAATCTCAAATAATCCTTTTTTTTTTTGCACTTCTGCTATGCCTAAGTGGCAGCCCACCTCCCCCCAATAAATGGAAATTTTATTACATGTAACTTTAACTGGCGAGTTAGTTTCCGTGAATTTCTTAATCTTTCTCATGAGCTAAAAACTTTCACATTCTGCCCGTCCCTTTTCTTTTGTTTGATTTTTGTTCAGCAGTTTGGGACTGTCTTATCACATAAGGGGAAAAAGTAATCAATTGAGATTTTAAAATAAATGCTGTAAGAGGTTGTTCATCGAAACTGGTGTACTGAAGAATGGACAAATATCGAAATGGTACCAAGAATTACATGTGATGATAGACAGTTCTTGCAATTTGAACCCACTTTTGTTAAATGAGTAGGGAACATTGAAATGACAGCAAGGCTAAAGATATCGTTTAATATTTAAAACTGACAAAAATGTCTTATATGTAGCCTAGTTGAATTCAAGTATGATGCATTGATATACTGCTCTATTCCGAATATTACTTGGTGACAAGGGAACCCAAAGTTAAAAGTGTTGAATGACTGTTACGCTGTATGAAAAAAATACAGTGAACCTGTACATGTATGTCTATGTTTTTGCTTTCAGTTTAGGTTTCAAGGTCTTTTACCTGGCGAATCAAGGTAGTTCTTTGGATCTCGTGTGTACAGAACGGGAGAATTTATCACAAGACTGTTTTTGTTCCAATCATGAAATTGAAAATGCTTGAAATGTCCGTCAATAAAAAGGAAAACAGCAGACTTCCAGGTGTTCACCTTTTGAAGTTGAGTATTGGTCAGTTCTAAGGAGATTAATTCTTTTGTTTAGTCTGGGAATTATTTCAGCTATATCTGAAACTTGGCTTGTTAGGTGACAGTCATTCCGTCTTAAATGTTGATTTTAGTTCAAATTCCCCGGTTTTCAAATTACACGTATTAAAGTTCTATTTGTTCCCCTGCCCAGTATGTGAAGTATTTACGCACGGATATTTTGTTACACTAAAATGTTTCAAAACATATTCCTCTACCTTGGAACATATAAGATTAATCGAATTTAGATTGTGAAAACCAAAACGATAAAGGTCTTGTTTGACATATCTAAGAAGGGGCTGTTTTTGAGAACCACTGGAAATGTTTACCTTCCACCAGAAAACAAACCGTTATTCGTGTCAACCTGGTATGTTTGGTTTAATGATAAAATACTTAAGGTTTTGCGAGGACTTAGCGGTGGTGTAATTTGAGGTTGAAAAGATGGGAGACGTAGAGAGTTAAATTTTAAATATACAAATTGATAGTCTATCACGGGAAATTATTCCAACTGTCATTAATGGGCTACCGATATTAACTTGATCTGTCAAATTCCCTCTCGAACCTTTCTTCTTGCTGCGTATAATTATTAATTAAGCCCACATAACACGGTAAAACGCATTCCAACTAGATTGACCAGTCAGATCACTAGAAACTATCAAAGACAAATCTTTCCATTGTGATTGGTCGTTTTTATAGGTCGTGGTGACTTCAGTTTGTTGCCTCACATGGTCAGAGCTCGTTTCTGATGAAAGTCGTCAGGGAACCCGTTCCGTGCATTTGCCATTCTGTGCACGTAAAAAACAAGTACCAGCGATTACGTCTGCTGATAAGATTCAGTGACCCCGTCGACCCGTCGAAACCGCCAATTTTCAAACTGGAGATTGTTTTGGCTAAACTCTCAAAACAATTGTTCACGGGTGAAAAATGAAGCTGTGGAAGGGTGGGGCACGTGCCCACTCGTCGACGAACCTGTCTTTAAAGGGAATTTGTTGGAGCTCCAAACTCTGCGGATTTCAAGTTAAAGGTAAACATTCAACATCACTGTAGTAGGCCTACGTTGATAGGTGGTTCCTACGACGTTTTTTTTCTTTTTTATTAGGCCTTCATACTCTTCCACTGTTTAAGTGTTATTTTTCTCATCCAAAGCGTATCCCTCGTTTCCTTATTTCAGAAAGCTTTAACAAAGAAAATCGGAAATTCCTGGTTGTTGGCCCTGTAATGGTTGTTGTCTCTTTACGAAATTGCGGACGAAATTTAAGATTGGTGGTGCTTGTGTAATTATTGAAGTGTAGCAAGTAAGCCGTGTCTGTGCGAAAAGTGCTACATTTCACTTGGTATCGGCATCACATCGTCATTGTTACTGATTTCAAAATAGGCCTAGGCCTATAGTTTGTTGATTTGCGCCAAAAAACTCCGGGGAACCAAATTTGTAAGACTTTGATTTCATTATGAATTTTGTGTTCAATCTCTAATCCTCAAATACATGTAGGCCTACATTCTTGGTAACTCGCACCATTCGGAAAAAACCAAGGACTGATTTAAAACACCACTCAAATCGCACAGACCATGTGGACACTGGACAGACTAACCATGGAGGTATATAGGACTAACAAGGGTGCAATTGAGATGCACAGCTCTTGCCCGCATCTTGACTGTCTCGGGGTACACGGCAGATAGCTCCCTGCATGTCGTCAAAGTTTCAAATCAGTGACTGCTGAACTGATATGAAGAAACCGGGCCTGCCAACAATGGACTCTCTTTTGGTGTTTAGTAAGGTAAAGGCTCTTAATAGGCCTATGTATCATAGTCCAGAGGATCAAACAGTCGGCTACATCACTGACAATCCGAGTTTCGCGTGGCCCAAAGTAAAATTTCATTACAGGCCTATAAGTGTTGAATAAAAAGTGTAGGTCTTGTGCCGAGTTTCTGTCAGTAACCATTTATCCTGGAGTTATCAAGGTTTTTTCCCATGCATGACCACACTCTTGGTATCTCAAACACGACCTATGGTCACAGGAGATCACATACTGACCAGCAGGGTGCACTCTCCCGTCGGTTCGTTGGTCCTAATTATTGATATTGATGGTTTGATTGTGTGGCTGATTTAAAGGAAAGCAAACATCGACTGCGTATGCCAAAGTGATTGGAATATTTGGTTTGAATGAATTCAGTGTGGGGAATTGAAGGTGTCTTCAGTGGCTAAGCTCTTGGTCTAATTTTTATGTGAATAATAAATGCATTTCTCCATGACTTACAGAGTGCCAAATTTGTCGTGGCTACATGTAGATTTCATCCATGCTGGGTAACCTTTAAAAATCAACTCGAAGGTTTACCAGTGGGTTTCTAAACTTTTAATCACTAAACCTGAGGCATAAACAGTGAGCATCAGCAACATTCTGAGTGAAGTTGTAACGTCTTTGCAGACAGGAAAGCTAGAAAAGCGTCCTGAAAGCAATTCAAGGAAGCCACATCAGGTGACATATTGGCATTGTCACATCGCATCACATCAACACCACACCTGTAACTGAGTGCAATCCGTTCCAACAAAAAAACGACACATATATTTTCCAGTGTTATCTTTCGAAAATGGCAAGTTTATAAGGTGACAATTTTGAAGATAAGCATTTATTAACATCTTAAAATGGAGACCTACAACGCAACCTGAATATTGGATTACAAACATCATTAAAAAGTATAATTATACCAACTTAATGATTAGAATCGACTTGCTTTTTTGACGATTATAAAGTCATGGTAAAACGAACCCTTAACCAGGGATCGGCTTTACCTATGTGTAAAATCAGCTTTTTGTGAATAAATGGCGGTGCATGGACTAACTGAGTGTTAAAGAGATTACAAAACAGTGTCTACTTTATTAATTGTAACCAGCAGCATTTGGCCTTTCAAAATACACTTTTCACAAAAATGAAACAATCAAAACATTCGTAATTCTTGAGCATATGGAGGCAGTTTGTGTTTGTTGTGATCCACATTTTCGATGTTTTCCATAAAAGGTCTTACAAAACTCAAGGATCAGATATACAGATGTTGATCGTACAATGCGCATGAGGATTCCACACTGATAGAACAATGGCCATTTTCATGCGGAAGTACTGCTCATAAAATAAAGCTGAGTTGTAATATTGTACCCTTAAGAGGCGATTAGCACATGGCTTAAGCATTTGGTTAATTGTCGTCCAAAGTAAGCCAAATTTCTCGAAACAATGCACGCAGGGTTCCCAAAAATACGTGTATAAAGTGACTACGAATAGGATTACGAGGGTGGAATTCACCACTTCGTTGGAAAAAAAAGGGAGCGGATGACAAAACATTATTTGCCGACTAAAACATGTATACAGTGTCTAAAACTCATCTTTTACAACAATCCAATTTAATCCCATTATATTTTTTCATGCAGAATGCTAAAGATCATAGCAAAACATATTTTGATTAAGGCTATGTTACAAAATGTTGATACTTGCAGAAAAACAATACTACTATATAAGTTGGAGTACTGACCGTAAATATTTTTAGTTTACGATGCATTTGAAAATCGCATATAGTTTGGGTGCTTCCTTTCATCAGTACCTGTGTTTGTAACTTGAAACTTCATTAACTTGAAAACAATGAGGATTTATAAAAATTTGGTGTTAAATCGGAACAAATGTTGTGCGAAATAGCAAAAATAAGGTGAAACAAAGGTGTCATAAGTGTTCTCTGCTTTCATAAAAGAAATTGTCATTCAATACGAAAAAGTACAATACATTTTCATACAGAGGTTTGCTCCACAAAATCAAAACCAAAAATCAAATCCAGCCACAGTTCGATGCCTGAAGATTCATAAAAACCAAAACATTTCACAAACCGTTATGCTGCACTGATTCCAACCAATGTACAAGTTATTGAGCAAAAATACCTGATTATATTTTCAAATTTTGGATGTTTTGCAATCATTTGAGTATAGCATTTACAACTTATATTGTAGATGCCTTTCTAGACAAACTAATTCATCATCCAGTTTAGAAAATAATTTACCGACTTCAAATGTGTCTCGTTGATGAATGCATTATGCATGTCAGTACACTCTAAAAGCATCAATCTGAAAAATGTGAAATAAAATAAGCGTTTGCCTTGAAACGCACAAGTTCTGGTACTTGAACTCAAATTCAGAAATTTCCTTAATTCACAAAAAAAGGCTCCTGTCCCGATATCTAAAAATTTCCAAATCTTTCGATCCATATTTCTAAAAATGCGTCACCATTGTTGCTGCTACATGTATATGTTAGTACCACTGTACCGATGAACGTCAAGTTAATGGCAAAGTCGTTGTTTTAGTTTGGTTTTGTATCTTTTGAGTACAAGTTAGTTTTTCCTCTTTATTTTGAGAGTAACATATTGGGGGTGATTTTTCTCTCAGTAATAGGGTAATCCATCGGGTTGTCGTCTGCATGGAGTATAGCTAGCGAAAGATGTTGAGTAACTTACAGCTAGTCCATTGTCTTCAAAACTAACGGGATTCGGCCCTGGACTGCCCGGTCCCATGGCCGGCATCGGAGCCACCTGCGTCCCCGTTGAATATGGCGATCCCACGGGGTTTGGAAACGCTACCGGCTGGTGGTGGATCTGCCCGTAATGATGAGTCGGCTGGATGGCAGGAACGGTCACCGGGAGCTGCGGCGAAGCGACGCCGTGGCTGAGTGGCATTCCCCGGGGAGCGTTTGCCGCGGCTGCCGCTGCAGCCGCTGCAGCTACCTGGCAAGACGTGTAGGTGTAGTGCGGAGGAGACTGACTGACAGGTGGCTGGTGATGAGACATTCCCCAGTTGGTATAGGAAGGGTGCAAGTATTTCGTGGTAAGGTGGTACGGATATTGCGGATCGGGGCCAATGTACGGCTTGTCCAGCATGGCCAGGTCCAGGCTTCGGTGGGGCCGCCTCATCCTGCGTCTTCTCCTGTAGTTGCCCTTCTCAAACATGTCATCGTAGGCTGGGTCCAAAGTCCAAAAATTACCCTTTCTTTCGCCTCCTCCTTCTCTCGGTATCTTGATGAAGCATTCGTTCAGGCTCAAGTTGTGTCTAATGGAGTTTTGCCAGCCCTTCTTGTTCTTCTCGTAGTAGGGAAATTTGTTGATGATGTACTGGTAGATTTGGCTAAGAGTTCGGCGTCTGTCCGGAGACTCCTTTATAGCCATGGCGATCAGCGCAACGTAGGAGTAGGGAGGTTTATCGGCTGGGTCTGGTTTATCATCTACTTCTTCAACCTGTTCTCGCTTCACTGTGTCCTTGCCTTCTTTAACGGTCAAATCCTCCATGACGCTCGCACGGCTATTCTGCGGAACGTCCGATCTCTGCTCACCGCCGCCACGCGAGCTGCAATTACCGGCCGCTGCTTCTGGTACGGTCTCCCGGGGTTCGGTTTTAATTGACGGGCCGCACCCTGATGGGTAACTCGCCGTCTGCGGCACGGTGCGAAGCAAGGAGGGCCTGCTAGTCTCGTGGTGGAGGTGATGATGATGATGATACAGGTCCATCTTTAGCAAACTCTGAAGTCGCCTGTGTGGATTTCTTGCCAAGATTTCTTTGTTTCCTAGTTCGAAACGCCGTCCAAAATGGTGGCTCTGGAAAGTTCACCTTGGCGTCAACAGATCATGTGACTAGCTGGTTTCCGTAAAAAATCCTGCAGTTATTAGCTGAACAATAGCCACACCACTCCGCGAGACCCTATGTTTTACTTCATTCAAAAATCACATGCACCCGAAGTAAACGTATCACCACAGACTAATGGCCTGCTGAGTGGCACACCGATTTCGATCAAGATAACTCTGTCAAGTGTCAAGTTGCTTGTGAAGAGTTGTTACCTGCTACCAGGGAACAAGACGCGCGAAATGTTTCATCTCTTCCATAAGACTGGGGCTATGACCAGAAACCCGCCTAGAAATTTGATGTCTTAGCGTTACCGCCAACCACGAAATTATCTCCCATCTCGTGTGGCTTTTCTATTTCATCAAAGGCACAGGTCACTATCATGGCGTCATGCTCCATCACTGAATTTGGCCTTTGAGTTTATTTTTCTGTGTAATAAGCCAATCTCATAGGCCCCGCCTCAGTGATCCAATCTGTTGAGGTACCTTTTCTTTGCTGCACTTTTTTGGCACGTTATACTTTAACGTTTTGTTTTCCAGTATTCTGGAATATTTTGCATTGTTACTAAACCAACCCAATTTGTTGTTTTCAAACAAAAATCTGGCCACGCACATTCTAAGCGGCTAGGACCCACCAATCGACTCCACGGAAAAGCTCTTCCCACGGCTAAAGCTCTCCATTCTGCGGTTTGTGTTTGGGAAACAGAATACTGTTTTGCAAAGCTGCGATGGTTTTATCGAAGCCGATGGCTAGCTATGTGAACTTCTCTCCAAAATTAGAACCAGATAATTTCGGGGATGTGGATCGCCGGACCTTGTTTTGCAAAGTCGATGGAGCGTTTACTTCAGACTAAATAAAGCAAGAACAATATTTAAAGGTTTTTGGAACAAAATAAGTAATCTATAGAATAAACATTGGCATAGACTTGACGTTCCCAACTTGTAAATTCTAACAATGAGAAGGGTGCAGAAAGAATTTATTACACTCTGCCGTGCTTCCTATCAATTTACATGTACTTAAAATAAATGGTTGGTTGGTTGGTTGGTTGGTTGGTTGGTTGGTTGGTTGGTTGGTTGGTGGGTGGGTGGGTGGGTGGTTTGGTGGTTTGGTGGTTGGTTGGTTGGTTGGTTGGTTGGTTGGTTAGCAACGTGCAAGCATGCAAGTGAGCCTTTTGGAGTTTATATTTGTGTAGGCCCTAACTGTTAATGGCTCTGCGAGCCTTCAAAGTGCTTGAAATCTGTATTTATTTGTACATTTAAATACAAATAAATAATTAAATTTAATAGATAGTGCATTACTGTGTAGGTATCACGCCAAGTAGGACACATTCGAGCATTTAATTTTATTCTCCTTTCTTCAATTCACTTCTATTCCTTTTCTCACACGATTCCCTATTCTGCACAGGTTGTTGAGGCCCCGCCTGAGTCGTTGCTGAAATTTAAATGCTAGGTTTCAAAATCCCAATGCATGTACGAGGCCTCGGTAAAAGCATTCCACTTGGGTCATCTGTGAAAATTGGGGTTATGCTTAAATTGCATTCCTTCGCAGGTAGCTCTGCGTTTAACAACATTTTGTTGGGTCACGTGCCTGCGTGATGCCTTTTCACCCCTCAAAAATAACAAAAGATGTGTGGAAGCAAAATACCTGCCTGATCATGGAATTAAGGTAGAAAGGGCAATTCTTCAAATTAACGTGAAACTGAGCTTGTAATGTAAGTTCGCATGTACATCCAGGGCCCACAAGCAACAAGTGAAGAAGTTTTCACATTTTATTGTTTTTTGAGACATTAAGCAAAAATTCAGAATACATTTGCCGTAAACGTTGTCTATTTCACACTTTGCCTTCCGTCACCTTTACATCCTTCAGATCCTTAATTTTGACCGCTGCAGGGAAGTCTTAACAGGAATTTATAATGGTGAGCATTCCGATCTTCAGTCGAGCTATGACAATAATCCCCCGCCAGAGGGCAGCATCAATCTGCCAGCTGGCAACACTGTCCGTGCATGGAGGAATAATGCTCCATGTGACAGGCAACACAACTAACCCAGGTAAAGTGGTCAGTAGAAGAATCCGAATATATGTACTTGTGGTCATTAATAATTGTTTCAGTTGATCTGGGCACACAGATTCACAAATACTCCTCGGTTTCGGTAGTGTCGGGAAAGAATGCCTCCCTGAGAGGTTTAAATTCTATTTTCAAACGAGGGCGCTGTTTACCGAGGCCTGACCCACGGATTTAAACCGTCCACTGATTAGATCATGCCAGGAAAGAGCCGCCACATTTGAAAATTTGCATTAGCTAGGTCAGCACGCGTCTCGTTCCCAAATGGGATTTAGATGTCCTCCATTTTGGAGCTTGCATCTAAATTCCTGTCAATGAAAGCTCCTTGAAAGTTGGGGGAACCCGTCTTTACTCCCTGGTGTTGACACAGGTAGTCATCTGAATCAAAAACCAGCTCATAACTGCAGCTCTCAAGGCCATTTATGCAATGAGATCACTGGGTGATCTACGCGAAGGAAGGCCTTTATATTTAACCTCCTGGGCCAACAAATATAGCAAAATGGAAAGAAAAACTACTTCCAGAGCCTGTTAAACACATGACTTAACGACTAAGCCTATAAACCACTCTTGGGCTCAACCTGGATTTACCCCAACGCTTATGGATGTTCAAAGTCATGTTTCCAAGAAGGATAAAGATGACCTTGGCCAGTCTTCAATTCCAGTTTTCCATCTTATTGGACCTGCAATTATATTTACCAAAAGAACGTGCATATGTACTTAAAGGAACTTAAAAAGTAAAACCTTAATACTGTAGGCTTATACGTAAGTCTCACCTGAATTATATATCAGTGCGGGAACAACTGAAAAGAAGCCTTTGAGCAGGCCATCAACGTTGCTAGCGGGTGCAATGATAATGCAAATCCTTAATCACATTATGAGTAAGATACAGAGTTGTCGTGACTCGAGTCAATGACTCGACTCGAGTGTGACATGTGTCACAATTTTTGGCGCTCGACTTGAGCACTCATAGGTAAATGACTTGACTCGGGTCTGCGACCAAATGACTCGACTCGAATCTCCCATCTCGACTCGACTCGAGTACAAGCTTAAAAGACTTGAGTCTCAAAAAAATTAAAAGTAAAATTGTAGTTGGTTAGATACCTGTCACCTTAATTTATTTTCAGTATGTCTAAATGAAAATAAAAACACCAAATATAGTTGTGTTTTTATTGTACATGTATTTTCTTACTGTGACTCAAATTGACTCGAGCTCAGTACTTGACTCCACTCGACTACAGAAAGTAACTCGACCCGACTTCTTGACCTAATGACTCGACTTGAGTCACAATGTTAAAATGACTCGACTCGAGTCACCAACTTTAGTGACTTGTTACCACACTGGTAAGATATCAGAAAGAGGTTCTTGGTAGCAAGCCCTGCCAAAGAGCCAGTTTGGTACTGCAGAAAGGTAAGATCATTCGAGAACGAAGATCGCGTGCGATTCGGCGTATGGCCGCACTGATAGGGCAGACCTTACGCACGCGTATTGCTGTTCCCGAATGACCCCAGACGCACTGCATTTGGAGCATACGATGAGAGCTATCCATGGGTCACCTCAGTAGATTTACCATGGTCTGGCGTGACTTTGGAACATGGCATTTGGAATAACAATCTGAAGGTGTATGACCAGGTATCGTGTCAACTTTGTGCAACTTGGACTCGAACCAAACTGGATTTCGTAAGAGATCTCTGTTTCATTTATGGAGAAAAACATAGAAGGATTAAAAATTCTTGGGTGGCCAGTGTACATACCCGGCAGATTTCAACACCCCCCAAAACTGGTATATCGCTCAGCAGATCCAATCAAGGGTTCTGAAATGTCAAGGTTGTTTTTTTTTTTAAAGTGTACACAGACACTGCTTGGGTAACTTCAAGGTTTATTCCCTTGGCGTAAAGAGCGCCCCCTTGGGAACAGTACCCGTATTGACGAGCGGAACAGTGATTCGCTACCCAGCCGTCAGTCCCGACTCTCGCCAACTGCGAAAGTAATTCGTAATTTCAAGGTAGGCAAACATCTGTACCGCAGGGAAGTGATTGTACTCTGGTTGGGGGATTGCAGGATTTTCGGGAATGACAGATGCAGTGAAAAGAACATTTTTTTCTCCGCACATTGTGTCAACAATCAAAACATCCAGATTCCGTTTGGCTGGCGGCCAAAGTGCAAAATGTAGCTCATTCGTCACAGTTCATTAGTTACAATTCTGAACAGTTCTTTTCTTAAGAAGTGAAGAAGATCTTCTTGTACTTCTTCCAACTGATTTTCGTGGATGAAAAATACTCGCCTGTGAGACTAGTCCGAGAGGGCGATCTACTGCAAGAGCGCATTCTTCAAGCCTTGAAGAACGCCTAGATCTTTGACTCAATCGATCAGGCTTATTTCCTAGTCTTCGTGGAAACGTACAGGTGTTTCTTTGTTCAGAGTTGTCGCAGTGTCTCATGCACTCGTTTTTTCGATCTGAAAGTTCGAAGCAAACTTTGATGGATCGTTTTTCCTGACCGGAATCGAATGTTTTCCAGCAGTTGTCTGAGCAACATGGCTCGCTGTCAAATGCACCTGGTTCTTTGCTTGAATCACTGTTTGAGAAAGTACGTAAAGGTTTTCCTGATGATTCGAGGATGAGTCCCGAAAACGCCTGTTAAAACTGTGCAAAAACTTGTGACAACTGACAAGGTTTGAGCGATGGTAGCTACAGGTCCCTCATCACTTTTTGTAATGCTTGTCTCAGTGTTTTAGTATCGTCTCTAGAAACTAAGATTCTGGGCTTAATTAAACCGATTTTAGGTAATGGACTAATTGACTGTTCAATTAACAGATTAACTCCCCCACCCCCCAACCCCAAATTCAACTTTATACAAATTAATAGATCATGAAAGAGTTTTAAAAAATGAACTTTGTGACGAACTTGAACTCAAACTGATTATTTTTTGTGCCTGTCAAAAAACAGGTGGTCAAATGTGACGTCATGCAGTGCCTGGCGTGTCCGACCCATTGACGGATTGCACGGCATTGACTCCAACATTCCACCGATTATGCAAGACTTCAAGAACCTCGTAGTTTGCTGCCTTGAAAGTTGTCCAATAACAAAAACCTCGTCAGTGGATAAAATGAAACGGCTTCCGGTGGTTCTGGCAAGGTCTTCGAGATCCAAACAAACTCGTCCTTGTTGCAAGGTCGTGCGACAACTCTTGCTTTCAAAATGAATTTTTTTGGGTCGGATTACTGACAAAGACAGACGGCTGTTTCATTCATGATTGAGTGACGTGAAAAATGAGCAGACCAAAACTTCGTAGGAAATAGTGTGAGTGGCGCACCAGTAATAAGTCTGTTGCAGTTAACACCATAAAAGATGTAGAGTTTCTTCTTGACAAGGATAGAATTCTATCATCAATCCGGGCGCAAAATTTGGCCTTTCCAACGGGGATGGGGCTATCCAGATGTATTGTGCAATTGAGCACGATAGATTAACATGTGCATATTGCGGCACTATCTGCATATTCTGATTGGCCAGTTCTGGATTTAAATTTTTTGTGGAAGTCGGAATTCTTGTCCTGCCAGGGGGGTTTGATTCCCTACATGCAGGGGAGCCTGCCTCGGCCTCAAAACCACATGGGGCCGAGCTTAAATAAATTGAATGGAAGAAATAGACTTGCAATTTGTTCTCGCAAATTTCGTAAAAAATTCAAAGGAAGATAGTTGTTTGTTTTGGGCCCATTATATGTATGGTGTATTGCTCCAAACTTCGGTCTAAATGTCAGTGCTAAAATTCAAAATGTTCGAAATTCGAAATCAGGATTTGAATAATTGAATACAAAATGTTCTTATAGATGATAATCAATTTATTTGAAACAAGTCAGTGTGAAGTGTTGTTGAATTCATGACACGTGATTAGTTCCAAACAAAAATCATTTGAAAACTTTCAAAAGGGCAAAGACACATAAAAAGAACTGAATTAAATTTCAGACGATTCATTTAATTGCACTGAGATCATTTTTCCGCATAGTTTCCGTAGTTACGTAACGGATAAGTCCAGCATTAAGATCCCGCATTTTTAGTCGGACATAAACTAATGTACCCGTGGTAACGCCTAAAAAGAAATTTGTGATTAAATGCTTGGGATATGACCCAACATTGAATACTTACTGGTACTAGGCCCTAAATGCATTATATTCGTGTTCCAAATGCTGCTATACAAAGTGCACAATGTTATTAATCATCATCAATCAAATTAAGTGGCACTTATTGGAAGAATTCTCACGACGTATACTGTCGTACATTTCGTTGTATATATTAACAACCACGTGTCATAAAAAGGAAAAAACAGAGATGCTGATTGTAAGGAAGAGGGGGCGGGGATGCTTATTGTTAGGAAGAGGGGGTGGGGATGCTTATTGTCAGGAAAAGGTGTGGGTTTTTAAGAGTGACCTTTCATTTCAATGACAGGGTTATGACAAGTAAGTCCCATTCAAAATTAATTTCTAAAAAAAAAACCCAGATCACCATTGTAATTTTTGAAGTTTAAGTAATGCCACGTCGCTTTTACCCCAAAAAACGGAAGCTGCTTCAAAGAGCATATCTCTTGGAGTTCTAAAGTTCTAAAATATACCTTCAGTTTCAATATTCCTATAGTAAGTTCTGTTTAGCACTGTTAAACCAGTGTTTGGTTTAAAGCAAGGTCAGTCCACAAGTGAACGGTTGCCACAGCAATCACAATACTTTCTGGCAAACGTTAATTACGGCCTGGGTTTTGATGATAAATAAGAAAAAATAAATAAACCCGACTTTTTTTATTAAGTTATTTGACTGCGTACTATTTAACTGAACAAAGGACAAATTCAGTTACATAAGGTTGAAACCTCCATGATTTTTTTAAAGGAAGTACGGTGCAAGAATTCGGTCGGAAGCGTTGTAGACGAGTTTCCATGTAGACGTACCCCTCACTTACGAAGGCTGTTCTTTGAAATGTTAGTTTTGGAGGTGTCTAAAAACTGTACGGTCGGAGGTCCTTCAATCATACACCTCTCCCTAATGCCCCACCCCCGTAAAAAAAACTAATAAAACTGCGGTCCATCATGAGTCCAAAATTCCTGTTTTACACCTGTACTGTTTTGGTACCCCACTAAACTCGGCTGCCCTCGTGTCAAGGGTCGTGAAGCCACCGCCGGTTGTCGTCAAATATAAACTATAGTTCATAATGGGGACTCGTCTGGTGTGTTTGTTATGCTTGGCCTCAGTCAATACACACAGACACCTTCTCAGCTTGCGGGTTTTTTTTTGTATTTCTGTTCATGGTTACATTCAATGAATACCTTGCCAACCGGAAGCTTTCACGTACAAATTTTGTCTCCCAAGATAAGGGAGCCCACTCCATTAATTAAACCAGATACCGAACCTCCAATGACGTTGGTAGTGTGTGCGTGACGTAATGTTCGGAATGGGTCTGTCTTCATTTCGAAGAAAAAAAACGGTTGTACGTTGACGCCTATATACGGAAATGATATAGGAAGAAACGAAATCGACAGACTTTGTTCCGTTGATTTTGTTTGATTTGATTTGATTGAAAACTCATTTCTTTTATTGCGTTGTATTCGAAATAGATTTCAAACTTGTTGGTTTGATGGTCATTTATGTTCATTGTACATCAGGTTAAAGGTGTCTAAAAATCCAACTTAAAGCATGTTTATTAGTTCGACCTCATGCGAAGGCTGCGCTACTGGAACTGAAGTTTGATCATATTATAGTTCCACGTTTTCCCTTTAATATGCATTCATGACTGCCTGAAAAGTTCCCTGGCAAGACACCAACACCCTCTTATTAAAAGTCCAAAGGATTATGAGGGGCCTGAAGTCAAGAGTCGAGATTCACGCCAAGGTACAAGTCTGATTTCCGTAGGCTCTTTTACTCAAGCTAAATTGAAATTGATTGTTTGTACTTGGGGGCCGCAGTAACAGATTGTGTGTCGCGCCCAATTGCACTGATGAAAGCAGACTGTCAGATCACTGCTAAGTTTAGTCTACCGCATCTGCTTGGTCTCTCTTTTATGGTGGTCTTTTCTAACGGCTTAACTTGAGCTGTTGGAGAAATCCCGTCCTTCACAAATAAACGGCCCGGCCGATCCCCGTTTCTTAGTCTGTGCGCGCCCGGCCAAGTTCCACGGTCAACGACACCCATGATGGGTTCCTGGCTCGTGAAACGCGGCCAACTGCAACAGCTTAGAAATATGCACGGTGCCGTGCATTAGACATTGACCTACATTCGTTACCGCACTGTTTATCTTTGCAGAAGTCCGCGCTTTTGTTGTGTGTTTTGCTGGCGATGACTCTATGTTTCGAGCGGGAACGGAAGTGGCCCGTCGTAACCCAATCGTAAACTTCACCGATTGCCGGTGTTCTGTGTCACAGGATGACAATAAGACTGTATTGTACAAAACTTAGACGCCATTGAGCTCGAATCCAACACTTTCGTGTACTGATTACTTCTCTCGTCGTGTCGCAAATAAAAGAGCTCCCAAAACCGTTACCCCAGTATTATGTCTTTTTCCCGCCTAAAACACAATCCATCTCGGGTATAAAAACTCTTTTCTTCTCCACTTTAACTGTCGTCCCTCTGTTGGAAATTCAAACCGACTCACCAGGACTCATAATAACTGCTTTGTGACTAAGGCACGGAAACCGCCTTCATAGCCGTCATCGACCGCACGTTTTCAAGTCCGTCCGAAAAATAGTGTGAGCCCTCACGACTGTCTCACTTCATTTGGTGTTTTTTGCACGGTTGTGTAACCAAATATTTCTGGCAGGCCTGCTGATAAACCTCATAAAAATAATTCTAGGCACGAGAAAGATCCATGAATCAGAAGACAGTGGCCCCGCGACAAATCCAAGATAACCTGTTAATGTTTCCCCAAGACAGTGTGACGGAACTCGGATATTCGAGATTTCCTCCACTTTGTTGGATTGAGTGGCAAGTGACCCCCCCCTTTAAATTCTAATCCATCTTTGGTGAATTATTCAAGAAAGAACTGGGCCTGGGATTGCAGTCATTTGTACATGACTGTACTTTAAATGGAATTGAATTTATAGCGATTTTTTTTTTAACCAAGCTACACAGTTTATGTTTTAAGTTCATTTCAGTCTGTGATTCACTGCATTGTTTTCTGCGAATCAGGTTTGGGACGATTAGTAATCTGAGAATAATATGTGAAACGGAATCGATACATCAAAACTAAAGACGCTTCACATCAGCTTAATTCGGGCATTTTAGTACAGGAAAAGGAACACAGAATGTAGATAGGACAAATTGCTGTCAACTTCTGAGTCTGGTATTTTGGGCCTTAGGCCTATGACCATTATGACATCTGACCAGAGAATATGGCCAGTTTGGGACACAGTTTGGACTTCTTTAAGCCGTTGGTGTTTGCGTTAAAGCTTACGGTACGCTCTTGAGAACAAATCAAATTTTGGCCTGCGAGCTGGCACGGCAGAAACTAGCCGAAATCCTGTTAGATCAGCACTTAGTTCCGCTAACTTGTAGAGAAGGTTGGGTGTAGCGACAAAAGCATATCATAGCCAAATCCTTTAGTCCTATCATACTCTAGGGATTCAGTATAGGGTCAAATTTGGCAGAGGAGTGGCGGCCAATTACAAATCGTTGCTAAAGCAGTCTTCGGTTCTCAGTTTGCACTGAGTGATATCTTGGTCAGTGACCGTTTTTTTCTGTCAAGTCTAAACTATATATATCACGCACTCTGCTGATTCCAAACAGAAATTTAAAATGATAGATCACATAACGTTAATCAGCAGCGACGGCTATAGTCTCTCTCTTAACTTGACCCATTAAAAATTCTTTTTAAACCCGTCTCTCAGCCTACATTGAGGGACGTTGCCATAGTTCTAAGGTAAAACCTTACATCTCGTATATCTTTAGTGCATGTATACCCAAAATGGTAGGGGTTCACTGTATGATGATGGATTAAGCATTCAAAGTTGATCCCAGTTCGGATCCCTGTCCTGTATTGCTCAGTCCGTATATTTTCCTTTCTGCTACAGTTCGTTAATCTCCCCCCACCCCAACCCCATTTTCTAAAATTGTGGCTAATAGTTACAGTGCCTACAAAATCAGTGCATTACTGGAACTGAATTGAAGCGAGGCAAGGTCTGATTTCGCCTCCTCCAATTCTGACCATGCGCGTGGGAGGCATGGCCCTCGAGCAAGGAGCGCGCGGGGGTGTCAATTCGTGCCTCACTCCTCCTCGACAGTCACACCACCGTGCACAAAGCCAACATCTTCGCAAGCGTAAGAACCACTCATTCATCTTATAATGAGCAAGGATTGCTTACACGTTGCAGGTTACTGACGAGGAATCTCAAATTTACAGTTTCTGCATCACAAACATTGGTCGGTTGTGAGCAACCTCCAGTCGGTGCCTTAAGTAAAGAAAAATTGAAATGCCAATCCGTGAAAAGACGAGACGTAATAAATGATTTCCAAACATTTGGTATGATCTCAGTTACACATCAGTATAGGTCATTCATGTACAGAACACCCACTTAAGTTCCTCGAGATAGTTATCAAAATTTCGCGAGTTTCAATATAGTTTGTGCCTCCACATCTAACAACCCTAACAAAGTACTCTTATTAATAAACGCGCAACACGGTCATTATTGAAGGCACCGGGTTCTATTCAAGTCTGAGTCATATTTTAGTCATATTTCGAGTTAATATTTCTCAATGAAAGTTTTAGATTGTAACTTTGATGAACTTTAAGTTCTAAAAATTGCTTTTCTTTTAATTGCAATGGAAGGAATTGCAGGGTAGCAAGCTTGTAACTATGTATTTGTTTAGGGAAACGATAAAACTGAGTACCGGGCGTTTTTTCCAGAACGAAATTTGACAGGTATGTAGAGGTCGTAATTTTAGTGATTCAGTCTTCATGCCAGGAGAAATAACCATCTGCACGTATTTTTAAAATTTAAACAGGCCTACCTGTAAAAACAGCGGAACAAAATGTCCGACATCTGCTGGATGCGTGGTGATATCATCATTACATCATAGAGTGGTGTGTGCCGTGCGCACTTCGATTTGGACTTTAATATTTGCAGAGACGGATAATCGGTGAAGATATCCTAACGGCGGGCAATCCCTAACACTGCAGCCAATTTTGTTCTTTTTGTGTAAGAAGAAAAAAAAGATTGTCGCGTGCTTGAGCTGTCGCAAGGTCATCAAACTCGGGCCCGCTTAACTGCACTTGAATTGGGTTACTGAGCGATAATCACACACAATACCTTCATTGTGATTGCCAGTGTAGAATCCATAATGCGTACCTTGCCATGGCTACGTTCTTTCAAGGACACCGATGTCGTGCCGATTGGCCAATCAGCGCGCTCCATCCCTATCACAAGACTGAAGTACACGCGCGTGAGTCTCGTCATGGTGAATCACATTGTCAACCGCGGCCTTATGAAATGCGTGCGTTTGGCAGCTGGGGGTATCCCATCCTATGCGTACGGGCAATCCCACGTGCGATGCGAGTCACCCTCCGTCGACGTGTATAAATAGCATCGCTAACTCGACACTGCTGTCAGTAGGCCTAGCAAGCGGCCCGCACACCACACATCCCACCCCGTCAAGTTCAGCAGAAACCACATCACCCACCCAAGCCTCTGCCTACGACCGGCTTTCTGTTTTTTCGGATACTATAGATTTTGTGTAATAGTTTCACCCAAAAATGGCCGGTAAGGCGGACGATCCTAACATAGCCAAGCTTTTCCAGTCTGTACAAAGGGAGTACCCAGACCCGGTCGAGGCGACAATCAAAGGTAGGGATCTCTCTCTGTCACTTCTAGGGAAACGATTTTTGTATAATATATGTCTGCATAAAGCATGTGGAAATATCATTTTAAGTTTCTATTTTTGCAGTTATTTCATCAACCAATGATCAGAATTCACCACAGTCTGTTAATAGCCAAATACTGGCTTGTTGAATGGCAGCATGTGGGTATAGAGTGAACGTTTATGTATTGTGGCTGCTTCCGGAGGGCTCTTGGTGCGGTTGAAAGCCACTTGTACAAAACACAAAACCACATAATAGCCCAAAATCAATAGAGAGAACAGTTGACCATTTTTCTATCCGCGCTTGGGACGCGGCTGTGAGATTTTGTTTGTTTCTACAAGCGTCTGCGTCTTGTGAAAGAGATTTCAAATGTGGTCGGCCCCCCATTTATAGAACATAAAAGAACAAGACTTATGTAACTTCTTTTTGTGAAGTGAGCCATTTTAAATTCCTGACATTTACCGCTGCATAAGCGGTAATGATGTTTTCTGCCCGGAGCTAGCTAGGTCAGGACATGGCTAATTGTTAATTAAACACCAGTTTGATTTACTCCCTCGATTTATGACGGTATAGGGAGGAATACTACTCGAGAGTAGTTCTGTATTCGTTTACGTCTTTTCTGTGGATCATAATATACAGGATATCTTTTCTTCAGTTCGTTTTGCCCACTTGCGTTACAACGGGTGTACTTCATGACTCCGGCCGTGTTATGTGTATCACAGCGCAACTTGACTTGTCCAACTTGTTCTAGTTTAGTGGTCACCGAAGGAATCTTGAAACATTCATTTTTAGACTGCGGTTGACCTTGACCGCGAATAAACCGTGAAAGTGGGCCCCGGGTGGCTTAGAGTGTCGAAGTCATTAACGTTGACCTCGACCTTTTTCATAAGCTGTAATCTTGGACTTCGTTCCAGATATACAATAAAGCCAGTCTATAAAAAGCACAAACTAATAAACACGGCAGAATTTGAAGGTTTTTGTGCACAGCGGGGTATCAGCGTTGATAATTAACCAGGAAAGGTTCTGTGGCACCTCGGTTGAGGTGATCATGAATTCTAATTTCAGGAGGTGGAAGGTCTCAACCTTCTCAGACTAAGTTCTGTGTTGGTTGTAAAGAAGTTGCACGTGATGAAGTTAACGGGGAGAACTCACTGAATGGGCATTTATACTATAGTATACGTATAGTTCAGCTTTATTTATAGCATGTAAGCTTCAATAGTAAAACTCGCTTGGAATCGCTTGATTTCTGTGATCTTTCAAACTCCTAAGTTGAAACTTTGTAGGATTGATGTACTTCAAGATTTTCAGGAAGATAGTAATGGCTTCTAATGGTGTCCCTAGGAAAGGGGAGCACTTACCTGTGGCATCCTACCTCCATGATACATAGAAATAGAATGACAGTCGTTTCGATAAATTGGTTGCATTTAAATCTCTGAACTTCAACAACCAGACTTGAGTTTTACCCGGCGGAACAAAAAGACCTGCAAGATTTTGTAGGTCGCTTCAAACCCATCTACGGATAACCGAATCACCTCGTGATTTGTGGGGTAGGGGGCTGGACTCGCCGTTTCACATAACGGGTGAAAAAAAAAAAACCAAGGTGACGAGATTACGTAGCTGACCTCAGCCCGAGGTGAGCCGTCGCCTTTACCCCTATGGATGTGGCCAGGAAGCCTGGAGAAGTGAGAATTTACGACTCCCTCTCCCACTCCACACGGTTCAGGGTCTGAGAGTGTTGGAGGGGAGACCCCAGCAAAACCCTCAGTTGAGCTGTAGGATTATGCACCTTAGAACCTCGGGCATCTGTGGGAACTTAGAACCAAAAATGTTAACCCCACTCGTGTAAAGTAGCTCATGCAGAGAACAGTTTTTTTCGATTTCCTACTAACACCGAAATTTGGATACAGATTCTTAAAGCAGGGTTTCATTCAGTTATTCGATGAACTTAAATAGTATCAACACACTTTTTAATCTCGTTGCGACAGAGTTGACTGTTGTCGCACGTCGCACTTGACGCTGTATATACTCGAAACATGCAGCTCTCATCAAGAGTTGTGGGGGCTTGTTTGCATATACGGTACACGTGCTAGACAAGCATCATACATGTACTGATTGAAACGTGCATTTCTAACACCCACACAAATTGAACGACGATATGCCAGATAATCACATTTGAATAATGTGAAGCTTGTATTTTGCATACGACATTTTTCTCATTGCAAACTTGAATACGTTTGTATCCGTTAAGATTAGCGTCCATTACAAGAATTTCGCCAGTGCAACGTGGAGTGTGTAAATTTATGTGACGTTCATTTTTGTCGTCATTTCATTGACCGAAGGGTTGTCACCTTTCTAGGGGTAGCACAGGTGGCCTCTTTAAAGTAAATATTGTCTGACCTATGCTGCCATATGGTTTGGAGCTAGTCCAAGAAACGTAGTAATGAACTTGAACCTAGCATCCGGTGCGCTTCATACGACAGCACTCGATCATTCATGAATAAGCCAGTGAAGTGAGAGGGGTGGGGAGGGGTCGTATACACCTAATCGACAGACGTTAAAGGAACACGGTGGGCCCAGAGCTGTTAATTGGAGAGAAACGCCAATTTCAGACTTGGGAACCAACATGGCTGTTCATTGTGTTCGCAGTATACAGCATGCTTCTATTTTCCGAAGCACTGACACACAATCCACCATTTTGGTTCCAAATTTAGACATGGCCTCATGTCGCAACTCTTTCTATCTATGGGTGGGCCTACAGATTATTTCCAGCTTCGGACGTTTTGATAAAATTGAAGCACAATCACCATTGTTTTAAGGATTTGTTTGTGGACTACGCCCTATATAGGCCTACCTGATTGAAAACATCAATCCTACAGACACTCGTGTCAGACAAAACTGAAGGGCTGGACCAGTGCGTACTGTACTGTAGGCACTTCTGGTATGCAACTCCAATCAACAATTGACCACACTTGGACATCAACACCGGTTGACACTTTATCATGTACACTTTTCCCTCTCCATATTTAGCTGGGGCCCTACCCATCAGCGTAGGTAGGAGCGTCTTATGTGTACCATGTGGCCTGACACCAACAGTGACATTTGCTCTATACGTGGATTGTTTGCTCGGGTCTGCATGTACCAATATCGATAAATGGCTGTCTTTAATTTAAGGATGGTACGATTTCGTCCCGAGTTGTGGAATGCGCTTTGATTGTATTGGTGCTTCATTTCTGTGTTATCTGTATGTATTCATTCATCGTTAGCGCGCCTTGGTCATACGTACCGCCATTTTCAGTGCTACTACGTTTGTCTCTCTGTTTACTTACTGTGGGAAGAAAAGACGGATATAGATTACGATCGGCTGGGCGAATTGTGCGGTTTACCTCTCGGTATAAAGGAGGGAAACCCCTAAATTTATCTCCGTCAGAAAGATAACGATGAGTTTCTGCAAAACTCACTATTTTTCAGACCCGACCACCTTACGGTGATGTGCTATACTTGTAAACTGTTCTCAAAAATTGTCTGCGTGAGGGTCGTATTGCGTTGCAAGCTTTAAACAGAAACATTCGTTTTATGTTATAGCTTTAACCTCTAGTTTTGTGAATATTGCGCTCTACGACCAAAAACAACTTGCACCCCTTCGTGCTACCCATACCCCCGTCTAGGTCGGTCTCGGTACGCCCTTGAAGCAGTTTTTATCCAAAGAGACAATCACAGAGAAGTGGACAAGTTATAACAGAATGAGGGGCTTGAGGATTGTGTTATGAGGAGTTTTCGTGGGCGTTTTGGTAGGTTCCCGCTATGCTGATAACAGAAAACAGATAAAAAAAACGGGATAATGTGCGTTCGGCCAATCACAGTTCAAGTGCCAGCCTACTCACTTCTGCGGAGAATGTAATAGAATTACGGTTTTCCTTAAAGAGCCTTTGTTGTCTGAGATTTGCTGTTGTGTTTGACTGTGAAGCCATCTTGTCAAATTTTCATGAAAATAACTTGGGCCAAGTTGCTTGATGAGTCTTAGACGGTGCAGACGGTTTGGGTTATGGAGACTTGCCTTGACAACCTTTTTTATCGACAACAGAATTTGGCATCGTTCCTTCCCACTGCGTCACCTTTAAGACCTAAGCAGGCCCACTAGGAGTACGGAGATGGCGAGCGAGATGTCCGTTCTTTGAGCAAGCGAAGGTCTTTGATCGCTCCCTGCTAGCCCATCCAGCGAAATGGTGTCACTACGCCCGCGAGCCCAGCGCCAGCGATTGGGGTCTTTCAGATTCAATTTGGCGCCAGCTGGTGAAACAAGAACGCGGGGCCTGGAAGTGCAGTGGAAGGCGAAGGAGGGTGGGTGGAGACTGGAGAGGGACGACATGCATTCAGAATTTGTAATTTTGGACTCACAACTTGTTTCGATTCGAGCGTAGAATTGTTTAGAAAAACGCGTAGTAAGTCTTGTACTGTAGATTGAAGTATCTTTGCTTGAGGTGTGTGGCTGAATAATCTAACCGGTTGGACTCGGAAGCTTACAAGGAATACACGCCAAGCAGCTAGATTTAGAAATTTGAAGAAATTTAAATACAGCACATGTTGGCACAGCTTTTATACTGAATGCATTATTCAACGGGGATCACCAAAGCAGCATCATTTAAATTGCTATTCGTGTCAGGCTTGGTACACCATAAAAATGAGCACATGTTCTGCGGTCCGGACTAAGGAAATGAATTCAATCACACACGAACGGAGAGGTTGGCGCGGAAGAGTTTGGGCTTATGGCGCGTTGTGTGGTCGTGTTTGGCGGTATCCAGACGGGGCTGATACCGCTATGGGGCCTTGGGTATAGATCTGGGACATGCCTAGCCCTAGTGCAACATGACGCGGGAAGGATTATCCTTAGGTTTGGGGAGACGAAACAGCTCACCCAAAAGTATGCCACATCTTTACCGAAGAAAAAGGGGCTTGGTCATAAGCCAGATCTCCCAAAATCCCCCCGGGGAAGCTCGAAGGAAACACAGAAAAAAGTATAACGTCTGGAAACCACAAAGCCCAGAAAAACCAGAGGAAACAAATTGTGAGCTGTTCGTTTGCGCAATACCTGCGTGACTTCTAGTGACCCTGCAAGTGAACGAGAGCATGTTGCTTGCCTCTGTGCACATTGTGTCTCTTATGGAGATCCCGGTGTGTAGCGCTCATGGGACATCCTTAAGGGGACAGAATCTGTCGGATACAGTCCGTGCTTTATCGATATAATGTGGGGAAAAAACTGGGATCGGTCTTTTCCCTGCGGTTGTAGACGACCAAGGATTTGCGATAATTCCTGCATTTAATAAGACTATTTTTATTATTGTATAGCGAGGCTCAATTTCTGAATTTACGCTCGATTTAAAAAACACACACGTCCTGTGTTTCTCTTGTGTGTGAAATTTGTTTGAATATACTTGACGGGAGTGAACCGAATCCACACAGATTTATCACCAGTGATAACCTTATACCTAGACCAAGCTTGCGGTTAACTCGAAATAGGCCAATTGTACATGCATATGCACCAGTCCTTGGTACAGTGTTTCACCAGGCGAACATAGTCATTTTGGTACAAGTTTTACGATGATATATTTTGCCGGTGAGAATTTCATAAAATTGATACTAGCTGAGTCTCGTTACCACCCAGTGCGGGTTTATTGGGCGCCGTCACTGACCCAAAGATCAAGCTCTCAGACGTCGATATCCCTATAAACTTTTTTTTTAATTCCTGTCTGCATTTAATATGATTCCTCACATCTTCAACGTCACCATTTGATTTTTTTGTCTCTCCAGAGAGCGCTTCAGAGAATAAATTGAATACGTCATCAACCCGTTCAGAAATGGAATTCGCTAGAGAAGTTTACAATTTTGACGAAAAACTCTGCAATTCACACATACTGCTAGAGTGCTATGAGAAAAAAAAAGACCAGAGCATTCCTTGACCTTCAGTGGGACTTTTACTAGTGGGATTGTAAATTTGGGCTGTGATGTAATTCCGATGTCCACTTGTATTTAGTTTTCATCACGTTTATCGCTTGATATCTTTGCTACGGTAATGTAGGCCAACACCAAGATTGTGCTGGGAAACTGTACCCAAAGCAAGACGAGAAAATCTTAACTTTAAGTGGAACGGAATATGACTCTGAGATCCGTTGATACACTGCAAAATTGGGGTGTTAAATTTAACACCCCTGATGTTATCAGAGGACTACAAAACATTTTTTATGGTGTTAAAAAAGTTGGTGTTATTTGGTGTTACTTTTAACACCCTCCAGTGCGCTTTAACACTTATAGGTGTGCAAAGTAACACCAGAAGTGTTAAAGTAACACTATGTATGGTGTGGTTATCTGATAACACCAAAATGTGTGAATTTTAACATCGCAGGTTTTGCAGTTTATCGATATCAAAACTTCAAATGGAAGAATTCCAATGCCGACCTTTGCACTTGCCAAGGTAACCTTCATTGCATAAGGTGTGCTGTTAGGACAAGAATTTTTTTCCCTAGTCCCTATCGCACATTTTCAGAATGTATTGTAATTCCACACTGTTGTGACCCTGATGCATGTTGCAATTCGAACATCTGTGGCTAGGGGTCCGTTGGGTGCGTACGTGGGCCCGAGACATATCGCGTGTTTTTCTTGTGTCGTGGAAAGTGCATTCACTTGTTAACAGCAGATTAAAAAATGTGCATCCTACATTGATGTGTGCAATTTCTCGCAATGTTTGCCAAGACTTTTTAGGGCAAAAAGGTAAACGACCTTGACTTTTCTTGATATACACGTATTTGTGTCTATAGCACACTCTTAAAAAACTTGCGTATAAGTTGTTAATCGGTGCGATAAGCTTTACATACTGGCAAGTGAAAGTGAGGAGAAAAAAATCCCAGGTACTGTCAAGGAAAACCCAGATTTGGTTCCCCCTTGCCACCAGTTGGCACCTCGCAGACTAGCCATCTCCGGGGAGCGAATGGACGCCGTTAAATTGTCGATTGATTCGGCGCAGAGTCATGCCATTTCCCGCTCCGCGGGGAGAGGTTACTTGTTCGACAGAAAAAAAAATCTTCGACGTGGACACCGCAATCATGCGGTGGCACAAAGAACATATAGATCAGGGGAAAGAGGCTTGTAAAAGCCAAGTTTGATTGCTTGTTGGTCATGAAATGACTTTGGGCAAAAATTTCAATTCAAAATACCTAGATAGGGCCTATATTCTTTTCCTAATGGAAAAATAGGAACATGCAGTGAACGCAGACATGCCTGCATTTTACATCATAGCGTGATGTCTCCAGCGGTTGACGTACAGAATTAATAATCAAAGTTTTCGGCCCGCTCCACTGCAGTGGTAATCACTTCTTGAAAATTTATATCTGAGAACCGGAAGAAAGATGTTGACACAAAATAGGGTAATCGATTGCGTGTTTGAGATGTGTTCTCAAGCTCTTCATAACCCTCAAAAGTTGGGCTAGCATGTTTCGCTTTTATCATTCAGGTAATTCACATTCCCAATTTTAAATGAAATAATGTTCTTGTTTTGAACCAAATTTAACCTTCTCTCCACTCTAAGTACCAGAATCTTTAATGTAAGATCGCCACTAGATGTTCTGGTTCCAGTTATCGCATATTTTCGCACAGCGAACGTGCCTCCGACAAAATAAATCACTTCCGGGTTCTCCTTCTTTTCTGTGGTATCAAAATAATGATTTACGCGCCGCGATGTAGTGATTGAAATGGCAAGGCTACAATAATTGCCCGTATGCCTAGCCTCCGAATAACTGCGGCCCAACCTTCTATTTGGAGGAATTGTGTATTTTGACAAAGCTTGCAAAGGCAGGGGGTCCGGCAACTGCACATCGGAGTATATTTTGGCCGCACAATGGCTTGTTGTTAATAGCCGAGATGGCGATGAGCTTGAGTGAGTCTAGACGATTGAAGGACCTTTGTCGTAAGGACGTATGCGCTCTCCTGCACGTTTTTGTCCTACATAATTTTGCGCCGCGAAGGTTTCTTTTTGTCGAAGGCGAAAAAGTGTCAACAAATGTCTTGTGGAGCCACTGAAAAGTAGTAATGGTTTGCATTTTTTTTATTTCCAGACCTTCTTCCTATTATTTTGGCTTTCAGATGTCTGGCTTTAGTTGTAACGTTACTGTGATTTCAATCACAGATTCCTTGTCCATTACCCAGCAGAATCAAAGTGACCTATTTGTTGCATATATACCAGTGAACAAAATAAAGAAAGAACTCGTGCACTGAACAAAAAACAAGTCTTATCCTGCAGTCAAAGCTTGCCAGGAACGCTGTACAGTTATAGCCTGTGATTCGTGTTTGAGCGGTGAGTGTGGTTTGGGTTTTAATGGTAGGAACGGTAACTCACGCGGGGGCGTGGTTAAGTTTTTGGAGGGAAGGCGCCAGGATTACAGATAGGAAACAAACAGGCAGGGAGTTGATAGAGCAGGTCCCTATTCATTAGTGAATAACCTAAATGTCAACCTCCAGACCTACTTAGTCTCCCCTCGAAACATTTTTTTTTCAACCACTCTGGAACTTGAAATGCAGTAGGCCTAGAATTTCTTGGGTGTCTGACCGCGCGGTCATCATGCAGACCTCGAGCAAAATGAAGCAGGATTTGACGGATGGCCATTGTCCGAGTTCCAGTTCTGCGCTTTCGTTTTTTTTTTGTGTGGCTTTCTACCTGTGAGGTTTACCTTTTCTACTGGCAACAGTTCTGTCCGTTAATGTGGAACGCTTCAAGTGTCTAGAGCCTGGGGCTTTTGGAATAAAATGTGCCTTCTGTGATGTGGATTTATGCCCAGCGTTTGATTTTGAATGGCATTGGTCTACACTGAATAAAGTTTTGTCCCCGTAACAACCCCACTCCCTGAGAAGAGCCTAAGAGAACATATTTTGAGAAGTTTCTTGTTGGCAGCTGGCGTGCTTAAAACACTATCATAAAAATCATCTAAAGTTTCCCTTTGACGTGTACTGAACGTTCTTTGTGTTGCTTAAATGCAGTCCGTTTCCCTTGAACATGTGTCTCATAAATCCATAGATCAGACAACCAACATGATACCTCACAAGTCACAGTCCCTCTAAGAAGTTGATACGTCCTGTGAGATTTATTAGACTCCCATTCCCCTATCCTCCTCCCTGTCTCACATCGAACACTTTCGTATGAACAAAACAGATTCAGAGCAGGCCAGACTGGCACGTACATTTTGGTGGTTATGAGCTTTGCCGGCGACAGTCCCTAAGGGAGTTAGAGAGGCAAAGTTACCCATATCCCCCTGGTCTAGGTCGGCGTTTTTAAATGCGGCCAGCCCATTTTCTCTCGGGGTTTGCACCCCGACCGTCCTACTTTATTTTTCTCTGCTGTTGGTTTGTCGAAATACCCCAAAAGGCCGGGAAGTTAAAAGACTCGAAACCTAAAAACCCACTTTGGCTGAGATCCAGAACTACATATCTTATTTGTAACCGGTGTGTAAGTGATTTTTATATGTATATACAGAGAGAGCAAGGCCCTCTTTAAATACTCGGCCAACAAAATCATTAAGCACAGGGAAATGTATTCTTTTGGTCATCGATTTCCAAGGCCCGAGACTTTTTCCTCTTCAAGTTACAAGCCTCGTAAACCCACTGTGCCGCAAGCTTGATTGTTTTTCAAATGCTGAAGATTCAGGTCAATTTTGGGGATGAAACGGTAACAGTGCAAACTGTCCGTACTGTTGTAGTAACATTTTCCAGAAGAGAAAACAGATCCAATGCTTGTCATCGTAACATTGTCAATAGTCATGGCATTGTTTTGATTTTTTTCTTCAAATCATTGTGAACATTTCTCAAGAACAGCGAGGAATGAGGTGGTTCTTGTCCGTCACTTGTCAGCAATAAATCTTTGTGGCCAGGAAGCAGACGTAAGAATTTCAACCCTGAACGGTGACCTAGACCTTGCGGATTAAGTCTGACGGTCTGGCTGTTGTGTGCTGCAGTCCCAGGGAATGTGGGCAGTCTCGCCGAGTATCACATTTACCCGCGTGATTTCACATTCATGTACCGTATAAAAGGTCTGACATGACGAGGGGCCTTTCCTATACCGTGGCTGGGTCTAATCACTCAGGCTTGTGAGAAGCGACGTCCAGGGATTTGAAATGTGGATTAAATCGACTTCCACTGACGGCCTGTAAAGGTGTAGAAATCACTTGACTTTTAAACAGGTCCGATAATTAACATACACATGTAATTGTCATGTGATCCTCCAGCAGAATGTGTAGGCCTAACGCCGTGGCTCAGGATAGGAGCAGTTGACGAATGAATAACCTTCAAGTTTTAAGGTTCGCTGTAATGTGGGCGGCGTGCCTGTGATGTGCGGGTATTTTTGGCGCACTCCGCCGTATAAATACACAGGTGATTCATGTTTATCAATCGGTGGACAGGTTGCGCCTTTTGTCGCTCGCTGCGTGATACCTTCCCTGGCTCTGTGCCGGCAATAACGACCGCCCGAAGAGCAGTTGTTCCCCGGGACAAAGCCGCCCCGCCGTGGCCCAACCGCCATAGTTTCCGGCCAGGTTTGAGAGTGTTCCACCCCGTGGCTCCCTGTTGCCAATTCACGCTCGTGGTCTTTCTCTCTCTAGTGGCCCCTTCGGCCTTCATAAGTGTAGGACCAGTGGCGTGACTTTGACGACGCCAATTTGATGTTCAAGGAATTTGCTGTAAGGATATCCAAAAACCCCGTTTGGCGTTGAGATTGGTATTGGCAATATGAGTTCGTTCTGCTATAATTCCGCACCAGAGTGCCACTTCACGGTTCTTTCACAATGAGCCATTTTTTAGATAAATGCCCAGCAGTGACGTATCTGGGATATATTTTGCAGGGAGGGGAGCACTTGGGGACCCCCATTTTCTGGAGGGGGCACTCAATGGGCTCACAGTTAGAACACCGACCAAGGCAGATCACCAGATTGTTTCCATTGCCAATGTCTGAGTGGGACATACGGGGAGACACAGGCCTGGATTGGGGAGCGTAGCGCCCCCCACCCCAACCCCAACCCCAGTTACGTCACTGTTGCCCAGACTCATTTTGATGGCTATTTTCCCCAACTTGAACACATCGGTGACCTTGCTAAAGGCCATTTAGCTTCAGGGTTGTCCTGTTGCTCATGGTGTGCTATGAAGACTACAGTGGGAGACCTCTCCTTTCCATTTGTCTTCTGGCCAAAGTAAAAGAGATAATGTCAGACATACCCCATCCACATAACAAATGTTACAGGTTCACTCCTTCTGGGATTCGTCTGCACCCCCACTCACACGTCGGCTTCGATACAGACAGTCATTTCTTCCAAATTAAGTCCACTGTTATAATGCAAATGTGAGACGCTAACTATTTATTTGGATACCCCTCGACACACTTTCATTGGCCAAAAGGGTGAGAATATGCAATATCACGCAGGAAATTATTATCTTTGTAGACTGTGGTTGCCATTTATATTACTATGCAATCTTGTTGCTTTGTTATTGAGTGTAATTGTTATATTGATGAATGCAATAACTTACTGTTTGCAGCAGGCCAATGGAAACTAAATTTCTATGTGAATTTTTGCATGGACAATAATAAATTTGAATCTTGAATCTTGAAATCGCTGCTTTAATTTCCTTGGCACTTAGTGGACGCCGTCGTAATTTCGGTTTTTCATATTACCTGTTACCGGTACATATAGTTTGGTAACCAGGAGAGAAATTTATCCGCAGCATTTTACTGCTGATAGGCCTAGTGCACCTGTCTCCCACATCAGACAATGGTAAGCATGCGACGGTGAATCATGCACTTGTCATCTTTGCTACAGATCGTTGCCATATCCTTGGCTTGATGAAAATCGTCAAGGCGAGATAAGAGTTAGGTCCTCACAATTGTCTCATTGGCTCAGAAATTATGAATTGGCCGTGGAATCACAGAGGAAGCTTTTAAGAAGTTGATAAACCCACCCCTTGCTGCCATGGCTTGCAGTTTGTAATTTGAAAGCGGTCCCGTTGCAGTAAAAAAATTCCAAGTCCAAATTGAGGAAATGTATGATTACACAAGCACTGTAGCGTCATCAATTATTAGTAACCAGCCAATGGAAAAAGAACTTGAACTTGTACAGAACTAGCTGGAATGAGTCAAGACCATGTTCAGCTGACTGACTTCAAGGACACAGCAGTACCCGTCCGCGTTAATAGGCCCGTTGAGACCTCACTCTGCCGAAGTCTCGTAGACGCCAGTTCGTAATAAGTTACCGTCGAGCCACCGCGAGCTCGCTGGGAACTCCCGGGACCCGCAAGTGCTATTGACCTCGGCGGCCGGCTCCCTCGGAACCCGCTGTCTTGTGTGCATGATTCGTGCCTGTGACAAATAGTGCGCTTGTGCTTTACGGGTAATGGTCAGGAGGACTACTTTGAGTGTACGTGCGCGTATCGCTGGTGAGTAAAGTGATCACGAGGGAGATTTGGGACGGGTTAGGCAGCGGCAGGCCCGCCGCGGTTACTCTTAAAGGATTTAGGCAAAACTCAGCCCATTTTATTTTTATTCACTAACCTTGGGTAGGGTTGGAAGCAGCAATGCAAGAGAAACGTGGACAATGAATTCTGTGAAGAAATCTATGATCCGTGGGAGAGAATGTAGGACGAAAGATGTTTCAAATGTGGCGTGATTGATTTTCCCAATGTAAGGGTAGTGAAACTGAGCTGATCACCATTCCTCAAATACCGCCAAGTGTTCATGAAAGACCTAGTTTCATATGGTTCGATGTTCAAAATCTCACGCAGCCATAAGAGTCCGGTTTTTGAGTCGTTGTTTTGAATATAAAAAACGATATTGTCCCATAGTACAGGTGCGCTTTGCAATTTACATCTCATTCAACACCATTCATCGTTCTACCTAGGCAAATTTAAATGGCTTTTTATGGTATTAAAAAATGTATAACTAACTAAGGCCGTACCCGAAACGGGCTTCCAGAGCTACGGCTAGGTGTATTGTCTGGGCGTCTCCACGTACTTTCAACGGAGTAAAGACCTAGACCTAGCTCTAGACAACAGATCCGGATGCAGCCTGAACTTACTAAACTAAACCGCGGTGTATTGATGATCAGTGCCCCTTTAAGAAGAGTGAAAACTGATATTGAAATATAGCTTCACACACCCTAGTTGATGATCGCTAGATACCAGACTTGCAACAACCCTGGACGGGTCGACATGTGAGGTCCCCCAACCCCTCAGAAACCAGACTTGTAGAACGATTAAGGGGTCGCGACGTTCATTTGGGATATTATGTGATAATCAAATGGCACTTAAGCCCCACATGGTAGTGGGTTTTTTTTTCCTACCAATTTTTTTTTCTTGTTAGGATGGCGGGAGTTGGTTGCCCGAGTCTGAAATGCTATTTGAGGAGGACAGATGAAGACCTGAGAAGCGGGCTAATGAAGTTAAGGTCCTCACTGCTGGATCCGGACAATTTGGGTCAATGCACTCGGAGTCTTGGTTCAGTTAGTGACTTCTCATTCCCAGGCTATCATTTTTTTATTGTCTGAATGAAGATGCACTTTTTGGATATTTGTTGGCAGTCACTGAAATGTTTTGCTTGAATTACGGGGGTGTGGCATTGGAATTACCTTTTGACTTTTGTAATAATTCAGTACGGTGGTGTGAAGTAAACCCTAGGGAACGCCATTTTCAAAAGAGGATGAAGTCTTAAAAAGTGTTAGCTACAATTTGAAAACCGCTAAGTCTCAACACATCCCCTTTACCCTGGATCTTGTACATAGTGTGCTTTTCTGATTTCTGTATAAATGAGCATATTTATTGAACATGACATCTTTGAGATACTGCATTCCCCCCCCCGATAACTCTGCTTTCTGCGTTTTGGGTTTATTTCCCATCAAATGAGGCCTTCCTGTTTTTACCAAAGCTGATAAGTTCTTACGCAGAGCCATGTGACGGAGACCCATGAATGTTGGCCAACAAGAGGCTAAAGGCCGGGTGCATTGACACACCATGCCTAAGCCCCAATTTTAGCTCAGTAACCGGGCCGTCCAATGTAGGACATACCCTGCGGGCCGCGGAGCACAGCAGACCTCTGCTATAGTTCCCGGATCCGACGAAAATCCACTAAATTTAGGCCGTCGACAGGCCTGTCCCTTCGGTGGCCTAATCTCCCTCCTCACCGAGTCCAGAGGGTTACCTAGTCTAGTTACGGGCACCGGCTTCTTTACCTAGTTTTCCAGAGGCAGCCAGGCCGTCTGACTCAGACATTTTACCGGAGGGTTTGGGGCTTTGCACGGTGATTGTCCGCTCTCGTTGTCTGGACAGCTTGATAGCTTTAACGTCTGATGGTGTCCTGCCACAGTAACCCGAAAACAAGTTAAAAACCAGGGTGCCGAGTGGCCTGAGTGGCTGACATCAAAAGGAGGTTTTGATGGGGGCTTTGGCATTTAGCAACCTATTGCACTAATTTGAATTTCCCGCCAAATATTTTGTCGTTATACCTGTTGATGAAAGGTCAAATATAAACTGTTAATGTTTGCTAACTTCTGTCCCATTAAATCTAATATTCGGAAAGGACAAGCCCGAGGCATAATGGCTGCAGAACTGTCTTTGTAAATATTCCTTAATTTTTAGTATTTTTGAAAAAAAGAACTTAAAATGCCCTCAAGTTATTTCATTTTATGTACACCGTTGTCTATACCATGACGTATTGACTGCAGTATAGACATGAAGGGAGTTCAGTATACAATGCACGCATTTTGCACATGCATGTGAAATACAACCTTTTTTCAACTCCCTATCCAGGCAAACTACCAAAATGGCTACAAGGTAGCCTTATCCGGAACGGACCTGGTCTCTTCGAAGTCGGTGACACCTCCTACCAACACTGGTTCGACGGCCTGTCCCTCCTCCACCGATTCAGCTTCGAAAAGGGCAAGGTCACCTACCAGAACCGTTTCCTCCGTAGCGATGCCTACACCAAAGCCAAAAAGTACAACAAGATCATCTACGGAGAATTCGGCACCATGGGCATCCCAGACCCTTGCAAAAACATCCTCGAGAGGTTCGTCAGTCACTTCATCCCCGTTAGTACTACCGACAACAATCTGATCAACCTCTACTGGATCGGAGACGAACTGTACACCGCTTCTGAGACCAACACGCCGATCAGAATCAATGTCAAAGATCTCAGTACAGGCCCAAAGGTACGCTTGACCGTAGACCAAAACTTGAAAATAGGCGACGATCTTTCCAGTCTTCCATTCCTTGAACTTTGTGCATAGAACAGTAATGATCATTTTGTCCTTAGCCGGTGACATAAACAAAATGTTTTCGCCTTTTTTATCTTTGTATCGCAGATTGATTTGTTTGGTGCGTTTTGGACCATGACCGCTACTGCGCATGGGCAGGTCGATCACGACGGGACCACGTACAATGTAGGCACGTCATATTTCACTGGATGTAATTATAACATTATTAAGTTCAACCACAAATGTAAAGGTGAGTGTCTCGTAAAATTCCTATTAAATCAGTTGTCAGGGTCTTTATTACAAAGGTGTTTATTGTAATATATTTTTTCATAATCAAGAAATCCCATCGAAAGAAAACAAGACATGTATTATACTGCGTACATGTATTTGATTAGGTAATTTCGCTCGTCACAAATGTGGAGCAAATTATATAATGTTAGAAGTAATGAAATTCCTGGTGTAACTTCCGTACTGTCTGAAAAGTTTTCATATACAGTACGTACATGTAACTCATGGCAACAACTCTGTTTCTCTCTGCTGACAGAGGATCCCACCAGGTCTGCCAAGATCGTATGCACCATCCCAGCCCGCTATAAGACCCGTCCTTCCTACTACCACAGCTTCGGCATGACGGAAAACTACTTCGTCTTCCTGGAGCAGACCCTTTTCATCAACGTTCCCAAACTGGCCACCTCAGTGCTCCGTAAGATCCCCGTTTGTCAGACCCTGGAGTACGACCCGACAGACACGTCTCTCTTCCACGTCATCCAGAAGACAACCGGGGAGATTCTCCCTATCAAGTTTGCGGCTGGCCCGCTCTTCGGCATGCACATCGTCAACTCTTACGAGCAGGACGGGCAGATTGTCTTTGATATCTGCTGCTTCCCGGATGACTCGCTCATCAAGAAGTTCTATCTGGAGTATCTGAGATACGGAGACCAGCAAGGGAAGAGAAACTTTCCTCGTGCCCAGGTGCGGAGGTTCGTCTTGCCGATAAACATCGACCAGGTGAGAACGAAGGTTGAATGCTGAACGACAAGTGGTGCCAATTCCGTATTGGAGGATTTATGCAACCGTTATTCGTGCCAATTCATGATTAATGTCAGCCGATTTTGATCTCTAAAATCTCTCAACACGGTATGTTCGGAAGCAGTTGTAATTCTCTTCTTGGAAGAGCCCTCTGGCTTGGATCTTTGCCAGGCCACAGAGCATGGAGTGGGGCCAATCATGCACAGTAGCACTCAAAAAATATCCCGGAGTTGTAAAAATAGCTGTGCGACGAGGTTGCATCTGGGTTTGCTATCCTGTGGTTTGAATGGTAGAATGATTTTGTCCACTTGTGCACAACTTTCTGAAACGGTTGTTTGTATTTACAGAAGACAACCCCTCGCGGAGTTAACCTTGTATCTCTTCCAAACACATCAGCAACAGCAGTACTCCAAGACGATGGCGTCATCTTCTGTAAATACGACATTATTTCGCCAGTAGGTGAGTAGTCAGTCCCGCGCTTTACAATTGAGCACTTTCGTCTTGCCTAAGACCTCAGAAACCACATGCAAGATTTTGGCGCATGCAGACGTTGCACAATTCAATCAACACAGAAAATCTAATGGTGTTCATGTTGAAAATAGCTCATCATGATGAACCGAGTCGGTTGCAGTGTGAAGATTTTACCAGTGTTAATAGTCTAATTGACCTGGGTCAAACTCTCACCACAAATGAAATGTGTCTGCAGCTGGTCAGGTGCATTGATCGTTGAAAATGCTGAACAAAACTTGCTGTCTTTTATTTTATGTACAGGCTTTGACATGCCAAATATTAACCAACGTGTCAACGGGCGACCGTACAGATATGCCTACGGGAACTGTAACAGGGAAATTGGGGAGTTTGTAAACACCGTAAGTCCAGAATCTTATCTTTTCTTGTGATTTTCGATTTGTGTTACTGATATTTAAGGAACCAAAGTAAAGGAAGTGGCTAACAATTAATGGTTAATATAGAGCCTGATTTCATATTGGTATTAAATGTTCCGCCAGTATAAATTGGACTATATGAATATAGAAGGCCTTTGTTAAAGTTAAAATGATAGTTTACGCTAATCTTTCTCTCTTTCTTTGTTTTATTTTTCAGATTGTTAAGGCAGATGTCAAGACGAGAAAGACCCTAGTATGGCATGAGGAATTTTGCTATCCGTCCGAGCCTGTTTTTGTCGAAGCTCCCAACGCAGTGAAGGAAGATGACGGTAAATATTTCTGACCGAAGACACTTTTGTCAAAATAGCTTCTCGACACAATTTGTTTTGTTGGTTTCGTGTTTGATTGCACTATCCAGTGTCTGTGCATTACTGAGTTTGCAACTTGTCATTCAAATTAAATTGAGTCCTTCATTTCACTTCTCTTACCACGTTTAAAGATGCCATAGTTGACTGTCGTTTCAGCCCAGTTTCAGTTACGTCCAAATTGAGAACTTTTTTTGTGTATATTCCCCTTTTTCCTCAGGTGTCATTCTTTCAAGCGTTCTCAATTCGCAAACGGGCAGAGCCTTCCTACTTGTTCTTGATGCCAAAGACTTTAAGGAACTTGCTCGTGCCAATCTACCCGCGGATGTCGAGTGTCCCCTATCATTCCACGGCCAGTTCATACACTGAGGACCCCACTCACGTCTATTCTCGGTACTGCCTCAGCAAATGATCACCGATTCGAAGTGTCCACCTGCGGGGTGTTTTTGTACTACTTGGCTGTCCGTACAAACTTCCATCTCTTCTGCCGGAATGATGGAATGCCTCCTCGTGCTTTGTTCAGAGCAAGTGATAAGCCCTGAAATATAGGATAATTTGGGACAAACTGTTTAGCACGAGCTACGGTTTGGTCTGAAAGACAGTTAACGACTGACGGGGGTTTTCTGAGACGAGTAACCCGACTACACTTTTCCTAAAACCGTAAGTGACCAGAGTATCGGACTGTGTCGTGTCGTGTCGTGCCGTGCCATGAGGTGCCCCTGTCGCCCAGAGCAGGATGACAAACACTTCTGAAATAGGTCTACTGACCACAAGAAATTGTGACTTTCACTGAAATAGTCGGTGTCATGGGGGTAGGCACCGCTGGGCCTCGCCACTCACCGTGCCAGGGTTGGCAGGCGCTATTCACCGCCCATCATTCCCGCACCAGCCCGCTGCTTCTGATCGCGGTGGACTTTGACTCGAAACACGTGTACCTCAACCGCACCAGGAACCAATGTTTTGGAGTTTCTGAGCGCAGAAAATAAAACGGCAAAGAAAAGTGTGGCTTGGCAAAAATGACCAGCTATAGTGTCTGCAGCTTGCGACTTGCCACCGTCATTTCTGAGCTGGATATTTCCGTTGAACAGCTCCATGAAATTGATTCCAGTAATCCACTACTTGCGTAGTGTCCTGCTGGGTCTTGTTCCCTTGATCATAGCAATGAAAACCACCGCTTTGTGTACTACCAGCAAGGGAGCAACCAGTCTGTGGGTCATAGACTCTACTCTGAAATAGTCAACACCAACGGAATATGCCCTGCGGTGCTCAGCACCTAATAGTTTCGGTCTACGAAACGTGAAAAGATATTATTCAGTCGTTTTGATATTCCTACAACAAAACCAACGGGTGTAATTCCACAAAATTTGTGGATTGCAAAAACATAGTGTATAACAGCAAATACTATCATTTTGCTGCTGCAGAATTGCTTTTTAGTCATGTGCAATATTCGTTTTAATTAGTGAACTGTTTTTAAATATCACTGCCAAAACACATAAATTCAATTAGGAAAGTGGTTATCAGCTATGTCGTTAGTCAAACGACGAAATTATTTTAAAATAAAATTGTTAAGCAGGGTATCGGCCCTTTAACGATGTACAGAATGCTATAAATGCTTATGATGAACTAGCCAAGCGATAATGCTTTGGAGCTTTGTTCTGAGGTTTTGCAGCAAAGCTCACTGGTATCAGTTCATTTTGGCCTCGCCCAAATTTTTTTTAGGTTGGTTGAATGTTGTCCAATTCCTTTTCTGCGAGGAGGGCGCCTGCACACTACCCCTTCCAACAGAACTGAGCTTGTGTATTCGGGAAGACACTAGAGCAAATTTCAGAGCGCTCTCCACTGTCTCCAGTGTAATTCGAAGTATGAATTTTCTGAGGTTTGTCTTGTATTGTGCTGTTAGCTTTGCAAGCTTCTTGCCTAAGCATGAGGTTATCAAAATGTTCAGCAGTGGAATACCTCCTTAGGTTGTGTATAAACTACTACATGGAGCCTTATCTTATTTATTTGCAGATATAACATATTTACCAGTAAGGCAAAGTTTAAAACTACGTGTACAAGAACATGGTGACACAATATGTAAACACTGCTTTCAAGTGTTTATTCTTTTGAAAGGGTTATTGAAAACAACCAATGAAAAGTTGATTTTCAAGATCTGTCCTTTTTTGTTAAACGGGGCAGATTTTAACCCTAACAGTCGTCAATCTTTTCAGTTTCAATGATTTTTACATACAACCTAGGGGTTGGGGCTGAATTGCGATTCGAAAAAAGCAGGTCATAAATGTTTTTATAAATCTCATTAAGATCTCACGTATTAGTCCTGGCGGTTCCCAACTAAAGTTCTGCTTTGGAAGTACTTTTTCAGACAAGGCAGAGTTGCCTAACGAAATTTGCCCCACGATTTTGTTTCTTTTCCTTCATTGATCATTCCACGTCCGGTGGAATATGAAATCTGTGTGACGTAGGATTAGGGCGAAGGAGAAAAGGAGTCATTCAGAAGCTAGCTAAGAGAACTCTCGTATATAGGCCAGTATACATGCGGAGTGCTTATTTTGTGTTATTTATTTCAAAAATATACAACACTTGATGAACTTTTATGCTGCGAATGGGGAACGGATAGTGATTGGTTATAGCATGTCCACGATAAAATAGTTGTATAATTATGTCTTCCTGTTTTACTAATCATGTAACATGCTGCATATAATTATAGCCATAGGTTATCAACGGTGATGTCCGTTAATTTGTGTCTTTTTGCAGAAATATTGTCGACACGGTACGACTTACGGTCCTAGTGTTGCCAGGGTAATTACCAAATCGTGTCTTACTTTGCGAAACCCCACTTTACAGGAGAAGTATTATTAATTTGATGGGAAAGGTTGATTTCCAAGGCTTCGATGTAGTGACAGAAATTCGAGCATTTTTTTATTTCATAGGTCGAGCAACTCATTCATCGTGGACTAGCCTTAAATATTTTCTTTAATATGTAGAGAAATCGTGAAAAAACTGAATGTTAATCGCTCCATTGAGGAAGCTACAAAATAATGCAAAACTTTTTGCGTCCAACATCTGTATTTACTTTTCCGATAGCGTTGATTAATTGCCATTGATAATGACTCTGTATTGCAGAGGTCTTTTATTTCTTCTCTCTGAGAAACGGTAATTTATTCGTCATTGTTTTCTGTAAAGTTTAGAAGAACAAAGTTCAAGTTCATCACAAGAAGACTGGGCAAAATCGATGTGCTCGATGAAAAATATGTCACTGAACTTTGCCAGTACACATTAAAGAACACCATTGTTGTGTCAAAAAGAAACCGGAATTTTCAACTTTTGAAGTTAATTCGGGTGGTTTTTGCAGACGGCACTTTTGAAAAACAGAAATTAGTTCTGTAGAGGTGTCAATAAAGACAAACTATTACGCCATATTTTACAGATTCCTAACTGAAGGCCTTTTAATGAATTGGAACAGGCAAAGATCCACGTGCCTTATAAATTCGGAGAAACTGTAGGTAAATAATTAAAGCTATTTATTATTCTGAAATAACACTGCCTCAATATCTAATTAATGCCCGCAGTAAGAATGAGCGGACATTTTTATTTTTATCGATACCGTCATTGATATAGTTGGACAATAATATGAATTTGTGAATTAACTTTATTGGTATAGCATTTCAAAAGGACTTTATGCAAAATTCGACCACCGGTGACCAACGTTGTTTCATTCGGTAGAATCTGAGTTTTGAAAAGGTGTCTCAATGCGTCTTGTATATAAACACTTTAAATTATTTACATGCTTTTTTGTCGATATATTATCAATAAATTTGTATCGAAACCAAATAGAAACTTGCGTCCGTTGTCTGCTTCCTAGCCAGTTCTAGGCCTACCACTTCACTAGCAAACTTCATGTAGTTCGTAAAAAGTGTCACCAGTAAGTGATTTACTGTCATGAAACCAAGCCTTTTACTGTACTTTCCCCTCCCCGAAGAAAGCCACAAAGTTATCTTTACTCTAACCTCAACATGTGTGCTTCCTTTTTTTCACAATTCCGCAAGTGTTCCGATAGCTCCCGCCACATACACCAGATTACCGTCACATAACGCCGTCAAGGCCAACGCGTGTCAAAGGTCAAGTTCGAGACTACAAAGGGCGGAGCCCGGGATGGCTATTAGATTTCAAGGTTGGATGGCGGTGTAAATCTCTTTATACGGCAGATGGAGGGAAGATTTACGCCTTTTTGTGTGTGGAATCGCCAAATACCCGCTGTTTGGGGCGTAAATTTGTTTACCAGTCCTGATTGAAGACACAGCAATTCTTAACCAATCTCACTTAATCAGAATTCCAATCTAACAATACCTTTTCTTCCCACTTTGTGGTTACTCGCATAGCTTAATTCTTCTGAATCGGTTGCCACAACTGACTCCCACCACTTAAGTCTGAATGGGATTCTATTGTAAGTAAAATATTCGCCAAATGAGTTGTATGTCCAAAGAACAACCCGCACGTGTTGTAATGTTGAGACTGGAGACTTGCCTTTTGTACTGCATTTTGCACTGACTGTATCGGGGAGCGAGACCTGCTGCAGAGAGCGCGCCATTTTGAAAACCAGAGCCCGCAACGGTACGGTAAGCCATTCTCTCATGTTTCGTAAAAGTGCAATGTGAATCGTGACATCTTGGTCAATGTTGCGACTTGAAGTGTCTGTGAGACGTATACTTCGAGAAATTCAAAATCACCCTACTTAATTGGGCATCGCCCTGAGGAATAGCCTCAGGATTCATACATCGTGTAAAAGCATATGTACATTGTCCAAGCAAAATTCCCGGCGCACAACTTCGCAAGTACAGCTCTGCTTCATTGTCAGTCAAGACATTAAAAGGTAAGCATTGCAAAGTTTCAGTGCCAAGGTTAAGGGTCCTTGTTGTTGGATTTATTTGAGTTCAGAGGTCAAATTGGGTCATGGCGCAAAACCACACGTCACACGATGGACTTGGTCGTTACTTGTTGGGTACAGTGGAGGTTGAATTAAGAAAATATTTGACATTTCAACATGCAACACTAAAACGGGCACCATTTTCTCTACCTTGTATTATATACATTATCGACTGGTTTCTTAAGATAAATTGTGGCGCGTAAGTAGGCCTAAAACCTGCTGAATAATTAAGCCGATTGGCTTTTTTTTTTCAAACTTTCTTCATTCATTTAGACACAGGATACTCGGATGTTTTGAGGTAAAGTAGAGCCAGTCTAGTGTCTGGTCAGCAAAAACCGCTCCTCTCGTGGGATTGCCGATCTGTGAGATTTTTCAGGGTGGTGGAGGGGGGGGGCTTTCCTTAGATTCCAGAAATGACGAAACAGTCAGATTTATTGAGGAATGTACTCATTATCAACAGAGCAGTAAGTCTTCTTACATGAAGCATGTGCAGGAATTTAGGACAGGAGAAACACTGAGGTGTTTTAATGTGTGTTGTTTATGACTACTGGGTGTCAAGTTTGACGGCAAGAGCGTCAGTCGACAAGCACCTGTTGCTGTAGGTCTCTACGCGTGTGGGCTTCGGGTGGGTTTGCTCTTTGTCGTATGGGAAATCCAGGGTAGTCACAAAGGGGAGGCAGGCGTGAAGGAGCGGATGCGAATTCCTAACACGTCAAGATATATCCTTTCCAGTCAAAATATACAGGCAGTGGCGTGGTTAAGGGGGCACAGGTGCACGCCCCACTCCCCGCACGTGGCCTGCCCCCCCTGAATTTACAGAAGGAAAGATCTAGTGAAATTCCGCCTTTGTCAGTTGTTAGCCGTGTCCGAACCCATTGAGTGTCCCCTCCAGAACGCGAGCCTGGAGCCCCAAAATGTCAGTCCCCGGCAACTGAAAATGTACCCCTGTTACGCCAACCCGTCCTTTATGACTTCACTCACCATGCGTAACAAATTGACGTTGTTGGTGCATGATAGAAGTCGCTCCTTAGGTCCACTTGACCATTTACCTGATGTCCCATGCACAGCAGTGGCGTAGTCCAGGCGGGAAGGGGAAGGGTAAGGAGGCAACTCTCCCCGGAAATGTCCCCCAGTGCCCCCCCCCGGAAAATTGAGATGGGGGCGTCACACGTTATCTGTAGTGTGTTGAGAAGCATTAGCCTACTTTAGTGTAAGCATTGATCTGTATCGCAAATTTGTTCATTGTAAAAAGTCAGAAACGTAGCCGGGGGGAGGCGCATGGGGACAACTACCCCATGTGGAAACTCTTGCCCTCCACCGAGCCTTGCCACACCCCTGGTGCACACATCATGTGCACGGAATTAGAGCGATGGGGTTTTCCCCGATTGTACATGTTCAGTCATTTATTTAAACCTGGTCGTTCCGTATATGCAAGTAAATCTGCTGAAACAGTGGGCAAGAAACAGGCCTGCAATTGAGAGGGGTGGGAATCCGTGGATTTCCGTATTTCTAACCTTTTGCAGATTCGCTGAAATCGTGTAGGGAATGATAGGCGACAAAAACGCGAACCGCAACGACTTTAGTCACACAAACACTGGACGTCAGTCTCTGGTCCGGAATAAAACACTGGACGTCAGTCTCTGGTCCGGAATAAAACGTTTCATGAATAGACGTTTATCAACTGCCTCACGCGTGGCTTATCTAACAAAGTGCCTGTTACTTCATACTTTCAAGACGTACAGAAAAAAATCTAATCGAGGTTTAGAGGATATGAATAGACACGCCTGTGTCATTTATCAACTGTCCAACTCGGAAACTTATCTAAAACTTGGAGTCGCGTCACTTCATTCCTGATAGCCGTGTTTCGTTATTTTCAAGGTTAGCTGTCAATGAAATCTGCAAGGAGGGCACAGCGTTTCCGTCACTGTGTTACGAAATACAGAAATTTTGTAACGCAGTGAGTAATAAAAGCGGCGTTGATTTCATCTCCTTTTGCTTTGAATGCAGCGAGCGTCTTTTGGCTGTCCGGCTTGGTTTCAGTCGATCCCTCCTCTTGCCTTTTCTTCCAATTCAAATCAATTATCACCAAGTGACTTGATCTAGATTGCCTTAGGAAATAGGTTAATGTGTTGCTAAGTTTATGAGAATGACTAACCAATCTTGATGGGTTGCGATTCGGATATGGAGGCAATCTAATAAAGGGGCTTACGATATTAAAAAAGATATTCCCTCACGTCACCAAATAAGGCAAACATTGTTTTCACTGCCTGGCAACTTTTGCATTTGTATTTGAAATTAACAAACCACAATGGACACACGCCTCATTGTAGGCTTGTGAGCCTTACATTTTTGGCACTTTTGTAAGGTACAAGTATTGTTTTGTCACAACGTTGCTCTTTAGAGATAACCAAACGAATACAAACATTACTACTTGTAGAAGGGTCATTCCATTTATCTGGGGTCCAATGATTTTCGTGTCCCTGTCACATCTGACAACTGATTGTGTAAGTTTAGAAGACAGTCTTTAATTTCTAAGAGTGATTAAATAACGCAAAATATCTTGCCAAAGAAAAACACGAAGCTGTAAGTCAATGACGATGATTTTACCATGTCAACTTCCACAGGTCAGGTGTAACAGGGACACCAAAAGGGTCACACTTTTTGGTCCCACATTTGCAAAATAACCCAGAAGAACAAGACACTTTATTTTTTGTTTAATTACAATAAGACCCTCTATGATTTTTTCTTCAAATATAACTTTTAGGAATGTTTTTACCCAAAACCTCACAGGTAGAAAAATGTAGAAAATTAGGAAAAATGCAGACTGTGAGGCAAATACATTCCCTAGTATCTCTTTAATACTCAATGCTTGACAGACTTTCCTTTAAACTTTAAGTACACTTCATTCTATTGTTTAATTAGATACAAGTGAATACGTTTTACACCTTGCTCCATTAATACTTTCTTCATACAGAACGTTGTCAAAAAAAGAGTGAGATATAACTCACTAACTTGATTTGGAAACGATTGAAATAGCACAAATTGTTTCAGCAACAATGGCTTACCAAATATCTACTTTTCTCGAAGTACCTAATTCCCCCAATGATTGTTGCTATGTCGACAAACTGTGTCAGACTCATTTCTGAATATCCCTCTTGATTTCTCCTACAGAAACTTAGGTCATCATTCTGGTTTGTATTCCAACCATTCATATGCGTAACCTCACTTGAATGCTTGTACCCCGATTGCGAGTGTCAATCTACTGACACAGTTCTTAGAGGAGGAGCTAGAGGACACAAGAGGGAAGAGAGACTCAAGAACAAGTTTAAAGTTGTGGGAGAAAGTCAGGTACCTCCCAAACTGAAGGCAGAAAGAAAAAACCTTCCAAAAAATTCTGAAGATTAATACAAAACATCTTGTGCCTATTCCAAAGACTTGCCGAGAACAGCACCTTGTGTCATTCAGCCAGAAAAATAAGACGCAGTAGTCTGTCTCTAGGTCTTGGCTGATCCTTATTTCCTGTCTCTCGCTATCGCTTGGCCATCTTCCCTTTCAGTCTCTGCTTCATGGCACCAATGTCGTCATCCTCGTCCCTTCTTCGCCTCCTCCGTCTCCTTGGAGCTGGGTTAGAGAAGGGCAGTCTAGAGACCCTAGAGTCTGAACCATTCTCTTGAGGGGTTTTCTGCAGTTTCTCGCTCTGGATTTGTTGGAGTCTCACCACATCCGTCCAGATGAGCATACTGTAACCTGGTATAAATACCACAACAAGTGTACATTTTCTATCTATGCTATACATGTAACTATATGTGCCTTATTTCCAAGCTTTGGAATCCGTCATTTTATTTTTGTGTTCTCCAAATACGCCTGACACTTTAATACACCAGAAAATATAATACAGCTTTTGAACGGTAAGGGAGGTGTCGGAGTCACAATACACAATTACGCTGTTCTGAATGTCTATGAAATCTAAAGCTGAAGTTGATTTGATCGTCAATCAGCCCTTTGACTTCCATCAAGAGGCAGAAAGGAATTCAAAAAAACTGGTTGTGAGTAAAACTGGACTTTCAAAACAACCAAACCAATAATCAAAGGGAATCTACAGGGGAGATCAGCTCCAATAGTCAGTAGAATAAAAGTCACACTTACCCATTCCCGATGCTAGGCTATCTCCAGATGCACTGAACTTATTCAACTGGGGGGGGGGGGAAATTAAAAAATCCAGCTGATAATTTGTCATTTTATTCGTATTCATGAATTCAGAATAATCTCATCTTATTTAACCTGACTGGTTGAATTGCCTTGTATGATATTCAATTAAAAAACTTTTCATGGAGATGTCCAAGATTTCACTCACGGATATGATACCAGAAACACTGGGGTCCAGTAACTGGCAAACCATGTCACCGGAATTGGCATCAAATACATCAATGGTCCTGCTTTCCTCTTCCTGGTAACTAGGAAAGTTTTCGTCTGGGTAACGACCAACAACCACCAAGTCATAAAGAGGATGCCACGTTGCCTACAGGAAAGAATTGGAAACACTGATGACTAAACAATTTGTATGTGGCTATGGCTAATCACAACAGTGTGTTAAGAACAAGGATGTAGCCAGTAGCATATTACTTGGGAATGACTTGAGTCTTTTTAAATTGCAAACCCTGCCCTTTCCACAAGAGATCTGAAAATCCATTAATCTCAATGATGGTAGAGTTCCATTTTGGATTTGAACAGACGCTTACGAGACTGATTGAAATCAACTTGATGTTTGTTTGTTTATTTTTTTTCTTACCTTGATAGGAGTCAAGTGCTGGAAGAATCGGTGTGGGTGAGAGATGGACCGTTCCATTCTGTCCCACAGGGGTCCTGCATAGATCCTCAACTCCCCATACTGGTCAGTTGTGAGTAATCTTGTACAGTCAGGACTGAAATATGCTGCAAGAAAAAATTATCTTTTACTTTTCAGAACTTTGTTGTCTTACATAATTAGTAACCTGACTTGTCATCCTCTTGGCAATGATTACGTATGATGATGTAGACTTTTGGGACCATCTGACAAATATTTTCAGGTGACTTCACCTCTGCAAACGCTACAACCTACCAGAGTTGATAGGTCTGTTGTGATGAAGTATATAGAGGGCGCTCTTTCGGTCTGACATCATTCTTACATCCCACATCTTGACCATCTTGTCAGTGGAGGCAGTGGCCAGGAGCCAATCACATCGGCTGTTGAATTCACAGTGGGTGGCTTTGCTCTTGTGAAGTCTCCGAGTCCACAGGCGCTTCACAGGGGAAAAAAAGGAAGTTGCCAGGTGTGTCAAGTTGACCAATCAAGACCAGTCTGCGAATTCTACAAATTGATTGAAATCTCTGGTTTCACGTGATTAAAGACAACAAGCTCTTAAGCTTGTGTTCTGCATTCTTCTGAGTTTCTTTAAATATCTCCTTTGTCAGTGAAGCACCCTCTTGTTGAAAATGTTTGAGGGCTGAGGTTTGCAGAAAACACAAATGCAGAAAGCTCTTTTCCTTTGCCAATGATTCTCAAGTGCAATGTAACAGCTTAGCAAAAGTTTGACAACAAGTTTCTCAATTTTACATCAAGAAGTATGTCCTCAGACCGACTGCGACTGGAATTTGCAGTCCGTGCTGCTTTTGCTAATGAAACAAACTTCAATTTCATGGAAGCAACATACTCGTGACTTGACTTGTACCTATCAGTTTTTGACTTGTGACTTGACTTGGACTCGCACATTATGGCTGATGTTTTAGTTTGAAAACGTTGTTCATGAATGTAAAGTGTGTTGAAAAGTTGAAGGTAATTTGCATAATTAGTTACAGAGAATTGCGGTAGCACCATGCTAGGATCTTTGTCTGAGCATGTGTGCATGTGGTTCTGAAAAAACTTCCACCTGTTATCACTTAAGTGATAACAGGTGATAAGAATAATGCATATGCTTAAGTGATATGAATAATGCATATCTTACAATTATTACCAAAATAGTCTGTTGCTACCCCCAGTCAAACAAAATATTCAAGACCTTCCTGTGTGGTTCGTGTTGCGGATTGTGGAATAACAATGAAACCAAGACTAGAAATCAGAAATGTGACTTGAAATCACACAGATCACGCAACTTGACTTGCACTTGGACAAAATACTAGTGACTGGCTTGTGCTTGGACCAAATTGACTTGTGACTTGACTTGACCTGTGATCAAATGAATTATAACTTGACTTGTGACTGGACCAAATGACTTGTGATTTGACTTGGACTGCAAAAATTGACTTGTTACCACCTCTGGCAACAAGCTTCATCATTTCCTTACCTTTCCACTCTTTCTTTCCATCAGGGTCAAATTCCCAGAGTTATCACCAGCAATCAGCAGGTTTCTTGCATAGTTGGCACTCAAGCTGCAGTACCATCGACTAGAACAAAATAGATGAATAGAACTCAGGAAAATGGGTCGGGATTGGGGATCTTCAGATCTTCTATGGATGCAAAATGTTTGTTCTCTGGAAGGAGAGGGAAATTCCAAACAGTTTGAACAGAAATCTTGGCAAGAATTTAATGTGAGAAAATGTAACAAAAGTGACAAAAAGAGAAAAAGTAACCTTCAGCTCCTGAATGTGATGGCCATTCTGAGCCACCATAAGAAACTTCTGTGAGAGTTTGTTTTAAACTCTTGGGTGACATATCTCTAAGCTCATTGGAGCGACGCATTTAAAAAACGTTGGAATTGATCTAATGTTAAATGTTTCAGTTTTGTATCAATGAAAACACCTTGAGCCCCAAGGAGAGGTCTTTTCTGTCCAATTTCTTGCAGGGACTTACTCCATGCTGTGAGTATCAAGAAAAATATGCCGATCGCCATCTTTGCCCAAGCAATGCCTGCATACTGTCCCCTCATTGGATGATGTGTAGACACCGCTTGGATCCATCAGGTCAAAGGTCATGTTGGTGATGGCTCCCCCTTTACCGACCTGGTGAGTCATGTAGTCCAATGTGTTGAAAGAAAAAAAAAATTTCTTGAATGAAAGGGGAGGAGCATGAGCTTTTTCTGTCCTACCTCCAGTCAGCTGTGTTGAGGAAAACACGGTGGCAGCTTTGAGATTCCCTGATGCACTGTCGGCAAACAGTTCCATCAATAGAGGAAGTGTAGATACCGCTGGGGTCTTCCAGGTCAAAGGTTAGGGTGGTCACTGATCCCCCTTTGCCCATCTGATCATTGAATGAAATTCATTGTCATATAACATACAGTGTAAAGCTAAAATATAACAATCAAGACAGAACTGATCCACTTCAATGGCAAATACCCAGGTATAATTGTCCTACATACTCTTTTTAATTGATTAATTAAATTTATTTCATGAATTCAACACTGTAATCGCTGCAGAAATTCTTTAAAATGCAATACAATCGGGTCAATTATGCTGCAGTTTGGCTTCAATCACTCAATGGCCTGTAGCCTTTCCTCTCAATTCTAAAAATAAAGTTATTTTATTTACCTGCTACAGTTTACAAGTTCTGATATTGTATTTGTCAAGGAAGGTCATGAGTTCCTTTTTCATCATTAAAAGTAAAGATCTGCTCAACCAATCATTCTGAAGAGTTTACACCAGGCTGAGCTCTAGAACCTGCTGACATATCTACATAGCCCAAAATACCCCAGTTGTTGGATTTCAAGGTACCGGTGTGGATCTTAACCAGATATCCCAGTTCAACTTACCCCTTTACTCAGGTCAAACTTGGCAGTATTCTCGTAGTTCCACATGATCAAATCACCACTCTTTGACGCAACAGCCAGGGTCTTTGGCAGCGTTGGGTGCCACTCCAAGGCAGTCACCCGCCGGTCAAATGGACTTGTTGTGTGTTGTATCCTGAAGTTTCTGAGCTGCTGAATGTAGGGCTGAACCACTGCCTAGAATGGGGGTTTGGAAGAAAAAAAGGAAATGAAATAACCCAGTAACTCAAACTGTAATAAAGGTAGAGATATTTCAAACACACTGATGGGGATACACTAGGTTTACAATAAGTGATCACACAACCAAAACTGGGACATTGTATGAAGAGCTGACTGATTGATAAAAGTTTACTCCTAAACTTATTCTGTTTGCATGTTTGTTTGTTTTTTTAATTTAGGTGCACACTGAATATCCAGGAACTTATACAATCTCCTTACCAAACTCCTAGACCTCTCTCATAAACAGAACAGTTCTTAAATTTAGAGAGTTAAATGACAACACAGCACCTAAGCAATGAACGAATCCTTGTCTATTATATACCTGCTTAAGCCTGCTGCCTTGCGAAATACTCAAAGAAGCATGATACAGCCTATGTACCATGTTACAACTCCTAAGACCAAATGGGTTCACAGCTGGAATGCTTGGTGATTTCATCCCTTCTGGCAACTTCCAAACAGTGTCATTTACATCTGTTGCTGGCTTCTGTAGGCGGTGCTTATTGGTTGAGGTTTCTAGAGTTGGCTAAAGGGAAATGGAATCATTTTTTAGTTTACGGACAATAGCTGTGTTCCATTCTTCTAGTAATTAGTTAAAACAAGCTACAAAATTTTAGAGTGGAATTTCACTCCATTATACATATACACACGAAGACCAATGTGTTACCTTAGTACATAAATCTCAAAGTTGGGTAGTTACACTGAAATGTAAGTTTCTCCTTAGTTGACCTTTTCAAAGTTAACCTTGACCATGCAATATAACGTCTGAGTGTTTTGAAAAATTATACCATTTAGTTGTTCAGTTACAAGTAGATTTCAGTAGATTATTCTACTCTTCCCTTTTTATCTGTGTAAGATAAGTAACTTCTGACATACCTTATTCTCTGGAAATATTTCTGTAGGCATCTTTCCTCTGCCATGACTGGTTTTCTGGGAGGGATTTGTCAATGCTGCTGTGCGAGGCCGAAGCACACGCTTGCACATGGTGTTTTCTTTGGGTTTCTGGCTATCTTCTTTCATGATAAGGGCTAGGGGAAAATTTGGTTGGCAACAATTAACAGGTTGAAGCCATGTCCAAGTACTTTTGGGAGTGTTTTGTCATCTGTGAGAGTCACGTTTTCAGTCACTGACATAACGGATAGTGATAACATTAACAGATGAATGACAGATGAATTTAGGATAGTCAGTGGAAGTAGGCCATTACTGACATGTCTGTCTGATCATAGAGGAAGGACACAGAAGGAGTTTGAACTGTCCGGGCTGTAACATCTGGCCAATTACTGCTTTCTGGCATGCCTGGTATGTCCCTAGCCAGAGCGCAGCGAACGCTTGCTATGCACCATCTGTTTCACAACCACGAAACCCCTTTGTATCTATGATCGTCACCGCAATTTGTTGCGGTAATCTGCATCCTTAAAACTTTGTGCACTGAGGTATAGGGAATTGAATATTCATGCCTTTGTTGGAGCTTGGTATGTTCTCATGACAACATCACATTTAATGCTTGTGCAGTTGCTTGCATTACGCTGCGTGCCCTTAATCTATATGTGCAGTCATTGCCATTAATGAGCTCTTCTTCTGGAGTTAACTTGGGAAAAAATAGCCCGGTTGTTTACAAGATTTTGTGTCTTGGTTGAATCATTTTTTTTAATGTTATTTGTACTAAAGCGTATTTTATGAGATTTCACGATCACTCCCAGTGATGAAATAGCACATTTTGTTTTTATGAACTTAGCTTTCCAGTAAAAGTCAACATTTTGTTGGCCAGTCTTAGCCAAATTCATACCAAGTCTTTGAACACTGATGTATTGGAGGGAGGAGAATAAAATTACAAGCTTTGCATGGATAATGGAACAGTGTATCAACATTAAAAAATTTTATTTACGATGGCAAACGTTGGTCTAATATCAGGGGTTTTTCTCTTTATTTCCTGGTCACAGCAATAATTTGTACCTAATTGCCAGCAAAAAACTACAAGTATTGCTAGGAAGTTACTGGCCCCGCTTATCCGGCTAAGATGCAGGCAGTAATCAGGCATTTTTGGAATGTTTTCTATTATTCGTCTGACTCGGCGGCGACCATCATTGAACATTCTGAAGTGCCAGAGTTGCAGCTCCTTCTGTGTTCTTCCTCTATAGTTTGATCAACATGCATGACAAGCAACATAGGCCTATTATAACAAACATAAAAAACAGTGCAAAGCTAAAGGCCAAGCCTCTTAATCTACTTAGCGAGCCAACCGGTCGCACTTTATAATACAACAAGAGCAGATATACGCATGTGACTTACCGGGGTTCGGATGTTTCTGAGGTTGTTTTCCACTCTTCAGGTTATAGTTTTATCTACTCATCACGGAATGACATAATCACAACCACCCTCACAAAGTAGCTGTTTGGGTTACGTAAAAGTATGCCACGAGGGAGCAGGACACCTAGACGTCTTGCACTTCTTGTCTAAGCTCCAGTTGAAAAGAATTTTAGGTATCTGACTAATGTTTTCTAAAAGTTCCCGCGGGTTCAACCTCGTTTTCATTAAGCACCGTCTTGTGATAATGTATACTGCTCGACGTTATACGCTGGGGTGAAATCATTGCTGTGGACATTTAATTGACCTCCGAACTCAAGGGAAATAATCGTAATAAACGACGACTGTTTTGTATTGTGAGACATTAATATGCGCATAACTTGCCTGTTGTCTTTTGTTTTAATTCTTGTATAATACAAGAATTATGTGTAGTTTTCAATGAGTAAACTTAAAGAATAAAGAACGTTTGATTTCCTTTTTTCAAAGTTTTATCCAAACGCTTATTTAGTATAAAAAGAAGTCATGAAAGAGTTAATTATTTTTTAAGACTGGCTCTCTAGCAGGACTAAAAATGCCTTTGCTCTAAGGTTAAGAATGCCTGGATACAAGACACCGTTTCAGAGCGGCATTCTACGAGCAGAACGTGACAAAAACGGTGCTTTTGTGCCAACTTTTTACAGCTTCTTTTGGGGGCATAAGTAGCTAGTTTTGTTAATCATGGCAAGCAGCAGGGATTTCTTTGTCGGTGGGAACTGGAAGATGAACGGGAGCAAGGACAGCATCAATGAAATATTGCATTTCTTGAAAGAAGCTGAGGTCCCTGAAAATACAGGTATGTAGGGCCTACATGCAGACATGTACAGTGTACAGTACATGATACACATCATACATGTACATGTACGTACGTAGGCCTACGTGTATCTTGTTGAACAGTGGTGCCTGTACACAAGTCGGCTTGCCGTCGGCTCCACCTGAGCTGCTGAGGCACGCTGTACTTTGGGTGTGCGGCTAGGGCAAAAAAGTCAGAGTTTGTAATGTCTACAGAGTGTATCCTTTAGGCTCTAGGCATTTTTCATAAACTGGGAGGCTTCATCATGTTCATTGTGGTCATTTTAGTGTTGGCATGGTAAGCAGGGGCCAGAAGGAGTTTCATATATGCCGTGCAGCTTGACACCCTGTGAGCAAACCCTAGGAGACTGGTCTGAACAATTCAAAGTAGTGTTTTTTTAAGTAAACAACTTGTTTTTTCCCTCCTAAAATGAACTTTTCTGGACATGTTTTGCTTTCTGATGGCTAATAGATCACATATGGAACTCTTCCCAGGGTCCTGTCACAACTTTTACGTCACTCTTCTCAGAGTTAGAGTGGTTATTTAGACTGAATGTAGTCAAGTTGTAAAGTTAAATGCCTATAATTAGGCCTAATTGAACTCAGTCAGAACTAGCAGATTGTAGCAATTCCCAATAGGTCATTTTAAATTGATGAATAAAGATCAGGCTTTTCAATATGGGAATTTCACAGTAGTGCTCTTCCAAGAGTTTGCAACGCACTGGCCAATGACATTTCGCGAAATCTGTCAACCCAATGTGCATTGAAAGGGTCGACAGATTTCACACATTGTGATTGGCCGATGCATTGCCAACTCTTGGAGGCACACTATTGTGAATTGCTGGTGTTCCACGTGTCTTTTTTTGCATCAAAGTGGAGGTGTTTTGGATTCTTTCCAAGCTTCTTTGGTAGGAGTAGTAACATCTTACCTGTGCCAAAGATTGCATGCTTTTTAAAAAAATTCTGCCTCTCCGTAAAGCCCATAAAATGTTTCATGTCCACTTGTTTCAGATGTTGTTGTTGCACCTCCTGCTGTGTACCTCAGTTATGTCCAGGAACGCCTGCCGGCCAAAATTTCTACGGCAGCACAGAACTGCTACAAGGTGGACAAGGGTGCGTTCACTGGGGAGATCAGTCCTGCCATGCTGCTGGACCTGGGCCTGAGCTGGGTTATCTTGGGTCACTCAGAGAGGCGGCATGTCTTTGGAGAATCTGACCAAGTGAGATGATGTGAAGTGCTGAGAATTTGTCATTTTCAGAATGTATGGAAAGTGTTTGTCTTTCATGAAGACAGAAATTCTTGTCAATGTTTTTAACATGCCCCCCCCAAGAAAGAAAAAAGATCTTCCCCAGGGGACATTTCCAGTGCATCTGCTTAATATAGAAATCATTTGTCTTCAGATATTGAAGCAGTTAGAGATCAAATTTGAGTCCTTTTGTTTCAAAAACAGTCAACCTCTAATCAACATTTGAGTAAAGTATCACGATGAAGGCTGTAGACATGTCAATCACTTGGTTTGTTGCAGCTCATTGGAGAAAAGGTTCAGCATGCACTGAGTAAAGGGTTAAAGGTCATCGCTTGCATTGGCGAAACCCTGGACCAGAGGCAAAAGGGACAAACTCAGGATGTTGTATATCACCAGACGAAGGCCATTGCTGGTATGTGGTATGAACTGTCCACTACCTCTAATCCTTTATGAAAATATTTTACCCCCTCACCACTCTGCCTTACCCCCACCCACCACTCCGCCTTACCCCCCACCCACCACTCCGCCTTACCCCTCACCCACCACTCCACCTTACCCCTCACCCACCACTCCGCCTTACCCCCACCCACCACTCCACCTTACCCCCCACCCACCACTCCGCCTTACCCCCACCCACCACTCCGCCTTACCCCCACCCACCACTCCACCTTACCCCCCCACCCACCACTCTGCCTTACCCCCACCCACCACTCCACCTTACCCCTCACCCACCACTCTGCCTTACCCCCACCCACCACTCCACCTTACCCCTCACCCACCACTCCGCCTTACCCCTCACCCACCACTCCACCTTACCCCTCACCCACCACTCCGCCTTACCCCCACCCACCACTCCGTCTTACCCCTCACCCACCACTCCGCCTTACCCCCACCCACCACTCCGCCTTACCCCCACCCACCACTCCACCTTACCCCTCACCCACCACTCCACCTTACCCCCACCCACCACTCTGCCTTACCCCCACCCACCACTCCACCTTACCCCTCACCCACCACTCCACCTTACCCCCACCCACCACTCCGCCTTACCCCTCACCCACCACTCTGCCTTACCCCCACCCACCACTCTGCCTTACCCCCACCCACCACTCCGCCTTACCCCCACCCACCACTCCGCCTTACCCCTCACCCACCACTCCACCTTACCCCTCACCCACCACTCCGCCTTACCCCTCACCCACCACTCTGCCTTACCCCTCACCCACCACTCCGCCTTACCCCTCACCCACCACTCCACCTTACCCCCCACCCACCACTCCACCTTACCCCCCACCCACCACTCCGCCTTGCCCTCACCCACCACTCTGCCTTGACCCCCCTTTCACTACCCATAATTGGCCTTATTCTTCAGTTGGCCGTATTGAATTGAAAGTGAGGTTACCATTTTATTTTGGCATCTGAAAATACAAATGAAATCACTAAAATAAATTTCAGTCCAAATTACTGTCATTTATACTGAAGAACAATTTAAATTTAATTTCGGGATTAATTTTATCTGTTCATTAATAGCCACATCTAAAATAATGAAAATGAGGCATGGAAGCAAAACTAGTCTGGCACCGCCTCATTTAATAATTTACATGGAATAAGATAGATTCTGGGAACACAATCAAAATGGCTTCCCTGTAAATAAAGTCTGTTGCATGAAATCAAACTTGTATTCTAAGTCTAATCCCATTTGTGGAACTGACCAATCCTATCAAGACTTGTCAATCACCGCAGTGTTGTTCACCCAGTGGCAAAGACACTCCTTCGTTGTTTGACCCCATTGACTTGTTGAAGGACTTGATTAAGGGGTGCTCTACTGTTCCCAGTTCCTGGAAGTTACACCCATAAACAGGGCTTGCCCTTTATTTTTTCTGACAGTAGCCCGCCGGGCTAGTAAATTGTGATTTTTACTAGCCCACAGAGATTTTTACTAGCCCATGAAATGTGTGAAAAAAAATAACAATTAAAGCAGGCTTTTGACTTAAGAGGTTTGGTCCACCAAGACGTTTCTATCAACTGCTATCACGTACGTGGGATGATAGCGGTTCGTGGGTAGACTGGTTCCCGTTCCCTACTCACTCACCCGGCATGATTGTCCAATGAGGGGCTTGCGATCAGTGGTACAACAAAGTCACTTACGAACCGGATTGCACCAGTTTATGGACGCAGTATCGGTTTTTGGTATCTGGTTCCCAGTACGAATTGTATGTTAATTATATTGGTCATGTATAGAGGTCACTGACTACTGGAGAAACTATCGTTGATGCCTTGATGATAGGTACTAGGTACAATGTACACGTAGTCCCAGCAAACAATACAGGATTCCAGGTGCGAGTCAGAAGCGATGTTGGGGTTTATTTGATTCCAATTAAATAAAGTTACATTCATGACAGACAAAAGGTAAGGCTTTGAAATCAAGACTTTGTTTTAGTTTGTTTAATCACATCAGAAAAACAAGGAAAGTGTACGTATTTTAACTCGCCTACCGGACGACTGAGGGAAGTGTTTTGACTCGCCCATGACTGTTTTGAGCGGGCGACCGCTAAGGAGAAACCCTGCATAAACATTTCATACTTGGTGCAATAGGACTGTTGTAAAATTTCAATAATGCAGCCTCAGGGATCGCTGTATTTTAGAAGCTTACCTTATCATGTCATTTTTTTCTAGATAACGTAGCTGATTGGGATCAAGTCGTGATTGCCTATGAACCGGTGTGGGCCATCGGAACAGGTGTTACCGCCACTCCAGCTCAGGTAACCAGTCAAATCTACTGGTATAAACTGCGTTGTGTACGAGAACCCTTCACTGATTACAAAGAGAGAAAGGCTTGGGTGACGCTCAGATGCCACTGGTATCCTGTGCCTGGTGACCACACTAAGCTTCTAGAGTTGTGTGAAATCACTAGGGAGATCGTTGCTGAGTTTAAACTACCTAAATCTGGAAGGTTTCTACTCAATTCCTTGAAGCTTAGGGTGCCCATGTTACCTTCCATTCAAAGATTATTTTGAAGAGTGATAGAAACCGTATTGAATTGTTTGTCTATTTGAAGGCACAAGAGGTCCATGAACAGCTTCGGGGCTGGCTTGCTGAAAATGTCTCCGCAGCAGTGGCTAAAAAGACCAGGATCATCTACGGAGGTAAGAAGTAGTTGCAAATGTTCTTATGAATAGCCTTATTTTTGTCTCTTACTTAGACTTCCAAAATCAGTGACAGCATAGATGTGGAAAGAATTCCATATATGGACGCCACCAATTTGTCCCTGTAATGATCTATTAGCCATCTGATGTCAATGTTTTTGTCCTCAAAAGTCCAATTTAGCAGTGAAAATATGGATGTACATGTATTCACTAAGAAAGTGCTTCGAATTTTCAGACCAGTCTCATAGGGTTTGTGCACAGGGTGTCAAGCGGCATCCATACATGGAGCTCTTTGCGAATGTTATAAACACACCTGCTGACTTAGTCTGTCTGAAATAGATTCAGTGCTCCTTCCAAGAGCACTGAGCAAGGTAAGGTGGTACAGTTGATTGTCTTCAATACGGCCGTTTCACAGTAGTGCGCCACCAAGAGTTTGCAACGCATTGGCCAGTCACAGTGCACGAAATTTGTCGACCCAGTGCGCGTTTGGAAAGGGTCGACAAATTTCGTGTGTTTTGATTGGCCGTGTTGCAAACTCTTGGTGGTGCACTACTGTGAATCGCCAGCATTGTATGAGGTGCATTCCGCTCAAATTACAAAAGGTCAGCGATATCCATGGACAAATGGTCAGAAAAAGGGTAATACAAATTGTCTGGTTTTATGTACCTTGAGCTGGACCAAGAGAGGGCGCTGTTTTCTTGGCAACAGGTTCCTTTGGTCGGCACTAAACTTCACTGGTTCATGAAGGACTACCAAACGCATTTGTTATGGTCGCATCATTGCCAACAAAATGAACATTCCCAACCAACAAAGCTCTTTTCTACTGATGAGGGAGTGCTCCCGCTCAAGGTGGATAGCTTATGTCCATCAGGTCCTCTTTTCTGATGAGATTTGACCTGTAACCTTTGACCTGTCATTCCAGGCTCTGTCAATGCGGGCAACTGCCAGGAACTGGCTGCCAAGACAGACGTGGATGGATTTCTGGTGGGCGGGGCCTCATTGAAACCTGATTTTGTCAAGATCATCAATGCCAAGAATTGAATTAGAATAAAAGTTTCGCTCACCCTTCGCTGGACATGAGTAAGACAAATACTGTGATATTTGTGGTGATAGAATCCCCAGAGTTTTATAAGGAGTGAAATCAACCAGAGGTCAAACCTTAGTGAGGTAGAAACCAATTTGGAATTCTTGAATGGTACGCAAGAAAGTTGGAGAGTAGGTCTATGTATAACCATGGTATTTATGATGGACTTGACATTAAATGGAAATGCTGCCTAGATGAAAGTTGTACTTTTGACAACATAAAGACAGCTGCTTTTTCAAATTGCATGTAGTGAAAATGAAATGCAGCTATTTGGAGTGGAATTTGTAACAGTTGGCTTAGGTTTGTGAATACTTGGAAAATAATCAGGCAATTGGTAAATCGTTTCCACTGCCAACCTTTTTTGCCAATGTTTGATGTAGACATTTTAAACCATTTTGTGGACTGAGGTTAGCAGTTGGACATGAAATATTCATGCTGTTGAGTTACAGATGACAGTGAAATGTATGAATTAGTCAAAGTGTACGAATCTGGCGTTAAAACAAATGGTCATGTTTTGCATTTATGTAAGCTGAGGCTGTGTTGTTTTCTTTTTCTCACTTGTGAAAACTTGGTGAAAGATTTTGTGTACGAGCGATAAATCTCTGGACTTAAACGAGTGGAGACAACGAGGGTCTGGAAGTGGAAAAGTTGCCCATTTCATATTTTCCTCGGCTGTACTTCAAAAGACCGCAGAGCAAGCTTTGTGCATGTACACTATAAAATGACCATTTGATACAAAGCCCAAGATGCAAAATTGGCTTGCAACATTCATTTTGACATTTCTGACAAAATCAGAAATACAGGTACATGTACTCAAAAGGAATAGTAAAAAACTACCAGTTTAGGCTTAACCGTGATTTCATTTCAGTTGAAATTTTTAATTTCCTTTTCTTTGTAAAAATGAAAATGTGACATTTTGTAGTTCAAAAATGCTATTAGCAACTAATTCATGTAGTTGGATTGAGAGTTCATGCCCTCTTATACCGTGTTCAGAACTCCTTCCTTGATGTCTGGAAATAAGAGTAGCTATTGAAAAGTTAAAGAGTAAAACTTTGGACTTGCGAGACTGTTGTCATAGACATTTAATCTTTTAAGGGTCTTTTTAACAGGAGCGGAAATATTTCCCAGTACCAACGATGTCTCAAAACACTGTACAGGTGGCAAGTACGGTATCCCGTCTACTCTGGGTAAAGTATACTGAAAACTGAAAACAGTTCCAAAAAATCAAACATGCAATAAACACCGACAGAGCCTGTTGTTCAATTATTCTGAGTTCATGTATTCAGTAAACCAACAGAAAGCAGAAAGAATTTTAAAATATAACAGTAAAGATACATTGATTTCATAAAGTTTTCAGTTTCACATCAGACCTGCAAAAAGTACAAAAATATTCCTTATACAAATGTCCAATTCCAGACTAGATATTTCCTGCCACAAAATCTTTATGCAAAAATTGACTGCACATTGGTTTACGGCCATACAAAATACCGTAGCCTCAGAACACAGGATAATGGAAGTTGAAAAAACAACCCAAATAAGTAAAAATCAAAATGTTTCTCAATGAAACTTACGCCAAATGCCCCTTCTATCTGAATAATCATCTTAGCCATGAGGTATTAACCGACTGAATTTATAGATTAATGCCCCCTTACTCAATTTGACATCCAAGGAAATGAAGCACATGTACATGGAAGTGCATTATCAGCTTCCGAAGATAAAAAAAATACAATTTACGGAACAAGATAACTTAAATACTTCAATCAGGTTAATGCTGAAGGGCAGTACTACATTTGCTCAGTTTCTTTGCACTGATTTTTGTTTACAGTTGAAACTGCTTAAAAAGTTACATGTATACTTAAAAAAAGATATCAATGGAATAGTGAGAACACATACGTGTACATGTATGAATGATTTAAGGCAACATGCTAATTTTTTAAAAAATAAGACCTGTACACAAATTTTGTGTTTCTGCCATGCTTACTGGCAGACTTTACTGTTTTGTCAAAGTGTGACATCATAATAGTCAACGATGGATTGATTCACAATATGGTCAGTTACTAAAGTTTAGTTCATTGAAGTAGTCGTTATTTGTACATTTTACGCTCGGCAAGGATGCTCCCTCTCCAGTTTTGTTTTTCACATTCTATCAGTTGGAATTTGAAAAAAAAAAAATTCAGTTGGCATTTGAGGTCTTTAGTTCATATGTGCTGTTACAATCAACAAAATTTACTCATAAATGTATACAAGATGCCAACTACACAGCTGAAAAGTGGTCTATTTTTTACACCAAATGCTTAGTAACGTGGTATTGTGGCTTGCTTAAAAAAAAATTGAAAAAACCCCATAAAATACAAATATGAGACTTCCTAGTTCCATTTGCTGTAAAAACACTTTACTATTCGAAAGCTACAGTATATGTAGGTATTTGTACTTCTACATTTGTTATTCAAATGAGGGCAGAGGTCATTTTTATTTTAGTTGCGCAATCTAAACTTTAAATATAAGTTCCGAACACAAATTCTTGAAGAGGCCTGTGGCCTGGTGGTTAGCTTGCTGGCTGCCAGGCCGAGGGGACCCCGGTTCAAAACCTGGGGTTCCCGGAAAAGGAAGTTTTTTTTTTTTTTTTTTTTTTTTTACTAAGTTTTTTAGCAAAATTGTGCATGCCCACCTGGGATTGAACCCAGGTCCTTGTGCATTGCAGTTAGTGTCCTTAACCGCTATGCCATGGCACTTTCTTGAAAAAATGTGCTCGTTTCTAAATGTTAAACCTTCCATTGTTTGGACTTAGAATATTTTTCAGCCAAAATCTAAGGCTGGGAGGTTGAGATCTGATGAGAAGAGTGGAGAGTTGCCAAGGGCTTGGGATGGTTGAGGTATTAGGACTGTCAGGTGGAACATTGAGGGCTGGGACTCTTGGTTGGAGTAAATGATGGGACTTGGATAGTATGTTGCAGTTTGATGCTGGGTCTTAAGTCTGATCTACTGTGGGTGGGGGAAAAGCTATTGGAGATAAGATGTAGAGTGCAGAGATGGTGCTTGAATCTCTGGGAAAGGATTCTAGGACTAGAATGAGGAATATCCTGGTAAACTCAGATTAGGGTCTGGGTGTAGAGGGTTTGGGGGCAGCAAGTCATCTGGGGTTTGTTGCAGGGTAAACTTAAAGGTTGGCAGGAGTTGCTATACAGATGGAGGAATGTGGAAAACATTTAACCCATTGGCTGACTTTGGGTAGGAGTATGCCCTCTCTTTTTTGTTAACTCAGTGTGACCATAGAAGCCTCAGAGCAAGGGTCTTCTAGCAAGGTAGTTAGAAGGCCTTCTCTGTTGCTGTAAACTTTGACCTTGTGCAATCAAGCATCGTCTAGTGAATTCCATGTCCATGTAGCGCCCTCTACAGACAAAAACAATTTGCTTTCCAGAGAGGGTTTTTGTGCAAAATCAAATGTCTTTATGTTCATTTTCCGCATACCATTCAGTACAGAGAATTTTTCTGGTTGTCACAAAATTTGCATCCACACAAAAACAATGATGCAGGCAGTATTTGGCTTGAGCAACTTTAATTATCAGTTAAAAATATGAATTCACTAACTACAATGAAATCAATCAGCTTTCAAGTATGGTTCTGATGTGCTTTAAGTTACAAGATTTCTCCCATAAACACATGTAAAAACTTATTTACTGGATACTCCGAGAGACAAATGCATTAAAACCAGATGCTGATATAAAAAGCATGCTTAATCCTTGCAATGCCCACTGTATGCAAAGAGGTGGATTTCTATATCCAAGAAAATATGCAAAGAAAACATTCACCAGGTGGATTTTTATGTCCTGACGAAACTCTAAAAGATCCCACAACTAATAATCAGACAATTGTAGTTTTCTTGTGTAATCCTGGTCGTGGGGTAGAGTTCACAACTGTGTTTTAATTTGTTGCAAATTTGGCTGGAGTCAATAAATGCAGGAGTTGATGATCTGAAATGTGACATAGGTAAGACATGCTTATTTAAGGACCAAATCCTGTTTGTATGTACTAAATTCATTTAAAAAAAGAAAAAACAAACACAAGGTAAAGTGAAATCATACTGTTACCCTAACCCCTAGGCCCGTTTTGCCCTCAATCTTCCAATTTGGGGGTGGAAAAAATTGGATTCAATCCTCCAAAATTTCTTGAAAATGTTACTTGGAGGTGTGCCTACTGCCTCAATCCTTCAAAATCCTCCGGCAATTCCTGTCATTATGTTGAGGCAGTGCAAATGGCATTCTTGAGCAGTGCGGTTGATTCAAAAGAAATATCGGGCTGAATTTATGCATAAATGGGCAAGAACAACACAAGGTCTAACCCACGACCTTTATGCATGGCATCCTTCACAATAAGCCAAACACTTCTGCCGTTCACCCTCAATCCTCCCAAATCCTCCCAAACCACCTGAAGGATTTTAGAGGATTGAGGAGGGTTAGGGTCAAAGAGATGATCGAGTACAGAAAACCGCAATCCAGAGAACATTACTGTAATGTTACACAATTTGGAGTTGGCATACATTTCATTTCTATACGGATTTGTTCTCAAATCTTCGATTTGACTTTAGCTTTTGTGACAACTTTCCAAACACACAATAAAAATAAAACATCAATCAAGTTTGATTTTAAAATTGCCACTTATAAATACCATCAAATTTAGATGGAATCTAAGCACATTTTGGGTTTACAAATGCAGAGTACATTGTTCATACCTTTTTAAAATTCAATACTATTACAAACAAATGAAGGACCCCAACGTTCTGACTGCAAATGAGTGGAATGACTATTCAAATTAATAACAAAACAAAATTTCAGATCTTTAATTTGGCCCCATGGGCCTACGTCCCCTCCAAAAAAAAAAAGGAGAAAAAGCTGACATTTAGGTAAAATTAATATCATACCGAGAGAAGTGGAATTAAAATGTGTAGAAAATGTGCAATGACGAGTTTTAACAAGCCAACTAAATGCTTGTCAAAAGTTTCTAGGCCAAAAAATTCCACAGCTCTCCTGAGATGTAAAATGTCCCGCTGACAAGTTCTTCAGCTGAGCACCTGCTTGCAGTTGGACATTCTGAACTCACCTGTCGGCTCCTAATTGATTGGCTGATACTTATCTAGCACTCTCTCACTGGTGGAACTGTAATTGATGTCATCCTCTGCAAGCAGGGGCTCGCGAAGATCTGTATCTTCCGTGACCAGGGGAGGGAGGATTTTGTATCTTCGTAACAATGGTGCAAAGAGTGCATCATTGTAGATGAAGGTCCCTATGATGAGGAAGAGGAATCCTAGGAGCTCTCGCCAAGCAAAAGTCTCCCACTGGGTGAGGAGTGACACCGCCCAGATCACCATCGTGCGCAGACTGTCTAGCACCATCCGCGTGGTGGCGCTCATCTGCTTGGTCACACTGATCCCCGAGAAGTTGAAGAAGGCGATGGAGATGATCGTGCCTAGCGTGCCCACCAGGATGATGGTATTGTTCTTGATCTGCAGGAAGGCATCAATTGCATTTTCCAGGGCATGGTCAGGTAGCTCACTGAAGTCACCGGCATCGATGTAATAAAATGGAATCAGGAGGAGAGAGAGGGCACAGAAGCCAAAGACACCTGCAAGAAAGGAAAAACGACAACCCAAAAATTAAGAGAACAGGTGAAATTAAGAAGCACTTAACTGCCACAGACTTTGTGCACAGATCAAGATCGTATAAACAAGTTGGTTTACTACCAATCCAAGGAATCAATGAATTTGTAAGAAATCATTGGGAAGTTATTCTCACACACTTTGTGCCACATGTGTGCAAACCAGTGTAACTTAGCTTGGGTTTTTACTGCAACGGAATTATTTCACTGCAGCTGAGACTAACACATGTGGGCAAGGCAGACACTGACTTCATACCAAAGTGACAAAGTCAAATGCACAATTAAGTGTGTAAAAGACCGCGCGAGAACCTGCGCATGAACTAGCCCACACCTGCTCTATTCATGTGTACTACACTTCAGAGTGACGTCTCGCTTTGGTCCTCTATGGCTACTGTGTGATTAATTCCAGTCAGATCCAAGCCATTCCTCCAAGGCCTTTCATGAAAGATCACACAGGTCCACGTACTGTCCTGCATTGAGCCAATAGCTCATCCTTTCCGTTACCAATAATCTGGCCTTCTCTTACCTTCCCAACCTACAGCTTGCAGGGCTGGAATCTTGTGCTTATAGAGAAAAGCTTCTTCAACAACCATCTGAGTTGCCGTGATGATCTGGGCCATGATGATCAGCAAATCACCTGGGAAAAATGAACATTTATTGGGCCAATTATTATACTGCCCTTTTCCTCCGACATTTCTTAAGCTCAGCTTGTGACCACATTGGCGTTCATGTTTTCATGTTGCTCCGAAGGAGTTACTTTTACCCCTGATTGTAAGGCTAATGTTATTTCTTGAAACTGGTACTGATCCCTGGGAAATTGAGCATATATGTAATGTGAAGTGTTGCTCTCGTTACGAAACTGAACCCCAGACTCTAGATTTAAAAAAACAAATATGTCAAGTTATCTTGCAAATGCAAAACAGAACAAAATCGTTTCACCTGGTTTAAATGCACATGTACAGACCTTTCTATATACATGTACCAGAACAAGTCAGAGGAAAAAATCAGGACAGGGCTGACAACCTGCCCAGTTCTTTTCCGGGGGAGAGGGATTCAAGAAGGTAAAAGCACTCATCAGCTATGAAATAATCAACTATTAACAACGGGTGAGGGTCACTTGGAAGGTTCTTTTTAAGCAAAGTGATGATCTTCACCCGCTTTCCATCTCTCTTTTTAATTTCTTTCACTTTCCCGCTTTTTTCTTTTTTCAGTTTTCAAGTTTTTTCCCCCGGGGGGGTTAGGTACATTCCTTGACCCCTTCCTCCATGCCAATGCAACTTACTGACAAGGCAACAGGTGGAGAGTGATGCTTAAGTGGATGTTTGGCTGGTTACATTTATGACATGAGTTCACCTGTAATGATGCTGTTGAGGCCACGCTTTCCTGACTGAATTTCCGTCAAGTCTGCTGTACCCACGAGCACCAATCCCACCAAAATGGCAAACATGCCCAGCCATTGGTGAAGGACCAGCCTGCGCTTCAGAAAAGCCACAGAGAGCAGACCGGTGAAAATGACGACGGCCCCACGCAGCATTTGGAAGCTTGACGCATATGTCAGATTAAGACCTGCCAAGAGCGCAAAAAGAAAAAGAACTTGAAGAGTTGTGCACTGGAGTTCAGCGTCTGAGTATCTGACCAATTATGTCTGTAACAGGTTCCAAATTACTGATCTGGGTACCAAGAACCCACTGTACAAACCACTCTGTAACTGTCACGACAAAGAAAAAAAGGTTGAAAGTTTTTTATAGGAAATTTTGAAATAAAAACCTGGCTTAATGGAAAATAATACAGAATTCACATGAACACTGTATGCCCAAAGGTTGTTGATGAGTTTGCTGGGCATGACATAGTTGGCGATTTGAACACCATTTCTTATCTTTATTTTTCTCTTATTTTTTCTGCAAAATTTATGGTGTTTTTTATTTAAACAGGGTACCTGGTTTCTGCACTCTCCATAAATGCATGCCACTAATAGATTATTCTACACAAAAACAGAAGTGGCTTGACTTCTCTCACTCTTAAGCTACATGTATATACTGCCCTCTACAGTTCATGCATACAGCTAACATCCCTGAGGATATAACATTTGTCAATAAAGTACTGTTGATACTTGCCAATGTACATAAGAGATGTTGCACACATGTCGCACATGGCTGGAGGAAGCATCAGAAATGGACTGAATGTCTGTGGGCCAAAATCTTTGTTGGTCTTCTTGTACTTGTTGTAGTAGAAAATGATCTTGAATGCCAGGAGACACGTCATCTCTCCCAGGAACATGCACGAGGCCTAAAATGGGAGGTATCAGTATTGATCAGCATTGCTCTTTTGAAAACGCAATAGTAAATCTGGTGACACAATGAAAAAAATACTTCCTGGTGAATATCCATGAGTACAAATCTTTGATTATCAGAAAGGAATGAACTGAAGTTCATATTTACAGTTCAAAACGAAGAGTTGTCTTTTTCCTAATGTATCATAGATTTGAAATCTTGATCTTTGGGGGGAGATGGGAGGAGGGAATCCTTGCAGCTACCACTTGAGAGCTTTTCAATATTTGCATAATTAAATTAAACAAGTTAGAATAACGCAAATGGGAACGGACTAGTTTGTTTCATCAGACATAAAGAAAGAAAGAAAGAAAGAAGAAAGAGTGATTGAAATTCAAACGTGAGGGCTGCAAATCACCTCATCATTATCGTTTACCTGCGTAAAGCCACACCTCTAAGGTGGTATGGAAACGTGAAGAAATATGTTGCCGTGTTTGGACAATTTTTTCAGACTACAGACAGGTGCACATTCAGTTCTAACGAGCCACTGTAAACATCCAAGTAAACTCACGGTAGAATACATTTATCACTGTGTATTCAGAAAAGTCATTCTTGATGGCCCACAATGCACTTGTTGACCTTCTGAGGAATGTGTGTTAACTTGATGCTCATTTTTGAGGCTTAGGTACATGTATGAAATCTAAAAAGTTTAGATAACTGATAAAGAGCGCCATTCAATGTGATTCCTACTCGCTGGAGCTTTTAATAGATTTATGATTTTAGTCATTGATTAGTTAGGGGTATTGCAGCATACCTGCGTACAAAAATTGTTTATTTCTATGGAGTGAATTTTTATGTGTGGCCTTTGACAGAAGTGGCAAGTTTCTTTTGCTGTCCAGTGTAGCTTGATAGTTTGAAAAATCAACAAGATTCCGTCTCTTTGTTTCTTGCTGCTTCTTTCTCATTCAGTCATTACGAAGGATTTCAAGATGAAAGGAGAAATCTCCGAGCATGTCTTTGTATACTTCAAAGTGAAATTAAAACTACCCAAGCCCTTTTGGCTAGGATACACCCTCAATCCTTCAAAATCCTCCAACTGCCCCCATGAAAAAATCGGGTACAACTTCAATCCTCTAAAATCCTTAGGCAATTCCTCTCATTATGTTGGGGCAGTGTGAATGGCATCCTACAGCAGTACAGGAGGATTTCACATGTGGGCATGAATTGATGTCTGGCTGAACCTAAACAACACTAGGTCTAACCCACAACCTTGTGACAATGCATTCTTCGCCACCAGCAATGTAATTTTGCCATGCAGCCTCAATCCTCCAAAATCCTCCAAATCCGCCGGGAGAACTTTGAAGGATTTGGAACGGTTAAGGTTAAGCCATTATGAATACAAGGTCTTCATTAGAGTATGTCATCTTGGATTACTGCAGCCATCGGTATATGAATGTCTCCGATGAATCAAGAGATGTAATGACTTGGGTCAGTGACTTGACTTCACAGTTTTTAGTTTAATACTCGACCCAGATTTCTTTACCGAATGACTCAAGTCACTGCATTAAAATGACTTGACTCAAGTCGCAAACTTTACAACTCTGAGAAGCACACATCAGTATATGTACTCATGTTAAAATGAATGCAAGCGATGGAATGACAGCTAAATAAAACACCTGTCCTGTCCTGTCCTTGTCACCACTGAATTACACTTTGTCGACTAGAATCTCATCATAACAAGTTGAGGGGCAAATTACTAAGTTAAAACCAGGATTTCATGACAAAAAAGAGTAGAAAAGCAAAGAAAACACATGAAATCAAGAAATCCAAACTCTCAGAATTTTATGAGAGTCAACTGTATAACAAAGCATCTTACTTGAAAGAATGGATGGTAGAATGAATGAGGATTATTCCCATACTTGGGATCTCCCACAGCACTCTGAAGGTCAGCCCATCTGGAGTAACAATGACAGACAGAGGTCATGTTTAGACTGTGATGAGTGTGAAATCATGAGGGAGGTCAGACACCTGTTGGACACCTGTTGTCAGTTTTGTGATAACAGGACATGTCAAGGGTTGGTACACATACATTTCCAGGGCAATAGAGGGTCTGCATGGCTGCCATCTTGCAGGCCAGTGCTTTTGTTACAGAGTATGCACAGAGGATTCCCTGTGGAACAAAAGAACTACCTTGCAAGATGGCTACCATGCAAAGCCTCTATTGTTGCAATGGCCAGATGATATGAAATGACAGGAAATACTGAATGTTGTGGCATTGACTATTTAGATACACATTTGTACATAACAACGGAAGTAAGTGTTCATGTACATGTAAGAGAGCCATAAACTAGCCATAAATGTAAATGACATAACCAAAGCCCTTGGTCTTTTTGGATGGGACGCATCAACCTCCCTTCTCCCAATTCCTGCCCCAAAGTAAAAAAGTACTTTACTGTATGCTAATGGGAAATGCAGGTTTTGTCGCAGGGCCCAGGGAAGGGTGAGCAGAAGGATATATGATTGTTTCTGGATGATTTTTGCCTTCTTATTTTGGGTGGCCAAGAGGGGTGGTGGAAGAATGCGGGTTTGTGTTGCAAGAGATGGGCACTATGCCAATGTATATGTAGGCCTACAGCTTAGAAAAGTAACTAAGCTTATAAAATGCCTCAATTAACAATCAGCAAAAGTCTTTCCTTCACACCTCTTGCCCTTGTACAACTTCCACATCAACATTTGCAACTTGAGAGCGAAAAGTCAACAGTCCTTGAAAGAGCAAGGATTATAATTGTAAAAAGCCAGGCTGTTATTGTCCACAATAAAGAAAATGGCAATCAATGGGCTTACTTGGTGCTGAGTGTGTTGATTGAGCCGGTAACCAACATCATACCAGCCAAGAAGAATTGATACGGAGTCCAGCCCATAGTGACAGGTGTGTTGACACGTCTTGTTTCTTGGCTGGAGATACAAGGTCATTAGTTCTCATTACAATACGAATAATTAGTTAAAAGCTGTGCAAAATTATTGAAGATGAACAAAGAAAAACTGTCATTTGGAGTAAATAGAAGCTTGCCAAGAAACTAAATCACAACAACCTATTTTCCCTGGGAACCTCACCTAGAACCAACCAACCCAAACAGTTACAGTTACAATACAGAACTAAAATGGTAAAAACTGAACTTCAAGTTTGCAGAAAAATTGCCCGATCATTCAGGGCTTTACTTGCACACACCAACATACAGTAACTTGTTAAAAACAGGAAATTTTGAATTGTTAGGTACACTTGTCAGTGTATGAAGTATACAGAGAGTATACAACTTCAAGCCTGGGAATATTTCACTTCAATACCCACCAGAATTGCTGAGAAAAACTACTATCCAGTTGTATTCAGAATCATTACAGGCTTGAATGCTTGGCAAAATCTGTCATTTCCAGATTTATTTAAGCAAAACCAGGGAAAATTGGGCAAAACGAAGGCCTAGCCTACCTGTGAAGGTGCAGCCAAGCATTTGTTTAATTCTGAACACAACTGGACAGTTATTTCGAAGATGTTGCTGTTCCTAATAGATTTTGGTAGAGGCAAGTAAATTCTTCCTTAAGTTAGGGCCTTAGGAATTTAAAGCAAAAAAGCCTCCTGTCATAACCTGTAGGAGAATGGGGTTTGTCACGCCCAATGCGTTTAAGGGTGTCCTGTCATCTGATGCAAATTTTCAGCAAGTTTACCTTAACCTGACAGGTTTACTCTCACTGTACATACAGGTACATACATGTATGTACATGTACAGTGTACATGTATGAAGGCCACGTGGTAGTGATGCAGTCACGGCAGCGGCAGAAGGGGCTACAGCGTAGCACTAAAACGACCACGAGCTTGCACTCACCAGTGAAAATGACAACTGACGGCTTGGAAACTTGCGTTGTTTGGCAATGTCACTTTTGCAAGTCCGGCTCTCCAATCTGTCAATGGCAAAGTTCCAGCTCCGTTTTTTTGCTAATAATTTCGCTTGAGTCTTCCAGTTTTCTTACTCCACGGGCAGCCTAACGATACAAAAAAGTTAACTTATTGGCATGACTGAATTACGATTAATACGAATAACGTTAGTTTACAGCAGAACTCTCCGATTTTTGGAGTCTCCAGAGGCTGTCTGGCAGGACAGGCAGCGAAAACGATTTTAATGACCAGATATCAGACTGAAACGAGATATAAGAATATTAATGACCAGTGATAACCGCACTATCACATATCAGTATCATATGCAAACACGTCGTGTGTCCTGTGTCACCTGCACCGGCGATGTGGCAATAATATTTCTGTCTTCGGCTGGCCTCCGAACGTGCCTGCGCTGCACGCTAGTCAGTGCCATGTGATTAGAAAATCACGTGACTCCCATTGTGAACTCGATCGATTGACAGAATCAAACCATTATTCTCTATGGATTAAAAATTCATTTGAAATGTGAACAAACAATCTACTGTACCAAAAATAAAAATTTTACGGCAAAATTTCCACGACAAACGTTAACAATACGCCATTCAATTCTATATAGATTATGTGAAGCCACCACTTTTTCAACTGGCCTGTTGGTCTAGTGGTATGATTCTCGCTTAGGGTGCGAGAGGTCCCGGGTTCAATTCCCGGACAGGCCCGGTCTTCTTTTGGTCCCTTTTTTTTTTTTTATAAAACAGTATTTAAAATGCGCAACATTATGAAATTGCTTTATTTGCGTCATACTGTTCCCTTTATACGATTTTTGTTTCCATGGAAAAACACTTTTGTACTTCCATAGATAATATATACTCTGTTACCAAAAAAAAATACATTCTTGAACAGGTTTTGGGTAGGAAATCTTTTTCGCATACCAAATTATAAATTTGTAAGCTTTATCCCTTTTCATTAGCATGACAACTGAAATCTAGGTCCATATCATACTACGCACTGGAAAAGACATGACTCGTGTCTTTCTGGGGGAAGCTGTGGCTTTAAATAAGTAAATCTGCACAGGAAAAAATCCTATTTATGCTCGTCAGAAAGAAGTGTTGAGCCATCCTATCCTAACAATTCTCCCACACAAGCAGTACATTGGAAACCAGACGTGCAGAAAAACTAAAGCTAGGTATCAACAACATGTACATATGTAACAGTGTTTATTGAAAAACCAATACTTTTGTAATTATTCAAAGTACTACACAAGAAAGTTAAAGAAATGCAACCCACTGTTTCATCCGTTTTAATCAAATTCGTCAGGTCTCGAGTTTCTACATACATATTTTCAATTTCTATTCACATATACAAACTTTTTAAGTGCCCCCCCTCAGCGCAAAATATACCAACAGTTTTTCATTCCACAACCACACTGAATGAAGGAGATCAATTTGCATAAATAATCTGACAGCTTGCATTCAAAATGTCAATAACAGGTGTCAACAAATCTTTCAGCACAAGTTTTTTTCTGTTAGGTAGATGGCAACAAAACACCCAGGTCTTCAGAACAAGATATTACTTAGAAAAAAACGATGTTTACACAAAACTGCCGGTCTGTCACCATGCACTAAATGCACAGCATCGGTCTTTGATTTAACAACGGGATACAATGGTACTTATACCAAATGCAAACTAATCTTTGAAAGCTTTTACCTAAACCCCAAGGCTTAGAAAAACTGAGCATTCCCCTTTTGGGGGTGGGCCATTCACATGGCACTACATACTTTAAAGATCTTTAACCTACAGTTATTTCACAGGTAAATTCAGCTTTGTGTGTTCACAAAGATTTACATCAGTAAAATATGTCAGTGCCAATCATAAAAGAAGCTCAACTCATCGACCCTTACCCCTTATAAAAAGAATACCTCTCTACACACATGTATGCAGAAAACACCAAAACAATGTGTGCTGAACCACATGGGTGATATTCCTAATTTGAAGTTCAAGCTGATACAGAAGTACATCTGAGAAACGAATTACGTTGAAAAAGTTTGTGAATTAGCACAGAAAAAGAGCATTTTCTCTCCCTCAAAATAAACCCAAATTAAATTTCCCTTTCCTCCTTACCTCTGAAACATGTATACTGTAAGCATTCTTGAGAAAATTTCAAGCATTTGCAAAGAAACAACACGATTCTAATGAGAAGTATGATTCACTGAAACTCTCACATACGTATATGTATTTTCAGAGAATATACATTTATGAGAAGAAATCTTGAAGACAAATTTCAATGTATTGTGCTCCGTTTTTTTTACAAGTATTTACAGTAATAATTATAAAAGGATAATACAACACAACTGAATTGAAGATAGGTTCCGGGAATAAATAAGTTGTTGCAGCTTTGCGAGAGGACTGATCAAAAGTCATGAAATGTGACAAAATTAAACTTTGCGACTTTGCAGTCACAAGAAGTGTTTCTGGACAAAACGCATTAAAAGTTAAACAGAAATGCATTTAATGAGTGCCAGACTTCTATCAAGAAAATCTCAGCAACAAAATCCAACATGGTTGGTTGGCAGGGACAATATCAAGACAGAGAGTAAATCTAAGGAAAGAATCAATGATATTGGAGGACCTGTCTTTGAGACTAACATTTCAGTGACCACTTTGGCCAGAAGAGACCAGAATTGCAAACCCCCTCTGGTCACAATTGATGGCCAACAATTTCCAACTTCTAATTTCTAAACATCCCATGAAAAGTTTCACAATTTGACAATACAAGTGCACATATACTCCAATCATACAGTGTCTAAATGAAGTGTGGTCATGGAATGTTGCCGAGATGTCCAGCATTTTTAATGACCAATCACAAATGCTTTATTTTGCCGCCCAGGATTTTTACCATTCTACTATTAACCCCTATAAAAACATCTCTAGTGAGCTCTAAAGTATGGATGGGTGTTGCTGAAACTCTTAGCGAATGACATCTCCTGAATCTTCCTTGCCACGATACTTGGCTTTGCCTCGGGTCCATGGAAGATACTTATACTTGACCATATGCTGCAGGAAAGAGCAAGAAAATGAAGACAGTTTGGAACTAAAAGTTCTTCAGAGTACTTGGGTTATTCTATAAATCAGGGGTCAATTTTTTTTCCTAACCCAATTACAAGCAACAATACTACAACACTATGTTGAAGTTGAGTATACTTCCATGAGTGCAAGTACGAGTGTGGAATAAGTACTCAACTATGAGCAATAAGTACTACAAAACTGTGCTATAGTTAAGTATACTGCCATGAGCATCAGCGCAAGTATAATACAGAAAACAAGTTCAAATAAGAATAATAATAGTACCAGAACACTGTTAGGGGTGACGGGGTCCCACAAAGTACTGACCTTAATTTGTCGCTTCATTGTTAGACAGAAGAGAATGATGAAATACATGACCAAGATGGGCCAGAAGACGGGAACATCAAAGACTTCAAAGAATGTACAAAAGGTAGCAACCAGGACAGCTTTGGTAGCAGACAACCTAGAGGACAATCAAAGATAAGAAGATACATTACTTGAATTTCTAACATCTTTATAAGTCTCATTTAGAGGGTAAACTGCCACGCACCAGACACGACGAGATATGGTTTATTTCACATCTTACAATTCAGAAATACAATGAATTGGTACAACACACTTACTGTTACAGATGCATTTTTGAGCAAGAAAACATTCACCAAACAGTAAAGATTGGAATCAGAAATCATCTGTACCTCCTTCTAAAAATCCTTCCATTTTGAAAGAAAAAATCTTAAATATGTAATCCTAACAGTCTCTAATCAAATCCATGAACTGTTGACAGATTGATAACTGTTAAGGCCGAGATGTTCTGGGTTTCAGCTTACCAAAATTTAAACTCAGGTAATCTTCTGATGAACGGTCTGAACTCTTCATTGGATTTTGTTGGTAACTCAGGGCCATCCTCTGCAAGAGGAAAAACTCAGATTATTTAACTTGTTCAGGTGAAGCTGAGAGGACGGTATCAGGGTGAACTCATAAATACAATTACCTGAGTCGTCTGTCAGTGCTGGATCGATTTTGGGTGATAGGAAAGCAATGAAGAGGTTGAGATGGTAAATGCCGAGCGCATAGGTGACTATATACCAGCCCTGTGCAGAAAAATACACAAACCAAAAGAACAGAAAATCATCACAACCGATCAAAAGGGACCAATAGGTTTTCAAACAAACTTTCTACAATTGAAAACAATGTTTACAATTTTTTTCTCCGGAAGGATGTATTGGAATTTATAGTTTGCCACATGACTTGTTTAACAAGTTGATTGCAGACTACAAGTATACTCATACTAACAGGTGAACCGGATTCTGCCGCTACGAGTGCACTTGTGGGAAATGAAAGGCTATTGTAATGTATTGAACACACAGGCATCAGCGCTGTTGGCAGTGTTGAAATACATCTATAAAATGCTCATGTTCACACAGACACCTGAAAGGCACCTATTAAATGTGCGCGCATGTATACAATACTCAGCAAATAGGAACGCCCTGTGAAATTATGCGCAGCAGTCCACATGTTAAAGACAATGACAGCCTCCCTTACAAATCCACCTAATTAAGGAGCGCCTGCCATATCAAGGCCTTAAACTTCTGTAATTTTCTTGCATCCACATCTGAATGCTGAGGGTGTTGAGTGACAGATTGAGAGCTGACCTGCAGAAGCATCACTCTCAGGACGTAGAGAAGACACAGGATGACCGTCAGTGACCATCGGGCCACGGGATGAGGCACTGACTTGTCCAGTATTATTTGATATCTCTGCAATGGAATATTAAACAGAATCTGCATAGGAGAGTCATGCATCCACAAACCAAAGCAAAAAACCAAGAAAATCCATTATGCTGACAGTTTTGGAAGTCCATACATTTTGCAGTTACATGTTGGTAGAACCTCTCTAAATACTTGAAAATGAAACTAGATGTACATTAACCTCGCTAAGTTCCAAATTTATCTTTGAAATATGGACGTGCTGCATAGCACAGTGTCGCGGAACACTTGGGCAGTGTGCGCCAACAAGCATCTGGTCTCACTCTTGCGCAGCACTTTTGCGCGCCGCCACATACCCTTGGTGACGTAAGCGTCTGCATCCTGCGGAAAGCGTCATCGGATGTACAGCGTAAGGAACTGGAGCAGCGCGTCATTTTCTAACTTAGAACGCTGCAATCCAGGGGGAATGACCGTAGATTTTTCTGCGTTCATTCAAAACTGAATCTGCTTGCCCAGAAGAAGGTACTCAGTTACTGAAAGCTCAGCAATTACATGTTTCAGAGCACTGATTGTACGTTATATTCTTGTCAATATTCACAAATTTATCTTGTTTGCTTTGATTTTTAAAAGTAAAATACAATGAACTTCTTTCTTGACATCAATTTCCACAGAATACCATTCCGTCATATAACAAGCTTTCCTATCATATGGTTGGATTCAGCAGACTCAGCAGCATAATAATTGCTGTCGGGCTTGAATAACAGATTTATCCCTTCAAGTTCCAAGGTATGGCGACTCCTACAGTGTTAACAATTGGGTACATGTATCAGGTATACACTTACAGTGTTCAACATTACAATGTAGATCAGATCACTCCAGCTACGTGTACTTACCATGCCAATACCTCTGTAAAGTCTGACCAAAAACCCTGGCTGACTGCTGACCGAGTTGCCAGGCACATTGTTTGGTGTCCCATCCATGAAGAATGATGATGTGACTAGATACAAGCAAAAAGACTACAGCATTACACAATGAATACTTTAACGTGTTCAAGGCATGTCTTTAATTAATGCCTGAAATCCAAACTGCAGGATTGTCACAGACTTTGAATTCTAATATCTTCCGAAATGAGAATGACTCGACAATTTTACTTACACTGACATATTTGTCAGAGTTTGGACTTTTATATGAGCACCCTAAAGCTTTCCAAAACTGCATATTTTCTGATGTATTGCACCTCGAAAAACTGGGCCTGTGATATTTATATGCGCCATTCTGAAAAACGAAGGCAGTGCTTTGTGCGCAGAAAGTCAAGGCACCCGACAGGTGTCGTGGATGAATAATTCATGTTGTCACAGTACAGCTAAGTTGCGCATAGACAGAACGCCCACAGCACATGTAGCATGGTACAGTGACATGCATATTAATGTTATTTAAATTTAATTTCACCGGTTCCTTGTTCATCTGTCATGCAAGATGTGACGGGGTACCAGTTTTGTATGGTACAACCTATACCAGAGCGCCTGTCGGGTGCCTTGAAATCCAAAAGCACAAAGCGCTGACTTCGTTTTTCAAATGGTGCTGCCCACGGTCAGCATATAAATCTGAGCGATAAGATACTACATGTACCAATGGGCTCTTTCAAAACTTGGGCAGCAGTTTAGATATGTCTTGACATGGAACAGCCGTCGAGACGATGAGGGGTCAAGTGACATAATGTTCAACGACCTTATTTTAAAGATGGCGACTGTGAGAGCGAGCCCGTGAGATTGAATGGGTGAAGGCAAAAAGACTGGAAAATACCAGAACAACGTGAGTGAAATAATTCAATAAATGGCGTTAAGAAAGTGGAGAGGCTAAGGATCATCTCTGTATGCAAAAAAAATTGCGCCCACAAGGATAAGTGGGTGCGCTGAAAATGTTCAGTACGCCGACACAAAATTGCCTATACGGATGTGTGGTTAAGGATAGAGCAGGAGTGAGAGTCCGTGCCACACAGTAGTAGTAGTAGTGGGGCTAGAGAGAGCATAGACATGCTAGACATAGGCCTACCCCAGAACTGTGGGGTCTGACATCCGCCCGGCTCCCACGTTTAAGGTTTACAATGACCTTATATTTCTGGGAGAAATACTGAACCAATTCAACTTTTTTGGCCTGGTCATTTAATCTTAAACTTAAGTTAAAAGGCATGAAAGGTAAAGAGCAATGGATGGAGGGCGTGCTTTCCCAAGATCCATAACTTCATGTAGTATCGACTATATCTGATTCACCTTTTCTACGATGAATAACGTGCTAACGAGAATACTTTACACCTACCAACACCAAAACACAAGAAATCCTCCGATTTACTTCAGTCCTATGTCCGAATGATTTGAAGTAAATGAAAATGACCCGGCAAAATCTGGATTTATCGGGGTTGTAGTGGTTTATCGCACCCAAGGTTATCACACAGTCCGTCAGTTCCACGTCGTGACCTCGTTCCAGTAAATTAAATCTTGTAATCAGCAAAACTGAAAATTTTGACTTCATTTTTATCTCTAGCTTTTTCAAACTATTCCCTAGATATATGTTAATATTTAACTTAATCTGAAATGTAAATTAAAGTATTTAGTTTAATGGTCTTTGTGTATTTCACACTATTTTCACGAAATTAATTTACAGGTTACAGTTGAAAGATCGTGACCTGCCGGTTTCTGACTGCCCAAAATCGGATGATCGCTGCTCGGAATAGCTCACATTCTTACAGGTTTTCTGCAGTGTGAGGCGGCGTAAGTTTCGTTATCTTTAAACAGGTTGTGCGACCATGATGCGACAGTGTTTTTGTAAGACGATGTGCAAAATTTGTAGGTTTAGGTCGGCATTTACAAGAAATAGGCCTTGTGACTTGGCAGCGCCTGCCGTGACTAAGTTTTTGATGGGGGATGGGCCGTGGACGCGTCGGATTTCATGCGTACGTGCTTGACGTGCGGACGCCGTCACTCGCCAGATCATCAGTACGGGCATGACGGGCGCACGCACGAACAGGCGGACTGTTCATGCCTAATACTTGTCCGCAAATTGAAGGACAATAACTCTAGAAAATTGTTCTATTTTAATCTGAAGTTGTTCAAGTTGTAGTCCTAGCCTGAGGCCAAGGCTACATGTACCTCAAAAGTGGAGCGTTTTACATCTTTCCAGCGACTGTTCGTAAATTTGAGGACAAGACTCAAGACACAGTGGACATACTTTCTAACGTTTAAATTGCTAGTTTTGTTTCCCGATATCAGGACAATCTCTGGTCGTACTCATTCAGGCTTTTTTAGTGGTTTTACAGGCTTAACATGACATGCTTAATGGACATGATGGAATGGTATTATATACATGTTATAAAGCCTGTAATTTTTAGTTCAGTCATTTGATGCTTGATGCGTAACAAGTATTTATTTGGGCTTTTAGTAGGTGAGGCCCATACAAAGTGCAAAATTGTAATTTACAGTGCAGTTTAATTTGTTGTGTAGGATTACGTTACCCCTAGAACTGTGGGGTCTGACGCCTGCCCCGCTCCCACGGGGTGAATGTCGGACCCCATACAAAAACAACATTCTGCTTTCAGTACTTATAAGTTTCTTCAAACTCCACTGTGTGTTCTGATTAGGCCCTTGGTCTGTTGCTAGGGTGGGGCCTATGTCTCGTGAGGTGGTGATGTTCCAGATTTCTTAGAAATAATTAAAACCCAACAAAACAGGAACTGTTATCAAGAACAATCATTCCTAAAACAAAAAAACCAACCCACTCCCCTTCCTCTAAAAAAAACAAAAACAACTGAGCTTTCTCCAGAAAAAAGTATGTTTGAACAGTTCTCACAAACAGCCTTTGGGTAGAAGAAAGGAAAATAAGAGTAACGTGCATGGTGATTGGTCTCTTGCTATTACCATTTGATAAAAATTAAATATGCCATAATTCACTCTTTGCAGAGCTTCAGTATCAGGTACCAGTGAAACATCATGCCGATTTCCAAGATTTTTGCTCGTCAGATCTTTGACAGTCGGGGCAACCCAACTGTGGAAGTTGAACTAACAACTGAGAAGGGTAAAAGCAATTCTAACAAATAGTACAGAAAGACTAATTTAGCCCTCCTTTTGCTGTAACAGTCACTGACAGTCCAAAATTCCTTCCACTTGATTTGCCCCAGTACACAGACACATAGGGGTCATTTGACTGGTTTTGACTGACAGGACAGCTACATGTATGTTGAGAATGCATCTTTGTAAGGAGAGTTCTAATGAATACAGAAAGATACAGAAAATATGAGCAATGATGTTGCCAGACATCTTTAACTGTTCATTTCTTTCTTATCAAGTAGTGTCGAAAACGTATTTTATATGTTGTGGGTACTTGTAGGAGATTAGTAATGCTTATTGGTGTTTGTCTAAGATTGAATAATAATATATGTGTATATTTTCAGTTTTGGCAGAGTGATATCATTTTCAAACTAAGTAAATATGAGGCTTGAAATAATAAAAGGTTTGTGACATTGGTTGCTTTTCTCAGGAGTGTTCCGAGCAGCAGTTCCGAGTGGTGCTTCCACTGGCATCTATGAGGCCTTGGAACTCCGTGACAAGGACCCGAGTCGATTCCTGGGCAAAGGTGTGGACAAGGCCATCTCCAATGTCAACGACATCATCGGGCCAGCCCTGATTGCGAAGGTCAGATCGGGCAATGTCACAGGAACCCATTGTCATAGGAACCCATTGTCAAGGCTTTACTTACCACAAAATTCTGTACTCCAGATCAGCTCTAAGGGTGAAACGTTTACACATTCGAACAAAAAATATTCCAAATCTGTTCACAGATTTTCCCAAACATTTAAATGGAACCACCCCTTTTGGAGGATTGACGTTTTGATTGACACAATATTGTAAACAATGCTTGCAAAAGATAATCTGATTTTCAGAACACTTTACTGCTCGGTCACATCAAAGGAACTCCATGAATTTATCACCAGAACTTTGTGTCAACTATCTACATTGTATACAATTTGTTGTGTTTAAAGTTTCCAATGGCACTGTGGTAAGGATGGGCCGTTTACACATTTAAACATTTAAATGGTATAGGAAAGTTCCCTGAACATTTTTTTCAAATGAAACATAAATTCCCATCCTTAATCAGAAGTCAGTGCTAGCCCTTTAGACATTGTACCAAACCCTGAGCATATTCCCTTGGCTGGTAGACCAGACCAAAGAACTTCATTATTTGAATTGACACCTTTGGTTGGTTTCATTTTTGTCCTATTATTTAGAATCCAGATGTCACCAAACAAACAGAGGTGGACAAGATCATGCTTGATCTGGATGGCACAGAAAATAAATGTGAGTTAAAAACATCAGATTTTTTCACATCTCTGAAAAGTGTTTTCTTTTCTAGACATATTATTTGATTAAATGAAGTTTTGCAAAGTGTACACAGACTCTGTTTTAGGACACATGTTTTTTTGATAATTCTCTTAGCTTCTCTATTTCTCTTCTCTTTTGTACTACAAAATAGGCTTTATGTTTCTTTCCTCTTATATATTGAAGGTATAAACTTCATGAGTAACTCCCTCTAAGTCCCTGTTTCTACAAGGACTTAGAGCTCTCCAAAGTAGATAGTTGTTGTCTTGAAGTCTTGTTCATTTGTTCCTCAACTCGCGGTTCACTTTAGCCAAGCTTGGAGCGAATGCCATCCTGGGTGTCTCTCTTGCTGTATGCAAGGCTGGAGCAGCACACGCTGGGGTCCCTCTCTACCAGTGGATTGCTAAACTGGCTGGAAATGATCGCGTCATCCTGCCTGTACCGGTGAGATTGCTTTTAAAAGTGGACTTGTGCTATCAAAAACAAAAAAAATTTGGGAGGAAATTGGAGTACTTGTAAATATGTGCAGACTGCCACTGTCAACTGCACTGAAATTTTCAAAAAGCCACTAGCACTGCCGAAGAACATACATTTTTATGTATTTCTGGATGACAATTCCATTGTTGTGATAAATAGGGAATTTTGATCGGCCAGGGCAATCCTAGCTATTTAGCATTTGAGTGTAAAGGTCCCATCAGTCAAACTCACATTAATGTCTGTGGGTTGAAAACTAGAAATTGTGACAAGTTACGGATCACAGTTCATGATTTGCTTTTGTTGCTAGGCTTTCAATGTGATCAATGGAGGCAGCCATGCTGGTAATAAACTGGCTATGCAGGAGTTCATGCTGCTCCCTACAGGTTGGTGGGTTTTTTTTTCCAGAGTTTGTTTTGTCGTAGTGTCTCTTCGGCCTGTGGGTTCTGATTTTTATTTTGTGACAGAGTTTTGGAATGAAGGGTTAACCCTCACTGTGGCATTGCTATCTCGCAGCAAGATAAAAGTTAATTGGAATTTTTCTTGGGGAGGGGTCCAGAGTTTACTGTTTTGTGATGATTGTTATTTATTGTGAGACGTAAAATTTACTATCCAGGAAAGATAATTGGTTTAAAAAAGCTAAGCTGCCTGTCTTGCTACAGTTTTGTGATTTCTGCGACTCATTCGTTCCTGCAGGTGCGAGTTCCTTCAAGGAAGCCATGAGAATTGGCGCTGAGATCTATCAGAACCTGAAAGCTGTCATCAAGAAGAAATATGGACAGGATGGTAAGCAAGAAGTCCACAAACGTACACGCAATGGTTTGTCTGTACACTGAGATTTAACAGTAAAGGCCTCTCATCCTGTTACTTTAGATTGAATAGATGAGATTAGATTAAATAGATGAGATTAGATTGAATAGATGAGATTAGATTGAATAGATGAGATTAGATTGAATAGATGAGATTAGATTGAATAGATGAGATTATGTTAATTGATATTAAGGTCTGCAAGGCAATTGTGCATTAACAAGGACTTGTACTATTTGTTTTTCAGCTACCAATGTTGGTGACGAGGGAGGATTTGCACCGAATATCCAGGACAATCGTGAAGGTTTGTGCTGCATAATCTGTAGAACTTTTTAAAAAGTTCTTTATTAAATGATTGAGCATTTAGTTATTTATGTGTCTGCTTACTAAGCATCTTAAAACAAGAGGGGGACCTTTGACGTTAGCTAGGAATACGGGTGGTTGTAAGATTACACGTTATTCTCACTGAGAGGATGCTGCCAACATCAAGTGGTGGCCAAATACGAGTTTGTACCACTTATTTCATGATAGCTGATTGGTAGTACACTTGAATTGCAATCCAGAATTCTTGGGTTCAAGTCCCATTCAGGCAGTTTCTTGTGTGCTTCTCATTAGGTCTTGAACTGTTGAAGGTAGCCATTGAGAAGGCGGGCTACACTGACAAGGTGAAAATCGGCATGGATGTTGCTGCGTCGGAGTTCTATCGAGATGGGAAATATGACTTGGATTTCAAGAGCCCCAACCCTGACCCCAGCAAACTTGTGAGTGTGCTGTGCTTTCATTCAGTTGATGGGCAAGTACGAGAGCATCCACTCCGAGTGGAACAATAGAGGGCGTGGTTTTTTTGGTACTCACCGCATGGGCGCACCTTGAGGCGCGCAAGTGTATGTGCGCTTTACATGGAGCATGCTGAGTACGTGTAACTGAGTTTATTCCGGCATGTATGGTTATTGCGTACACGCAGAACGCATGCAAGAACCACTTGTAATCACCTTTAATGACCTGTAATCACGTCTTTCTTTTGCCAATTGGGGGTGCACTTCAGCTCGGGGCAGATAGCTGCTATATGATAGACTCGTGGTTTTAATGTCAGATACGTTTCTGTGTTTAACATGTCGGCTAGCTGAGTGGACTGGTCTTGGTTCCCACCTTCTTGTTAGTTTTTTTACTGGCAGGCTGTCAAGCTGGCTTTGCCAATACTCCCCAGCTGGTCGGTCATTAACTGGTCGGCTCACTTGCTGCTTTAGAAAATGACCTGAAAAGAGAGTGGTAAATTTCTCGGTTAGTTACAAATCATCACAGGCTGAGTGGGAACTTGGAATGTAGGTCATGTATTGATGCTGATGATTTGGGCTAGTACCTGACCTCCGTGCTTATTCTTGTTCACAGTTGACAGGTGGTCAGCTGTCTGACGTGTACCGCGACTTCATCAAAAACTACCCAGGTGAGACACTTGTCAGTGAATTCCTAATTTCAAAGCTCATTTAATCCATGTTTTAACTGGACATTTACTTCTAGATGTCTCCATAAAAAGTTATCCTTGTAAAGTGATTTTTGCTTTGTTTGAATTAGACAAATTTGCCTTTTGTGTTTGCCCCAATACGGGCGTTTCACAATAGTGCGCCACCAATCACAATGCGCGAAATTAGTCGACCCCATGCGCGTTCGGAAAGGGTCGACAAATTTCGTGCGCTGTGATTGGCCAACGCATTGCAAACACATGGTGGCACACTATTGTGAATCGCCCCTATTTCATTGGATAGTTGTCTCTATCCATTACTTGCCGTGTTTTGATTAGACAATTTCTTCATACAGGGATGGATCGGGGGGGGGTTACACCCTACTTTTTCACCAAATAACTTAATTAGTTTTAAAAAAAGAAGAAAAAAAGAGAGGGAGAAGAGAAATGAGGGTCTGAAATTACACCACAGAGCGCCTAGAATCCAATCAATCCTAGAATTCCTTAAGCAGACCCTAGACCCTATGCCATAAGGGCTTCATGCTACGCGCTCGCAGACATGTTACCATTGCTGCTTTACGGCTCCCCTCCGTGGAAAATCCTGGATCACACCCCCCCTTTGGTAAATCCTCGATCTGCCCCAGTCATGAGCCCCTGTTTGGATTGGTTAGTTATTAGTCCTACAGCTGTTTCTATCATAGTTACCAGCTCTATTTTGCATTGTTTTGATTGGATAGTTGTGTCTATTGAGGATTGTCACGACCAAGACGACTGGGATTCTTGGAGCGCATTCACTGGCTCTGTGGACATCCAGGTAGTTGGTGATGATCTCACAGTCACTAACCCTAAGCGAATCAAGACCGCCGTTGAGAAGAAGGCATGTAATTGTCTCTTGCTGAAGGTTAATCAGATTGGATCCGTGACTGAGTCCATTGAAGCGTAAGTCTTAATGTTCATTCAGGCAAAACGTATCAACACTGCACATGATTATCAACTTTCCACTGTATAATGTTCTCATTCCTTCAGATTTTGTTTCACTTGTTTCTATGCTTTCATTTTCTTGGTAGTTTTTCAGTGTATTTTAAATATTTGAGGAATTGGATTCCACAAAAACAGTGTCTTGCTTGGTTAGTAAGAGTACTTGACAGTGGTGATTTTTATTTCTCATATTCGTTTTCGGTCATTTTTCTCCGGTTTTTAAGTTTTGACTGCTCTCGGTATTCCTGTTGAGTTCCTCGGTCCGTTGGTTGCATGGAGAATATTTTTATCTTGAATGTGACAACTGTTGCCGTTAGCAATTGATTTGATATTCTGTTTGTTCTGATCAGATGTGTTTGATTAGGGCTGATTTGATGCAGCTGCGTTATAATATTGCTAGCAGAATTTCCACACTGAGCCAAAAAAGGGGAAATATCGGTCACAAGCATTATACATCAGATGACATCTTAGCTGATAACATTTTTTGGCTAAGCTGAATTTGTCTGTGCTTAGCAAGATTGTGTACTTAGACACCCCAATTTTGCTGTTCGTTTTGATACAGGTGTAAGCTTGCTCAGGCCAATGGATGGGGTGTGATGGTTAGTCATCGCAGCGGAGAGACCGAAGACACCTTTATTGCTGACCTTGTGGTTGGGCTGTGCACCGGCCAGATTAAGACTGGTGCCCCGTGTCGCTCTGAACGTCTGGCTAAATACAACCAGATGCTGAGGTACAAATTCTTATCTGACTCGAAGCAAATCAGTCTGAAGTCAGTCATTTGTTTAGTTTAGTCCGACTTTAAACAAAGAATACAAAGATCTTTGTCTGGAAAGCCTTTCTTTGCTGTGATGTTCTGAATACAAGAAATGTCTGAATTATCCTTTCATTTGCTGCGCCCTACGCTTTTGTCCGCTTACCTTTAATTCATATCTGACTCCAAAATGGATTGACTTGGAAACTGCTTTCAGTCCCTCCACTTACAGCATTTCTGAAAATGTTGTTACATTGTTGTTAGAGCAATTTACTTTCATTTCTCATGTGAAAGTGTGGAATACAGGCATTTCACAATAGTGCGCCGCCACGAGTTTGCAACTCAGTGGCCGCTGTATGCAATTCACATTTGAATGGGTTGACACGTCCGGGCATGTCTACCGGCAATACGTGTTTTGGAAGGGTTGAAGCATTTTGAGCATTGTGATTGGCCAACGTCTCGCAAACTCTTGGTGGCGCACTTTTGTGAAATGCCCGAACAGTAAAATGAACGGTAAAATGTAGTTTTTACAGTAAGTTCACTTTCCTTGTAGGATTGAAGAGGAGCTAGGAGCCGGCGCTGTTTATGCTGGTGCAAAGTTCCGGCACCCTCTGAAGTAAAAATGAAACCACTCTCCAAGAGGATTGGTTCAGTCCAGACTGAAAGGTATTTGGATTTCGAATCTACAGAAAGGTATTTGGGTTGTACCACTATAAAGGTGAGATAGGAGGTAAAAATTAGATCCCACCCTAAAAATTATATATATGATTGAAAGGTAGTAAAAATTTCTTGTTGGACTTATCTCATGGCAGTAATTTTGTCAGGCTTCCTGAGTGGGGATAAGCGAACTTCGGGCCATTGCCTTAAAGATAGGCTGTTTGGTCACATATTTCTGTATTATTTCTGTGTTTTTGCTCAGTGAGCTTGTTACGCCACAAGGAATATCAGATTCTACATTATAAAACTGAAATTATGAGTCAATTCTCTTGGCAACAACTAGGAACTTTTCCAGGGCCAGGGACGAGGTCAAAGCTGAGATGGATCAGTACTGTGGAAACAGCTCAGTCATTGGCTGCAACTGTTACGGCTACAGCTATTAATAACACATGTGCTAATGGCAGCCACTGGCAAGCAGTTGAGCCTCTTCCCATAGACATGCATGTCACTCAAGGCAGTCAAAATTGCAGCTATGTGAATGTCTGTAAATCACATGATTGTACTTAGTGCTAGATTATGTCAGTAACCCTGTAGGGCACCAGAGTGCAATTGAAGTTCATCGTCCTACAGTACCACTGTTCCACAAGGTTGCCGAGAAGGCTGTTATTAACGTACGTTGCTTTACTCTCACAACCTGGTTGAAAAGAAAGCTACAAGTATTTTGTTTTCCACTGTAACTGGTAACTTAAGTCTTGTGTGACAGTTAAGCAAGCTAACATCCAGTTTAGTGATTGGAAAAGTGTTAGAAAGTTAGTGGGATTAGTTAAAATGAGTAAATTTGCTGCCACCTCTGGAGTTTTGATACCACAGGTCGTTAGAAATAGTAGAAGTATTTGAAACTTACTTTAGTGTAAAGTTGAGAATGATTCTGCATTCTAAAAAATGTGTGAAGTATTGAAATAATCATGAAAGAGGCTGGAAACAATGATTGCTGTACCAATAATTGACCGCCAAATTTGGAATTGGGCTTATGATTCCAAATGGAATGTGAAGGTCTGGTTAAAAGTCTTAATAATCTGTTTACTTTGGAATTCTGTCTAATACTGTGATCTTCCTTCACAACGTAGGATTTTGCAGATTTTTGTTCCCTCTACTAAAGCCAAAACAGAAATATTTGAACAGAAAATAAATTAGATGGATGGATGAAATAATGTCTGAAACTCTGAAGGGAAGTTTTTGTTGAATGTGAATTCTGGTACAGATTTGCTACAGAGTGCAAATAGAATGCGTGGAGACCCTCTTTGGTCTTACATCTGCTGTGAAATTGTTGGAAAAGTCTAGCCACAAATGCATAGAGTTATTCACATTTCCAGTTTGAAAACCATTGATCTGGTCTGTGTGGAAGTGACAATGTATGTTTTGCATACTGTGACTAATAGCTTAATAAACACCTTCTCCATGTACAGTGATTAACCTCATGCGATTGTGTGATTTCAAAAGCTGTCGTTTGATAAAGTTTTATGCCCGGTTAGCCTGGAGGAATTCTGGTGGAAGACATTCGGAACGATGCAGAAAATGAAATATGCAGCCGGCTCTGGAGGTGTGATATTATCCAAGAAATATCGTCACGGTGCTGAAAACGTTCACTGATCCCTGATGCCACGCTGTTCGCAATTAGTTCCAACAGTGAGTGCATTAACCCTTACCCCCTAGGGTGTATGTAAAATCGTATTGAAATTGGAGGATTTGGGACTGTTAGGGTTAAAGGCATTAATGGACTGTGTGTGACTCATTGAATGATTCATCATTTGGTTTCTTTAATTTTTGATAATCGAAAGATGCAGAAATTATAGAACTGGAAATACTTCAAATGGAATAAATGGAAAGATTCTTTACCAAATATATTAATTAAAGGACACTTTCAGTTATCTTACATATTTGTACATGAGGTAAAATATGTACACGGACACGTTTTAGACACTTTACACCGAGGTTTGAAATACAGAATGTGATAAGCAGTACACACGGTGTTACATTTTTCATTGCACAGTGAACATTATGTGTAAAATTAACACTAGGCACTTTCACTTTTCATTAACAGGCAACCGAGTTTAAAGCGTATTGTCATATTTCTATGACTGTGATTAAAATGTTAGTTCCCTACTTTGAAAATGACTCCTGAAAATCAATGTTTTTTTGAAAGCGACAGAGCTGTGACATCTTTTTACCGAAATCTTTAGACAGACTTGTTTAAACAGAATGTTGGCGCATTGTGGACAGAATTAGTAACACATATGCTTAGTACTTATTAGTCAAACTAAAAATGGGTTATTTGGGGAAACTTCCCCATGAAAAGAAAATTAATCTGAAAATTTGAAAAAAGAAAGACAACTTTCTAAATATGACAACATTAATATGGGAAATACACATCAACATCGTTAACAAAATGTTGATTTGGTTAGACGAATTCTGGATTACTGTAAATCGAAGACCAATTTATAAAGGCGACTTGAAGAACATTTAAGCTTCCCGTCAACTGCCCGTTTTTGTAATTCTTGTGCATAGTTGCAGATATCTAGAGATGGTAATTTCACACCTGCTTTCTTTTGCTCTTGAAGAAAACTCGCCATGTAAGATTTCTGACTCTCACTTATTTCCTGTCCCTTTTATGTGGAAAGACCATTTCACAGCAACTGATTTGGGCCGGAATGGAAGTGTTGACATAAAATTGGTCTGAGATTGGTTTTGTGGTAAAGCGATGGAGTCATAAACACTCCGACTTGCGTACATCTCCAAAACGAACGAAGAACACTGGCGTAGAATTGCCAAGCAGGATTTTAGATTCATATCCCTGCTTTCTGGGTGAAATGTCTTCCTTGGGTCTCGTGGGAACTCGGTTTAATCCAAAATGAAACCAAACTCGAAAGGAAAATCAAAACCAGGCAATATACATACCTCGGATTATACAGGCATTTTAGAAGCAGTGTAGGTTTGGTTGGACTCGACCAAATCTTCATACTTATACTGTCCTTGATAGTAGGGAAAATTTATGCTTTGTAAACTGGGCAAGAAGGATAAAAGGTGGAGAAGTGATGTCATCAAAAGACACATTTTCCTTAAATTTTGTGGATCTCAGAATTGACTGAGAAATTCTATTTCAAATCATCCTGTGTGTCGCGATCCGATTGCAAAGTGACTCGCTGCATTATTTCAGTCTTATTCAGTTAACTTTTAATTTTTGACAATCTCATGTGGGAGATTTTCTTTCAAGCTAGCGAGTGAATGTGGAGAAAAATTTCAATCAGTTTTCTGACTGCTGATACCTCCGATAATTAATTTTTCACTAAATGAGCTCTTTGGAGTTTGAAAGTTGACAAAGCAGTTGTTAGAGGGAGGTTGTGCTTGTGGTGGTTTCCATATTAAGGATACACTGTGCCTTGGGTACACCCATTTCTTCAAGTTCCTCGGCCATGTATATTGGCCCAATGAAGTCGACCCCTATGTTTTCTCGAGGCTTGGCAACAAGGTTCCCCGTGCCGTCAAAATCCCACTGCACTATTGGCTGCACATTTGTCTTCAAGTCATCGCTGTCGCCGGTTTGTGTGCCCAAGCTCCGGCGCTTCACGAAGCGTTTGATACGTTTCTGGTGAGCGTAGTCTTGAGTCCTGGGTTTGTGCTGGGGCGAGACGAAGTCCCGGCTTCTGAACACCGTGGTTTCGTAGCTCAGGCTCTTCGGCAGGACGCGGTTGGCGGTGCTGCTCCTTAGCGACGTCAGGCCATAGTCGCTTTGGTTAGAAGGGTAATCGTATGCACTGCTTTCACTGCTTGGGTATCTCTGCATGGTGGCTTTGAAAGGTAGATACGGGGCACCGTAGAGCTCATGGTACAGACTTGGGTTCACCTGCTTGCTCCGTGGATAGCATTGTGGGTACTGGGTTGGAAATGATGGAACACTGTATCGGGACTGTCTCATTGTCATAACATTGCCGCCTTGGTAGGCTTTGGGGTGAGCTCTTCCATCGTTCTCAGACTTTATGGAGCTAGATCTGTTCAAGTTGAGGTTCGATGTCTCGTCAACACTTGCCATGAAGAAGGACGGTTCAATGTTAGCAAGCCTGGGTAATATTCTCTCTTGCCCAGCAGCGAAGCTCAACCCCTCTGATAAGGCCCTTCCTTCTTCTAGGGACGCCATGGCCCTGAGACGCAAGCTGTCCTGAGAGATGAAGCTCTCAACGTACCCAGAATCCTTGGAATCATTCCGCTGGTTGGACCGCATCCCGAAGTAGTGATTGAATTTGAATCGTTTTCTGGCGTCACCGAGGCTTTCCGTCTCAGAGCCCTCGATGAAGTTGCCCTTCTCCACAGAACCCTCTTCTGAATCGGACGCATTCTGCGTCAAGGCATCCGTGTGACTGCAATGAACATCCGCATCAATTTTCATCTGCAAGGGCGGACAGGTGTCTTCGCTGAGCACAGACACCTCAGTTGTCATCTCCTCGGCCGAAGAGATTGCAGGGTTATCGTAGGCATGCTCACTTACGTCATAAGACTTGCTTCCCATGACAAGACCGGTCCTGGACGAGACGTCGCTCCTGGTGCGATTTCGTGTCAGCTGTAGAGGGAGTGGGGTACTAGGGGCGTAGGTCCCTGCATCCAGGAGGGCGTCCAAAGTTCGACTGCGGTCCATACCACCCCCACTGTGAACCTTTAGATGGAAAAAAATTTAAGTTAATTCTAAGGCACACCATCCTTACTTTTTACGCTAAAAAAAAGGTAAATTTCTGATTTTAGAGCCTCGGTGCAACTGCATGAGGAAACCGACGAAACCTGAAATCCTCCTCAAATGACAACAACAGGTCATCTTGTGGTGAAGGTTTTTTTTTTAGCGAGTGTTTTTCTTTTTCTAGAGAAATCTCAAGGGAAGTATAATTTTACAGTATTACTGCGTGGGAGGGAATCAAAGCTTTCTCCCAGCCGTCACTGATAAATCTTTGATAATCCCAGTAATCTTCCTAAGGCGTACCTCCGGTATCTTGGCCCTGGATTGCAAGGAGGGACTGTGACCTCTCCGTGGTCGCTTGTTGCTCCTCTTGGTGCTGGAGCTGGAGTCCCTGCCCATCTGGATGGTGACTCTCTTCACCGCTGGCTTGGTGTTGGTGTTGCCAGCCTGCGGGACACACGACAGAAGACAGGTACAATCAACCTACTACGACAGCCAACCATCACGTGGATATGTCTTTTTACACCGGTCCACGCACACAAACTCAGTGATGATCATGTATTTAGTTACACGCCTATGTTACTGGCATGTCTCTCTGCATGGGTCCACACAGCGATGGTCCTGTATCTAGTCACACCCGTCTGTTATTGGCGTGTCTTTTTACATGGATCCACAAACTTTAACGATGAGAAACATTGTAAGGCCCCAAATACTCTTAAACATAGGAAAGAATCATTACGTTGCTTCTTATCTCTTATTAAACCATTAACAAAATCGATGACCAACAGCCAACCAATAATGGTGAACAATGATCACAGCTATTCAAGAAGACTGTATATCCTGCCGATTTTTTACCATCCTCGAAACTGGATGACATAAATTTTGCACAGCGCGCACACAAGGCTCCCCAGGAATGAAAATAATTCCAAATCTGAATACACACAAATTGTGGATGCCTTTTTGTTCCAGGCACCTTATGTTCTCGAGGACTGTATATACAAGTTAATCATTCGTTGAGGATGTCCAGAGGGCATTGTGATTGGATAGATTATAAGGTATGATATCGGAGATAATGTCTTCTTCTTCCACGTAACTGCCACCCCTTTTATATCATCATGTGCTCCCAGCTTCCTTTGGAGAAACAGCATCCCCGTCCATGGGGGGGGGGGCAGGACACAAGGATGAGTTTCTCTAGCTAATAGAGCTAACACGGAGCGCAGTGGGTGAGGAAATAAAAGGACAATTCAAGATACGGGAAAGCTACCAGCGGAGATAATCTGTCATTTTGCGGCCAGATTATTACCGACATAATATCAACCATCTCAACTGAGTTAAAGGAAAATCACGGGTGGGGTTCAGTCCGAATTTTCAGTACGGTTGAAACTACTCACTGAAATTAAGGCAGATATAAAGACAATAATAAACTTTCAAAAAAATCCGAAGCAGAAGAAGGTCTGATCAAATATTGAGACTGTACTAAATGCCAAGTTGACAAAAACGTTTGTGCAGCATGCAAAATTTACTACCCAAGGATAAGCTACACCAATGTAGAGTGCTTGTAAACACGCTTCATGGAATATTTTGATTGCTAACGAAAGCGCCCGAGCTGGTTTACGTCATAGTTCTTCGAAACGCTGCAGACTTCTCGTGTTTATATTTCTTTAATTTAGAGAGCTTCGGACAACCCGTGGAAAGAAGACAAAAATATGACACTTCTTTTTCTCTCTTGATTGTCCGTCTGCGGAAAATCGTTGACGCTCTGCCATAAAAAACGTAGCTAAAAACAAAAGGGAGGCTCGCGTGCGAAGAATTAGAAAACATTTTGTCATTAGCGAAAGGGCCGCAGGGAATTACGTGTGATTAAAACCGACAATGCGGCCTTGCTGAAGGAAAAACGCACCCACTGGCTAAAGGGAACGGGGAATCACTTCCGCAGTGCGAGTATGCTTCAGCTATAGCTCTCAAACACGAGACCCACTCGGCTGCCATGGCAACTCCCGCTTAACACGGAGGAAAGAGAATTTTGATGACGGGGCGGCACGGGAAGACGGTCTGTGTGGTGCGTGAGTGGTGATTTTGCCAGGTTTGGCGTGATTGATCTGGCATAAAATCACTCTTATCAGGAGGGATGTGGTGCCACGGGTTGGTTGGACACAGGTTTCGGGTATTGTATCCTGTCTCTCTCCACACTAACTGAAATTGATGTGTCTGGTGCTGCATTAACTCAAGCCAAGTTACGCTGAGAAACATGCACTATTGTTCGATTAGACAACCCCCACTAGAACCAAACTGTAACGAGCTGGATTTTCAGTCTTAAAAGCTGTGTACTTTTTATTGCTGGACAAAGTATGCCTGGGTACCTCGGGAAGATTTCTTTAAAGGGCAATGCAATGTAATTTAAAGTCCTCGTAAGTGCATCTCTTATGTCCCGTGTTAAACTTATTTTCAACTTTCGTTTTGCCATTTACTAGGACATTTTGGGGTACAAATTTCCCAGGAAAATACACTTCCGGTACCTTCTGATGCGTGTTCTGTGTGAAAAGACTACCAGGAATCTGAATATTTTGACAAAAAAGGAGCCCATTCGGTATTTCAAAACTAGCAAGGTCATTCGGGAACAGAGCACGCGCGCAAGTCCTTGAAGGGCCACGCTGATAGGGCAAACCTCGCAAGCGCATCGGAATGACCCTGGACGCGCTTCATTTGGGGCATGCGCAATTGGAATACCGAATTGGCTCATTCACAGGGTGGGTGGAAGCGAGAACTCAAGCATGGCCTCGAAACAACACATTAAACTATATGAGTGAAGTGTGCATTGACATCATTAGCCGGATTCAGATTGGAGCCTTCCTTTTCTGAACCCACACCCAATCTCATTTCAAAACTCTTGAGACGAAACCCCCCTCTGGTTGCCATAGTAACACTATCGTAATTGGCTAATGATGTCACTAAATCTTATGTTTGACCCTCTCAACAGTGATTCAGGGTCCTTCCCTGTGACAAATGAGGGTGTTTTCCTTTTCTTTTTTTGAATTTCTGTACACGTCTATTAACTAATTTTATCTGTTTATTGGTTTTCCAATAAGCTCAATTGGACTTTGTGAATGGAAACTCATCTAAAAGTATTTCGTCAAAGGTTGCAGGAGTGAAGAAATGTCAGAACCTCGTCATAGAAAAATAACCATCCTATCTTGCCTCGTTTTTTCTCACATGATCCTCAAAATTTAATCACGAAAATTCTCATCAGAGCAGCCACCGTGATGTTGCTGTCCGATAAAAGCAAAGGCGAGTCCCTCGTCAGTAAAACTGCTATGGCAACGGGAGATGAGCTACCACTCGCGGAGCCGTCCATATTGGGTCACACTACTTCAACCCGACATGATGCTTCCATTATTTCCCCTATCGGACTTGCCTCGGCCGGCCTGATTGCTTCCCGGCAACCTACATGAATACAATGTGCCCCTTTTCGGCGAGATGCTACTGAGAACCAAATATGCCCTCGTCTGATCCTATGGCTCTATGGTCTAATGTTAAAACACCCGAAGGGACGGCACATCAGAGAGACCGCTAATGCATTAGTCGAGAGGTTCTGGATCAAAGCGAACTGAAATGGCAGGATAAAGTTTAGAATATGGGTGAGCAAACACCGATTGAGTAGGCAGGTCCACTCTGCCACAATGAACACACGTACGCTACACAATGGTTACAGCAACTGTAATTGCTATCATGAGCGCTAAACACCCTCGTCTGATCACACAGACACGCATAATGGCCACTTCCTGATCTATGACATTTTCAACGGCTGGCGACAAAAACATAGCCATTTAATGTCAAATTTGAGCTGGGCCAACTTTCATCTAAACACCAAAGATAGACTCAAGTTGGTGGCGAGAAAGTGAGAAATTCCCCTATCAAAATATTTTAACATACGCTTTCTTGGTACATGCATTAGTTTTGGACAACCTTGAGAGAAAATGTCGGGGTATTGAATATTATAAAGGTACTTGGAACCAAGGCCCATTGCGTTTGATTTCTTTCTGAAGTTCATGTCCTCTGCGAGTTATTGGTATATTTATGGCCATTTAGTGCTGGCTGTCTAGGACTTGAAATCTAATCTTCTACAATTTATGCATTGACTGAAGAAAAGTCATCGACTCAGGCTTGGTAGGTCCTAACAGTGTTTTGAAATGATGCTTTCATTTACCTTAGGTGTACGCTTACACACAGAAAGAAGAGCGCTTGGCCTGCATGAGGGACATTTTACTCAATGGTTTACAGAAAATAACATTTCGCAAAACCAAGGAGTCAAAACCATGACGCAACTTCATCAAATGTCCCCACGCGGCTGGACAGAGAGAAGTAATGGCTATGATTTACTGTTTTAATTACGGAGCCCGGTTTGTACAAGATGTCACCATGGTGATTGGTTTAGGTTGTGCCACGGCATCGGTTCGAGGGACGGATCTTTGTTGCATGTGACTGTTGGAGCATTTTTTTTCTTGTCGTAAATTCGGTTCACACTCATCAAGCATGGGCCACAAATCTCAAGGCCACTAGTGCGTACGAATCCTCTGGCAGATTTAACATTGCATGTACTTTTTACTTGAGAGGCTCAGTGCTATGTTGTCCGATGACCAAGCCAAGGTTTGGAACCCCATTCGTCTTCTCTTCAGATTCGAATTTATTTGTGGAGGAGAGTGAAGAAATAAAAGGAAGTAGCTTTAGCCTCTACCAAAACATCCATTTCATTCAAGGTTGATTTATGATAAAAACTACATATCAAAATACACGGTTTTCCTTAGTCCAGGGAAAACATTCAGACGTCACTCACCCCAAATGCGATGTTTGAAGTTGGCAAAATATCCAACGGCTTAAATCTTAGGAAAGTTCCTTCCTAACGTTAATAAGATTCACGTTTCAACCTAAAAGTTCAACGAACGCTATCATTATTATTGAGCATTAACTGGCACACCCGGTGGTTATGTACAACCCCCAAACCGAAACTAAAAAGGTCTGGAGAAATCAACGGATAACAGAAATTATATTTTCTGACGTCAGGATGACGTCAATGAAACCACAAGCGGATGCACTGGTTCCCAAGACACCGCTATAATGAGACCTAAGGGACATGGGTGTATCTGGTTGATAATCAACGATTTTGAGCTTCTAGCACGGCTTTCTACGTTATGAACTGGTTTACCTCTTGCGCTTGTCGGTAGGGCAGAGTAGGTCTTAGGTGGGGAGTGGAACAAATGGAAATTTATCGAAGAATGACTGTCGAATTGTTTTTCATCCATAGTAAACTTTACTTCTCTCCCCCGGTGGATGGTAGTACTGTTTCTGAAACACTAATGCTTTTAATTCATGAAAAGAGAATGAATAACAATTGGCAGTATGTCTCCAGGGGAGTAACTCCTCCCCCCCCCTTGCTGGATACGCCACTGCTATGATTGCGAACGACTCACTGCACACCCATACCTGGTTTGTTTTCGAAACGGCCAATATAGTCTGGAAAAGGATTGGGTTAGTTACGAATACTGGCCATAATCCGCCCCGAGCTGGACCAAGAGAGGGCGCAATTTTCCTAGCGACAGAGGCTCCTTTGGTGGGAATTGTGATCGCCGGTTCATGACTGGGTATGAAATGCACACGTTACGGTCGCGTGGCCACCAATAAAACGAATTGTCCCTACCCATATGGCTTATTTCCACCGATAAGGGGGTGCCTCTACTCAAGGCGGATCACAGCAAAGCCTCCTCAAGCTGGTTCCATACTTCGTGGGTGCCTGAGTTGACAAACGTCCTAAACTAAAATTTAGAATCTAAGACTTCTTTCCTGAGTGCTTACATGATGCATGGCGGCCCAAGATTCAGTAGCTATGCAGGTCACGCGCTTGCAAACTACACCCTGAGTTGACACCTGCTTCACAGATACGCAGGAACTTTCTGACCAGAGGTGAACGCCATAAAGGTCTCAGAATGGCCAAGGGGAAAATACTTACTTGGAGAAAAGAACTAGTGCCATCTCGAAAACTTTTCCCCTGTGCCCTTTATGTTGTCAACCTACAACTTTACTTGTAGGTTGAAAAAAGCCAAAGACAATGCCCGCCAGTACCCACAGGCGGGTATAGTGAGTGTCAGTGTAATCAGAAAAACAAAAATGAAATGTTTAATCCATTCGTACACCTGAACCTATAGTTATCTATAAGTCTTGCTTAAACGCACAAATATCTTTGGCAAGTTAAACTCCCAACATCTGCACGGTAATACCCACGTAAATGCAAGTACATGTACCTCACACGAGAAAAAGGCTGTTGCCAGCTAGCGGTTTCCCTAGGTACACGTATCATTTGTAGCCGCGGATAGCCAGTGGCGTAACTTGGTGTTAGGAACTGGCGATATTGTGGGGTGACTTGTTGGACATGGGAATTTGAAAGTGGGAAGGGGGGGAGAGTGACGACCCCATATGACACTAAAGGACGATGTTCATGACACAGATGTACATCCGTTCTTGCCGCCCAACTGCCTCAAAACGGCGTAGGGCCTACTTACGGCTTTTTAACAATTGTTCTCTCTCTTTGAGAGCGATTGAATATATTTTGGTTGTTGGGAAGTCCGAAGAATTCTTTACAATCTGCCTTAATTTTTCTCATCACGAAAAAGACGGAGATAAGTCAATAGCCAATCCCTCTGCTCAAAACGTGAAGGGGATACCTGCATCGCCCGGGGTTTAGGGCTATGCATATATCCAAAGAATTCAGGCATAGCCTCGGTTTCGGCAAATTTAGGAACCTAAAATATTCCACAAATTCTCACCACATTCTTCCTTCTTTTTCTCGTTAACTCGAGTTCCTGTCGCCTCTTCTTTATTCTGCTCCTGAAGAAGTAACAAGAGTTGGTATATGGAGAAGGGCAGATTCAGAGCCAAATTATGGGGGGATTTGTTGCCAGGCAAACATTGGAAATGTTTCCACGGAAACCATTTATGGTTTTTACTGGCTTTTGGAAGGAATGGAATGAAACATACCCTTGTACATGGAACTGCACCTATCTGTATCTATAATTCGAGACTAAGCCCAGGGAAATCCTCCGATTTTAGTGTGACTTTACACACACCCTTGGGCGTTAGAGATTAATGGTCAAATTACAGTCACAAGGGGTAATAATATTATGTTAACTGTCTTAGGGCTGATGAAATGGAATACACTGTATTGATAGAAACGAGCGCATTAACCAATATTCCATGACGAATGCTTCGGCTTATGTTCCTCACCTGATGCGGAGTGAAATCGCTGTGATGGCAAAACAACCGATGACAATCGACAGCGTCACAATGAGGCCTAATTTAAATTGTTCTGTGAAATTCAAAGAAAGAAACGAAAACTCGTCAATCATAAAACCACGAGAGAGGGCATGCACGATACATTCTTGGACATGACTAATTTCTGAAATATTGATATTCTCAAAAGACCGAATCAATTTATAAAATGAAGGATGTCGCTCTTCATGTCTCGCATCAGCCGTGCACCTGTGCTTTCACCTGGCCTTGGTAACCAAGAAAGACGCTTTGATGTCAACTGTAAAGATCAATTTCCTTTGTAATTATTAAAGGTTCAAACCGCGTGTGAAAGAAAACAGGAAAAGACGATTAAAACCACGACATTCACATTCCACAAGTCAAAAAAGTTTTCCCGTAAATGGGACAAGGCATCAACTCTGGACAAAACATGGCGGATTATGTACGAGTCAGCGCGTAAAAGCTGCACGGTCAACTATGAAAGAAAGCCATTTTATTCATTTGGAAACAAATAAATTTGAATAACAGGCTGTGTTTCTGATTTAGAATGATATGTCTCTACAAAGCCCTTGAAGACCAAAAGGAACATGACGTCATTGCAAGAACGGACATTAAATCCCCAGAGAATGTCTTCAACAAAATTTCAGTTCGCCCCTTCATTGCCGGGTCTGGTGAGTCCAGTCCGACTATATACTGCGACGTAGCACAAAAAACCCAGCAGACTGCACTCACAGCAGTGTCCCACTGCCTGCATGCATCCAGGAATTCATTTTTCTCCTGTCCAATTTGACGAATCGCGCGGCATTCCTCGCACAATGTCTGAGTCTCCAGGCACGGTTGTTTGCGCAAAGGTGCAGCCTCGTCGTACGTGCTTGGTTTGCATTATGTGCAATGCCACGCAACAGTTAAACTCTTTTGCCTTTCCCAGTCATGCCCGCCGTGTCAAATTTAGATGTAGACTCAAACATAACATAAGCCTATGTGTCTCAGGCCCGGGGGGGGGGGACTTAAACCTTTCAAAATAGCTGCGTAAGCACAGAAACAAAAAAGCTGGCTTGTCATGAAGGCTTTGCTCGACAGGTTTGCACTTCTCCGGTCACTTGAAATAAAAACCCTTTGGCTCATTCTGTTCCCTATACTCTATGCGGTGAAAAAAAAATCCTGCAGCGACTATGTTAATGTAATACACAGCATCTTTCATCTTGGGCCAATTATCAATTTGGCCACCTGTCTGTTATCATCACCTATCACCATATTTCTCACCTTTTCATAACAGGGCGTCTCTAAAAAAAAAGATACCGACGAATGATACCTAATATGCCTGCTGCTATGGCGTGGCGCCGACTATCCTATGAAAATGTTATTTCCCGTAATAAATTCATGTTCCCGCACTGTGTAGCAAGGTTCAATGTTGGGGGGACGATGCGATGTTACCCCCTCAGTTTGCCAAATACCAAACCAACGTCACAACAATCTTGGACACCAGTTTGTGGCATTTAAAGGCTCAGTTGCATTCAGTAAAAAAGAGCAGGCCCACCATATTGAGCCGACGACAGCAATCCTGAGGGCGTCGTTTGGTCTTTGAAAAGAAATCTAATTTAGCATTCGCCTTGGCCAATCAATTATGATTAAAGGGACAACTATCAATGCACGGCGGCACGGATCCAACCTGAACACTGAAAAAAAAAAACTGTACCCCACCCGGTTTTGGGCAAATATGGCCTTTTAGAGATGCGGGTTCAATTTTCCCCTGTCCGACTCATAATGGATTGTCAAAATGTAAATGACATCATAGATTAAGCGTTGGCAGTGTAATTAAAACTTCATCAATAAACATTCTGGAGAGCACACGCAATAGCAATGTCGTCAGCTGAACTCATGTTTATTCATAGCGTCATAATTATGAGCGTCCAGGATGTGCGTACAGTGTACATGTATGTACACAGTTTACAATGTGCGTGAAAACTCTTTACCAGTGGCATATCTAGCAAGCCCCCCCCCACAGATTTTATTTTTTAAACAAAGACTACTTCATTGGAAAGAAAGTAATCGATATACGTATTTGTCAAATATTAGTACCATCAGAACCTTAAAAAACAACACCATGAAAGAATGGAAAGGATGCCGGCACTGAATAAGTCATCTGATATTGTTTCCTCTCCCGACATCATGTTGAATGAGCCCAAAGCGACACTCGCTGTTGAATGTACCCCCGCCACACCAGAAGCTGGATATGCCGCTACTCTTAACCAAGGCTTTTTAGTGAAATGGATGTTAACGTCTCAAAACGACAACACCCTGGGTTTTTTTTCAAGTTCAAGCCATTTGAACCTCATTCCGTATTTGGTGGTTACTGACTAATTATTTGGCACCGTTTCTCGTATAATTCTACACAGAGATTTCGCTTGTAAACGTCTAATCTCTGGAATCAAAAGGCACGGAGGCCCCTGACGCTGTAGATAACAAAAGACATGCAGCGCAAGTCCAATGAGATTTGCCAATGCTGAAATGGAGAATAATGCACGTTTGATCATACCTGACTTTAATCTTCCGAAGAATCGCGCTTTGCAAACATAAACCAAAGCGAGGAGTAACGTATTGACACTCCACCCTAAATTCTCACAGGTCATCTTTTAACGAGATGTGGTGAGTCGAAAAATAGCTGACGGTTATATCAAACTCAACGTCGTGCATTATAAAATGCTCGCACGCATTACCAAGATTTACGCCGGACATGCATCCAAGCAAATTTCATCCATTCTCCCCATCGTTACGGCGAAAAGGGTTTCGCTTTCTTGATAGAATCCCGTTGAACAGATAATAAATTGAATGAAGCAGATTATGAGGGCACTATATGGTCATTTGCTAGCCTGTCGACTGAGCTAAGTGGTAATAAGTAAAGTACCATGACAGTAATTCTAGGAACACGATTCGGCAATTTTATTGTAAGTCATTCAAAATTTTTACATGTTGTAATTTGTCTTAATTTATTTTAAGTTATACGTAAAAGCATTACTTAGAAACTACTTCAAGGCATAATCTTACCAAACAGGTGTTCTGGGAAAATTGGCCATACCGAGAAAAAAAATCACTATATACAGGCATGCTTGCTTATGCAGTGGGAAAAAATCGCATTCAGAGATCTTACTCGTGGAAATAATCACCCTGCAAGTACGCGCACAAACTGATAACCAAATTCATAACCGAATATCAGAATTTCAATACCCATGGGCGAGTGATTTCTCTTACTAGAAACTCTCCGATTGGGGGGGGGCAAGGTTGCTTGGCTCATCACCGCTATCTGTCCTCGTTTAGGATCTTAAGAGCTATGGTCCATATGGTTGTTTCTCCTGTGTCGGTTTTCAGTGTTTAATTTGAATTTATTTTGCCCTCTTTGTTTTGATTTGAGTTTGATTATTTTTACTGTATTGAATATACAATAACTTCATTGACATTGTGATCGTTTCTATCACTAGGTACCACTTAACGACCATCAAGGTACTCATTAGATTTCAAAGTCCTATTTTTCCCACGTCATTCTTACGTCACTGTAAATGCAAGTTCAACTGAGTGTGTGCAAGATGTCACGCAGAAATGATCTGCGATCATGGAGATATTAGTGCCCCCCTATAATGGCGTCCCAACGGACGCCCTCAGAGGATGTATTCCATAACAGGCGTGTGCGAAGGATGATCGTTGGTCATTGTAACAGGTCATCCGGGTTGATTACAAGAGATATTGAAAACACGCCCAAGGACGATAAACAACACGACCACTTCTAATGGAAATGTGAACTACTATACGTGTGGGTAAGGACATCATCAGAGAGACGATGCAAGAGTTTCCATATTCTAGTCTCATCTAAATCTCAAGTGACTTTTTAATATACGTACGCGTGGGAAACTATCATAACTAATGCAAGAATCCAGGGTAGCTTATCACTATAGTGAAGGTCTTGCCGTATTTACCAATGTCTCATCCATCAACCTGCTGTGTCTCCTTGAAATCCAGTCTTAATTATTCCCCAGAGCTGTTACTAATGGTTACACAGTCTCAACATTTGAAAGTTTGAGTTATTGCCTGAAATCATACCGCAATAATGCCGAATCATCCAACAAATCGACGAAGAAGTGAAATTTTGCGTGCGGGTGCTTTTATGGGTTAAAATTCAACGATCACGAGAAGTGAGCGTTAAACAAGCAGAGTACCAGCGGACAATTATAGTTGGTAAGTTTCTCTTTAGCATGTCAATTTCCTGGGGCAACTTAAGCATTCATGTTTCTCTGAGAGTTTTGAATGATGATGAAAAATTGCCGGTTTCAAAACAGGTATGAGTTTGTCATAGGAAAGGTGACCTTGACCTGGATAGTTTGGTCCCCAAACATTACAGAATAATACAATGCCAACACCGAGACGCATCTACTTTCAGTTTTACTAAAACATTATTGACGTATGTAAATGAGTTCTGGGATAAGAATCCGCCATGTTATTAAACCACACTGTTCAAAGCACTGCTCGCTACAATACTGAGTCTATCATCAATTATCGTCCTTACCGGTAGGGTAACATTCAACGGCTGCGTCGAACGTACCCTCAGGTTAATATGTTATCGCGACAAGGTGATCGCCACTTTTTTAATACGAAAAACAAGAAGAACTAAATTAGGTGCTGCGGAAATGAATCGATCAAATTTCAGCAGTTTCTTTATTTCTGATTCCCCATCCGTCGCGTTGTCTCGTAATATTGCTTACAGCGCTGTTCGAATGGTACGCTGGGCGTTAATATTCTACTTGGACTTTCGCGCCGGATCAAGGGAAAAGATTGATTAAAACAAGTCTTTATCATCGGGCGAAAAGGGAAAAGGGTAAAGTATTGCTTTTTCCTGTCCCATCATGGAGATCTGTGTCAATAAGCAGTCCTGACAGCGCTGAGATGGCAAACTCTCTACGGAGATAACCTTAAGAAGCAGTGAATTAGAACGGGTTAGATAGTCCCTTAAACCCAAACTAAACCAAGAGGCACATTAAAAAAATCACAGCACAGAACTACAGGCCTACAATGACAATTTCCTATTAATAATTAATCATCTGTTTTTGCTTTTATTGAAAATTTGCAGTGTATTTTTTGTTCTATGTTTGATTGCTTATCTTAATATTATAAGAGCGATTACCGTAAGGTGTAAAATATCCTGCTGTTGTGGTGGAAGCTTCCTTTTCGGTTATGATCTCAGAAACAGTTGCCGTGACGACGGACGATGCGATGACGGAGCTCCGTCCAAATTCCTGCTGGCTGGTAAATATGTCGTCTGCTCGCGATCTGTACAACGTCGTCGAGGCTGGAAAGTTGGACGTGTCTTCAACAGCGTCGGTCGCCATGTAAGGAGTCGTCGTGCCGGTCCAGTGTTCGTCGAACTGGGACTCGGGGTCGACACTAGGAGTTGTTGGGGTCGGCTGGAGGGTGTCGATACCCTCGGTAGATGATAACATTGTATGGGCTGTGGCCACTGGTTCCTGAGATGTTGATGGTTGCGATTCCGGATCATTCTGATTTGTAGAAGTCACAGGTGATGGTGTCCACATCCCCGTTATGCACGTATTACGTCCCCAGCCCTATGCAAGCATTGACCTCCGGGTCGATCACAGAAGACTGACTCATTAAGGTATTCAATCCTCTAGGCCCATCCGTCGCAGATTTAAGTAATAGACCATTACTGACTGTTCATTTTCCAGAAAATCAAACGAGCAAGACATGGAGTGAATCGAAATGGCAATTACCTGGTCATGAGTTGTTTCGTCAGGCCATGGTGATATTCACCTGTGCGCAGTAGACTTGCTTGCCTACAGCACGAGTGGTATGGCACGTATTCACGTAAGCCGAGTCTTTATGGAGTTGCCTCAACGTGCAGAGTTTGAGACGCGTTAAAGTCGAAAACCAATCCACTTCACGACAGGAAAAGAAAACATGACAACTACACCGAGACTCTCAATCTTGTCGAAACTGTAGTTATCTGCCCGAGGGTAGTCTCCACGAGGGTGAAACACACGTGAATTGGGAAAATAAGGAGAACCATTAAGGCCTCGAAGTCGTCCGCGTGATGAGTAGCGCACGCGGCTTGCTGGTCAGCAGGATTGATGTTCGTGTTCCTGATCTGGTGGCGCACTGCGCATGATCGCGAGAGAGCTGCAATGTTTACAAATGCAAGACTGCTGCGATCGCACGTGGCTCTCGGTGATCCAATGATTTGATCCGTTGCGTGACGCAGCTCAAAGCGACATCGTTGTTCAGCATCTTTACCATTCAGCATTGACGGCCTCCAGCCACTTCACTGTAGGTGTGGTCCGGATGAAACCCAGCAAGGCTGGGAAACATTCTAGATGGTGAGTGCTTCAACGTAACATCATCCCTTGTCGTATCGAATTGGCTACCAAAACGTTTGGTGGGTCATTGTATGACGTGCTTGCGTGTAATCAGCGCCATGAACTGAAGCAGTATTGCGTGAGTGGAACTGGTGTGAAAAACCGCAGGGCCGGGGGAGCGGGTTAGCGTAGCGGTTCTTTCCTGACTATGCACCAATGAGGCCCCGAGCTCTCGCAGGTTTTACCCGGATACTCCGGTTTCCTCTTGCCTTTCAAACTGGACCTTCTTCGTAACTCTGTAATGTGATGCTGATTAATAAAGGTTATGAATAAACGTATAGTTATTGGTGCAGATAAGCCTGAGAAGGTAGCTGAAAACGCCATTAACAAACGCGCAGGGCCTCATATTTCAAAATCCTCCGTCTAATTTACCAGAAGCAGAACTAGTTAAGCCTAAGGTCTTTGCAAATAAGCGAAGGCACTGTCAGAGCTGACTTGACACAAAGTGCATGATTTAGTGAGTTTAAGTAAGTGGACTTAAGTTGGAGTAAAAAAAAAAGACATTAAAGAATGAATAAACTTTTCGAATGAAGACTAAAACGGAAGGAAGTATAGAGTTTGAGGAGGAATGGAAAGACGGTATCACTTGCGAAAGTGGACCAATCAGAGGGCTAGGAAACATGGAAAGACGGTATCGCTTGCGAAAGTGGACCAATCAGAGGGCTAGGAAACATGGAAAGACGGTATCGCTTGCGAAAGTGGACCAATCAGAGGGCTAGGAAACATGGAAAGACGGTATCGCTTGCGAAAGTGGACCAATCAGAGGGCTAGGAAGCGATGACCATGTCGTGTTTAATAGTGACGGGGAAACGACGTCGACGAGGAGGATGAATGGAGCTGGCAATAATGACGTCAACAAATTGATGATAAAATGATTAGTGTTAGAAGAAGCAATCTATCGCATGCATATTAAAACACTGTGTTTGCAGTTGATTTTAATTTATTTTGTCTGTTGGAGAAAAATTAGCAATACAGGGATACCGCAGTGAAATGAATAAAACAAACTCAGGAAATTAGGTACAGTTTTTTTTTCAAGCAAGCAGGCACCTGTACTGTCTATTTTTAGGGTGCAAAAAACACACAGCTATGGTATTAGTATTTACGATTAGTGAGCGAGCACGCCAAACCACAGATCCCATTAACTATCCTCTTGGGTCTTCAAAATGACTAATTAAAAACTCAAAATGGAAACGATGTGACGCTTGCCTCCAAACAGAAAAGGAGTTGGAGAAGGAAACGGTAATTTATTCTCAGGTGATCTGCTGATTTAAAGCTCTTTCGTAACTGACGCATTTCCACAAACAATATGGTTGCACAACGCGTCCGTTGCTTTGCCCTTCAAGGATTACTTTTGTTTCAAATGATGTAGGGAATACGTCGCCTGGAAATCCACGGAAGAAGGAGCACGGATCAGTGGAAGCCAGAGACGTAGTACTGGAGCCAACGACCAAACAAAATGAGTCAAGCAATAACTGCAGTGAATGAATTAAAAAGGGGGCAACAGAAAAAGACTGACACTAAAGACATAAGAGAACAGAAAAAGGATTATGACAGATGATTGAACAAAATAATGCCGGATATAAGAAGAGGTTGATGCTGGAGACGAAATGCAAAAGGTCAAGAAAATGAAAGTCTCGAGGACTGGTGGATTTTCTCCCTTTGAAGTCCTGGCAGATCTCCGCTGACAACATCCCCCATTTGGGATGCAGTAACACTTGTCTGCACAAAATAGTTTGGGACCCTGGGATTGATACCCAACGACAAATCCAGTGCCCTGGATGGACTTCATCCGCTTCTCCGAGGCAGCTTCAATCACGCCGGACAGGTCTCTTTTCCAACACGAGTCCAGTTTCATGACGAGTAAGCCGCCTGAAGAAGGTTTACAGTCGGGAGTAACAAGTTTCCATTCTGATGACATGACCTCAGAGGTTTACATAGTTTAGGAAGCTTAATAATACATTCATCCTCCTGGTAAAATTATAGAAAGGAAGGCTAATTTTCAGCAACGGAAACCGTCATCAGCAAATTACAAAGCAACAAAATGCTGCAAGCGGCAAATTTATCTTCTAGAATTGTGACCAGTTGTCGCAAGTATATTATTGAGGGAACCCAAACACTTGCACGGTGCAGTGGAGGCTTGTAAGTATCACGAGCGACGGGAATTAAATAACATACATGTACATGCGTGCCCAAAACTTAACGTGTTCCGAGATAAATCTCCATAACAACGGGGGAATGTTGCCAACACATCTCTGGGATGACATAAAAGCAGCTTAGAAAACTTAATCACTTCACTAACGCACTTTTCTCCGAAAAGCTTCCATTGATGAGGGTTTCTACTCTTGCCCTTTTGCTAGGAGGAGACTTACCTTCGTCGCCTCACTTTGAACTGCGCGGTTTTTGTCTTTCGGTAGCCAAGGTGACACAAAAGTACACTCTGGCAGAGCATTGGGATTGTCGGAGCGAGATTAACGGAAAGACCCGTGGGTCGTGCATATACAAGCTACCTGCCAATTAGCCGGATGATTAACTGTCGGGTCTTTCCCGCATGCTCTGGCCATCTCGACTAAGAAACTTGACAACAATCCCCCAGACACGGGCGCAGCTGATGAAAAGATATTTGCTATGCTGATTAATTGGTCACAGGTGCGCTCTGGGCATAAGTATTTCTTTCATTTCGGGGAAGTTTTATTCAGGCCTGAACTTGGACCGAAAGGACGTGAGCAATATTTCATGGCGACGGCATCGTTAGAAAAGAGATGTGTCGAACTTTTCAAAGTTTGGCGATTGCCTGCTTGCATATGCGATTTTCTCGAAGAAACTGTATGAGAGGATTGTAGCCTGGAAGAAACAAAAATGGCCGTCAAATCTGAAATGCCCCATATACTCGTCATCGCGTGATGCTTTTGCAGTTGAAAGATCTCCTGGGGATTTTGGTAATTGGTGTGGGGTCCAACATCGTGCTTCTGTCACATCACAGATCATCGTCGAAGGAGCCTGGTGTCACATGAACACTCGCTGCGCCCTCTATCAACACAAAGAAGAAACAAAGGCTATCCGACTCGAGTGAAGGTCTGTTTAATACACTACAAAAAAACAAACAAACACCCCAACAAACAAACAACCAACCCAACAAACACCCCAACAAACGAACAAACACCCCCATTGCATTTGTAACACGTATAGGAGTATAAAGTAACATCAGCGGTGTTACAGTAACGCATTTTGGTGCGGTCATCTGATAACACCAAAAAGTGTTGTTTTAAACAAAAGAGTTTTTGCAGCGTACCATTCAATGCTTTAGAGTTTCCAAGATATGTAAGTTTGTCGTTGGGGGCGCTGCCTAATTGCTAATTGGTTCCTTTATTGTCACGCACGCGACGCCTCTAACCATATTCGACACTCGCCCTTTAAGATCGCATGCCGTTGGGACCCTTTTCACCGTGCATTAACCATGAGAACAAGCGAAGGCAAGGTCCAAAACGGCCTTAGAAACGGGACCACTGTTTGCATTACCGTGCGTTTCCAAGACAACGGCTCCAACAGAAACTAGCGCACCATGACGTCACCCGGACGGTGGTCTGATGTCATCATGGTAAACAGGTACTGCTGGAGTATCAGGCGTGATGTTCAGGCGCAAGACGATATCCCTGTTTGTTAAATGTCAAATCCATTATGACCGCAACCTGCGACCGACAAGCTTTTATGGATGGGTGAGAAGAGGTGCGCTCTACGCGCTAAGCCTTAGCTCAACCAATAAGGATGCGAGGACCTAATTGTTGACTAACCCAAGAAAGGTCATTCTATGTTATCATTTGTATCCTAAAAACACATTCGCGGTTAAATTTCACAGCTTTAGACTGGAATAAGTAATGTCACATTGGGCTTGTAAATTCATCCACAGATTTAACAAGCCAATGCAAACATCGCTGTATGTCAAGGTGGATGTGGAATGTTGTTATAACGTCAGAGTAGGATAAATTAATCAGCAAATGTAGTTTCTGAAGTATTTCGGCAAATGGGAGCCTCTGTCAAGATTTACAAGCCAGACGTTCCCCCCTTAGTTAAAATCTTGTTCACAGGGCCGCAACAAAGGCCTAAATGTCTACGAAAATTAGAATGACTCCATTATTTCAGAACAAGCATCCAGGAGTGGACGAAGATGAAACTATGCGGAGTACACCATAAGTTTATTTACAACATTCAAGCATTGCCAATGAATAAAACATTTACTTAAAGTAAAGCTATTTTCAAGAAAGCATACACTTCCATAATTATATGTTTTGTTAAATTACCCAAATAACGCAAGGAAGTTTCAAATTTAGCTTAAGCTTCACACCTGTCAGTGGTGCATAATGAAGATGTTTGGTAGGTTATTTATTCTTTACGGAAGATAACCCGTGAAGTAAAACAAGTTTTGCGCGAATTCTACATATTTGACGTATATAGCTTGTGTTTACAGCGACAACCGGACGCCGACCAATCAGATAAAAGTGTCATCAAAGATTCTCTTCTGCCTATCACGTGGCGCGTTCGATTAGTTTGTTCCCCACACCAACTTGAATCCCTGGAAAAATCTAAGCAGCGTTTCAGTTACGATATGAACTGTGTGCTCGTTAGGTTGTGAGCGCTTTTAAAAGGAAAATATAGAAGTATCATTTTGGGTAGAAAATACTCAAACTAAAGTATGAGGTAATGACGTCTTGAGCGACGTCAACATGGGTCGGGAGGATATGCTTTAAACCATTCGGAAAAGAAAAATCCCTCCAACATGTCATTCAGGGCTGATAAAATTAATCCTCAGTTTTGACAATATCTTGCGAGTTAAAGCATCTTAAAGGTATGGGTTTTGTTTTCAAAATTTGCTTTCTAAAATCTTCTTCCGTAAAAGAATCGTCATTACCCCACCCCCAAAACGTGACAGTACCATTACATGTCTTCAGGTGCCCTACCCCCACCTTCCGCTGGGTACGTTACTTGTTTAACCTTGTGCTCAGAATCGGTGTGGTTGCAGAAAGCAATCAGTATAAACAAATTAATTATACTACGTTTTGGTTGAGTTACTTTAATAGCAAGAATTGTACCACGAAAATGGTGTCATTAAACACAGCGTGTATGACCGCACGACCTATGGAGCTCTGAATAATGAGGTCGTTACGGCTTGGAAATCATTTGTCGCAGTGTGTAGAATCAAGGACAGCAAACTATAGACCTTAATCACCGGGGAAGCCATCTTGCTTTCCTACTATTTAAAGCAATGTAACCAAACTGAGGCTGGAAGGGAACATAGTCTGTTTTCTTTTATCATTATGCGAAGCTGCAGTACTGTTGGCAATGGCTCTACATGGAACAAGCATGGCTGCATCATCATAAAATCCTATCACATCACTACTCTTGGGTTTATTACCTCGAGAAGAGAGAACTGCCACCGAGTGATGCAAGGACCTGCAATCCCCATTAATTAATAAGGTGGAGGTGACAGCGCCCTCGAAGGCCTCAACACACTCACTTAGATCAAGGAGATTTATAGCGTTTTGAGGAAAATGCTTTGGACAACTCGGGTAATCGGTGCGGTCACAGCCTTGTAATTGAGGGCTTATTTGAGGACAAATCAGTTTTGCGAACGGGTATTGTTTTGTTCGAAAGTGTGCACTAAAGAGCGGTGATTTGGGGAAAGCGTTGAACCTCGTAGCTTTTATACTGAAAAGTAACATATTGATATTTGCACACGCCAATGTCAAGCTAGTATAGGGGCGTTTGGTGGGTTGAAGCTGGACAAAAATGAAGTTTTTCCCCCGAAAATTAACCCTAAAAATCACATCCATAGTTTTCAACAGTTGGGTTGTGAATGCTTCACTACCAAATGTGAAGTACTTGTTCCGAAAATATGAAATCGCCGGGACTGGTTCCCTAACCCCCTCCTGGAAATGTTAGTGACCTGTCCTCGAAAAGCGAAGACAACTGCTACCATAGGCTGAGTTCGGGCGGCTTGTTCCGTATGTTCACGAACAGCTCGATTTGTTGTTCATGGGTCGGCCGCTCGAACGCCGGTAACAAACAACCGGTTATCACAAGCAACATGCAACATGGCGGCGTCCATATACGTTATTTGAGACTTAAGGTTGGGATGGGCTGATATCTTTTCTATATAAACAGGAACATTCATTTCTGTGTTGCGGAAAATAATAAATGTTAATTTTGCAAAACTTCCCATTGTCTACATAGTCTATGGCTTTGGAGGCCATCTCTCTACTTTTTGCAGCTGTTCAAAAATTCCAAAATCCCACGAGTTTTTCTGTGTGTTCCCGTAAAACCCTGACGAGGAGGTGGTGTGTGATCCTGTTCCGAGAACAGTGTTCTTGAGTCGTTTTCCCGCCGTTCGAGCGTGAGTACAAGAAACCCGTGTCAAGAACACGCCGCCCGAACTCGACCGTAGTGTCGAACCGAACAGCGCCGCTCGTGCACAAAGGACGTATGGTGTGGACGCCCCCCCCGGCTGTTTGTCTGCAGTGACGAGAAGGAGCGCCCTCACTAGCATGCGCTCTGTTGGACTGGCCTGGAACAAGACGGGTTTGGGATTAATATAAAAGGGTCTCGCTAGGAAGCTGTGACTCGCTCGGAATCTTAGCGGAAATGTTGCATTATTTGATGCAAAGTCCAATCCCACTGAGTGACCCCTCCTGAAAACGAGGCCTTAATCCCCGTAAAAACAAAAGCAGAAAACTCAATCGTAATTCAAGTTTTCCTGACTTTGGTGTAAGCCACGATACTGTTTCGCATCTCACGACAGGTTCATGGAACAGCTGCTTCCCTTGATAAATTTGACAACTTTCTCGTCAAATTTCTGACCATTTCCTCGCGCATTCACCCTCCCCAGTTCTATTACAAATAAATTTAGGACAAATTATTTTCAGGCAGGGAAGTTCCACAGACTTTTGTCGTTTTTATTTTCAGTTTCGTGAAGGATATCTGAATATTAAATGTCTTGACATGAAATAGTTCTGTTTTGTTGCTATAGAACAAATAGCACCGGATGCTAGCATATAAAAGGACGCGCAAAAGCTGTATACGGCAATTTTGCCTACAGCAAAGGACCTCTATTCTATAACACACAAAGCTTAGTTATTATAATTTTTTTGGCATACCAAATGGCAAGCTACTTGATGTCCAACTGTTCGGAGGAAAACATCAATCTGCTACCCAGACACGCACAGACAAACTACTCCATTTTTCAAGAGATTGTTAAGTATGTGGCGCCCTTTGGTCTTATGACCAATGCTGTTTACCTCTTCGTTTCGGACGTATACCTCTAGCATCTATATCTCCAAAGCAGCGTTAGCAGATATCACATAGCTAGTGATATCCCTGTCATTTGCGGCCTAAAAAAAACGAAATTTTCAGCCACAAAGCACACAAGGTTGCTGCGGCATTTGCCACGGTGACTGTAATGGATTCGCCTTGCTTCCAGACTGCTGCTGCCTTCAGAAGGTTTCTAACCGTCCGTCGACCGCTAGCGTACGAGGCTGGAGCCAGCAACGTCAGGGCCGCCACTGCTCTGTCGACAGGAATTTGGACAGTAGCAGTAACTGTGGGGGTGTCTGGGGCTTTGTCGAGGGACGGAGCTTTAAATTAGCTGTTTATATCTTCCTTGGCATCGTTGAAGTAGTCACATTGTTGTCCATCTCTTGCTTGTACTCCTGGATTGCACAGCAACTGTTGCAGCGATAATGTGGGGCGTCTATGAAGCGTCGACAGCTGGTGAATCGGGTAGTCTCTTTCCTGCTGCTTACGGCAGGTACTTACTTCGTTATCAACTTCGCACAGCCGGTTGGAACCATCCTAGGGATGATCATCTTCAGGTTGAGCTTACCTTGCCAGAATCCCTCCGGAGTAGCTTCCTCGACGTGTATCTCGCTTCGTCCGTCATGACATTGATTCGATCTACCCTTGACCCCCTCGTCTACAGCACTCTCGATCTTTGCGTCTTTTGCAAGGCCTTCGAGAGGGCATTCTGTATATCGCGTGTTGGGCAGTGCTGCCGTGGACAGAGGATCTCTGATCAGAAGGAACAGATAGATAGTTGCAAGATATCAGCAAGAGAGCGACGTACAAGACGCAGACCATCTCCATCAGCTTTTCATCAGAGAGGATCTTGGCAGACCAAGAGACTGAACTAACCTGATTACCAGAGAAGATTTGAAGAGGCCATCAAGGCCATTATCATCTTCACCACAGCCTTCACAACCACACCTCACCATAGCCATCATGAACACGTATAACGCATACCGTGACATCCACCAAAAATAGTTCATAACGCCACGAGCAGGAGAGATTAACAAAACAACAGACGAAAGTGCTAAAGCCTAAGCCATTCTCCATGCTTATAACATGCATAAAAAGAGAGCGCAACTTCTCTGTGGACTCCTGCCAAGATCCCGCGACACATCCAGACCAATGTCCCTCTTCAGTCAGCATTGAAAACACTGCCACAGAGACTTCGCTGGTTCCCATGAGCAGCGTGGTATAAAATGTGAACTTTAAAATGAGCCAAAAATGAAAGAAACGTTCCCGCTCAAACTCGAGGCCAAGTCAAGCCATATCAAGAACCAAGAAGTGTCGCATCCAGATCTGTTGTCTTGGGCTAGGTCTAAGTCTTCGCTCACTGGACATACGCGGAGGCGCGTAGACAATACACGTGGCCGTAACTCTGAAAGCCCATTTCGGACACAGCCCGAGTAACCATTCAGGTTATAAATTCGCAGTCTCCTTTTATATCCTACACGTCACGTGACCTCCCGATCATTTTTTTATGTGGCTGAAAACATTAATCACAAGTTTTAATCATTCTTCAGAGTAAATTAGTATTCATTTGTAATTAACTTTTATGCTGTTCTATTTTTATCACCAGGTTGCCAAAATGAAGAAAGTTAACCTCCTTTTCAATTATGCCAATTCTGAAAATCCTCATTTCCCAGCAGGGATAAATAATTGAAGTTTTTTCTTTGTAGCATTTTGGATAAAAGCATTTTTTCTCAGAAGAACTTCAGGAAACAGTAAGACCGGAGGGACATCGGGATAAAAGTAAACTACTGGGGCAGCGAATGCGATAAAGCAAAAGTGATATTGAAAGAAATCTACACTAATAAACACCAGAGAAGCGTGATAGACACATTTCTCCGGAAACAAAACCCTGATCAAATGCAATTTTTTTGCCGGTGAAATCGAAAGTTAGTAAGTGTGGTGAAAAACAGTTGTCAGTTTTCTCAGTACCACAAAGCTCTATACTTTACTTTAGTGAAGGTCCATACATGTTGAGTATCTTATGCAATGACAAGGCCACGGGTTATAGGAAGAAACTATTTCTAAAAGACGGAGGGGGAAATTGAAAATGTATCACTTAGTCACAGTCTGCCTTGAATATCTACCCAATTTACATACATGTATTAAGAAACGCCAACATCAAAATAGGCCTCTTTAAATGTTAAGTTGTAAATTGAGAACACCATTGAGAACAATGAAATTTGAAAAATAATAGTAACAGTTCTCCAGTGACAAGTGCTTATGTTCGTCGGTCATTGACATTTGGTCTGTCCGCGCACTTTTTGATAAAGGGCAAAGAAGAATGAAGTAGAGTCAGAAAATAAAAACTAATCAGTGATATCACAAACGAGATCCTTTAGTGAACTTCAGCAAAAGTCACATCTTGAATCGCGGAGGCAATTTTTTTTTTTGAATGGCAGTTTGAAAGCGATGTTTGTTACTTTGTCAAGGGAAGTTCAGACGATGAAAGTTTGCATGCAGAAGTAGCCATCCGATTCGGAAAATAACAGCTTCAGACTTCAATCAGCCAAAATGAGGTGGAGGTCTTTGTTACGATCAGCTTGCCTATAGGGACACACTGTCCATAAAAACCTCTACCTGTAGGACTCTTGCGGCGCAATTACTTGATTAAAAATCGCCGGTTTTGTCTTTGAACAACACTAGTTAAATGACATCCCAGAAGAAGAAATCAAGATCATCGGGAAAATTGGAAAACTGTCTCTGCAATCTTGATGAATCTTTCGAGTACTTTTGAAGAAGTATTATCGAAAATGTAAATGTCCTGAAGTACGTATTTTGTGCGTCGTGGGTTGTTATGACATTTTCCCGGATGTTGAAAATTCGACGAGCTAAGGAGCAAGTGTAGGGGCTGGGACACCACCAGGCGACGGTAGGTGGCGCTGTACACGAGACATACCTTCACTGTTACACGGCTTTATCTATTTCAAGTTGCAGACTGGTTGGGGTGATCTTCCTTCCCCTTTTCACTTTGTTGACTGTTTCTTGCAGGCTTGTACAAACTGACTGTGTGAATCTTTCCAGTCAGTATGGTTATGAAAAAAGTTTTCTCATCTCATCAAGTCAATTTGGAGGAAAAGTACTTGTTTGATTTCTGAAGTACATGTTTTATTCTCTGACTTAGAGGCAATTTTCAAATAATTATCCTCTACATTATTATAGACACTTGGGTATAAGGAAAATGAACTTGCTGTTTACACAAATAAATCGGGGCAAAATTGCAGAAGCGAACACTCCTCATTAAGAACTACCTATATCAAACCCACGACGTCACGGACATAATTAGACGACAGGTGAAAGATGAGCCAACCTTTATCAGAGATGCCGCATCACCTGATCTGGCGAGTATAAAAACGAGATGGTGGAAGCCAGACCCGCAGAGTGCTAAATCTGAACTCGTGGAGGACCTTCAAGTTGGACTTCTCCTCTTTTCACAAAAGACACCCCCGTCCAAGAGAAGAACTCACTGTTCATGGAGAATTCCTCGGCTCACGACCGAGAGGAAAGCAGTGGGTATCAATCCAGCTACGAGGTACCCCTCTTGACCGTGGTATGTCTGCTGGGGTTCACCGGCAACTCCATGGTGTGGACGGTCTACAGTAAGCCCAAGTACAGAAAGTCCAATGCTGCTATCTACATTCTCAGTTTGGCGGCAGGTGAGTGCCAATTAAATCAAGACAAAGTCGTGCAGTTGCAAAGATCCCGCTGTCACACAGAAGCAATTTATGTCAGGCATTCCCTTTGTTCAGAATTTTGAAGGACATTTGTTGTGAGGAATGAAGAGAATTTCGAAGGCTTTTTCGTCGTAGAAGTCTTCATAACATCTTAGTCTTTGTCCTGACTATTGATCGGAAGAAAAACCTAATAGTTTCATAAACTATCGCCGTGACTGACATGTAATCTGGGTGTTTGACTCTTTGTCATCAAAACGTAGTATGCCAAACCAAGATTAATACCTACGATTGACAAGAAAAAACAATTATCAAAGAAAACGAGGCATTTTACTGGAGATTTCGGGAAGTAATCTTCCTTTAAGTAATCTTCCGAAAAGGATAGTTTTGTTATCCAAAAATATATCAATGTTCAGAGTATTTTTAAGCCAATCGCCGATCTGGTTCCAAAAAAGGGTTAAAACTCAGAAGTACAAAAGAGACGTATCAAGGTTTCACTCTCAGCTTGACAAAAGAACACAAGTCATTATCTCTTTTACCAATTTTAAAAGGAATAAGAGTTACCAGCCAAGATTCTGTGAGTAAGTCTACATTGAAACCATCGCAATTTAGTATCACATCTTAACAGAAAAGGCAAACAGCATAACTCCAACCATTCAGTGAGAGGAAACTTACAAGCCAGCTTCATTTCTCATCAATCAATGAACCTACAGACAACCTTAATTGCAGGGGTAAGACTATAATACAGACAAGTAGAGCCCTTTTTGTCCAGCATAAGTAACTGCAAATTAAAAGGAATAAGGGGAAACATGTATTAGAGTTGACCCGTGACAATGTGCTACGAAAAGATTTTTTCCAAAAAGTTGGTCCTGATGTCATATTTTAGCATAAACTATCTAGGCTTAAGAGGTGACCTTCACTATCGAGCAAGTCACTTTAAGAAATAAAGTCTTTTTTAGCCCAAAAATGCAGTTATTGCCAACTGTAATTCTATGGTTGTACCACAAAACATTTTCAAGCACATCCTACCCTTGAGATGAGGCATGACATTGAACAAAATGACTCCAGGCTTTATAAACGTCAATCCAAAACTGATTTGGATACTTTACCTGCTGAAGAAAATACGTGATGCTAAAATGACCATCTTCAATAAACAACACATTCTGAATATTACTAATCTTATAAAACAAAGAAACCCAGATAGAAATGTTGCTATTCAACAAGTCTACGGATCCACGTACACTTAAGAACTTCAATGTATAAACTTAAATCAACCATCTTGACACCGCCATGATTATAATCTTGAATCATCTGATTTCTAGCAAATCTGTCCACCCCCTCCATCTAAATGTATACAGCATAGCATTTAAACTCTTAATAATGTCTCGGGCGGATCTGGAGGAACCAAAATCAAAAAAATAAATGTAAATAAGATAAGTGATTTAACAACTGTGACTCGACCAAGAACCGTTACATTTCTCTGAGGCCAATGATCGATTAGAGTAGCGGTGGCTTCAAGCACTCTACTATAATTTATGATTGTCATGTTATCAAGATTGAGAGTAAAATCAATGCCAAGGACTATCCTCGGGGCCAACCCAATGAATATGAGTATGCTCACAGAGGTGTTTCTGACGTCCCTAATTACTACCAATCCACACAGCATTTGTATTATTTATATTCACTCTGAGACCAGAAACATTACCAAATCACCCCAAATCTTAAAAGCTCTCTCAAAAGACTGTTCTGTACCATCTAAGAAGAATACTGTATCATCAGCATACTGAGAAAGCCTACACTCTTTATCCTCTACTGAAATACTCTTAAGAATGTTGTCATTACGAACAAGCATACCCATAATTTCAGCACAAAAAGGACACAAATAAGGGCTCAAACCGTCTCCTTGACGATACCCCGTTTTATCTTAAACTATTCCGAAAAAAAAAACGTTTACTAACATCGAGGCGGTCGTACCGCTGTAAAGAATTTGAAACCATTCCTGAATAGAGGGTCCAAAATTAAAGAGGTCCAAGTCTTCGCTTGTAAATTCAGTCCGACTGAATCAAACGCATTCCAAAGAATTTCAAAGGCATTTTAGTCTTAAAGTCTTGATAACATCTCAGTCTTTGTCCCGACTATTGCTCGGAAGAAAACCTAATAGTTTCATAAACTATCGCCGTGACAGACATGAAATCTGGACGCCATCAAAATGTAGTATGCCAACCCAAGATTAAAACCTTGGATTGACAAGAAAAAACAATTGTCAAAGAAAACGAGGCATTTTACTAGAGAGTTCTGGATGTATCCTTCCTGTGCATTTTTCAGTCAATTATTTCTTGAGGGTATTATTCTTGTACAAAGCTCTGTCGTGATAGCCAATAAATGTGAAGATTTTGTCCATTTAAAAAAGGGTGAATAATCCATCTTAAAAGCTTTCCTGATTTTTTTCTATTTTTCTGGATTTATAGCTATTAAGAAGCCAGACAGACTTCCGAAGTGGTAAAAGAATCAATAGATTTGTATTCATCGGTTGTCAGGAAACACGACGAGCGTGGCTGAACTTTTATCTTTGAATTCACCTTTGAAACAAGTCGCTCCTATACTTGGGATGGTAAATTCGAGTGAATGAATACAAACCACTCCATCTACTGACAACAAAGCCAAAATCGTCTCACGTGAACTTTTGAAATGGGATTTGTACAAGTTGTCCTGTCTTCTTCAATAACAGAACGACAAAATTAAGATGTCTTCTCGAGCTCAAGCTGTGAGGGATGTGGTAGCCTTTTCACCAAATGGGGCGCTTTTTACAAAGCTGTGCCCACCGTACCATATTATGACCACTTTAACTACCGTAAACTCTTTTTCTTGGGGGGGGGCGTGACATCCATTTAAACCATTTTATGGATGCTTCCCTTTGGATCTGTTTCTTCTGTATCTGTTGTCTATTTTATGGCGTAAGTCTATGGCTAGGCCAGAGGAGGATAATTTCTAACTCAAAAGGTCGAGAGCTACAAAGATAATGCACCTAAAAGAGTTGAGCTGCAGTTCACAAGGCAGAGCAGTTCCTTCGGTTTTTTTTGCAGAGAAAACCCGTAAATCAAACTAAATAAGCTGAAGCCTTTAACCCTAATCTGCAACGGATTGTTTAACTCAAATTTCAAATGATTGATATCAAATGGGTATTTTCAAACACAAGGTTACTTCAACCAATCAGCTGTTGTGCAAAGTGCAGATCCACGGGGACTATTCCCTCCTCCTTCCTGCCTGCCTCCCCCCCCCAAAAAAAAGTAAATAATATGAGAGGAATTGCGTTTGTGGTCAATCATATTCCTTACATTTCGAGAACAATGCCAAAAGCCCTACTGAATATAACCTCCCCCTCCGAAAGACCATACAAGATTACTTGATTTTTTTTTAAATTTTATGGCTCTCCAGTACGCCCCCCCCCCCCATTTCGTTCTGGATCCAACCTTATGTTTGTATATAAGAAGCAATAACATCAGAAAGACTTGTCAGAGCTTAACTCGACCATTCAAGGGAAACCAAGCCTTTGAAACCGACAACTCTCTGAAAATCTGGAAAGTTAAAATTCCTTTTAATATAAGCAAATCTCCACCGAATGAAGTTGTAAAGCCACACGCACCGTGATAGGTACGAGTGACTCCTGTAACGCCGAGTAAGGCCGCCTTTATGAGTGAAAATAACTGCAGGGCGCTTCCGTTCTTCCCGAACATTTGTACATTTAAAAATCGATATACATGTACTGCTGGTGTTGTCGTTGACACTGCCGGTAACCTCTGGCCTGTACAGGAGTATCTGATTCTTGTACAAACTGGAGAACATCAGCATACGTATCGCTTCTTTTAAAGATGAAAACTTTCCGGGGGACAAAGCACTCATCAGCTCAAAAATAAAAAAACAATTAACAGTCGCAAGGGGTCCTTTTTGAAGTTTTTCGAGGACTTGGTGATTTTTCGCCCCCTTGATCTCTCGTGTTCGTTTCCTTTGCTTTCCCCTTTATTATTTTCAATTTTTCTCCGGGGGCGAGAGGGCGCTTGCCCCGCCCCCGCGACGCCCATGAACCCCGCTTAGTCTTTGAATCACAGCTAGTAATCTTTGAGCACATTCCATGTGACCCTTGCCGTTTCTGAATAGATCCAAAAAGATACACGGACTGGCAACCTGTGTCAGTCAGCATGTTACATTAGCAGGGCTACTGGAGGCTGACTTCTACACCGGAGCACCCACAAGCTTGTTTAAATTGATATTCAGCTGGCAATAATGCAACCACATGAGGATATTATCAAATGAGGATATTTCCATAATTTCAGTAGGCTACATTCTGTAAAGTCGGTTTGGATCAAGTCGGAGCGAAGTTAAGTTTTTGTAGAAAATCTTCTTTTTTTGGAAGTGGCAGTAACTATAACTTCCACTGTAATTTTTGGATTTTTTTTTTTATGAATTGAAATACCAATACAGGTAAGCTCGGTTTTTTCAATGTTGCGTAAAATTGCCCACAATTATAATTTGTTAAGTAATATACGTCATACATGGGTTTATGTGTCCAAAAAATAAAAAAGACCATAAAGGAAAGGACACAAGTGCTAATGAAAGTTATTCTAATTTGTCATTTTACTTCTGTGCCAAATTTAGTGCGCAAATGTGTAATTTCATAAATCGTAAACAAAGTGAAGTCTTTACAGAAAATGGTTTTTCGGATATGGCAGTTACTATAATTTCCACTTTAATTTTTGGAATTGTTTTGTTTATGAATTGAAATACCAATAAGCTCGGTTGTGGGAGACATACATTTTCACTGTTGCGTGAAATGCCCATAATTATGTTTTGTTATTGTGTAATATACGTCGTACATGGGTTTATGTGTCCATGGTAATAAAAAAAGCCCGTCAAAGAAAGGACACCAGTGCTAATGAAAGTTTTTCTAATTTATCAGTCTACGTCTGTGCCTAATGTAGGGCATTTTTAAGTGCATCCATTTTAAGGAAGGTACTAGCCCCCCCATTTTGTTAATGAAAGCTACGGTGGCTTTGCAATGGCTTCACATCAGATCTTGTGCAAGCATTTGCTTCTTATCTGAAATCCTCACATCATTTCTGTTATTTCGATATTCAATTCATGTGAATATTTCATTTAAAATATGGAAATACATAAACTAAACTAAACTATAACTAAAAATCCATGCACATATCATTTCGAATGTTGAAGGATGAATGATAAACAAAGTTTCTTCAATGGGGCCAGTACTCCCTAGGTCTTTGGCTTTCACGCTCCTAAAAAGGTGAGGTTGCGATCGCCCCACCTCCAATATTTTCTAATCCTCAATATTTGTCTGCGAGGAGCTAAAATGTTAAAAATGATCACAAAATGGCACGGTGGGGGTATGTAAAGTGAGCCCCCATCTTTAAAACGGCTGCTACGCCCCTAAAGGAGTGAAGCTTTTTCTTATAATTATAAAATACCGATCCAAAGTTTTATGATTTATAAAAAGGTGCATCATTAATTATTATAACAGATAGCCACTGGACAGCAAGGGAACTGCGGAAACATGAGTGGAAACAGTTTAGAAAGACAACAATAGAAAAAGGGCACACGATATCTTCTGGGCGTGGGCTTGATATATTTCAACGAAATGAGTACTAAAAAAGTGTTTCTCAAGAGGGATCGTCCAATCGGGAGTAGGTCACCCTGCGGCGGACTGGAGGATGAACAGCTTGCTCGTAATTTAATAACATCTCAAAGAACGTGTCATCTTCGAGAAAGCAAGGCAAGAGAGTTAACTTTGTTAACTGGGGGCACTTGTCGATTTAGCACTTTCGGAAGGCGAAGCACAAGGGCGATCAAATAAGAAAGCGGTGAAAGTTTGTTCAATTTTTCGCCAATTTTCCCCTAAATTCAACCAGCATCGCCGTCTCCAGTATTAAATCAATGAGCGACAAGAACTAACGAAGTGTTCTCAAAAGTTGCACGTATCTGGAAAGGGGATTCCTGAGTTAATATCGTACTGCCAAAACTGCGTTATGTTCACGAACACAAGGCCTTACTCTAATTGAATGACTGAATACGAAACTACAAGTGGTTCTTTTACGAAGCATGTACCAGAATAACAGTCTGAAGAAATTATGTTGTGCAACATTCAATACGAAAATGGCAAACAGCAAAAACGTGAAGCTTTTTTTTAAATAATTCTGCCAGTACAGTCACTTTTCAGTTAAAGGGAAAAAGTGACTAGGTCTTGACGCAGTCGGCGTAGCACAGCATGCGGCAAGCGATAGAAATTACTTAATAGCTATTCATCAATTTGGACGGTCTTACATTATCAGTATTAGACTGAAAGAATGACAAGTATAAACATTAATTTGATCAGATACGATTGTGACTGTCGGTAATTACGATCATAATTTGTTGCCTTCTTGAAATGTAGTCCCTTCAAGCATGCTTCATACACGTGTTTCACGTCTCCCACTACCCAATTGAGCCAGGTCGGGTAGTCTAGTTCCCTGCCCAAAGATTCCCTGACGACTCTTGATAAGAAATCTCAGGTCAGGCATCACTCACGGATATAAGTAGATACGACCCAAGGGTCAGGGGTCACAAGTCCTCGTCAGGCCCTGATTCTTCCTAGATTCTCCTCTGGGGAGATTATACCGAGGAGACCTTAGATTCAGTGTAAAGTCAAATATTGTAGGATCAATAGCTGCCATTAGGATATGGGAGTTTACGTTCAACAGCTAGCCTACCTGCCCGGCCGGGAATATCCGAACATCAACGGTGCCATCCGAACATGCCGAGTATAGACGGCTGACTTCGGAATATTCGGCTATTTCCGGAAAACTGGAGGAATTCCTCCAGTCTTGGTCACGTGGACATTGGGTGATACCGGACCCTTGAATCGTAGAGTAGTCAGAATCATTGGGTCTGGTATCCAGACTACCAGTTCGCTATTCCGACAGCGCATGCCCAAAACGAAGTGCGTCCGAGGTCATTCGGACGCGCGTGCGAGGTCTACCCAATCAGCGTGGCCCTTAAAGGACTCGCGCGCGTGCTTTGTTTCCAAATGACCTTGGTTTTTTTAAATACCAAACTGGCTCATTGTGTCTTATTATCCTCCCCTTCTGGCGGCAGATCATGGCAAATGTCTTGTCTACAGTCCACAGAGCGTTAAGTTGATGATTTAAGTGGCCATTACCTTTCTTCCTCTCCAGGAGATATTTTGGCTCTAGTCGTGGTGGTTTTCCACATTACGGAATTCTTCCCAATCACGTGGCCAGTCCTGTGGGCGTTCGACTGGCAGTGCTCTGTCCATCGATTCTTTCGATTTGTGGGTTTCAACAACACCGTTCTGACCATGACGGCCATCGCAGTGGACCGCTTCTACGCAGTGCGCCACCCAGTAACCTTCAAGACGCGCTTCACTGTCAGGAGAACGCGCATGGTCGTCGGTGCTCTGTGGGTAGTGACTTTGCTCGTGTCTGCACCGTTTGCAGTCATGTTTCGGGTAACTGTAACAGCTTGAGTTAAGTTCTAAAGATAGTGGCAAGTGGCTCTGCTTATGAAATTTATCTGTGAATTGTCCACTACATGCTGTTTTGGTTTGAATTCTGAACTTTTCTATATTACTAGTCAATTCATTCAGTCCGTCATTCACAAAGCATGTTAAATAAAATGTTGATACATAATGTGTACAGGAAAAAACTTTCAAGGGCAGAACCTTGAGCTGAAATATTTCTAATTCGTTTCATATTTACTCTGAGCTCCTCTGTCATTTCATATCACGTCATGACTGTCAAGAGAATTCTTATTGAAAGAGAGCAATTTGAAATCCAAATGACAGATGCCATTTATAATCACAAGAATCCCTAGGGCTGAGGCAAAACCACAGCCGTAGCACGACATACTTGATTCGGACAGAACCCAAGTCCGCATTCTTCGAGCGTTTTTGAAACGAGTGGATTCGGCTTAGACATTGATTTTGCTGGTGCGTTCAGCAGTGTTCGAAACCACATGTTCAAGCTCTGACTGTAACCAGCGAAACTGAGGTCTACGCCGAATCCACTCGTTTGGAAAACGCTCATTTCAGGCAACCACTCATGACGGAAACAGCCAAAATAACTTTTGACCCTAGATGAAATATTGTTAACACTCTACCAACCTCTTTTCCACTTCAGAGCATATATGGTGGAAACGGCAAGGCTGAAACGTACCCAGGGAAGCTATCGTTTGCCTGCAAGCTCGTTCTCAGCTCCTTCGGTGATTGGTTTGTTACATTCAAGCCTATCTACTTGAACGTCGTCTTGTTTTACGTGCCGGTTATCGTCACTGCTGCCCTCTATGTCATCATCGTGCTGCACGTGTGGAAGAACAATAAATTCGTCAGTTCGCAGATGGGTCGCTCCCCTCATCGCAACTCACACTGGAAAACTGCCAAGACGCTCTTGACAGTTTTCGTGGTGTACGTCACCTGCTACATTCTCTTTGCCACTTACAATTTACTCGCGCCTCTCGCTCCAGGCTTGTTGCCCCCGCAAATCAAGAACGTGGGCCTGCTGCTGCCCTTCGTAAACAGCTGCCTGAATCCGATCGTGTATTCCTTTATCAATCCGAGTTTCCGTAAGACGTGCTGGGAGACGTTCTGCTGCTCTACCCTGGCGCACTTTTTCCCGGGGACGACAAAAGCGGGGAGTGCGATGAATTGCACGACGTGCAGCAGCGGGGACGTGAACGAAAGGGTTGAAGATAAAGGCGCTGAGCCACCGCTCATTCCAACACAAATTAGAGTGGCTGTCATTTCAGCTGACTGTTCTTTTTCGGTGGTCAAGGAAACCCAAACGGGGAACGGTGTACTTGTGAACGACTCGAAACCAGAGAACCCGACTGGGCAGTGTTGCAACACAAATATCTAACCTCGATTCCGAGTAAATCTGTATTGTTTTCAAAACAGGCAGGCTACAAAATATGAAAGGTCACACAAAAGTGAAAGGCAGGAAAGATTAAGGAACGCATCCCTCACGAATCTTCAGGTTAAGCTTTGGCTGAAATATAGGCCTACTATACCCTTGTACAAAGGAACGCAATAAACTGGCAGTTATAAATTACGAGAGAAAATGAATTCACATTAAAATCCCGAAGTAAGTACAGTATAACACGCGTTAACTTCCGGTTCCATGGTTCCATCTAAACGGCGATCAATGCATGTAACTCTATGTGCAGTGCATGTGCAGAGGGCGTGGTTTAAACTGAAGTGACGTCACACTTACGAACCGGATTAGAGACATAGTGATTATAAACGCGCGCTTATGCGATGAGTACCAAAAAGAACAAGCCCTTTTGTGTTCCACTAGGAGCGGATAATGGTCTTTGCGTGCACGCAGAACTCTTTTCCCTGTTGGAAAACTTCGTATCATCTGTCCTTCTTTCGCCGGTGGGAATGCACTTCAACTCAGGGCGGATTACGCGTTGCATGACGCCATTTCGTTTCCAATATGGTAAGCTGTTGTGCGTAGTCATGTGCTTATCGATCTTCAAATTAATGTAGATTTAAAGAGTGCTTTGAGGTGACGTGACAACATATTTTTGAGTAAAAGCGTATGTAGACATTGTGGCTTATGAATGCAAATCGTGCAAGCCGAAAATGCCGCAACTCTTTGCTTGCATCAATTGAAAGACGCCCTCGGCTCGATTGAACACACTGGAAGGGACACAGAGACCCGGGAGAAGGCGCTATCATCAGAAAAAAAGAACCGAAAAAGCAGGCAGTGGGACCACAGACATGAACTACCCATAGACGGACAGTACGTGTAGAAATCAAGGTGTGGGTACCATTATTTAGTCGGACTAAACATGAAACACATCCGCCCGCCGTTCTCGATCTGTAGGTATTCTGGGTCTGTGCGTGGAATATCTTAAATTGGTCTCAAAGTGGAAACACAAATGTGAACAGGCAATCTGGAACTTATTGTTTTAGTGGTAAATCTTTTGATTAGTATTTGGAACAATATGGTTTTGTCCAGGCACCGTAATGAGTACTCTAAAAATGTTGTTTTTCGTATGCGCCAAGGCGGGAAAATAAACATAATAATCAATGCTGCAGTTATCCTGTTCGTGAGTGTGACGTCACTTCAGTTTAAACCACGCCCACCGCACATGCACTGCACATAGAGTTGCCTGCATTGATCGCCGTTTACATGGAACCGTGGAACCGGAAGTTAACGCGCAACTTCAGCGATCATCCAATGGGAGCCTGCAAATCGGGGCGCGTCTGCCTTTCTGACGAACTCACTTACGCACCGGATAAGAAATAGAATGTTGTTTAGTGATTGGGAACTGACTGAAATGCATACTCAAAATGTATCGATGTTTCAGGCATGTATCTTTGAAACTCTCGAAACCTATGGTAAAATAATCGAGTACTGCATGGTCGCAAAACAAAACCATCCGAAACGGAAATATAAAACAGTATTCATATAACTGTCTTGATCACAGTTTTTTAATCATTAGTTGGGAATTAACGTTGGGAAAAGTAGCCAGTAGAAAAATGTAAGCGGATGTTAAAAAAAACTATGCCTATATCCAGCCCTGATTATTACATAATTATTGACAGTAAAAAAGACTTTGCTGAAGGAGCGAAAGCTTTTAGTCGTTATTTTAAATTCCATATCTTGTAGCAATTTAAGAAGGTAATGATCCCGTACTTCCATTAAGACAGTGATACTTGCACCTTTAATAATTGTCACGTTCAACCTGTCCGCGAGGTTCAAACAGAAGGTTACATCGTTCTGTTGAAGATCATTTCCGCCCCCCCCTTTAGGGAAGGATATACGAACACATCGTCTAGGCTAATTTGGATTTTTGAATCGTTGTCACATAAGGTGCATGAGGTGGGATTGTTTTAGGTAAGAGAAAGCCCATCAAGTCTATTTCCCGTCTACTTGCTCGCCTTGGGGGTGTCCAAAGTATGCAAAACTGTCGGAAGTTTGCGAGACATCACGGCCAATTAGCTGCACAGTGATTTAACGATCATACTTGGAGCTTGTGAATGTATCCCAATTCCCCAACAAACTCTCTACAAAGTGGATGGTAGTTTTGGGAGTGCGAGAGGAGGAAATAGTTGATAAAAAGTAGTTGTCTAACACTAAATAGCCGCGTGCTCCACCTGGCACCGATTGTAATCCAGTTCGAGTGGTAAAATTTACCAAGTAGTGGCCAGAATAGGCACAGCTTTATAATCGTTACATTGAGTTTCATTCAGAAATATCATTAGGCCTCCTATCAAATGTGAAACTATGGATTCTTGTGCCATTGGGACATGAAGCAGTGACCGGTCTAATTCGTTGTAACTTAAAAATTCTCTTTCATCTCGTCATCCACCTGAAAGACTGAACACAAAAAGATGTGGGATCGCTGCACAAACAACTTATCTTGCCAGAAAATATCCGAAACACAGACCGGTGGCAAAAAATGGCGATTATTTTGAGTTTCATTGGTTGATATCGTGACGGCACTCTACATCATATGTACTAGTTGTTTTCTTGTAGTTATATAGCCGTGATTGAACTAAAATTTCGTAATTCTGTCGGAGCTATTTTACGACTGTTGTGTAATATTTTTAAACAAACAAACCAAAGCTGTGACAATCCTCGACTTATAAAATTTTAACGCATCGGCCCAGCCGTACGCTCGTTACGTGCAAGATAAAGGAGCTAACGCACTGGAAGTCCAAAGCACCAATAAGAAGCCTGTACTACAGGGTTTGCAGGTGATCACATCAATTTGTCGTCATCTCTCTCAACGGGGCGCAGTGTAATGACTATCGAAAGGAAACACCGGGGTAATTACTGCACTAACAAGATGTTTCAGATGAGACAAGCTCATTAAAGTCGAGGACAACGAGAGAAGTATTACCTCCGTAATTGACTGTGAGCATAGAGTTCCATGTTGCTGCGGAGGACATTATAGGAACATTATCTATCCGGACCCTTGTCCAGAAGGTTGAGAAATCGGCGCTACATAAAAAACAAACAAACAAACAAACACCCCAACAACCCAACAAACCCGAAACACTATTCAAGTCTCTAAAATGCAGAGCTGAGTTTCTCGCTTGACTCCGACGGATGATTGGGAGTTTATGTGTATTCTACTGGTGAATTAAACGATTAAAATAAGTTCGAGTCAAACGTAAACTGCAAAACTGCTCATGATCATCATTCATGGCCTCTGAGACAGCATGGAAACGTCATTCTTTGTTCAGTCTTGCAATTTTGGTTTTCCTTGTTTTACTTTATGTACACTGTTAACCTGTGTAATTTAGTTTTAATCGCATATAAATAATAATAATAACAACAATGCATAATCTATTGTTTCCCAGTACCGACTTTTCTTACTAACTCTTGGCATTCCGTAAAATGTAATCTTTCCCCGATTTGTCTTTAAGGTTCTCTGTATCAATACTCCCGAGCCATTGTCTTTAGTGTCAAGGTCGTATTTTTGTTTCTCGTGTATTTGTTTCTTGATGCTTTTTTGTCTGCCGTCCACGAGAGATTCTGCAGTTCAATTACTGTTTTCTTTCAGGCTGTTTTTGTACATTTGCTGCTGACTCAGGAATTCTTTTTGATTTTGTCCAAATAATTTTCCATGCAGAATGCTCTTTTGTCTGCGCTGTGGCCATACCCCGCAGCTTATAGAGTTTCCGAGAGTGCATCTACTTTATCTTGGCCCTTTCACGCGATGTATGATGGGAAAGAAAAGCTCAATCAGTTTGTGTTATTTTAATTCGTACTCAAAGACGCTTGTATTCTTCTTATTTTGTTACGTGATCAATTTAAAAGAAACTTCATATTTGTGCGTGACCGTGAGATGGCTGTTGTCAATCGAGAATATTACATTGCAGAGATCTTTCAAACCTACGCTTTCATCTGAGATTGAATTGCCATTAGGGAAGTCTAATGCACCCCCCCCCCCAATCTCACTACTTAATATGTATTTTTATCTTTATCTTTTGTTATCCATTTCTACTCACTCCTCCTTTGTTTCGTTTTATGTGCAATGCTGGCACAAAAGAGATCGACGTAACGCTAACACACAACACTGTGATAAATCCAACTTGATCATAGCAATGGACCTCGGCATGGTAACGTCGAGCGGTCAAGGTCCTGATATTGCTTCACAGCTCTGACTTCATGTTCATCCCATGGTGGATTGGGTCGTCTGCAGATTGTCAGTTGAGTTCCTCCGAGATGGGGTTCCCTTCACACTCCAGATTGACTTTTTTCTTTTCCTTTTCACCCCCAATTTTTGTTTTAATCGTCCCAAAAGAAGGAAGGGTTTGGCTTCTGAGGGAGGAAGAGCGGAAAGCTTGGCTGTAACTTCCTCGTGGTTCAGGAGAGACCACGGCCTGATGGGATGTCTTCACCGGCATATGAAATTTTCCAGTATTTCGATAGCATGCAAAGTGACCAATCCAAAACAAGCAACACATATGATTTCATGTTGGTACAAAATTACCTTTACTGTGGATTCATTATTGTAACATGCACCTGACCAAGTTTCGCCCAAACGTGAACGCAGTCTCTATCTAATAGGTTAGCATTCAATCTCCATCAACCAAGCTAACGGCATGTCAACCAAGACAGAAAATAACAGCAACTCCTACAGGACCAATCAAGTTAACCCGTCGATAAAAGAAAGCAATTGAGGAGAAGGAAAGTGGAACATTCGACGTTCATTTTTTCATTTCCCCTGAAATCGTACAAACACTGCCCTATTAGAACTCAATTAGTAAATTATCTCTTCATTGAATGAAACACAACATCAGCTCAATGCATGGTCATTTCTAATTCCCTCTGTCACTTTTTGGGTTGGACAAGAATTATTTGCGATTGTGCTTTTTCCCCGCTTCATTGCAAGAGTTAAAAAGCTGGGAATTAATGTTGGAGCTGAGACATAAACCAGAAACCACTTCCTAATGTCCATGGTCTTGTTTATTTGAAAAAAGACCCAGTAATAAGTGCGCCATGAACCGGCTTCGTCTTTGATCCGAGAACTACATAAAGTCAAGCCTCCGCCTCCCTACATGTGACGTCATCACATAAACAAGACGAGCACCATGGCGATGCAGCGTATACGGCAAGCTCGGGCGCAAACTATGTGGTTTGACTACTAGTCAGTTACTTTGACACTGGGCATGCTCAGTGCACTTCCGCTCGAATTTGCCTTGTTGAACTATAACTGGTAAAATCTCATCGTCACATACATTAATATTGGCCGTTTGCTGCAACTCTTGCGGTGTAGCCTACATGGTCATTGACATCTCGGATAATTCTATTAGTGTGAATGGTTCCCTCCATGCTGACAAATGAATGGCCCGTCGACAACCAGCCGTGCTATGCCCTTAGCCTGGTTCCTAATGGTCGACAAGATGGTCCAAACCATCCATCGTTCAGAAGATGTCAGTCGAACAGCGATTAACTATTGTTGTCGCTCGAACTTACCCATAACAACTGAGACAACATCACTCACTACGTCAGAGTATAAAAGAATGCCAGAGGTGATACATATCTCAAAATTCTTCAACTGTCTTTTCTGCTTGGATGAGGGTGAAAGTTGCAATTTTCTTTCACGACGAAGAAAAACTCTATCCTACCTGTCATGGCGAATGCAACCGAGTGGTACCAACCGGACGTAGCGGGTAGCAGCGGGTATCAGCCCGGTTACGAGGTACCCCTCTTGACCGTGGTGTGTCTGCTGGGATTCGCCGGCAACTTCATGGTGTGGACCGTCTACAGTAAGCCTAAGTACAGGAAATCCAATGCTGCCCTTTACATACTCAGTTTGGCCGCAGGTAAGTCCAGCGCACGATTTTCTTGCAGTTGATAACCACACTGATATAGGAGATGGGACTTCTCTTATCCCAACGCGAACTGGAATTCTTTTGCATAATTGATTATCCCGAACGCTTGCTTTGATATACGGAGAGAAAAAGAAGATTTTACATTTGGGTGAAATAGTTGTATGCAAATTTATTTACATCATAAACAATTATTACAGATATTTTAAGACCACTGAAAAGGACCCTCGCATGAATAGTCCTGTGCATAGAGAAAATTTACTTAGCAATAATGATTTTTTTAAATAGAAACCTGGAAAGCTGTGGCACTTTAATTAACACTAGCAGTCTCAAATCCTCCAACTTCAATACGATTTTACATATACCTATTTTATACGAACTAATATAGATAGCCATGGAAAAAGTACTCTTGAATATTTGCGCAAATTTGACATATTAGATCAGCTAACACGTGCCATCAACCGGGGACTATAACCACGTGCAATATTTATACGGCAGACCTGACAGTTGTTGGCATACATGACGTGGATGACAGGAGCCCAGAGATCACTGGCACTAAATTAGAAATTGCATGTCTTCCTAGAGTTAATTATTAAGGAGAATCTTCCCTGGATGAAAGACGGAATTGGTTCCATTGTAACCTGTGAAATTATTCAGTCTGGCAAGTTGCCATTTAAAAAAACAAACCAATTTATGCAATTTTCAAATGGATTATATGTCAGAGGAATCCCTTTGTAACTTCGACCTTCATAAGATGGACTCAAAAACTGCCTGCGCCACAATATGGCATGCCCCAATTATTTGCATGCACGAACGAGAAACCGTGGCGCCGGGATTCTGCGTCGACTTTGAAATCTTAGGTCGAATCCAGTCTCAAAGTTGATCCTGCTATGTATCAATATAAAACTGTATACGGGCTTTGAATGTAGCCGGCTTAAAAAAGTGGGGGTAAAAACTTGCAGTTTTGGAAAGTTAAGGAAAGTTTAATTATCCACTGATTCAGAACCAATTGGACTTTCAATAGGCTGCTCAAGAATTTCAATGTTTGTGCATCTATAATCATTGACATTAAGAGTAAATGGTATATCACACAGAACGACAAGAGAATATTTAAAAAGCCGTGCTCACGAGCCGCAAAGTTGAGCCAAGTCTCGAAGCGAACTTGTTATTATTCTTTCATTGAATCCAGACATTTGGCCAAATTTGATACTTCAGACCGGAAATTTGTCTCACGTCAAGACTCATGACGAAGGGGCTTCAAGCTTAAGGAGATAACTCATTGCTGAAATTGTCACCAGTGAGTTGAAAAATACAGCAAATCATATCTGAGATTTCACTGGCGATAAAACCCTGTGGCAGTACATCGCAAAGACATGGTGTCTTGGCAGCTCGTTCTCAGGCGCAAAAGATAGTTGAAGGTCATGTACGGTCGATGGTTGAGATACTGAGATATCTGATAAGGCTCAATCCTTCCGATTCTGCTGTTTTAAGAGGGGATTTTCACACGGATTGAAAGGCCAGACGAACGGTTAACCACTCTACCGACGGGCCCGACCTTCCTAGATTTAAAGGGTGGACCCGAGGCTGTTAATCGCTCGCCTGCGATGGTTCAACTGTAAAAAACCAAAAACTGTAAGACTTTCTTAAAATACTCAGTCACATGTGAGAAAAAAAAACTAATGTCGGACTTACACTTGTGGCAATTAAAGGGTGGAAAAAAGACGGACTGAGGGCAGCTTCCCCAAGCAACATTTTGTAGTTCTTTCCTGAAAAAAGTACTTAAACAAACGAAACCAGCGCTAGCCCGTTCCGCCCTTCCCCTTCCTGTTTACGGAAGAACATCTTTTGAGCAGTCATCCGCTCCGAGACGGCGTACTTTTTGGTACTCACCGCATAGGCGCGCCATGAGGCGCGCAAGTGTATGCGCATTTGATGCTGAGCACGCTGAGTATGTATAACTTATTTACTCCGGCATGTACATTGTATGGTCTTTGCGTACAAGCAGAACGCCTGCTAGAACCCACTTGTAACCACCTGTCTTTCTTTTCGCCGATTGGGGGTGCACTTCAGCTTGGGGCGGATAGTCTATCAAACAATTTCCCTTGCTTATATCCAAACCCACTGAACTAAAAACTTCGCACCGCCGAATGCACGATTTTCTTTTTCTTGGGGGATATAAAGTTAATTTTTGCAGTTCATCACTTCTGCAATCTCCAAGCAGAACTTACGAAAATTGAATGACCTTTTGCCCTTTTCTTACAGTAGCTAAACTTCACAAACTAGACTTAAATCGTGCAACACATTAATTTCGCTTTATTTTCTAACTCCATTTTTTTTCTGATGGTGTAGCAGTTAACAGTCACATTTTAACGCTGACACAAGCGCACAGAAAAGAAATATTTGTAGGGCTCAGTCTACTCGACTTCGTACTTGTAACACAAATTCAATAAATACTGCCCAATAGCGGCAAAAAAGTATCTTTAAGTTCATTAATCTGAAAAAAACCTAGAGATCTTAGCAAAAAACACACAGGCTACTTAGTTAAAACATAAAATTAGCAATAACGTCCATCAAAAATATTAACGTTATTACTGAAAATTAATGTGGTAATAAACTTTATAATTCCATTTGGCGTACATGTTTAGAAAAGCTATCATCTATACAAAGATTTCCACATAAAGCAAACTAAAAAGAAATTTAAAGCGTTTTAGGTTGTCGCTCTGCCTGAATTTTGATTTAGAATGGGGTTACCGGCCGTTTCGTGGCAATTTAGGCAGCGGAGCAATTTTGGTTTTTTTTCTTTAGAAAAATTCCAAGTCCCTAAAAACAACCAATGTTCAATCCATTTTGGACAGCAAAATTATCACTGTGGATGCTGAAGGAATTCCATGAAGACGATCGATCATTACTGGCTTTATTACAGGCATTACAGGCGGCGTCCTTCTCAGTAATCTGACGAAATGCGAGACTTTTAATTTCATTGAAGTAGGACATGTAAGTTCAGGGGTTGATTACGAATTGCAAATCTCAAGATTTGGTTTCACTTCGGAAGATCAGGTGGTCCATTTTTAAGTTGTTGAAGAGATATTGTCTGCTCTTCCGACGTGGCATAACAAAAGTACCTTTTCAAATTATACAGCGACAATGGTATTATTCCACGAATTGTACATTTTCTAATTAGACATCAAATGAAGAGATTAGGTTATGCGGGAACCTTACACGTGATTATAATGAGCCAATCAATACGCTATGGTCGAGTGCGCTGTTTTTCCATTCACATGCACCTGACTGAACCTGATGTGGGAGTAATTCTAATTAATTAATCCAAAATGGAGCTTAAATGAACCATCGACATGGATGCAACGACGTTGGTTTTACAACTCCAGGAATTCAAGTACGAATTGTTGGGGAGCTCCATGTTACGTGAGGCCGGAATAACGACCACAGTCATTACAGCCTTGCCATGGCGAGCTTATCTACACGATGCTATAGCGTGACGCTTTCCGAACTATGAAAGATTTATTTGTAAATTTAGATAACAAAAGGCAAACCAAGCTGAAATATTTCATTACTCGAATGTCATCCGCACGGGCAAAGTCCAATCATCTATATACTGTTCAGTGGTAAGAACGAAGCCTTAATCGGGCCTAATGAGCCAGTACAGTGTTCCGTAACTGCCCTGCAGCGCGGCCTTACGTCAATTGGCTAGCGTTTGATTCTCTAATGACTACGAAGCAGAACTCGGGTCGAAAAGATTGGAACATGGTTTTGCAAAACGGAATGCCTTTTTTTTCAAAATAGAACGTGTTTTTAAAACGAATATCATTTTAAGAAGATCGTATTTTTTATTTTTGGACTGCATTTTAAAGAATTTTTAAAGAGCTGAAGAATTTGTGTAGATGGAACATATTTTCTAGATTGGAATAAACTTGTAAAGAGTGAACAGGTTTTCAAAATTCGAGTAAGATTTTACAAATTCAGCATTTTCTCAAGATTGGAAAGAATTTTTAAAGTCCAAACATTTTTAAAGATTGGAATAAAATTGTTTGTTGCGAAAATATGTTTAAAATTGGAAGACTTTTCCCGACGTAAAGCTGTCATTCGGCGCACGCATTTTACCCGAGATCTCATTTCATTCAAATCGAGAAAGCATCCGAATTGACAAAGCATCAAAATTTCTAAAGTATCCGCGTTTATAAAAAACATCCAATCTTTTTGACGGTGTTCAGCCCGAAGTTCCAAACCTTTTTGGACGATTCGGCTATTTTCGGCACGCGCATGCGCAGGCAAACTCCTACTGTGGTTCCCGCTGTCCTTTGTGGTCGTTGCCTTTGGGGCCTGCAGACTCGTCTCCGTGTTGAATGCAGTAGGTAGGTAGGTAGGTAGGTACGTAGGTAGGTGGGTACGTACGTACGAACGAAAAACCAATCTTTTTAAAATGATATCCGTGTTAAAAATACATTTGATTTTTAAAACACGTTCGATTTTGAAAAAAAGGCATTCCGTTTTGCAAAAACATGTTCCAATATTTTTGGCCCGAATTCTGCTTCGTAAACCGTTCCTACCAGTCGATTCCTGGAAAGTGTGTGGTGCATGATACACGATAAAGCAGTTGACAGACCAAGTCTTGTCAAAGATCAGACCGCTGCTATAAATTTCTCAACTCTGCTGATTAGTCTTTTTTTTGTTTTATTTCATCTTCACAGTTTTCTTCTGAAACCTACTGCGCAAATTCATAAAAACAGCAACCTTGAGTGTTGGGTTTCTCGTAAACAACTTAACATGCTTGCAATTTGCATATTTGCAAGACATGCACTTTTGCTTGTCTTGTCTTTGCTTTACCTTGATTTTGGAACCGTCGGACACGAAAGGGGAGACTAGGGAGTTCTCGTGGGAAATCAAAACAACTATAAAAATGCATTGCATACAGCCAGGGGAAAAAACTCCCCTCATTATAAATTTCATCTCTCTCGACGTGGAAAGTATGTGCATTGAGTAAACATTTGCCAACAGTCCGCCCACTGAGGAACTTAAGTGTTGAAGCAAACGTCTCTAGAACCACGCAGTCTAAATTCTGTATATGCAGTAAAACACCTGCTATCGGGGATCGATAAAACAAATCGAATAACAACCTAATAGCAATTTTCAGGCCAAAAAACGTGCCAAAGGACTAAGTCAGATGGAGGTGGTCTTGATATTACTGTGTATTGTGACCAACAAATAAAGCTGGGTCAATCGGAAATTCTTAAACGGTTTACTGCTGGTGCGTTTCCCCACACCTGGTTGTCATCTATTAAACGGAAAAGGAGTCGCAAATACTCACCATAAACCGGCTATGAACAAAAGGGTATTACAATGCGTTGTGCAGCTTGAAATATCTCAAATGTCCCATAAGCCACTTTAGCGACCGCTCAACTTCGAGCATCGCTCTATAGTCCTAATTATGAACTACATGTTAAGATTATTGAAACAAATATCTATGTAGTCAAGAATATAATATAAAGTCAGTGCTCTGGACTGTGTCATTAGTCTTAATCCTATTGATAATAAAAGTTCAAGAACACGCAGTCTTCAGGCTTCAGGTTGTGTATGAACGCTAACGGGCGGTATGTGCCCCTTGAAATGGTGAGTGTCGATGTCGCATGTCTTGGTTACTCCGGAGGCGGGGGGAACGAGGTACGGTAACTTATGGGTAATGCATGCCTGACTAACGACTCGAGCGGCGATTTCATGTCTCTTGGATGAATTTTGCGCATTTGCATCCAAGCCAGAGGCGTGAAAGTCTATGTATGATCGCTGTAGTTGAGGAGATGCTGTGAACCCAAGCGAGCACAGTGTCTAGGTATCTCGTTTCTCTTGCACTTAATCGCTGATTCGCGCCAGTGCTTTTGTCTCGTTAGGAGTGTCTTCATATTTTCATAGTCCTGAGAAATGGATATAAAAATGTCTGAGTTAAAGGTTTCTTAAAGGGCGTTTATTTTCTCAAAGTACAACGTTCATTAATTCCAGATTTAAAAATTATGATATATCTAGCGATGTAACTGCACTTTCTCAAAAGGCAAGAGACCTTGATAGTTTGTCGCTTGTCGCAAAAGTGACATGAAAATGGTATTAAATATCGGTAGACATATCACGTGCTTTTAAAAAAACAGTCCTTCACAAAGAAGACAAGTATTTAATTAATTGAAATTTAATTGCACGCCAGAATGTTTCAGCCGCACACAGCGAGCAGAAAGCTGGGGATATGCCGCTGAACTTTATTCAGACTGTGATGTCCAAAAGATATAACAAAGACCCAGTGATGAATAATGGTGACAAGGGGAGATGCTTGATGAAAAGGTAAAGCAGTTAGAGAGTACAGCGATAAGTGGATTTCAGGCACTTATTGCAGACCAGTTTCACGCACTGTACTTAGGGCAATAACCAGGAGGATGTGGAAATTTTTTATGGGCGACATATTTTAGGACACAGACAACGATGAGTAGACAGAGCTGATTGGAGAGCAATCTGCATCAATATAATGGCAACCAGCTAAGATGAGATCCTCGTGATATTCATCAATGTCAGATTGTACGTTTTGAAGGATGCATTTCATACATTACCAATGTAAAAGCCAACAGAAACCATGTAATAATTGAAAATGCACCTTTCTCTTCCAGCTAGCCAAATGTAAAAATATTCATCAGGAACTGAAAACAAGGAAGCATTGTTTTAAAAAGGCAGTTTTAGCTGATATTAAACATAAAGAGGTGTCAAACGTTTTCTATGCATCTGAAACATGTTCTGAAGTGACATCGATGTCAAAGATCTTTGATGAAATCCATCCTACGAAATTGATGACATTTATCCTACACTTATAAAAGACAATTGTCGGCATTCATCTGGGAGGAGGTCATTAAAATATTGAAGCGGAGGTATGTTTGAAGTCCGCAATCTTATTAGTCTACTGTGGGATGAAATTTCCCGAGACCGCATTTCAGAGAACACCAACTCAATTAAATCGCAGACTCGATGACATGCTCAGCGTGATTCCATGGTCAATTCATTACAATTAGCGCCTTTATTCGTGTTGGATTACTTTTGATTTATTGATCAACCACCGCGAGTGAAATGGAGATTGACTGCAAGGGTCATACATGTATAAAGTGCTTGATAGGAATACACATACCATAGGAAAAACGACGAATACTGTTCCGCCATGGGTCATTCACCTTTTGTTTGAAAGCCTCAAGAGCCTATTTGGAAAAAAATTATCTACTTAAGGCTCTTAAAACATAGACATTATGCTTTTGTTGAAAATGTCTCCTTCCAAGGAAGGAGACGGGATAAGTCTGGGACGCCAGGACAACAGGTGAATAGCCTCAGGGAGAATATTACTCTGGTTGCCAGACAAGACTCTCGAAAATTAATGTACAAAGGGGTTCTCCTACTCTTCGACAAAAATAATCCCCACCAGAAAATCGAATGAAAGAAATGCATACACTTATCATTAAATACGTAGAACAAAATGCACGATTTCAACACTCGTACAAGCGACATGAGATTTTGGAAACGAAAAGCAATTAGAGTGGCAGCCGCAAAAGGCAACATTTATTGCTTTGTAGCCAATCATGCGAGATTGGCTCGTTAAGTACATTCACTGGTTGCAGCAAGGCAACCATGGAAACGAGAAGCTAGACAAATTGGCGAGAGGACTTATGTCCCCAGTGAGGAGGAACAGGTGACACTTTTGTCAAATAAACATTTACAAGCGATTGCACTGCGCTTTGATAATTGACTGCGCAGTAACAAATAAAATGTACAGTAACTGTACACTGTCTTCACACGTCACTTACATTATTTGACGATTTCAACGGCAGTGTAAAGAACCTCTTCAGCACTTTCTGCCTTACAGACAAGCACACTTCACGGAAATATTTTTAATGTTAAATAAAGTGACCCTTTTCGTTTGGAAAGTTCCTCTCTTGCTGTATTCTTCTGCTCTCAAAGGTTACCGCTTGTCATTTTTTTGTGGTATTGCTTGCTCAAAAAAGCGGCGCTTTTTGGAATGTTCTTTAAAGGGTCAACCACTGACAACGTGCACGTGCTTTCCGCAGTACGTTTTTTTATGTCGGTGATTTCGGAACAGTTCGTCTCTCTTGAATGAAGCGCCCTCTACTGGTACCATTATTTGGTTGTACTTGCGGCCAGCGCATGTCTCCAGCGCAATCTGGAGACAGATCAATACAAATCCAGTCTAATCTTTGGCCAAGACAAATTTTGCAGGCGCTATTAAGAACGTCGTTTAGCAATCAGTGCTATGTGCAGTAGCTTACACAAATCTTAGGACTGGATGGGTGCCCTGCAAGATTGTCAAGGTACTTCAGAGTGGAAGATGAGCGAACACAAAATTTAGAAAAACTCAATCTACATCAGGGTCCTTAGATACAGGCTTGTGGGTACACTATGGAATCAATCTCTTTGGGAAGAGGTGTGGTCCTTAGAAGAACTGGTGAGTGTTAACTCGACGTTTTGGCCAGGATGCTTTGGCCGTTCTCGGGACAGTGTGTCGGACTGGAGTGGAGAGCTGGGTTATAAAGGTTATATTACGGTGCTGTTGGAGCCTGGTAGCGCGGTTCCTGCCGGTTTCCTAGCTCTTCTCCCGAGTCCGGCACATTCTCCTGAGGACGGGTAGAGCATCCTGGCCCAAATATCGAGTTAACACTCAACGGTTCTTCTCAGAACCACACATCTTCCCAAAGAGATTGATTCCACGGTGTACCCACAAGCCTACATCTCACGTAACTTCCCCCATGCAAAGCTTCAAATCTTACTTATCAGGGTCCTGAAGCCAGAACAACCATCCTTGACAGAAAGGCTAAGGATTTTGGCAAACTGGCTGGAAATCAACCTTGTACTAAAAGATTTTAACTGTACTGCTGAAGGCTAGGGGTATTACGAACAGAAAGCAAAGATAAAAAAGCAAGGTTTTTGTGTTGACTGGTCGCTTTTGAGTGTCTAGTATTGGAACAGCGGGTCATCCATGTAAATAACTAGAAACCTCGCTGGTGTAAAGACAGAACAAAATGAAGCGAAGTAAATCTGTACGCCTGTAGTAGTTTGTATAACCTTAGGATTTCAATCACACTGAGTCCCTAAGTTCTTTACTAAATCAATTATGGCAGGAAACTCAGACGCAAGGGACTATCTGTGTCGGATGAGAGCAAGTTGACTCTCAGAATACGAGGTTGACCTGAAGAGAGAATTGATAAGAAATATCTTAGCAAAGAAGACAAACAATCCTTGAGATTGTAATAGTTTTTCTGAAGTAGCTGGCGCCGGCAGGGTTTGTTAGCGTCCGCCCTTTCCTTGTGATTTAATAGAAATAATCACTAACAATGCAATGGCATTTAAACCACGGTTCGAAAGAATTCAGCTACTCTTATCGTGACGTTTTTCTTCTCTTGTCATTGAATATATAATAGTATGAATCAAAATGAAGCTTTCAGATTCAGAGCATATTAAAGATTTTTCAGGCATAGATTTCGTGGCTGCCTACAGCCTTTTCCCTTCTAATCGAAAGTCCATTAATTAAAGCACTGGGATCCGCGCGTGTTGGCGTATGTCCGTTGAACAATCACACTTATTAGCCAGGAAGTTCGTTAGTAGACCTAATTAAACTTCCTCGTAAGGAATGACGTAAGTCACCAAGCTGATATTTGGAGAAGGGAAAGAGAACTTTCATTTTTACCCGCTGTGACTAAAACAAATGACGCGAACTCCAAATGAGGTCCCAAGTGCCCTTGCAAATCAAGAACTTCGTTAAGTATCCGCTGCAAAACCGAAGGGGGTCAATTAACGAAGAGATGCTGAAAATCGTATTTATTTCACAAGATTCTCGCGGTCATTCGAGCCCACTAAGAAGAAGTAATCATAAATAGAATCCCTTTACTCAGAAGACAAAGGACTGTGGGTGTATAGCGTCATTACACATTACATCACCACCGAGTCAAATGAAGCAGCGGGTACCGCGAACTATTTTTCAAGATGTATTTTTTGCGTTGGGGAGATGTTAAAAAAAATACATCTTGAAAAATAGTTCGCGGTACCCGCTGTTTCATTTGACTCGGACCGGCCAGCCGACCCCGGCAAGCTCGGTGGTCGAGTGGTTAAGACATCTGCACTAGTAAGCAGGAGGTCGTGGGTTCGAGTCCCACCCGAGTAAGCTTGTGAGGTTTTTTTTCGCAAGCTCTCGGACAAGCACTGAGCATACAGTGCTTATTAATATACGTTGGGTACGGGCAAATCCGTTATATATATAATTAACATCTCCCCAACGCAAAAAAAACAAAAACAAAACACATCTTGAAAAAATGAAATGCCTTTATAATATTTTCATTGTCATGAAATCAAATGTTTACAGTTGTCTTTACACAGGAGATATTTTGGCTCTAGTCGTGGTGGTTTTCCACATTACGGAATTCTTCCCAATCACGTGGCCAGTCCTGTGGGCGTTCGACTGGCAGTGCTCCGTCCATCGATTCTTTCGATTTGTGGGTTTCAACAACACCGTTCTGACCATGACGGCCATCGCAGTGGACCGCTTCTACGCAGTGCGCCACCCAGTGGCCTTTCGGACCAGGTTCACTATCAAGAGAACACGAATCATCATCGGGACTTTGTGGGTGATGTCACTTGCTGCTGCCGTACCAACCGCTTTCATGTTTCAGGTGAGTATGAGCCCCGAGCTTCACCAAGAGAGGCGCAATTTTCTTAGCAACTTGTGTCGGAACTGCACTTCGCTGGTTCACAGATGACTTTGAAATGCACGCGGCGTTACGGGCGCGTCGATACCAACAGTGACGTAACTGCGGGGAGGGGGCCGTCCCCATAAACAACCTCTGCTGCAGCTCGTTGTCTTTTGGTGCCCCTTGAAACAATGTGTGCAACCCCAGGTGCCCCTGGACATAATAACCCTAGCTACGCCACCGGGTGCCAGCAAAATAAATACCCCCGATCAACATGACTCGTTCAACCGATGAGGGGTGTTTCTGCTCCAGGCAGATACAAAACATTATGTACTGTGTCGGCAGACAGGACCTTCTGTTACCAGCCATTAGCAAAAAAGCCATTATAAGCACTTTTGTGCATTAGTCTGCAAGAGCAATTTCTGTATTATTTGATATACACTCGAAAATGTATTTCAAGTATGATGTATGACGGGTGTCATTTGCTTCAATTTTCTTGAAGTATTAACTAGCACTATAAACTGTAAATCCTGAGGTTTCATGTTTGTGTAGTTTCAGCTGGTGTACAGCACCATCGGGTCTGATTTGGTATTTAACATGATCCTATCAAACAGTACAAATTGAGCAGACTTATAAAGTATAATCCTGTCAAAGGTGTGATAGATTGTGATAAATTGCAAGGGGAGCCGAAGGTCATATAACTTTGTCGCAGACCATTTTGCGCGTTTGGAAAGAGTCGACACATTCGCACGTTCTGATTGGCCAATGCGTTGCAAACTCTAAGAGAATAATTGTGAATCGCCCGTATAATGCCAGACAAAGAGAAGCTATGTGCAGGTGTCTCAAATGTGTACCGTAGTTGCACCGCTGTTGAACAAAAATCATGTAATGATGCACACCGTTGACTTGTCACTGGTCTCTCTTTATCTCTCCAGAGTATCTTTGGTGGGAGTGGCCAAGCTGTGACGTACCCAGGGAAGATCCCCTTTGCCTGCAAGCTGGTTACCCCCTTCGGCAAATGGTTCAAGGACTTTAAAGCCATCTACCTTAATGTCGTCTTGTTCTACCTACCGGTTGTCATCACTGCTGCCCTCTACGTCCAAATTGTCCTCCACGTGTGGAAAAACAACAAGTTCATTCGCGCCCGCATGGGTCAGGTTCCCCATCGCAACTCGCACTGGAAAACTGCCAAGACACTCCTTACAGTTTTCGTTGTGTACGTCGCTTGTTACATCATCCTGATTACGTACAATGTGCTGGCTCCGTACGCACCGAACCTACTGTCGCCACAAGTGAAAAACGCGGGACTGCTTCTTCCTTACGTCAACAGCTGTCTCAATCCCATTGTGTACTCGTTCACCAATCCGAGTTTTCGCAAAGCATGCCGGGGCATCACACGCTGCAGGCTTGTGATCCGCGCCGATACGTCACAAACTGATGGCGTCAACAGCTCGGCAGACGACCAGCAACCAAAAGGAAACAAGGACGAGGAGTTACAGGTTCCTCCTCCAGCAACAGTTTCCGTTATTGTTGCTAACTTATTCGTGGAAGACGACAATAAACGACCTGATATGGAAGACAAAATCCCTCCAAACCTTCGTAGAAATCCTGAACGTGACACACATATGTAGCTTCTTGAATTTTTGCAACCTATATTTAAAATTTAGTCAACCTAAATAGACAGTTTGCACCAACAAACAGTTTTCATTCCTGCATGTCAAAATTAAGTTATAAACATCGTTCAACGTTAACACTAAAATACGCGTACGTTACGAGGATAAATATTAATTTGAACACCTGCAAAGCTGTTGATTACTTGGGTGCTGCAATAAATGACGGCACTTACGTTGACAAATATAGACAGGCTGTGGTTATACAGTAGCAACAAAAGTTTAATCGCTCGGTCGAGGCTAAAATCGTTGCGATGGGCCGGTGTACGTTAAAAAAATAACAATATGAAGACGACTGTGAACTTGTCACTGGTTATTAACGTGGCAATGAGTGCCACTGTTTGGGTAATAATTGATTACCCTTCAGTTTTTCAGATTAACGAGTCTGTTGGTATGTGAGAGGAGATTTTTCTCGGTTTAAATTCCTCCAGTGTTTGTTGCAGAGCAGACCTCGACAGGAGTGCCAGCAAGTTGCTGTTCTTGCCGAATCTCTTGTTATAAAAAGTTCAATCACCTACAGTCGCTTGCCATTTTGTGCAGAAATGAGATATTTAAAGTGACGTTCTGACCTGCTAATGGAACCTAATAGAAAATAGCAAAAATGAAGGCGATCAAAACAGCGGGGTTTTACTGATTATATAGAGTTCATCAATACTTTGCCTTGTACGTAATTACGGATTTTGATTGGAAGAAAGTGCAATTTAAATGGTAAATTCCATATTTTAAAATTAGAATCAAATATATGTACATACTATTGCAACGTATTTTACCAAACTGATTACAGGTTAGACTGTGCAGTATTTACAAGTCATAAAATTGTACGTAAACTTCAGTACTGTAATGCACTGTACACGCAAAATGCACCTATTTTGTGGAGCACACTACTGTAAGGGTTATTAAAATTCGAGCACAATGTCTAGGTACGAGCGAGCTACTTGCGTTAACACGAATATACTCCTGAGCGCTCGAACGGTTGGAGTACGACTTGAGGGTCGGCGAGAGTATGCTCTCGCTTGAGGGGGAGTATGCACCTGCACCTGAGTGTAATGCACACGCATCCTGCTCGTATTAACAGGAGTAACCACGCGAACGCGCCCTTAAATACCACACGTGACCGTATTTCGGCCAATCAGGAAGAGGTGAGTGATAACGCCTGCTGAGAAGTGATTTTGCCCGCTGAGTAAATCATGCGCTGGCACATGGATACGAAACAGTTTAATCGGGTCTGATTGGTCAGGAGTCTGTGTGCACGCGATGCGCCACGCGCCCGCCAAGTTTATTGAAGGGGATTCTATTGGACAACTTTCAAAGGAATATACCATAAGATGGATGGCGGGTGCTGGAGAAAATGAAAGTAAAATTTTAAAACAAAATCGTTGGAAATCCATCACATGTTGACTTCTTTTGACTCTCTGAATAAAAAGGTATTTATGAATGGGAATATACATGTGCTTGGCCAGTCTTAAACTAACGTTTACGACCTTGCTCAGGAGAACGAACCTGACAATGGTAATAATTAGCCGCGTCCATTATCCTGAGTCGGTTTTAAACGCACGTTTAAGACTGGCAAGGACATATTTATTCTCTCAATACTAGTTCGCATCTGAAGCAACAAACCGAATGTTTTATCTTGAAAGACAAGTGTTGAAAAATATCTTCCCAACTCTCCCTGAATAAAAGTTGCACATGATTAGTAATGACTGATTAATAATTTCAATATATTTCGGGAATGTACTTCATCAAAAATTACGGAAGGTGGACTCAGTCATGGCACCATCGAACATAGTGATATGGGGGACGAAAAGTGGCCATCTGCTTTTCTGCTATTAGAATAATAACATGCAATTTCGACTTTTCTACTTTTCTGCCACCTGATGTTATGGGTTTATGATTGATGAATTTGATACGTAAAATCAAAATTAACCCAGATGTGTGTAATCCATAGAAAGCAAAAATAAAAACAATGAAAAACCTGTATATTTTTGGTAAAAGAAAACAATAACACAGAAAGTCACGAATTTGATCGAGAATCACCACTATGTAATAAAAAATTTTCTCCCTTACTCTCAGGAACAATCTTTCTTCCTGAGAGTGCAAAATGAAAACTGTGCAACTTTTCGATGGAGTAATGCTGAGGTGGAACCAAAATTGTAAGATTGAAAAGAGACCGTAAAGCATGATGAAACTGGAGAAATTTTACAGAAAAACGACGCAAGTTAACGATTTTTGAGTAATGGAGAGTATTAACAACTTCCACTCACATCAGGCGATTCGAGAAAGAGGGTTTTTTTGCAGTGTTTGAGTCGATTTAACAAATTTTAAGAGTTAGCACTGTGTGTAGTAATATGCTGGCTGGAAAACGTCATCATCATCGCTCGAGTAGTCGTCACAAGACGAGTACGCGCTATTGTCGAATTGACCTAGTTCGAGTGGATACGTGTCGGACGTTTTCATGTTATAAGAGGCTCCATCGACGCTGATGGTCCTGAGGTGTCGGATGCCATCGCTGAAACTCACCCGGCGAAGAAGGCCTGTTCCGGGTGAGACACTTCCACAAACCGAGTCAAAGTTATTCGTGTCAGAAATATGAGCTACGGAGCAATTGCAAGAGTTCGACCTTTGGCGGAAAACCTTGATGCAGGGAGAGTCGAGGGGGGTGCCGAGGTTAGAGAGTTGGTTGGCGCCTTGCCGGGTCGTGATGTCTTGGTCGACAGAAGGGCTCCTGGAGACAGAGGGCCTTGATGATTGTGGGGTGATTGGGATATGTGAGGCTACTGAGGGAGGTCGCGATCTTTCCTTGGGCGGTACTGCTGAGGTGGAACTGGGGAGGCGGTCGCGACCGAACCTCTTGAGGTACATGCGGTAGACTCGCCTGTTGAAGATGTAAGACAGGAATATGAAGAACCCCTGAAGGAAGTAGAAGACGAAAAAGAAGTACCAGAGGACAGCGTTGTGGAGGATGGAAGCAAAGAAGGCGAGGTTCCAGGCAAACCCCATTACCGTGGCCAGCTTAGCGCACAGCGCGAAGTGACTTTGCGAGTGTGCGTTACCGGAGATGACAGCGGATTTACGGTGGTAGCGACGAAGGTTGCACACCGTCATGACGAACATGATGAGGTTGGCTGCATTAGTCACCAGCATCGGGAAGCCAAAAAAGACAGAATACGCGATTGGGTCCGAAATCCAGCAACTGAAGTACATACCATAGTCCACGTCCAAAGACGTGCACTCGCACAAGTCCAGAACAACGGACGTGCTAACAATGAGGATCGGCATGCCCCAGGCATAGAGGGCGTAACGGAGGTACTGTTTACGTTGTGAGGTGTTCAGGTTGACCTTTGTGAGGCGTTTGCGACCGAATGTTTTAAACACGTCGTACGCTATGACGTTCCCCCAGAAGAACTGGCTAAGACAGACGAAGTGTAGGAAAACGGCAACAGCTTGGCAAGTGGTTCGGTAGTCAGTAGCGTATAAGCCGAACAAGAATGTCCAGTCGTTGATGAGGAGAATCACCGCCAACGTCATCAAATTCATACCAGGAAGAGTTCTTAGTTCTTTGAACAGTGCGTAGGTGATCAAAGTGGCAGAGAGACAAGTGGTACTCAGTCCAACACCGACCATTGCGATAGTATCCTGTGCCTGTGTGAAATTAAAGTGCACCACAAACTTTGTGTCCATAACATTGTCAAAGTCACTACAGGTGAAGATCCCGCCGTCTGCCGCTTCCTCGTACTCTCCAAGGTCGTAGCGTTTGCCGTTGGAACAAACCACGGTGCCGTTTACGACGGTGTACTCCGATTTGTCGTAACGTATCCGAACACAAGACGGATCAAGCACGGTCTTGTAATCCTCACAGACCACAGCTGTCGTGAAGTCACCATCCAGTGCGCTGTCGCTCTCAAGAAACAGCCAACCAGAACAGTAGTAAGAGATGCTGGTGTTCTTAATTCGCACGCTTGAGCAGTCGCCTTGGGACTGCTCCGTTACTATCAGCTGGTCCCTGCCATACACATTTTTCACCCCGTCCGGGCATTGCTCTAAAAAGCCCGCCAATTCCTTGGTGTTACCTTTCAAGGAGGTGATGAAATCCCCTAGATTACTGGAATCGACGTTGAAGGCATATCCTGCCACGTTTACCTGCAGGGCCTGCACTTCGAAGGACAGTACAGACAGCCAAAACTTGGAAGCGTGATCCAGGGTGGAGTTCTCCGAAACCTGGTCCAACAATCCTATAAACTCGAGGATTTCCGTAATGCCCCAGGTTACATTGCCTCTACCGACCACGAAACTTCTCATTTTGATTTCGCTCCCGGGATCGGTAAAGTTGAACTCGTCAGACTTGTTTCCTGGGAATGGCTGCAGGAAGTCATCAGGGTCTGTGATGTCTCCGTTTTCGTCGACAAACCACGTAAATTTCACCGTGATGGTAAAAGTCATCAGAATAGATGTATTGAGAAAGCATAATGTGACGTCTTCCACTGTTGGATGTGGTTCTTTGACGCACTTGTTTGCACTCATGGCGTAACCAGCGGCACAGTATGTCACTCGACACTTGCCGATGTATGGGTCGAAAACTTCCGTGCCAGGACACGTGATATTAATTGGGACCAACTCATTAGAACCATCCGTTTTCAAAATCATTACATTGGAGCTGTTTCTTAAGTTGTAATTGGTGATGACGAGGTAAGAAGGAATTGGGTGGCTAGCTTTGACGTGCCTGACGTTGACTGAATCCACATCTGTGAAGTAATCATAGTAACTGACATTATCCGAGGTATACCGGGACAGAGCCGGCACATCGCAGGACATCTCATGTCGTTTGACGCCGTTGCACAAGGCACAGAATGGGTTTTTAAAGATGGTGGAATCAGCCGTATCGTTCTCTCTTCGGACTAGTCCTTGATACTCCAGTGTGCATCGCGACTGAAATTCCGAGAACTCACTGCCTACCTCCTGAGCGAAATCCGGGTTGCACCAGTCCACGTTCTGGAGACAGAACCTTGGCTTGGCCACGTCTTCGACTCTTGGCTCGTTCACCAGGGTTCTGCAGTTCGATTTCAGGTAGCTCGCCAGGGACACCATGTTTGTGCCGAAGTCTGGGGGTGGTTCTTCATAGCATACTGAGAGCCCAATCCAATAAATGAAATCGACAATGACCCAATTGCACTGCGCACAGTACATGTTTCTGTAGGTAAAGCCGTCCTTACCTTGGACGGGTAAACGAGCGAGGGTGTCGCCACCGTGGACATCTGCACACATTTCCTCCATACGAGAATCAGTCCATCTCGGGTCACAGGTGGATTTCATCCAGACCATACCATCAGTGAACTCTTCCACTCCAATGCAGTCGAAATTGAGTTTCGATCGGAGGGAAGCGCTCGAGAGATCCTCCGAATTTCCAGCCTCCTCTGTGGAAAAGGGAGGGGATGTGGGTCTTCGCCCTTGTCGGACTGGCTCCTTCAAGTTGGTTTCGTTGCTGACATTCTCAGAGCACAGTTCAAGGAAGTCCATACAGCAGTCTTTGAAGAAAGGACAGCGGTGGTCGCAGAAACAGCGATACGCTTGGGCGTCGTTGGCGAAACTACCGCACCTTCCCTTGCACGACTCTTCAGGCCCGCAGAGTGGAATTTGGATGTCAGCCCCGGGTTGTGGCAGCGACTGGTCAGTCAGAAAGCGGCGTTTTACGGACCTATTTTCGTTCCTGGAGACGAGGGCGGTAGTGCTACCGTTTCTCTGTAGAACACCGCACAGATTTGGCGCCAAAATAACAAAGGCGATGACGACGAAAGCTACACCACAACGCGCCATTGTGAGCCTCAAACACATCTGCTTGATGTGGCAAGCTATTTGAAAATGCTTCTTCACAAAAAAGAACATAATGTCTCTGAAAATAAAAGTTGCAATAATACTGGTTTCAGTGGAAAGCTGACAGCTGGTAGCTGGGTGATAATCTTGGCTTACAATAAGCGACTGGATTGTTCCATTGTTAACCGAGGGTTACTTCGTCGTCGTTTACAGATAAATTGCATCAATTAGATTATATGCACACAAAAGACCCCCAAAACATTAACTTTGGTGTATGTTGAAATATATATGTAAGTGCTCACGACGGAAGAAATGATTAATGTGGTATATTTTGTGTAGAAACGGGTGTATAATCCAAAGCCGACCCCATTCCCTCAAAAGTAGGAGCGGCCCACGAAAGTCAATATACGATTGGAAAGCTACTCTCAACCGCGCGCTGTTCACGTATGTTCACTCCCATGCCTTTATGCACCACTTAGTAGAGTGAAATGCATACTCGATCACTTTACTCAGTGTGGATTTTGAGGCAGGCAACGTGGAACACCGTTACGACACTTCCCCCGCGGATGCAGACCATAATTTATTTTAAACAAAATACAAACAAATAAGGTTCACAGAGATAACCTGATAACAAAAAATGCATTAGACAACATTATGCCACCGTATTATAATGAACCCAATGGCACAAGATTTGAAACAAATTCTGAAAAAGCGAGTTTTTAAAGACACGATCATGTCTGAAAGTAAACACGTCCATGGTCTTTCCCGTTTCTGTACCACTTCTCCAGTCTGTCCAAACAAACGAAATAAAGTGCCGTGTGTAATGAGACCTGATAAAAACAACGGCAGTATTTTCAAGTTATTGTGAATTGAAGATCTTGCACGATAATCTTTTGTCCGTAGTAGTGCGTGTGTATAATACGTGCGTTGTTGGAGTACATGTACACGCACATGTGCACGCATAAATCATGACCCACCATCAATCGACAGAGAACCAAAGTTGAAATTGATCAAACTAACGAGGGACAATTTGTAATAGTTTATACATAACATGGTATCCTTTTCAAACACTCTTTCAATTACCAAGATTATGCAGCATGTGTGGAAAAACGGAAATGTAACGTACACAGACATCTTTCACCCCATTTTCTCCGAATTGTTACTTATAATTAACAAGAAACCATCACAAAATGAAATCTGAAGCCTGATTATATTTCTCTGGTATAAATTCAGCAAACTTTTACACAATGCGGAAGATCTCCGCAAATGGATTTTGGTATAGTTGTTTGCTGACTGGCGTCGCCATTTTAACAAGCAACAGAATGTGACCACGACCTTGTCGAATTTTAGCGCGTGCGCACAAGCTAAGTGGAAGGGGCGGAAAAGGCTACGTGTGTTGCTCATGAAGCATTGCGGTAATAATTACCACTCCTATATGTCTGCCATTGTGGTACAAACACCAACAACATCGAAGCGATGGAGCAAAATGAATGTTTTGCAATGTTACCCTAAACATTGGTGACAGTTTAACTCCCATAGTTAATTTCCACAAAAGAATATGCAACAATCTTTAGGAAACACAACAGGTCTTCGCAAAACAGCTCTCCGCACGAAAAGTTAATCGGATTGAGAAAAAAACAAAAAGGACGTTATGGTTCATCCATCGTCTGGCCCGATACCGCCGTCCAAAATTTTACGGACTCCGATACTGTGTTGTTTTTATCTGTATTTGTTCAGCAGTTCGTTTCGTCTCCAAATCTCCTCTCTCATCAGACAGCATAGTCCATAATAAGTACGAGCCAGCAAAACAAACAACTTGAAAGAGGGCTCATCCCTAGAGGGTGATAGATTGTCCGCGGCGCAAACAACGCTGGCATTCCAATATTAAATTCTGCTCATTTAGGTTGATCGATATCGCTCTAAACGTAACAAGCGCACGGAGCGAATGAACATCCATAATCTCCACTCACGATTTGCCCCGATTCCGTTTTCGAGATGTGCATGCCAAATTTAGATAATTCGATCATCGAAAAGAACAAAACTTTGTTCTGTACCGTTTCTTAGAAACAAATTGTGTCGTTGTCATCAAGCAGAGTTCACGGAGTCCAAGACAAACTTTTAATGAAGTATTTGTCCAAACAATTTGTAAGAACATGGCTGACTGCTCTAGTCCTCATGAACCAAAAGGTATACTTACTTTTTTGTTTGTCTATTATTAACAGAGCCATTTTAAGGTTCGTAACGCAACGAAACAGCCTTTCCCAGAGGCACTTGGACAGTAGACCCCAAAAGGAAAAGGTTTGGATCACTGACCTACGTTGAACTCATAGACCTCCGATACTTTGACAAGTGCAAAGAATTGTCTGTTAAATATTTTAAAAAGCAAAGGTATGTCCCACTTTTTCCAAATCACACTGCGACCAAAGCCATAGTGTGCCACCTTCCAGAAAACCCCGCTCTCATTTTTGTGCCTACTGTTTTGCAACGCGACAACCCCTCCGGACGAAGCACCGAGTACAAGCTTTAAATTAACGAAATCTGCGAGGCGACAGTCAAAAGTCTACCCCGCAGCGACCTCATGATTCAACCAGCACCATCCAGGAGTCGTCCCCAGGCCAGTGCATGCGTGCAAAGGCGCCCAGATAAATCCAAGGCAATATCACCTCCTGGACAGCAAGCTGGTTTTCTGATGGTATTAAGATAGCTGCGCCAAGCGTCGTGCCGTGTGAAGCAAGCCAGCTGCAGTCATCCTCGCTGTCGTGTGTGGCACGAGTCCAAGGCTATCAAGCTTCAAGGTTCAAAGCATATTGCCCAGTTAGGCAATACATGTATGACATTTCATTTCATATGTCAAACCATTTCATTGCCTTGTGAGTGAAATATACAAGGCCAAATAGGATTTGCAGCCCAAAGCCCCCCAAAACCTTACTGGATGAACCAGCACGTCTTCGACAAATTTGACACCAAAGGTAACGACAGGATTTTCGATTACTTTTTAACTGTGTTCTAATTTATTACTTATTCTGATCTCAAATATATAAACTTCAGATAGAGACGAAAGCCTCATTATCACAGCATAAACAGTGGTTATCGACAAGAAGGCTGCGCAATAAATAACGGTTCATTTACAAGACTTAAGCTGACATGACTACTTACAATTAATATAAACAAATATGCATAACACTTTATAGCAAAAGATCGTACGTACGTCTCTACTGAAAAAAAATCAAAACAAAATTCAATGGGAAAAAAACCTGACAGGCCAAATAATTCATGCGGAGGCAAAAGAATTTAACAACCAGTTTCAGAAAGACAAAACGTTTCATTAACTAAAATAACTAGTTAATAAAAAAGCAACGAACTCAAACCAAAGACTGATTAAGTACAGTAAGAACACTTATAGTCCGGCTTTCAAAAATGTGTCCAATGTTACACTGAAATCGTTCATTTACTTCGTGGCACACCAAAAATACAAAGCAAAATTCGGCATTAATGCATGAAATAAACACGTAAGTTAAAATGAAGACCAAGAGATACAAGTATATGAGAAGGGAAGCGTGTGCCTCATTACTTCACAAACGATCCCGTAATTTGCACAGACGTTGGGGGGGGGAATTCAGCTCTCTCAATTTATAACATAGTACAAAGTACCTGTAGGGCTGTGAAAATACCAGCAATACTAATTCATAATAAATGGTCCACGGTTCCGTATAAAAAATCTGCAGACAGAAAAGTCCTCTTAAATTAGCAAAATTACGCAATACAAAACTACAAATACTGCAAAAGTACAGCGATAACTTAAAGCTTGTCAAATCTCGCTATATCTTTGGAAAAGGAAACCGTGCATGACTACAAAAGAACGGGATTGGAACTGCTCACAAACACTGTGGAGCAAGGTCGGCACAATTAGATTTAAAAAAGAATTAAAGATTTTTGAAAGAGTCCCCTGTGAAAAAAAAATAGTTCTAGATCAGCCCTTGATTAAGCTTCGATTAAACCCATGATACTTTCTCGTATCGGTAAAAGACCAAGATGTTAAAATTAGTGAAATCCTGATCGCAATTATTTTGAAAACAATGACAATACGAACGGCCAAATCCGATAAAGAGCCTACAGGCCAAATGTAAACATTCTTATCAAAGCCATTATTTATCGGTATATTTTGAATATTAAATTGATGTTTCTATACAGATCTGAGCTGTACAACAAACACTTCCATATGATAAATGGACCGCTATTTATGAAATATTTGTAACTGTGCGGATAAACAGAACTGTTTATCAACACGATAAATGTGGGACGAGCTACTGCCAGCTGGTATAAAGATAGACTTGGTTCAAGGCTGACGTCAATGCATCATCTCACTTCACTTGGCAACGTACTATAGAGGCAAAATTGTCTGTGGCTACGACTCCTTCCAGCGACATGGCAAGGGAAAAATCAAAGCACTAGCCACTAATTACCGACTGACTCCTTCAGGCCGTTATTATAGTGTGGTCCCTGATCATAATATGTGATCAAAATCAAAGTGTATACGTAGTAGATTTCAGATGACACCAAAAGTCTTGAAACACGTTTAGGAACAAAATTCCAAATTTATTAAAACATTCCTGTGTTACATGAGGTCAGATGAATTATACAAAAAGACTAATTTTGTTCAGAGGGCAAGTAGGGCTTATTTTCGAAGTTTACAGGCAGAATACTGATTGGCACGGGGAATCTGATGAGCAGTTCTTCCAACTTATGGACAAAGTGGGGTTCGAAAAGGCCAATAATTGCACAAAAGTCCAACCATGTGCAACACTCTATGGGACACCAGTAATAAAAACATGTAACCTTTGAGGCAATACTTGTCAGATTCTTTCAAAATAAATACATATAGCACACAGAAAAAAAAACACATTAAAATTGCAGACATCAGCTATATAATGCAGGCGTGAAAAGGACACTTTCTAGTGTCTATATGGGTATCCAAGTACTCTGTTTGGTACTGATTTATTACAGAAATCAAACTGGTTCAAACCGGTTTTACACCAGCAAACTGGATGGAGCTTGCGTAGTTGAAGGAAATGACTGTCCAATCACATAATGCAGAGCAGCATACAGGTTTTTAAAAAAAAAAACAAACTTTGCTTAAATAGAAACCGTAAACAGTAAATTAATAGGATTCATCAGTTTCTTTGAAGCAGTTATGGGTGAAAAGGAGTTCAACTTAAAAAGATCTACTTTGATTTCATGTTTCCTCAAAAAAACTGTTTAAGCAAGAGAATTTTCACCACCAAAAAACAGGTTTGAAGTTCATGATCCTTCTAAGCACATTTGGATTCCTGACTTGAATATCACCTCTTCTCTTTTAGCCCCTGCTGTATTTTCCTTCAATCCATGAACCAGATTGTCCACTTCATTCATGATCACACCAACCACACCTGCTATGAAATCCAAGTCTCTCATAATCGTCTATCACTGCTCCTGATTTGACTGGTTTACACTCCTTCGTGCTGACCATAGCCAGTTCCAAAATACTTTTCTTGTGGACTTTTCTTGCTGTGAACTGGATCAGACCAGTTTGCTCTACTTCATACCGGCCATGACCGGCTTGTAGTCTGTCCTGCTGGTGTAATCCAAGTCTCCGTCTCCATCTCCTTCCTCCTCTCCCTCGTCCTCATCTTGTCGAAAGAGAGGATTGCAACGGGAGAGATTCAACTTGCAAGGCAGCTGCTCTTGGTGCAGGGCATAATGATGGACTAGTCTTGGCAAATCAGCAAAGTCTCGGCCAAAACCCTGCCCAAACAAAATAATTAAAATTCCTTTAAGCAAACATACATGCTTCAGGACAAAGACAATCGACATCTCATCAATAAATGAAGTTAGCACCACCAACCTTTACATCATCTCAAGATATAGGTTGCCAAACTGTTTAATAACAGGGAGATATAATACTACTCAGCTGTCAACTGGCCATTAAAATATAATCACCTTGATGGTGTATCCACCGTTCTTGGTACGGACTACTAGGTAATTGGCGATACCAGTCTCATTGAAATCTCCATCTACCTTGATGGAGAGAGCAAAGCATCCTGGGTGACTTTTACTCTCTCGGACAATAAACGCTCCACGTTCCTCCTGTTGAAGTATCTCAACAGCGATCTCTCTAGAAAGAGTAAAAAAAAAAAGACCTTTTGTTTCCTATTTTGTTTCTATGTTTAGTAACATTTATTTCTAAATCACAAAAGATGCAAATGACTACTGGAGAGAAAAATCAAGTCAAGACGAGGTGGCCAAAACCCCCAAAATCTTGTGTAGGGTGTGCCGTGCATAGCAAAGCACATGATACAAAAACAAACACACAGAAACTTAAGTTGTACGTTGTACTGAAATCTCGAGACCTGCTCTCACTGGTTCTTTTTAGAACCACACCTCTTCACAAAAGAGATATTCCCCACATGGTGTACCTTTTTGTTTAACACTCCCACCATGCAAAGCTTCAAATCTTACTTGTAAGGTGTATGTACACACTATAAACATGAAACTAGAGTATGTATTCAGGCATCAAAGGATGGAGTTGAAAGAAGTTGAGTTAGGCCGTGACCGAAATGGGCTTCCAGAGCTACGGCTAGGTCTCTTGTCTGCGCGTCTCCACACATTTCCAATGGAGCAAAGACCTAGCTCTAGACAAGAGATTCGGATGCGGCCTTAAACAGGATTAGATAATAGTGTTTGTATACAAATTAGAAGATATAACATTAAGGGGAGGTATAACGCCGTAGTGTAGGAACTTGCTGTCCTGAAAGAAAGAGGTAAAGCATTAATTTCGGAGTGTATTCAACTCCAGCAGACAATGGAAATCTTAAACTGTTTTGCACAAATTTACCTACATTGTCAAGCGCTGGGAAAACACAGACAAAACCCAACAAACCTGAACCCACCCTGCACAAATTAAAACACTTGCAAAAATAATGCGCAGATATGTTCACAGGAATATTGGAAGATACACAATGACTTGTAACAGTATTGAAAAGGGGTAGCTTGCATGCATCGTCATGGACCAGACAGTCATCACATGACTAGGACAAGTCTCATGACAAGTCAGGGTATCGTCTGATCTAGGTCATAATCCATGAAACTGGGTGTGGCAGTTATCAGAACAATGACCTATTTATTTGGCCTAGATAGCCCCTAGCTTGTCTTTAAGAGTGGAAATATCATACTTATGGAAAATTAAAGAGTCAAAATCCCCTGGCCGGTAATAACCAACATGCCCTATTTGAAAGGGTATTGCGCTGAGACTATTTATAATGAATAGTTGGTGTACACTTCTGAATATTCATCACAAGAAATTGTGTCTGGATATCTAATGAATTTGCATCAACCGAAAAACTTGCATATTGAATATTAATGAGACGTTATACTGGATGCTATTGTAAACAAGATATTTGTTTGAACCTCGACCAACAGAGAGGGCCATTTTTTTTGCAACGGAGGCTCCTTTGGTCGGAGTTGAACTTTGCTGGTTCATGAACGACTAGGAAATGAGGACCCATTGCTACCGACAAACTGAACACTCCTGACCAACGGAGCTCTTTTCAACTGATGAGGGGGTCCTTCTGCTCAAGGGGGGAACTGATACAAAAGCGGTGGTCAAATATTAATGTACATGTACTTATGCAAAAACAATGTATGCTATGCTGTTATCCAACTGCTCCATTCTATAAAACTTGTCTTTGCAAAGTTTTCATCTGACGTTTTGAAGTCCTACAAAGTTTCAGAAAAAGTGCAGAAATACATACAAGGGCTAAGTTTTAGGAGTTGGGAAAGAGTGTGGTTCCTTTAGCTGATATCTGTGTGAAAGCGGAGCCTCTTTAATCAGAGAACTGTCATATTCACCCTTCCTGGCTGTCAGCCAGAGCTTAGAAGTCCCCCGCCACTAAACTACCTCGAGGATCTGCAAATGATTTGATTAAACTTAAACAGCAATCATGAGAAACATCTTGGCATTAGGGAGTTTAAAGGAATTGAAATGGTGACAGCCATTGTGGAAGGGTTTCCTGTCAATTAACCCGCCTTCCTGATAGAGGAGGGTGTATCTTATGATGCCTTTTGTTGTGCTAACTGGATTAAGCCTGTCTGGTTGAATGAAATTACTGCCACATTTTTGGGTAAGAATAATATCTACATAGGTAATATTTACAAACAGAGAAAAAAGGAGATGGCGACCACTGTGTGCATCCACACTACAGAGCGCTCCATTTCTTAGGGGTCTGCCAAATCTTTACAAAGTTTAAACATACATGAACAAATTGCAAAATTGGCATGCTTGGAAAGCAGCCCATGTCAAATCTTTAAAGAAGGACAGACGACATAAAGGAGAAAGGTTACTCTTTATGCTAATGATTTCACAACTCATGAACTGTCTGAGAGTGCATGTCCAGGTGACTTCACTTTCTTATTAATTAGGCTGAAAATTAAAGAATTAGACTGTGTCCTTCAAGTGTCCAGGTTGCAACCCAGAGTATTAAAACTATACCTTCAAGTTGCACAGATGAAAATCAAAGTTTCAACTGCCCAGGATGTATTTTTAAAGGGTACTAAACATCTGGCTGTGATGTAACCTACATGTACATTTTTGAGGGTCTTTTAGTGTTTAGACTGCTCCTTTAAAGTCAACAGAGGTTGCATTTTTAATGGCTTCTGCTTCAAAAGGGTGCTAAAGTTGCACCTTTAAACCACACAAGTTACATCTTCAGGCTGATGAAATCCTTATGCCACCTTTACAAAGAGGTCATGACCCCCAAAGGCTCTGCTAGTGACCTAGTCAGACAGGAAGGAGGTGGGAAAAGCTACTAGGTGCAGGATAATAAATTTCCCGGACCACACCTTCACGTACCTGGGTACTCCTGCTTTGAACCAGGGTGCTTCAGTCACATCTTTGTACTGAATAGGGTTGCCATGGGCACTGCTTCCATCTTGGGACATTCCATTCTCCACAAGGGATGTTGACCTATAAAGAATTCATGCCAAAATAAACTTGATTACGCCTCGAGAAATGTTTTACAGCAATCTATAAAGTGTAACAATAACAGAAAAAGAAATCCGTCAAAAAAGGCAATTTAATCCAAGTTATGTTTATAATGCATAGTTAAACCATCTCAGAGCAATTATTTATCTAAAATTAAGTTTTTAAAGTTGCCATTTAACAGCCCAAAATGTAAACCTTTCATTTTATCATTAACCTTGCATTACAATAAAAACATTCACTCTAATTTTTCATTTTGGGAGATTTTTAAGGCACAAAACTGCATTTGCGCCCAATTACAGTTCCAATCAACCATTTCCTAAAATTAATGCTGAAGACAAATTTCAGCAAGCAGCTGAGGAAACACGGGGTTAGGGTTCAGTGACAGGAAATGGAAATGTCAGGGCCTGAGAATCCTGTTTGGAAAAATGTGACCTTTAATTAGCATTCTCATGGATGTGATGACATGCCGAAATGTTAGCGTTATCATTCTGTGGCAGGTACACAAATAAAGCAACCAGCAGATTCTGGTACTCTTGGTAAATTTCCTTTCAATTTTAAAATCAGCAGACTAAGACCGTGTCCAAAACGGGCTTCCAGAGCTACGGCTAGGTCTGTTGTCTACGCATCTCCACGCATTTCCAATGGAGCGAAGACCTAGACCTAGCTCTAGACAAGAGATTCGGATGCAGCCTGAGTGTATTACTAAAAAAAAAAAAACCAAATTCTGCATTTTTTCAAAATCTGTTTTGATAGTTAATAAACTGAATCCCACATTGCTGTATTTGTTCTGAAATGATAACTTGGCATTTGGCAATGACAAACACCTTTTTATAGTTGACCAAACATGAATTCAATTTAACTTTTGCAAAGAGTAAATTGCACTAATGAGCAATATCTTGATTGACCTACATAGTCTTGTGAAATACTACACAACTTAGCCACACATACATGTACACATCATTTCCTGTGGATCTTTTCAATCACTCCATAAAAAGAGGAGAAAAAACAGGTGTGTGCATCCAAACTTGACCTATTTCTAAGCGTACTGGGAAGTATGTGGTCCACCGCATTAAATTGAAAATTTCTGGTTTGCGGAGGGGGCACAGAAAGCAGATTTTGCCATAGTTTTTTTTTTAACTTTCCATTCCATTAGCTTTTAAAACAAACACCCCTCAGCCAAGCACAACATCATACTTGGATGGGTTTAAAACACCAAGACGGCCAGGGTTCTGAGGTAATGAATGTGGGGATGTTAAAACTTTATCATTATCTTTAAAACCTAGGGTAGACATTTGTAAAGGTTACCCACTCGCAGGAGAACGCCACTTTTAATGACTACAGTGGAATCAATGACTAATACCTTTAAGAAAGAGATAGCTTAGCCATGGTCTCTTCAATGGTTGCATGTGGACATAAACATACAAGTATTTTCTGAAATACATGACATGTACAGCTGGGGCAAAAAGTTTACATACCTAGAAGACCACAAATGTTTTCCTCAGATTTCACAACTTCACTCATTCCTACAAACTTTTCTTTTCATGAGGACAGACAAGATGGGTCTCTACTTAATGTACACGGTGAATGGCTCAAATGAAAACACCCAGAGACATAAACAGGTGTCTGATTCATATTTATATTTACAAAAAACAAAATTTACATACTCTAACCCTAATATTTAGTGCCACTTGCAGTTTTTGGGGGTCACATCTCACAGTCGCAGCGGACCACTTTCAGAAGTGTTTTTGAACGATAATAAAGGGGTAAATTTTCACAAAATGATTATTCAGAAATATTAATATTTCAAACCATAACAAATGTCTCCGAGTATTTTCAATTGAAGTACACACTATTAACATTAAGTTGAGATACAATTTGTCTGACCTCATAAAGAAAAGTTGGCAAAACTATTTCAAACAACGAAAAATTTAGGAAAACTGTTTTTCTACCAAGTGTAAGTAAACTTTATGCCCCAACTATATGTGAACAGTTCATACACAATGAAACGTCTTAATAAAATAACCAGATAAACCAAGAACTGTACACGCCCAGAACAAAGTCGCTTTTGAATGAAATGGTATACATGTATATACATGTATGCACGTTGGCAGTCGAAAATAGACACTTTATATTATCCAATTTAAATCTTCAAACTTCTGTCAATTTTAGCTGAAGTTGATATGAACAGAGTGAGAGAATGTTTGTCGCATTTATGTAACAAGTCATGTGACCGGACATTTTTATGTAAAGCTGGGGAGAAAGTCCCTTGGGTTTTTGCCGCAGAGACTTTGAATGTAGTGATGAAATTGCTCAGATTAAAGGAGTTGATTTTGGCAGCTTTGGCCGTCTTGAGGAAGGCCTTTGGAAACTGTGTCTGGGTCATACCAATAATGATCCTGAGGAAACAAGGATGTAGGGCAATTGTCTACTATTCCCAGTGTTCCTATACAGGAAATGGGCCTGGCTCGGCTCCTCAAGTTCAGTGTCTCTAAACTCATCTGCCATCACCCAAGTTGGGCCCAGATAATGATGACAAGGTCTTGAACTGGGGATAGTGCCGAAAGGAGAATGTTCCATTGGAGAGTTCAGCACAAGTCCTTCCTTCAATCTGGTCCATCTAAAATTATCCCTATCCACCTCGAGCAGAAGCACCCCCTCATTGGTTGCAAAAAGCAACATTGGTCAGGAGTATTCATTTTATTGTTAGTGATGCAGTTCAGTTCTGACCTAAGAAACTTGCACCCTCTCTTGGTCCAGCTCGAGGCTCATTCAGTGCTGTAATCAAGTCTATCACGAGTCCTAACAGCCCAAAGCAGTTCATCAAAAGCCTTCAAACTCTGCAAGTCTAACCCAAGTCTGCAGAATGAAATTCATGTCACAGGCTGCTAGAATGAACTGTGACAATATATCGTTGTCACTGTTCATCCATGTGAATGATCTTGTGAAAGAGCTTCTAAATGGATTTAGGAAAGGATTTCCAGCTGAAGTTGTTAGAGAAGAACTCGGCATTGAACATGTGAGAACTTTTAAGGACTGCTATCGTGATTTCCACTAATATGAGCCTCGAGCTGGACCGATAGAGGGTGCAATTTTCTTGGCAACGGAGGCTCCTTTGGTTTGAACTGCACTTCGCTAGTTCAAGAACAACTTTGAAATGCCCGTGCTACGGTTGCATTACTACCAACAAAATGAACACTCCCAACCAATATGGCTCTTTTCAACCAATGAGGGGGTGCTTCCACTTGAAGCAGATACCCTGATACACTGGATTCCAGCCAGGTTAATGCATAGGAAACTTGCTGCTGCAGTGATTGAAAGATACATGTATCTGTTCACGTTCCTCCCCTGTTCCCTTAAGTTTTCCAATCAATTTTTATGTAAACCTTCCCATACTGAACGCAGAGATTGAAACAACTTGCCTGTGCAAGTTCCACACTTTTGTATTTTACAAATGCCGTGAATGTACCAACAAAAACAGACCAACAAATTCATGCAACATGAAAAGGAAAAAACAAATGGTAAAAAGTATCTGCACAAACCTTGGTGGCAGCGGTGGAGCAATACCATTATTGCTCACTTTCTTGCATCGAAATTTCCCAATCTCCACCTCCACCTTGTGACCCACGTGACCCGGTGACCTTCCACCTGATCTCTGACTGGCGGTGGACGCCTGACCTTTAAGTAACCTCTGACTGACCGCGGCTGCTCCGGCAATGTCGAGCGATTTGGGTGCGGCGAGAGCTCGACTCACTGCCTCCCCGCCACTGCTAGATGCAGATGATGCCGAGCGTTTGAGGTTATTCTTCTCACTTGATTCGTCAACATTTACCAACCGATTTACATCGGCGCTGGGTATGGGCGGAGCAGGACCTTTCCCGTGCCCCACTTTACCAGCGTCTACAGGGATTGGAGGAGCAGGTGCCTTGGCTTTTCTCGGCGTTGGTTTGGGTTTGTCCCTGCCTGGCTCCTCATTTGCATTCTGATTAATATTCATAGCTTGACCATTCAAATGAGTTACTTGATCCTCTTGACAAGAAAGTTTACTTAACCTCTGACTTTGATTATTTATAGGTGGAGATGACCTTTGACCTTGCACATCATCGGTGGATAAGTCACCTTGTTGCATGCTCCTGTGTGGTATTGGTTGTGGTATGTTGACGCTGTCCGGGGCACTTACACTGCTTTCGTCTGAGAGTTTCTTAATGTTGTTGTTAATGGATACCGAGTCCTGTTGCTCGGAGTTCCCTTCAGATTGCACATCATCAAATGGTCTTTCACTGGGCTCCTTAGAAACCGGAGATGGTCTCAGATCGGGGTCTAACCAATCGCCCGAGATGTCACATGTTGCGTTAATAAACTGTTCCAAAATGGCATAGCTCCGGTCATAATCAAACGAGTCTCGATCTGAGTACTCACTTAGTCTGTTCTCAGAGTAACCATTGCCGTAACCATAGCAATCATCCTCCTCCTTGTTGGGTTTGTAGGTGAATGGAGGAGGCACAGTAGAGTCCTGGAGGAGGATTTGTCCCGGGGTATGAGCTCGATGGGTCTCGATAAGTGCCATGCTGCTCCCAGACGATGATGCTGCTGCCTGATCCTTCTGTAGCACAAGGTGCTTCGTCTTCTGCTCGTGGATGATCGAGAAGCCAGTCGTGGGCAAGGCGATGGAACGAGCAGTCCACTCGTTACAAGGCTCTACCTCATAGTAAGGGGCTGGAGGGAGAGCAACTGTTCGCTGTGTTTGCTTAAAAGCAACCTAGCAGGAAAAAGAAAAGTAGTGTTAATCCTGGAAGAGAAGATGATAAATAAGTGGGAAATGATGGAGCCAAAATCAAGGCAATAACCAGCAATCCAGTCTCTCTACTCAGCAAAGGACGGGCTCGTCAATACTGATTTGAATGATTTTTATGCCATTTGAGATGATCAAAAATGCACTTGTTATGCGTTGCCTATACCGGTACATACAGCATGGAAGAAAAACCTGCTCACAGATTAAACTCAACAATTCACAGACTGCCACATTACATGCATGTCAGGCAAATGCTTTGCCTTCAGAATTAACCATGCTTAAAACAAAAACTCCAAATCACAACCAATACTGTCATCTTCCTGCGCAAAACTGTAGAAGACAAAATCATGTGAGCAAACGTAGCAGGTTGCTGAGCTCTGCTTCAGGGAAAGCAGGACACAGTAATATATAAAGTAGTTTCCTGCAAGGAGGGAAATCAAAACACGAGACCACTCACACAACAAACAGGCAATGTATAGTTTTTGCTGTTAGAAGACCGACTGACAACATCTCCTCACAAGGAAGCACAGGCCACAATAAACAGCCAAGCCAAATGTTTCCCCCGCACTTGTTTGGGGCCCAACTCACGTAGTCGAAACCCCCCCCTTCCCCTCTAAAAACTTACTCGTCTAAGAATGCTCTCCCCGCCACAGCACAGGCCGAATGGCAAATAGTTCCACGTGTCCATGTGTCAAGGATGTCACACAAACCGCAAAAACGTTGTTCGCAGGCCGACAGCCAGGCAGTGTGTGTGTGCATGTGCAGACACACTACAGATCTCTTGCCGACCGTGTAAGAGCTGGAAATTCTGGTCAGAATGGACCCCCCCTAGGGTGGGATTGGTACGGAACGGACTGTATCCTGGCAATGAAGGAAGGCCGATTAGGCCCTGTATCCTGCTCTTGTTATGCTTTGGGGGCTGACCAATTTGGAAAATCACTTCTGCTGTCTGGGCTGTCAAGCTCTGGTGACATCTAATGAATATTCATACTATGAGCTCTTTAATAATTCATAAGCAGTGGGTTGGACCAATGACCGGCTCATGTACCATTGGAGGCTGTCTAAGGGTCCAGTATCATGCAACAGTTACGGATTGGGATCACTTCTACATTCTCAGCTGTTGCACTGTTGGCTATTCATAAATTTGCATATTCAAAAGGTCATTCACAATAGCTTTCTATCCTGGGTTACCACGCTTGTTTCACATGACAACATGGATGTATTTTGGGGACTGACTATAAACTTGTCAATCTACTCCTACTGTGAAAGATGTGGGCTGCACTGCCTTGGATAGGAGTAACGTCTTTGATGAGCTGTGACAGTCAGGTCTACATCATGCAACATGCATTCATCTTTTCTCCAAACCAGTTAAAAAATTACAAAAAAGGCTCAGCAGTAACATGACTGTTGAAGTCCATGCAGGCAAAGACATATTCCACACATGTTCACATTAATTCACGGCCTTCAACCTTGTTTACACTTCGAGCACAGGCAAGGTCATGTGACAGACTACGGACTTACGTGCGACATCCTTTTCCTATTGTTGAGATCCTGTGGGGCACCAATAAGAGAAGTACATGTATGCATATTTACCCACGTATGCATACTCAATTTGCATACAGGTCATAAATATTCATTCCAGATATTGCAACAGATGGCCTGGTTACCTCTTCCTTTTGTTGTGAAGCCAAGACTAAGACACAAACTCTTGACCCTTTAAAGACATAGCTGAGAGGCCTTGTTTCAGATGGGAGTAGGTAAAATCAAGACAGAAGGATGCTTTGCAATAACGTACAAAAATCAGTAGCAGAGAGGATTGTTCTTTTCAAGCTTGTTAACTGTTTATGTTCAGAAATAATTTCAATCAGCATCATGATTTCACTTCACAATTTCAAAAATGTCATCATTTGCACAAGATTTTTCAAGGTATGCAGATTTTAAAACTAAAAAAATGAAGCTACTTTTTCAAATGTTCAGGTTCAACTTTCTGTCTCTGGAGTTACTCCTTGTGATCCATGGTTTACTTTTTTTTCAACCTAACTCTCCATGAATATCTGCTTGGACCCTCTAAAATCCTTCAAACTCTTTCAGTGAGGAGGGAATCAATGGCCTGGACTTTGTAATTAGCTTTCAAAGGGCAAAAGAATTTAAATAACAATACTTTGGATCTATTCTTAGTCATGTCGAAATCCTTCAAAATTCCTGTTGGATTCTTGGTGGATCCACCAGGACTTTGGCCATCGTAAATTCCTGGTGGATTTTGGAAGATCTTGTAGGGTTGGAGTTTTATTTACTAGCTGTTTCTGACTACTGAGCCTCAGCCTCGATGAGACTACTTTGTGTGCACTTGAGACAGTTGCGCAAAGAGAAAGAAATGTGTTCACTTAATAATAGTGTGCTTCAGGCTTTGCCAGAACCTGACTTCAAATATCCAAATTTGTCGTTGCCATGGAAAATGGCACTTTAAGTCACCCAAGAGACAGTTCCAGGGAACGCCAAAAAACCCACCTGTATGACTTCAGATATGCAAAGCCAATGGCCTACATTACGATGGCCAAATAACATTTTAAAAAACAGGTGAACAGGAAATAATAGAGTAGTAATCCCAGGATAGGGATAACAGCCAGCAAATGTCAATGTTGTGTGGGGATGGGGTGATCTGAACTCAAAATAAAGCGCCAGTAGACACAACCGATGGGACTGTTGCAACTCGGAACAATGAGTTCCAGGCCTGACATGATGCAGTGGGACATGATATATCTCCAAACGATTGCAGTTCCTTTTTGTATTACGGTACCTCGCCATGGAAACACAAAACTTTCGGGGCAGTATCGTAGCAGACGCTGTGATCTGGAATGATGAAGTATCACTAGGGACTTGGCCATCTTTCATAAAAGGTCCTTTGGAGAATAAGATGGCTGACAAACGCTTGCCCGTACATGTGAGCAACAACTCTGAAGAATACGTTAATATTGTCATCTACTAAAATGTGAAGTCAGTAATGCAAAAAAGACTGAGCTAAAAAAAATCAAAGCCTGAATAAGAGAGCAGCTGCCTTCCAAAAGCCCCTGATGAAGATTTCTCCCCATAAGAAATCAACAACTACAAAGGAAGTGACATTTTGGCATCTTAGACCTTTTCAGTAATATATAAAAAAAAGGATAAATTCAAATCATTTTTACTGCCATTTGAAAAATCAAATCCAGAGAAACTTTAAACGGTCTCCCAAACTACTAACACCAATTCCTCTTTTCTGTGGTCACAGGGAAATTTGGGACAACGTTAATAACCTGTTTGTAAACAGCAGTAAATGCTAACAGGAACTTTTTTCAATTGAGCTTGTGAAATGTGACGTAGTCCCCGGAGTCACATGACTCCATCCATCTTGCAATTCCCAACAGAAACTTCACTTCCTTTCATGGACATACATGGTACGGTAACGCTTTGAGGAAACGTGATCACTCCAGCAGAATATAAGTGTACAGACTATGGGCACGTTTCAGAGCCTGAACCAGAAAATAAGAAGGCATTACAGCAGATTTTTACCTCGCAAATTCAAACCAAATTCAAAATTCTGCCACGCAGTTTGTGTTAACATTAAGTATGTCTTTTTGTAAGAGGTGGTGTTATTCACAGCACAGTACGCCCAGTGCTTTGCAAGCCTGTGAGAAAAACTGCTCAAGTTATCTTAAGTTAGCATGCTTCATGCAGCAATTACCACTTTAATACAACCTTTTGAAAGGGGTGACATTTAGTAGCAGGTTACAAATATAGAAAAAACTGTAAAGCAAAGATAACCCAATCCATCATCTCCACTCAATGTTAGAGGGGGTATAGGTAAGTACATTTTACGAGGATGTATTTTAGTATCTTTTTGGCACTCCATGTTAAAGAAAAAAGAAGGATGTTGCAGAATAATGTGGAAACTTCAGTACTAATCAATACAAATGAACTGTAATTTCTATGCTGAATCTTAGGCTGCAGCATTTTCCAAGCAATCTTCCCACATCCACCAGCCATTAAAGCAAAACCACGGTATGTTCTTGGTACCGGGTAATTAATGCCGTAAGTTTTCAAGGAATATCAAATCCCATATGAAACAAAAGTACCTGGGATCTACCCACCCTTCAGGTAAAAATTTTGCTAAACTTTCCAGTTTTCTTTTTAAACCTCCCAAAGCCTTCTGATGGACTTTAAAGGAGTTTGGAGGTTTTATAACTACCTATTAATGCTAATACTCACTTCTGCTTCCATGGTGGGAGCTGAAGGCTGTACCTCTCCTTCCTCAATATCCTCCTCTGTCACCCACTCAAACTCCTCTGCCGAGTCTCCAGATTCCGCACTGTTGATGCGGGCATTCCGGGAGGCCGATGCCCCCATCTGCGCTTGACTACTGGAAGGCCGCTGACTTTGGCTTGAGGCAGAAAAGTTTACTGGTGATCGGCAGTGATTTGGAGGTGGGGTTGTTACTTGGAGGGCAGGATCTATACCAGCAATAATGTGGGGCTGCTTGTGTTGTTTACGCCCAGCTACTTGTTTGGCCTATGTGGAAATAAGACAAACGTCTAAAGAACAAATGCAACTGTGCTGATATGAAACTGTTTTAATAACTACATTAAACTTATTAATAGCAGAAGGTTCCGTATATCTACATGTAATTCACAGTACCTCATTCTGAATATCAAATAAAAAAAAACAAAAAAACTAGCAGCCCCAAAAAATCAAATTCAAAAGCATGATTGATAAGACCGTTAGAAACCGTTAGAACCATCCAAAAGTGGAAGTTTGAAAACCAATTCAACATGTGTACACACCTTTAACAGGACTTCATTGTAAATCCCCTCCAGACCCAATTCCAGGGGTTTTAAGACAATAAAACAAAATTACCGGCCGAACTTTAAGGTGTCTGCCGTTTGTAGGTCAATTGTCTAGCCGGGATGGGTACCGTTTCCTTTTTTGATAGACACCATTTATCCCGATTGAATCCCCGCCCTTAAAAAGTTAATCAGAAACTGCCCCATGTGCGTCAGTTCAATGAAGAACTTCGGAGACTGTGTTCAGAAGAAGAGAAGTTTGGCGGGGTGTGGAGGGGAAGAGATCGTGGGCCGTGGCTTATGGGTGGGGCTCAGTGGGAAGGAAAGATTCATGAACATGAATGGAGCACTGATCAATCCAATGTATAGCCCAAAACCACAACTTGTTGCCTAATACAATCAGTACATTGTCTCATTTTGGCTTATGCAGAATGAGTTTGGTGGAATTGAAGATCTCCGTCTTGAATTTGAATCCATTCTACGACCATTTGCCATACATATTTTTTCCTGGCTTTGTAGTATTACTTTCTACATTTTTACATCAACAACACCAATTTAACAGTTCTGAGATATATTCAACTTTTTTCCCATTGTAAAGTTTGCTGAAGACAAAAGGTATATATTCCACAAAATATCAAGATTTTGGTAAGTGTACTGGTACATGTATATAATCACTTGGAACTACGAAAAATTGTACACATACAAAATAAATGTATGTAGTCTGATAAACTTCAGCAGGCTTAGCTAATTTCACCAATGAAGAGGGTTGCTATCGGACATTGGCACTAGATTTTCTGATTGGGCAAAAGTCGAGAGAGTTACATGTAAGTATGCTATAATTCATCCTGTCCTGTAAGATTTGCATCCCTCCTCCAGATGTATAGCTGACCGAGTGAAAAAATAAAGAACGGTGCCTTGGCTCCCCTGTATTGAACTGACAAGCAATTACTTCTAATTTGCACTCCGGTAATCCCTCCAAATCCTGTATTTGCCCTTCCAAATCCCCGGCGAACACCCACATAGCCCCTCCCTACCCTGCCCGGTGAAGATACTGCAGCATCACGGCCAGCACGAGGAAGGACCTCATTTGACCTCATTAAGGGGCAAGGGCCAGGAGACGATTCACAGAAATCAGACCTCTGAAATATCTGACTCGAAAATTTCATAGCCCTTTGAATGTAAAGAAGAAATAACATCATAGGCTCCATGTACGGTAAATCATTGCTGTGTGTTTCTCGAGGGTTCCAGAAGTCAAGGGGAAGGAAATGGTGTTCTTGTGTCTCTCAGCAACCTTAGTTGCTGCAGTTACTTTGGCGCGCTTGTAAGGGGACCGTAAGGCAGAGGCTGTGAGTTGTGGAAAAAACACAGGTTGATGTACAGTGTATGTCTAAAAATCAAGTGTTGCATTGCATGGCCTGAATTGGTGCAACGTGTGGTAGTAAAACAACCCGAATCCATGGAACTCTTTTTTACAGTTGTGTGCAACACCACAAGTAATGATTACAGGTTCTTCCTCACCCTGAGTGACACAGAGACCCCGGCATTTGCCGCACATACTCTTAGGTTTCAGTTCAGCCAGTGGTCTTCCTGCATAAACTGACAGGCCCAGACCATACCTTTCTCCAAAATTTGTCTTATGAGACTACACCTGTTTGCGGCGACGCTTTTCCTTGCGATGCCACACACCGAACAGAAACCTTGAGGAGGGATTTCCAGTGAACACAAGAGCGTAATTTGTTATTTTCCTGCACAATGGAGCAGGACACTTCACTATATGAAAGTGTTTACAGAAAAGAAAAATAGTGATCCTCAACATTTGTCAATCTGAAACATGCTCATAGGATTCATGTGTTTAAAAAACTTCAAAACTGTAAAGCAAGAAGTCATTTTAAAACTTATTCTAAGTGAAAAGTATGTAGAATTGATTATATTTGTCATCTGTAAAGAATTAACGGTGTTAAACTGAAGCAGGATTGAAACTCTAACCTCTTTCCTACCAATGCATTATCTAAACAACATTCTTCTAAGCCTATGTCAGCTATTTTCTACATTTGCTTCATTTCCTCTCTAACACTTTCTTCAACCATCTCCTTCAACACATACACACTGTAAACAGAACAAGACTCTTTAAATGGCCGCTGGATGTGATTTTACAACTTCATTTTCTCCAGTCAAACTGCCATTTGTTATTTTGAGAGTGGACATAAGGTCTAAGACATATCTCACGGTATGTCAAATGTTAAAGCTACCGGTGAAAGAGATTTATACCGTCTATAGTAGTAGTATGTGTGTAGAAACTACAGCCAACTTCACAATGAAGTTGCAGTTAAAGGTGAACTTGTGCAACAACCAATCAATTATGACATCAGGCACAAGTATGTACTCATACCCTTTTTCATTTAAGCAGGTGTTTAGGTTTCCAGAGTACTTGATCCCGACTCAGCAAGTTTGTGAGAATAAACAGATTTAAAAGAAGCATCCTTGGCAGTGTAGGAATTGAATTCACTGCCAGTCCTCTGACAAGTCCCTTCACAAGTCCCTTCACAAGTCCTTTCACAAGTCCCTTCACAAGTCCAGTCACAAGTCCCTTCACAAGAACAGTCATAAGTAATATAGTCATCAATGACAAAAGAATGCTTTTGTCCCAGCTCATTTGAATAGCTTGTGAATGAGCTTAGGATGCCATGATTTGTGATGGACTCGAATACAACACTGATCCCTGGTATGGTACATATGATGCATGTTCTTTACTAAAACATGTAGCACCAAAGCCAACTTTCTGAAGTCACCAAGCATTAATGCAGACATCGGTTCAGAAGGGAACAAGAGGGCGCTCTTTCCTTTTTTCAAGAAGTCAGTGGTTGAAGTGGTTGCATGGACAATGCTGGCCAACAGAGGGCCTCCTTTACACTGACCAGGGGAAGCCTATCATACATGTGTACACTGAGCACAAGACTCACTGTATCTGAAGTTGCTTCCATGCCCTCAAGCATACATTTCCTTTTCTTCTTTGCTTGATTCTTGGCCTAAAATTACCAATGTTTACTGAAGACTAACGTTCCCCGGATCCTTTTTTCCCTGCCAAATGAAAAAAAAAATTCCTTTGGGCCAAACTGCAAAAACGGTGGATCACTGTTGACATACATGTACATGTGTATAAGTGAATAGACTCTTATTCCTGAACTTTTTTTTGAACAACACAGGACTGTTTAACGACAGATATTACGGGGACCAAACACGTACAGATATAACAAGGTCCAGACAATCTGGTCCAGTGTCCAGAGAGTAACTGTCCCCTCAAAGTGCTTCTGCTTTGGACATGCATGTACACCTGCCAATTTCTCACTTTCATCTCCCAGACAATTTCAACAGCCCTGGTATCAAAGGGGATGACGTCACAATTTTCTTTTCTTCCTAAATGTGGGTTGAGTGGTCCCGCTACGCCGACCCCTTCATCCTGGACCTAGAGAAGACCTGGGAGGAAGGCGACGTGAGCACGCCCCTCATCTGCTTCCTGAATATTTCTGGCTGAGAGTATGTTGGGTGCAATCAGTCGATGAGTACGACTGTGCAATCGTGTTGCAAAATCAGTTGATCCTGTAAGAAATCTCCGACTTGACTTCCCATTTTCAAAATAATCTTCCACAACCGCAAATTAAAAAGAAAAGGCAACTGGCTGAAGATGGAATTATTGGCAAACTGTGCAATAAGATTGATAGATTACACAAAGATCGAGTGATCATGCCAATTGACCAACTGTGCCCAACATGTCTACTCCACTCAAGTTCCCAAACTGCAAATCTTGAATCCATTGACACCAACGAGGACATGAACAAGACTCTTTCATCTTTCTAGAACACAACAAAACAAGACAGAAGAATGTTTAATACCCACCCAGACTCTTCCTTGGCCAACGACGAGTTCTCTCTCTCGCCCATCTATCCAGCTGCCAACCCGAGTGACAACATTCTGCTGATGAGTAATCTGGGCAAAGTACTCCTCTTGCTCACGATTGAGCTCCTCAATCAGCTCAAAAAATTGCTTCTTACTGCGGAGGCTGGCGTAGGCAACCTTGAAGGCCTTGCCAACGATGGCATTTATTTCTTCTGCCTGCAACGAGACAAGATGAATGAGACGGTTGAAACTACCGGTACCTGTACATGTACTTGAGAAAGCAGGTGTTAAGCTGTTTACAATCAGACAGTTTGATCCAGTTCTTTTGGGAGACATCAATTCAAGTCAGAGAACAATGGTTTATGAAAATTCCTCACAGACCACTACATCTGGAACTCAAAGAAACAGAAAAAAAATTGACTGAAAGTGGAAAGCTAACTCATTTGAATGGACCGACCAAGAAAAGGCTATTGTTCCAGGTACATGTATAAGCTTTCCAGTTGCTGAAAGGCCATGTTGTCTCCCTAATAACCAATTCACTGCAGTAGGCTTTATCGTTCATGATACCCATGGTAACAAGATGTGGAAAAATTGTAATGCTCACTTGCAATCCATACACGGCATGAATGTCATTACCAGTTGTTCATTAACTATGAAAAAATGGTAGATGTCTCAGGCTGAAGATTTTTGTATCATTTGACAAAGAGCAAATAAACTCAAATTAAACTAGCACAGCCCATATGGTCATGGATAAAAATAAAAGCAAGGGTGATTGAGAAATGCTGACTGTATCTACAGTATTTTCAGATATTGCAGAAATCTCTGAATATGTACTGTTCATTTTTGCCCACCAGTTTACTTTTCTGCAATTGGTGAAAGATAAAATAGAATTGTAAGATTTCTAAAACAGACCCAAAACCACTGCAATGTACACTGCCCACAAAGTGTTGCCGCAAGATCTTGGCTGTGATGTAAAGTGTCGTAAAAAGTTACGTATGACTGTCTGATCTCCTCTGGTAATGTCATTTTTTTATTATGTTACCTCCTGACATGAAGGCCATTCATATTTTTAAAAAGACACAAAGTTATTATTATGCTTTACATTCCTGTTTGAGGTTGCAATTAAAAAAATTAAAGGAAAACATGATTTCGCTGATTTTATCTGTTTAAATAAATATGGAAGCATCCAAATTGAATGCAGTGTCATTTGTCTTCAGAGCGCAACTATAACAAGCTTAAAAGGGCTTTTTTCTGTTCATGCCAAGATGTGATTTCTGAATATAGATTGCGTCATTCAGAGAAAACAGAGAAAATGGGGTGAACCTTCGTCCTATGTTTTCATATTTAATGATGCAGGTGGAACTGTTCAGATGGTAATTCAGTTTATGGTGAGACACGCGAGGACAAATGTTCTCAAGCAGTGTTCTGCCATATCTATTGATGCTAAGGGGAGGATGAGATGTGTTGTTGCTAAGGAAGATGAGAGTTTGCAGGAACCAAAGCCAATAAAATGATACAAAGAGCAAAAGGCCTCAAGCTGAACCCAAAGAGGGCACTTTTGTCTTAGCAACTGAGGCTCCTTTGATTGGAACTGAACTTCGCTAATTTATGAACAACTAGAAAATGCACTTGTCACGGTCGCACCACTACCAACAACACTCCCGACCAACGTGGCTCTTTTCAACTGATGACGAGGATGCTTCTCCTCGAGACGGATTAGCGAGCTTGGGTTGGCCAATCCTGTGATACTAAATTTTTAGAACCAATATTCTGCAACTTTCCTGCTGCATATTATAAACATCTAACTACAGAGTCACTAAACCGTGTGCATTTCTCTCCTTTTGTTGTTATATTTTACCATGGTAGATTCAGTGGATTTCAAAAAACAGTTCTCCCTGAAGGACCAGGCAGGTGTTAATGTGCAGGTGTACATATGCAGGCGTAGCATACATAGTGTGGACCTCTGCACAAAAGAAGTCCACATAATGTAGGGTGCGTTGGCATTGTTTGGACTTGCACACGTCCAAGGGGAATTTTGGGGTCAAGGTTAACTGTGGCAAAATGAAGAGGAATAGTCCAGGAAATCATCATCAAAAAATAATGTGGAGTTATCCTAGTGGGAGAAAAAGGAGCATTTTGTCAAGTTTCCTTAACCACAGAACAAAAGAACGTCCACACTTTGTATGAAAAACAGGTGTGGGTGTACTTACAGTGTATGAATGTTCACATTGACGGCCTGTCAAACCCTACACGACTCATCTGCAGTTGGTTTTTTTTTTTTTTACATGTTGACAAGTGAAATGTCACGGGGGGAGGGGGCTTAGGGGAAATGAATCATTGCTTACATGGAATTGTCCCTGTCTCCCCAGACGGAGAGACCTGGAGACAGGACAGGGGGGGGGGAATAAGAGAATGATGTGAGTGGCATATGGGGTCCAGAATTGACTACTTTTCAACTCATTGCTTGGCATTTTGCAGCAAACATGAAACCCTTGATTACAGGCTATTTCTACTGAAAGCCTTGTTATGCCATTGACAATAGGCAGACTAAGGCCTTTTTCAAATCTTGTCTTCATCTCCACTGCTGGCTTCATCTCGAACTCATTAACTACTCCCTGCCGGGGATTCTGGATCCGGATACATATGCTTTATATGCGTGGCCGGGGTCTCCGCACTCAAACAAAGGGAACAGGGCCTTGTAACAAAAGACCACACTCGGAACAAAAGACCAGGCTGCTGGGAATTACCAACATTTTTTCACTCTCAAAAGTGGAGACAATCCAGCCTTGTTTTAAAACAGTATACTATGATTTGGGGCATTTAGCGTGAGCAGATTACCACTGGGGACAAAAGCGCTCCACCACCGCAGCGATGAGCCACACAGCACCGTTGCATGCTAATCTGGCCCCTGTTGAAAACACGTCAGCTTTTGAAGGGGAACGAGCAGCTTGAAGTTTAATGACAATGAAGCATTTAGCCTATGAAGACGAGCAGAAATTTGGCAGTACTTGCCCAAACGTACCAAAACAGTGCTCCCATCACAGTGCATAAAGGGAATAGGATAAGTTCTCCAAATGAGAAGCCTACATGTAAATCTTGAATGGAGACATTTTGTACGGAAACTCTGCCAAGGCAACAGAACTTTGTAAATGACTAAATTCTGCAGTTTCAGAGGGCATCCATTAGTAACTGATTCATGCGTCTCAAGTTGGCTCAAAGTGCTTGCTCAAAAACACTTTACTAACTCAAAAAAGGAACTCGTAAAACCTTCATCTTGAGGAAAAAAGACTTGTACACATTCACCTTGGGAACAAGAAAGGACTCGACACAGCCATCTTGGGAAAATATGACTCAAAGTCAGCTAGGGCATGATTGCTATGACTGGATAAGTTTGGCACACTGAACTATGCAGAAGTTGGAAAAAAGTTACATAGCATTACTCATAACCCTGCTTTGCAGCTTCACGAAGCATGAAACAGCAGATTCTGTTTGTGTCGCTCTTTCTCTTTGGTTTTAGCAAGGGATTGGGACCTAAAATGTCCTTGTTACAAGCAGAACCTTGTATCAACAGTGCTCTTATTAACGAGGTTAACGATGTTGTCTAATTTGGGTTTTTTTGCCCTACCCGATGTATATTGTAAACATTGAATGCTAAGTGTGAACACCCAAGAGCTTGTGAAAAAAATGCAAGCTTTAGGGGTGTGATTTGGGGAAAATGAAAAATCCACGAAACATTTGGCGGAGGGTTTTACAAGTTGCGTCTGCCACAGCTTTCCTACAATTCATGGCATATCTATTTGATTATAGGAGGAGATTCTGGTACTACATGTAAGCCACCACAAGAGCTGTTCTTACTTTGAAGGATACAATTATAACATTTACTGCAACAAAACCCTTGTCCTCATTCACTTCAATTGCAATTATACATGTAAGCTATAATTGGTGACAATCAAGGACCTAGAAGTGTAATACACACACACACATGCAGTTATCAGTGATCCACAAAATTCTATCACAATTAATTAAACCTGAAAACTGTCTCATACAGATGAGTACTGCATTACTTGTGACACCACGTACACTTGCAGTACCCAGATTTGTCGATTTTTACGAGAAAGTCATGATAATATATCGATTTCTCCTTTGTTAATTCTCTGTCCACCTCGGTTTCCAGCCAGGAAAATTTCCAAGAATTCTTGAATCCTTTGTCTACATTCAGATCCCCTTCCCTACCTACTACCTTGTATGACATTGTTGATGGACGTCGCTGACTTCAGACCACCACGAGAACGAAACGAAATGGCAGACGGACGCAAGTTGTACACAGTGAATGCAACGACAACACGTGTACCGTGCACACATGTACACACACAGCGAACGTACAGTACATGTACATTTACATACACACAACGATCATACCGCTGGCCTGGGTCCCTATGTTTTAACAATGATACCCCCTCCGTTCAATGTACTATTACCTACGTATCTGGCGCATTTCCAGGGGGAGTAACAACCCAAAGCGCATGCTAGACACCTAAACTTGTGCAAGTCTTTCGCTTAGTTTCACACCAAATATTGTAGTCTTTGCGTAACATATTGAAAGCATTGACAATAGGGAAATCCGGAAAGACTCACAGAAATTCCGGATTTCCGGAATCCTGAAAAATCGGACAAATCACACCCCTGAAGTTTGATTCGGGTGGGAGTCAAACCCACGACCTCCTGCCTTGTGGTACAGACATCTTAACCATTCAACCAACTTCCTGGGGTCAGCTGGCTGGTGCGAGTCAGATGTGGCGGTGGGCACCGCAAACAATGTTTCTAAAGATGAATTTGCATTGGGGAGATATTAATTTATTTGACGCTTGCAGATGGGATCTCTTACGGTTATTCCAGTCTCCTTTATCCCTTAAGCAAGCAACCAGCTGTTGTGGCCGCTGCATCCTTCCTCAGGACACCAACAGCAAGCTCAGTAGAAAGTGGTAGGACTTCTGCTCAACGGTAAGTTTGAGTCCCACCCAAGTATTTAAGCTTGTAAAATTTTTTTCACAAATACATACATGTTGATAAAGAGCAACTTCTGCCAATATAAAAACTTTGATCACATGTACATTGAAAACTTGTCTTACGTAAATCCCCTGCTCTGTAACAAAACCATCCGATTTCATCATATCAGGTACATACCTCGCTAGGTTCACGTGTGATGAAGACGTGACAATACTGGATTCCAACAGGACCTTTAGGGTTACGAGAGAGGAAGGCAAACTGGCAGAAGTCAGGGTCACAGGTCGCGTAAGAGATCCGCTTTAGAGCATGAGCCATAAGGGTCACCTGTTACCAAACAAGACAACTGGATAACTGAACTTGTCTTTAAGTTCTCTAACAAAGGAGTTGGAGAGCATAATGTCAAACTGAGTTAAAGCTGTAGAGCTAGTATGTCAAAAAACAAGTGTTATAGTTTAATATCCTCAGTCAATATATCAGTATATCATCTTTCTATCTGACATTTCCCGTGGATAACACTCATGCCATGGCAGAAATTCAAGATGACAGCTGCAAGAGAGTACATTGTTTAAGTCTTACTGTACATGCCGTCGTGACGATGTCTTGTGCTGCTAATGCAAGGTGGAGCTGTATATAGAGAAGCACCAGCTTCAGATATTTGGAAACAAAATGGCTGTTCATTATGTGTACAGCACAGCGCATGGCTCACGTATACCAACCGTCCAAGTACACTGGCACATGCACCTGCTAGTTTGTTTCCAACAATGGTGACACTCATGTCACAACTCTCGCTCCACATGGCTCTGGTGCAAGACTGCTAGCTACATGTAAATGTTCATTTGCTAACTTCATGTGATCATTAGAATACCACGGGTCATCCTTGTGGGACCCTTTTTTTTTCTGTCTGTGTGAATGTTGCCTTTGACCCTAGACCTTTTAAATTGATTTGGCAACAATAAAGAGTACGCAAACGTACATGTGTTGGATTCTGTTAAATTTGACAGCTACAAGTGCAAAGTTGTTTGTTGTTGAGTTCTTTTAGATTAAACAGCGTAAAAGGGTTAATGGACTTCAATTATGAGTTTCCAAGTTATTCTTTCACTTCAAAGAGCAACACACTGCAAGCTAAAACAGCTGGAACTAAAAATAAGCACAGGAAGACAATTCATTATCAAAACACTGTCACAAGCCAAATGATACAGGAAAGGAACAACTTCTGTTTTTATCACAGAGACAATTTCCTTTGGCAAACGGTGCAAGGTGCATCAAGGGACAAGTCGGGCAATTGGGTCTGATGTCACCAATAAATAGAAAAGTTTATTAGATTTAAGTACATGTATGACGCTTTTGCAACACAGATCCCTGCCGTAGACTTCTCAGTTTTCAAATACGTGTACCGGTAAGACACCGATGCTAGTCCCTGTGTCACAGAAACAATTAATGTACACTTGTTAAATGAAACTACACACATTAGCCTTGATTTGTTTCGGTTCCCAACAACAAACATGTATCTACAGCCTGAGAGTGTTGACAGGTACTGCACCAATTTCCTGTAGCTGACAGCGTGTGGTTTGGGATAAAATATTTGATAATACCACAGATGCACAATTTACGTTGCTTTGAGGAAGTGGACCGATAGAAGTGAGAACAACACATTTCATTTGGAATTTGACTGTCCATTGCAGGAAAACATACGTAGCAGAGTGACGGTACTTTATTTTTCTGCAGTTTTCACAAAGCAGTTGAATGTGACTGGTAGCAGTGAACACCTCTAGCATTAATACTGAGCAATTTATTGGTTTAAAATGTACTTTTGAAAACATATAATGTCCGAGAAATTATAAGGAATCATTCTGTACTCACCCGGGACACCAGATAATTTATGTACATGTACACGTATTTCTACAACACGGTGTTATGGAAAATGAAACACCCTGTTCACAGTTTGCACTTGTCTGATAAATGGACTTTGAGCCCTATCAATCTCAAACTACTTGCATCTCAAAAAGTATTTGCATGTATTTGTAAAAGCTACTTGTTTATTTGAACTGATAATTTAACATTTTTGCTTACGCACTCATCTGTATTTTCAACTACAAATACAGTCTACAAGAGGTCTTTAAAGTGACTCCGTTTAATTTCAACTCGTGACAATTTGTTCAAAGTGTGAAGAGTCAAGAACTTGAAAATGAACCAGGGAAAACACTGTGATTGAGGGATTTGGTTGTCAAAATCATGTCAAGTATTTGGAGGGAGTCCTTAACCTAAACAGTGACCTACATGTACAAGCATTCGTAAAGAATTCCAATATCACTGAGGCACTTTCGAAAAGGTAAAGTGTTCTGTTGATTTTTGTGAATGTCTGTGAATAACTTATGGGGTCATTTTTTTATTTTTGTTTCCCAAAGTTTGGTTTCAATTGCTTTGCGCAAATTATCAAATGAAGCATCTGTGAAAAGGATCCACCCACGAAATGTCAAATTTGGCCGCAAATGGTCTTCTTCCTGCTTTGCATTTTGGATGGCTCTTAGACCGTGGGTAGACCCACAACACTAGACAAACAACCCCATGACAAGTTGGGGTGGCAACCACAATGGGCAGGTGGTTGCAATGGCCACTATGACTGCAATAGATGGGTGGCCAAGACAGGAAGATGGCTACACACAGTGGCCATAATGGGCAAGTGGCCACAACAGGAAAGTGGCCAAATCAGACAGGTGGCTACAATAGACTGGTAGCCATAATGGGTAAGTGGCCATAACATCCAAGTGGCCACAATTACCCGGTGACTGAAGTAAAAACAGGCAGCAAAGCACACAGGCAAGTGGACAGGGTGGGGACCTCTGGCAAGAAAAAGTCAAGCCAAGCATTCATTTCTGACTTTCTGAGCATGACATCTGTCTACACACTATCAAATTACATCCATAGTGTATGTGTACTGTATGTACGCGTACTTGAACCCATGTGTATTGTTTGGGTAAACAGTCAATTTTTTTAAGACTGAGTGTCTAGGACAGGTGACTCAGAAAAATTTTGGACTTGGGTACAAGATCTGTCACCGACGCTGCCTTTCCCAAACACCTGTTTTTCCATCCAGCATCACTGGACCTGTTTCCTGTGACAGGAACAATCGTAAAAAGCTGAGGGGGAGCCGCTTAGCTTTGCTTTGTCCTCTGATCCTTGGGTTCATGGTCTCCATTTTTCGTCAAAGATGGAATATGATCATTAAATTAGCACATGTACACGTATGCAAATCACTACTTTGGGAAAACAGTGACATGCACTACCTCAAATGAATGTAATTACACGGACATCTCTTGGCTTTGTGTGTTGTTCAAGACTATACTACCTCTGTAAGATAAGATATAAACCAAGGATATACCTGGTGATTTTCTGGATCGTAGACTTTGATCCCTGAGAGCGAGATGAAGAGAGACACTGGCCGAGATTTCTTGGGATTCTGTAAGAGAAAAGGCAGGATTCATTCACCACAGATAAACAGCCAATCAACCAACGGACAGACAAACCTGCAAACAATAATTAAAACATATAAGGAGTGAGAAAAATATGGACAACTGAACAAATTGAGATTGAACAGCTGCATAAAACAGACCACAGACTTCAGTCACAGAAACACAGAAGCAAGGTAAAGTTTACTTTGCCTGACACATTGCTACATGGTACATGTAATTCCAGAAATTAGGAATCCAAAAGTGTGACATTTTTGTGTCCCTGTTACATCTGACCTTTGTTATTCGACATGGAATATCACCGGAATCGATTTCAAACTATAACTATTTGTTTGGCAGGTAATTTGCATTAATTCATCCCTCGTGGAAATCAGAAAATGTGTAACTCACAAATAGATCAGATGTGACAGGGAAACGAAAAAAATGGACCCCTAATTTCTGGAATTACCCACATGTCAAAAAAATTACACTTGAAAGGTGAAACATCTCCCAACACTTAAAAAAACTATCTTGCCTGAATTGCAGATTTTGTAAATCTGCATGTCTGGGTAATTTGCTATTCTGTGTAATTGCGCAGTGTAAGTGCCATAGTCACACATCCAGTATTGGCCATGTACAGTTTATTTACTGCTTTATAAACAGACCTTTTAAAATAAACAGAACAGAGTAGTCAGTACATGCAGGTGTATGAAGGCCACTGGATGTGACCTACTTACAATAAATACACCTGACAAACATGACAGACATTGAACGAACAAGGTACCTGTAGGGACTGAAGCTGAAGACGAACAAACTCAGCTCTGTTGTTAGGTTGTAGATGCGCCACCGAAAAAGATCCCACATACTGTAATGAAATGACAGGTTAAAATGATGTTTTTGCTTGAAACATGCACCTGTTTGGATATGAATGCACGATGACTTTAAAAGCTTGTCATCATCTGTGTTGTGCATTACAAATTTGCGGGATACATCAATTATTGGCGATGAAAGAGTGTCCTTGAGGAGTTCATATTCAGTAAATTTAGTACAAACTACACCTAGTACCCAACTACGCATACATGATAAGCACTAAGTTAATCACAAGATTTACACACTGTCACTTCAATCTGACACACTACATGTACCAGATTTTAGTTTTTGTCTATGAATGATTACACCATGTTTTGCCCTTTGAAATGTTGCCTTACAATTGAAACTTTCTACCCTTAAAGGTATTTAACAACTACAAGAAAAGTACATGTACATGCATTCGATATGCAAGTAATATTTTTGTTCAAGGTACAGCAATCAACATAATCAGCACTTTCATGATCATGTTGTTTTTAAGGATTCATTCTCAATTTCTGGAAATATCTGAGGAATACTGTGACCTTTGCTGATCTTTGCTCGACCCAATAACTCATAGCGATCAGGCCCAGCCTCCAACTGTGAAATCTCTAGGTGTAACAGGACTAGACATGAGGCATCCAATGGAATGGCTGAATTCTGTCCTGACAGTGCAAAACGTAATGACTCAATGAATGCAATATTTCAGCTATCAGGCCCCCAACTGCTTTCTGATATGAACAACGGCTGACTGGTGTGATCTCCCATCAGATGTCAAACGATATTTCAGGAGTTTGGATTCTGAAGAGGCTCTCCAAGGAATCAGTAATGTATTCAGGAAGGAAAAAAGGAAAAACATAATTATTTTTCCCACAACCAAAATGTATAGCTACCAGCTTTCTGTACATTTAAGCCAAAGAATGTAAACTTTCCGAACTATGTACATGTACATTGTAAATGTATGTTGGCACAAGATTACATGTACATATTTTGTTCCAAAATAGAAACCATATTATTGGGGAAAAAATTGGTCACATGGGTTTCATGGTTTTAAGGTACCAGCAGCGTACCTACATGTACATGTACAGTACTGTACACACAGACCAAAGGATGTGCGTACAGCAACATACGAATTGTACACATAAATAATGTACATTATTCTGCACACACATTTAATCCAAACAAAGCCTTGTACAGTCTGCGGTGTTTTTCTAATTTCATTGATTATTGGGATGACTAACAAGCAAAATTAACTGCAGTTCTAATAGCCCTAATTTCCATGGCAACAGGTACATGTACAGGTATACACAAAGCTTGGCTGCAGAGGTGAATTCTCTGTGAGAGCCCACACTAATAATTTGCAAGGTCAGATACACCATAGAGCTACAAACCCAGCTCTATGGATACACAATGCACTATCATCTCAGAGAGTGGCAGCGGGCCAGGCAGGAGAGCCTAGAGGACAGAATGATTGCCGGGAGCAAGCTCCCTGCTTCAGTTTCACCTTGGCCTAATGCACAGGGGGTGAGGATAATTGGAAGACAGATTAAATGGCTTATGATGGCTGATCCTGACTGACGTACAGGTGCACAAGATACAGGTGCACAAGCCTGAACTACATGTAGAAATGTATGTACTGTATACATGTACATCATTGGGTATATTCAGATACAACAGAAGCAGCGTGACGGATATATGACCGACCACTATTTGCATAAACACACAGTAGGTGTTTCCTCTGGCAATAAGTTATGTCAAGACTTGAACTTGACAATGAAATGGCAATGTGTCTGGTCCAAATTCAGACTGATCCTCTCTCAGGGGTGGGGGGACGATGGAAGGGGGAGTGGAAGGGATAGATGAACATGTCATGAACACACTCTACAGTCCCTACAACTCGGTCCTCATTTGACTAACAATAAAACAACTTCCCCATAATGCCACGGCCTACCAAGCTGGGCACATACAGTAACTGTGGAAGCATGCTTTCTGCACATGTGCACACAAGTGTGCCTGTATTGGTATCAAGGTGCTGACCCTAATTAGACAAGAGCGATACATACAAGAGTTAATATCTTAAGCTACATGTGCATCATCAGGTGTCTGGCAAAAGATCGTAAGTATGCGTTTACGCCCTTTTGCCGGGGAGCATGATCACAGCAGAAAAAATATTCCCCACAAAAGGGCGTAAGAACCACACTCTCTTTATTTAGTAAAACAGATAAAATTTACTACAAAATCAACACAGGCTGTAAAAAAAAGCAGTGTTTGAACAACTTATTAAATGACTTGGGATTTTTTTTTTACTTTTTGCAAAGAAATCTTTATTGTTAATTAATTAAAATAAAACAGTTGCATACCGGTACATACATCCTTTTGCCGACAAAAGTTTACATGTATTTTGCAGTGATCATGCTTCCCAGCAAAAGGGCATACTTATGCCCTTCTTCCAGGCACCCGACCGTATGTACTTTGCATAAATTTATACTATGCACCATGGAGGAAGGAACAAACATACAGTGTAGATACACGTACCACAAAGTTTCAACTTTTGAACTGTTTTATGCTACAGTGACACAAGGACAAAAGGATGACCACTCATTGTTGTCAGTAGCTCCCTACAGACATGAGTCACAGAGGTACATCACTGAATATAGGGGTGGGTAGCCGTGTCAGTCAGGTAGAATACAAATATAAAGAATCAGTAGCACTTGAATGACTAAACTCTGCATAAGCTTTCGTAGCTACAGCTACTTCATTGCAGCTACGAAAGCTTATGAAGACTTTTACTTTAATAGTTAGTCATTAAAGTGCTACTGACTCTTTATAGAGGTACATCAGACACTGGGTTCACAATTGCCAGCAAAGAACTCACTGAAATGGTCCAGCCGTGCAATGAAAATATAGAAGAGGTCAAAGAAATGCAACTGAAGCTTGCCTCATCTTCCTTCTTACTTCAGAGTCTTTCTTCACAGGTCGGGTTTGAACTCTTACCAGAGCCAACAGATTTTTGTAATGATTTCTACACATTCATCTTTTATAAAAGCTAATGAGTACAGGAATTACATGTATGTAAATTATATGTAAAGGTATATTACTGGACAAAATAAACAACTCTATGAAACAATCTTATGAAATCAAAACCCATTTCTTGAAAAATAAACGCTGTCATTATTATACACATTCTCTCTCTTATTTGTTTGATGCTTTAAACCATTCATACAAGTAAATTTTTCCCACATCTTAAGCCTATCTTAATATTTTTTCTGAGCCAGACTAAATCTGTAGCATCACAGACAACTGAAGTAAGAAATAAGGGCCGCCCAGAGGTGAGATTTTTCAAACACAACTCTTGCCTCCATGTACTGTGCATTTAGTGATGATTTTGCAAAGCTTTCATAAATCACTTTGTACGTGATACAGTCCGCGGAATGAAACCTCTCTGCATGCTCAGCATGTACACTTCCCTAGCAGCATACTCCCATTCAAACCCTGTCTCAATTTCTGCTCTTTCCTCCTAATTCCTCCGTGCCGGCCATCCGATGACTGCATGAGGTCATTGACAACCGGACTTATGGAAACAAAATGACTCACTGCACCCATTTCGGAATAGGAAACTGAAACCCTAAACCATTTCTCACTCCAGGAGGGGGTACGATAGTATCTAATGAGAATATGTAAGAACTGAACTGAATATCCCGAACAACAGTTTGGGTACACGTCAAAGATTTGACCCTTGGGATATCAGGCAGGTGGAAAATTACCACTTTTGATTTTGCGGTCCATGCAGTTATCAGATTTCTGCTCTTTGGTGCTGAGAATTTCTTGACTTTTAGTTCATTCTAGATTTTAAGGTACATCTACCTTAACAAACAAACCAAACCAAACCAAACCTAATTTGCACTGATTGACGTCTTCGGAATTGGTAATTACATGTGTAAATGCACACACTGACGTTGGTGAGTTTATTCCCAAATTTTGGCTGTTTGAATATTTCTCAGTTGCTTATTGTATTCCTACCCCCATTTTCTTGAGATTTTCAAAACCTCGTGAAAATGAATATGTATGCAAGGTTATGTACATTACCGGTACCAGCAGCATCAGTACTTTTTTATTTTACTGGATTAAATCTTTAATTCCATTTGGAGCATTTAAATTAATATGCAAACATAAACAAGTGTCATGGAAGTTTTTTCATCACATGATGTGTGCAACATTTACAGCCACAGAACATGTTCAGGTCCATTTATTTGTTAGAAGTAAATTGAAAATTGGCAATGAACTGCTCAGCATACAGATGGAATGACACCTGCTTTTAAATGCATTATGAAGAAGACAATAAATAATACGTTAACAGATGTTGCACTGGGCCAAGCAAGGGCTACATGTTTATAGAAACCATTAACCATGCACCCTGCCAACCGAGATCATATTCATAATCCGCTCCGAGAAGGAACAAAAGAGGGCGTGTTCGAAGTGAAATTGACAGTCCTTTGGTATGTACTCATCACATAGGCATGCAAGTTTATGTGCATTTGACACGGATCACCCTGAGTACGAGTTTAGTGTGGAATATATGGTCTTCGCGTGAACGCCGAATGTGTGCAAAAATCTGGTTGGAAAACTTAGCACCATCTGTTTTTGTTTGGCCGGTGAGGGTGCACTTTAGCTCAGGGCGGACAGCAAGGCAGTCCAAAGAGCTGCAGGAAGATCGAGAGCTGCGATGTGAACATTTGGGGGTTGTTTCAACATGTGCTGGTACACATACATGTACATGTATGTGTACACATGTACTGTCTTCCAATGTGCTCAGCCTAACCGACAATGTTACTGTTTCACTTTTGCATTAGGTGCTACATAAGGACTTGGCAATGTCCAGATTAAAGCCCTTTGTTCCTGTAATGTATTGATAACAGGAACAAAAAATTCTCATCACTTCCTGATATTTAGACATGTTTGTCTGTCATAATATGCTTTTAAGATAAGTTTACCTTGAGAGAAATTACAGATACATGTAGGGTGAGTGACGAAACTTGAACAATAAAAAAACCTGGTAATTTCATGATTTAAAAATGATCTTGTTTGTTTTCCTGAAAAAATTCTGGGAGCAAGAACAGAAAAAATTTCAAACAAATACTGGCACTGAACAGGATATGAGAGTTTGATTACCGTAATACATCCTTCCCTTGAGTAAAACATCAACCTCCATGGATGCTGTTTGACCAATTATCCAGCCAACCTCCATAAATGCATGAGTCTTTTTATGGGGGGGTCAACCGATCTGAACAGATTTCTAGCCTCCACAAATCCACCATCATGTTAATTAAGTGAGGAAAAACTATACATACACGTTCCTTTTTTTGCAACTGAAAAAGCAGGTGAACATCATAACCTCAAAACTCTGTTGTTGCACTGTGCAAAGCTGGAGATCAGCATCTTGAGAAAAACGTCCCCACACAAAGAGGATTCACTTGACCAGCCCATCGACGTCATCAATTCATCTGTCCATACTGATCCTGGATTTGCTCTTTGTCCAGGATTTCAATACGTTATACCATCACTTAGCAAAGGGCTACACAATAGAGTGTATTATACACGAGTACAAGAATAACAAAAAAAACTAGTGTGCATGATTATCGGGCTGTGCAATCCAGGAAATGAAATGCATAAAAAAGAGTACTCTTTTCAATGCTACGAGATACCAGCTGTAACTTTACCGGTTTGTGACCATTTACCACCAAACAATAACACACCTGTTTTCAAATGTTTGTTAGGGAGAAAGTACAAAGTGGATTCAACCAGAAGGTGGTCACTAAAACATTTGTAGGATCTGATGCTTTTAGAAACGCATGAGACGCACATGTACATGTCTGTATAATACTACTTGCAGACAGAAAACAAAAGGAAAACGGAATCATGGCAAATAGCTGTAAATGTCACAAATGATCACAGTTCCCATCTGGTAGAATTTAGTATTATTTTGCTTGTTACCAAGTCAAGTTACCCATGTATATACATGTACATGTGGCTATGGAAGCAAGAAAAAAAACATAGTGAACTACATGTATGATTAAAATAGTTCTGTATACATGTATTTATCTCCAAGTATTTCAGTCTGTTAATTTGAAATACAAGTGTTCTTTTAAACAGCAGGATACAAGGGAAAAGGTGATTTTATGTCCACCAGCAGTCTGTGCACTACAAATGCAAGTCATGCATGATCTGCATGCATTGGGGTATTATAATAAAGATTTCTCAATTTGCCAGCTGAGCAGCTGACTATAAAATTGATAATAGTTGTTGCTCACTGGGGTGTGAATGTCTTGCACAATGGACTATGCATGGACGCCTTGCCATCATAACAAAAGGGATTCCCCTGAGGCACCTGATTCATGAACCTTGGCAGTTTTTGTTTCTTCTTTGATCGAAGGAAAAACAGGTTTATGTGAAATTTAGCAACTATGTGTCCAATGGGACCATTTGGAGGAGTTCAGTGTTACAATATCCGGGGGAGGGGTTAAAAATTGACACATATCAGGTGCAGTTTTATGCATGTACATGTACTTGGCTGATTAAACAAATAAGGGCACTTGTATTGGTGACTTCCAAAAGTGTCACAAGTACACAGGTATTTCATGATTAACTTTAAAAATGCATGGAAGCTTCATGTGTAAACATGTGAGCAAATGCAAAAAATCTTCAACTTCAAGTCAACAAAGAAACTTACAGTACGGAAAAGGCGGGGGTACTGGACCACATAAGAAAAGCAAGAAATTAACCAGCTGTGTAACTTTTTGAACGCAGTTGGTCAAAATCTCCTCCTGGTTGAAAATTCCCTCACTTACCCTGTATGTGCAGAGCTATTACATGATATGTTGGCTTCTAAATGTTTGTATTTGAAAATCAAAATATTTTCCCACTTATTGTAAAAACATAGGCCTAAAAACTATTTACAAAAGCTATCTACAAATAATTCATCACATGGAGATATATTATTAAAATTAGAATTCATATTATGAATTAGAATTCGTCTGTAACAGTTGTTCACAAAATACTACCTACAATCCACGACCTGACGACAGTTTATAAAGATCCAATTGAACAACAACAAAAGATCCAATCATATAGTGTCCTTGCTCTATGATCTGAAGTAATCACGAGAATTCTATACTCACCTCACATGCTTTAGTCACCCCCTTCGTACTCCACTCGTCGGCGAAATCGCCGCAGTCTTGTCCGCCAGCGCCCGGCGCGCCGGAGCGCGGGCCGCCCGGTGAAGGCACGAGGCTTCCCCGTAGTCTCATCCCCGCTATACTGTCTGGATCGGGCTCTGAACTGTGCGAGCTTGAACTCGAAGCATCGCTCAACAATCGGGTTCTCTTGTCTAAATAACTGGATCTCTTTTTACCGGATAAAACAGGCCTTCTCTCTTCCTGATCCTCTGCGGCCACTCTGTTTCCTCTGCCGTTGTACATGATGGAAACAGATGGTAAAAAGGGGAAATTTCGGAGTCAAAGTTCTACCAAAGTTCGACCATCCTGTTGTCTGCCCCCACCGACGTTGCGTAGCCTCATTATGTGCGATGTATATGTATGCATGCGCTGCACACATGCGAACCGCACGGCAGATTTTGTTGTCGTACGTCACTTCCGGAATCCCACTCTCCTCATCTTATAATATACAGCTTGTAGATGATACTTACAGATAGAACGCGTAAGCCCTGTAGCACGTTTATGCCGCATACTACACGTTACTTTCACAATGGTGCACGTGAAAGTAGGTCATGAAACAACTTCCTTGGATTCAAAATGGCGGCCTCCTGTACCCGATAAACTGTCTGGATTTTCGTTTCAGGAATGAGTCTAGCCCTAAAGTCACACTTTAACGGTAACACAGAATACTTAGTGATTTTATCAGTTTTTGTGCTCTGCTTTGTCAGATCTAAAACAAGCTTATGAAATGAGATCTCCAATGGCAGTGCCACTGCCCCAATGCAATGCATGCAAGGGATCGGATCCGGAGCGATCGTGAACCGACGACGCAGGGCGGTATAGCATGTACATGATGATGTAACGTGACTGAGATACATCATTTTACTAGTATCGATGTCTCTAGTATTTATAGCGGTAGTTACCACATTTCCCGATCGAAATAAAGATTGCTCGCGCACCTTCCTGAATTATTCTATCCTTGCTGTTATTTAACTCTTACTTTTTAACTTGATTCCTAAAATTTTGTTTGTGGTTCAATTAATTTTCCTCTACGATAGCTCAAAAAATCTGTGTGTGCACCGTATGCAAGCAGAGGTCGAGTCTCTATTAATTATCACGGTATCGAGAAATAGCTCTACGATGGCCTTTAAGCACTTTGTTTGTGAATAAATAAAGATAAAAAACAACAATTTTGTTTCAGAGGAAACAAAATAGGTCATTTTGTGATGATGTTCCATTTTACCTATAATTAGGCCTAGGCTAACTTCATTTTTCCAGTCTCCTCCTTAAAGATGCCAAACACTGAGGGAACGAGGTGGGAACAATCGCACTACTTCAACTTACACTTATTAATTCTAGAAAGGAATAACTTCATTCTTTTCACCAGAACTTGTTTACCCCAATCTTCAATATAGCAATAACTTTTGATATTCATCTTATTGTTATTACTTAAATTGGTGTTTTGCCGAAGGAATAGTAAATACGTGGGTATTGCAAATTTCATTTTTTTATGCTTACAGAAACATGCAGAATTTTTCTCTCTGTTTCAAGAAAACATATCCTCAGGCCATAAATTATTGATTACCTGGGAAAATATTGCCATTTTGAACTCACTGGCAATGTCAAATTCAAAATTTCTGATACAGCGATAATAGAGTTACCGCATAATATAGGAACTGAGTATACAGTGGGTATAAGTGCACCACCACTGTAACTGCCCCCGGCCTGGCCTGCCTGTATGCAGTCTGCCATGTGTTGTCTGAGCACTCGCATGGACATGTTGGTTATGGAAGTTGGGAAAGAGTTCCGCATGCACACACCACTTGACACCCCGTGCATAAGTACTAGGCCTAGGCCTAAACAACTTTGTTTTTTCCCTCCTAAATTGAACTTTCCTAGACAAGTTTTTGCTTTCTGATGGCTAATAGGCCCAGGTCACTTTAGGGAATAATTACTGGCGCCTATATGTATGGAAGTCTTTCCAGATGTTGGGCACAGTTCAGTTGATTTGCGAGATTGCTCGATCTTTACGCGATCTGTTGATCTTATTGCTTGATTTGATTTGCTGCTAATTTTGCTATCAGTGAGTTGCCTTTTCTCTTGCCCATTACACCTATGTGGTTATAGTTTAGACCTAATAAAAATATGGAAAGTTTGTGGACATGGATAATGGGGCTGAAGAAATGTATGTTGATCAGTTGACTTGGATGTGGAAAGGAAACTTGTCTCCTGGTAGACCTAGGCTACGTAATTATAATGATGGGTTTCAGTAAGATTTGACTTTCCAAAATGTTTTCCCCTATTTTTATTACATGTATCTGGTTCGTAGGTGTGGCATCACTTCAGTTTAAATCATGCCCACTGCCACGACTGCACATAGTGGTACGTGAAACCATAGAACCGGAAATCAATTTGCAATTTTAGTGTCCCTCCAATGGGAGCCTGCAATCAATGGTGCATCCGTGTCTATAATGAAATCACTAACCAGATAGGCTTGATAGAGCATTTAGGCCTAATGTAATGTAGCCTATTTCCAGTCTAGCCTAATTTCACTTATTTTTCTCCCCAAAAGATAACAATTGAACATAATCAAGAGTCAACGATGAAAAGCGAGAATGAGACTGTCATTGAGCGCCTTCCCCTAGAGCATCCTCTGCCAGAGGAGATAAGGAAGATGGAGAGAGATGAGACTGTCTGCCAGTTCTGTGGTGTTAGCTATCTGATCCATCGAGAAGTGAAGGCTTTAGAAGATCAGGCAAGTCAGAAGTACTCTAGGTATACTACAGTTTACATTGCAGTTTCGAAAAAAGTTATCCGTTGGAGTTAGGTGATCATCCGAATTAGCTTTTCTGATGATTGGTACCAAAGTATCACACAATTTTGTGTGTTCATAGGAAGCTACATAAAAATTACTCAAGCTTCGCTAGTAAACATATAAAAGTATTGTTTTCCTCTTGTAGACGAAGTAAAATGTATCTGTTTCAATATTTTGATAGCTTAAGAAAGTGCATGAGGAATTGGCACGCTATGAAGGAAGTGAAGAGCGAGAACAGCAACTCAGAGAAGACTTGGAGAAAATCAGGAAAGAGAAAGATGCTGCTTTCTCCACAATCCAAGAAAGGGATTTATCGTGAGAGAATCATTCCATAATAGAGCTATGTAATATTTTTATATATAACTGCCATAGTAGTTTGAACTTTTATCGAGAATGCTTTTGATACAATATCTTTCTTATGGCATTCTAAAGTAAAGTACTAAAATATACATTTAAAGACTTCAAAACACAACCATCCTCTCGTTGGTTACAAACAAGACGCTATGGTGATGCTTAAATTTTATAGTCACCACTTGTCTGGCACCCACATGAACACACTTCAGATTTGTTGAATGACATAGATATACTTGCTTCCAGGTGCAAGCTAGCAGGCATGCACATGTGGTGTGTCACAGTGTGGTGTTAAAAGGAGCCCCCTCTCTTGGTCATGCATGGAATCCAAGTAGCACGGTGCCAGATTTATTTGCAATTCACTGTTCAAATTCCTTTTCAGCATCCAACGTTTAATGGCAGAGGTTGAACGTAAAGCCAGTGAGCTGAAGGAGGTAACAGAATCCAAGAAGACGCTTCAGAGCAGACTAGAGGAAGCAGGGCGAACCTCAGACAAACTTAGGTACTAGTAGATAGGTACATGTACTGGTAGATAGGTACTAGTAGACAGGTACTTGTACCAGTAGATAGGTACCAGTAGATATTTTGTACTGTTATCATTTTAATGCCAGAAATGCACCTTCCCCTATATGTAGCTACTGACAAAGAACCCATTGCCTGGGATCAAAACTTTAAGATATTCAACCTTTTCCTTATTTTATATATTTCATTATCCAGGAAGCAGCAAGAAATCTGGAAGATGAAATTACCCAATTTTTATTCTTCGGTTCAGCAACAGAAATCAGAACTGCAAAACATCCAGAGTTTCATACATCAGATGGGGAAAACAGTTAGAGAATCATCCAATAAGCTGAGTCTTGTTGTCAAGGCAGTCTGCTCTCAAGAAGCTGAAGGTAACTTGAGGTTTCCTTTTACAAAATATGTACGACAAATATTCTTTAGAAGTAAACTCAGTATCTTGTGCCCGATAAACATCTTTTAATTTTTCCCTTGTAGAAGTATTGAGATTGAGAGATGAAGTGTCGAGACTTGGAGAGGACCGGACGTCTTGGCAGAACAGACAGGGTGAGATGGAGAAAAACCTGAGGACTGCTCGAGCAGAGGTGGAGAGACTTACTCAAGTTGAAGGACAACTCAAGCTGAAGGAGGAGAATTATTCACAGCTCACCTTACAAATGGAGAGTAGGTAGCCAGTGGTAGGCTGCATCTGTATCTGTTGTCTAGAGCTAGGTCTGGGTCTTCACTCCAAGGCAGACATGCGCTGAGACACGCTGACGTATTAGACGTAGCCATAGCATGGGAAGCCCTTTTCGGACTCGTCCTTATCCTCAGAAATTGTACACTTAAAACAACAGCGCCTATTGAGTGTCAACACCGGGATCGGCAGAATTATCTGTGGAATCCTTATTTTTAAGGGGATACTCATGGCTTTAACACCACACTGGGGGAATTGTGAGAACTAAACATCTTGGAGATGGTGAGAAATGTTAAATGGCATAGGAGTTGTGATACGTTTGTCACACAGCATGAGCGAGCACTATGCAACCATTCGAGAACAAAATCTTCTTTAACATAATGGGTTTTGCCCCTACCCAAGGTATATATTAATAAACACTGTATGCTCAGTGCTTGTCCGGGAGCTTGCGAAAAAAATCACAAGCTTACTCGGGTGGGATTCGAACCCACGAGCTCCTGCTTACTAGTGCAGACGTCTTAACCACTCGACCACTGAGCTTGCCGGGGTTGGCTGGCCGGTCGTAGTCAGATGAAGCAGTGGATACTGCGAACTATTTTTTAAATTTTTAAACACTTCGATTTTGGTTATTTAAGTTGTAGTTATGTTAAAATATTTGTGGCATTGTCTGTGCTTTTTATTTTACAGGGTTACAAACTGAATTAGATACAGCTACCACACAGCAAAGAAAGTTGTCATCGGAAGCAGCTGAACTCAAGGGATTACTTAAGTAAGTTTCGTCAGTACTGGATTTCCTGCCAGGATTTTATTTTATCATTGTATTTATCAAACGGGTGTGAATGGCCAGTTAAACTTACTTTTGTACGGATCAGGTGTACAAAAAAGTTGAAATTCAGGGTCGCCATCTGAACAAAAAGGCTGAAATCAGCTAAAAAGCTGAATTCTCACACCCCCCGATATTCAAAAATATTCCATTCCTGTGAGGATAATTAACAAGATGAATTCTCCTCAAAGGTATGACTTTCTACACGTGAGAATCGGACCCGAATGCAAGTTGAACAACATTTTAAACTGCAAGCAACAAGATTATGAGATGATACATGAGCCCACACAAGCTGCAAACTTAAAGCTACCTTGGCATTAGCAATTCTAAGGTGCTACTATTAAATGACCCAAAATGGTACAGCTTATTAAACAAAAGTTCTACGTCAACTACAACATATTACTTACCTAAATATGGAAGTTTTCCCACTTGATGGAGTCTTCAGATCCTTTTTGTTGGATAATGGATGCTAATTCTGACCTACCCTCCTCTCTGATGCAGGAGCAAGACACAGGAGGTGGAAGACTTGCAGACCCTGCAGAGAAGACGGGACCAGATCTCTGAACAATTATCTTCCAAGCTGCAACATGAGCTGAAACATAAGGGCAATGAGCTGCAGGTGGGTTCAGTCGAGTCTCAAGATGAGCCTTCATTGAAGGTGCTTCATTCAATGGAGCTTTGCAGGTTGTTCTCCTGGATGAAAAAAACCAAAGAAAAGCGTGCTAATCTAGGGTGTGAATAAAACCCCATCATCATAACACAGGTGCAGATTACCGCATACCTTACACGTAATATCTCTTCATTCATGCCACCTTGATATTCAATGTGGAGACAAATTTTTTTAATTTAGTTTTGGTAGTAAGACTTCTCAGAGCTGATATTTTTAATCCATGGCATTGTTGCTTCAGACGGCGCTGGCTGACTACCGTAAGTTAGAGCAGCGTGTAAGGGATAGAGAGAGAGCTGAGGAAGAGATTCAACGACAAGCATCGCTGTCCGTGGGAGAGACGGTTCAGATCCGACAGACTTTAATGCGGACCCAGGAGGAATGCAATGCACTCAAAGCCGAGAGGTTCAAGTTCTTACAATGAAGACTCTCTTGTGTGTTATATACTAGAAATTAGACTTGGATCCAAGTTAGAGCACTTTAACACCTCTTTCTACCAACTCCATCATCTTGGAATTCCTCGTTTGCGAGGACTGACCATTGTCTGTACATCACTGTCCTTATGACCTGAGGGAGGGATACTGATGATGTTGGTAATGTATTAGGGGATAAGTGACCTGCAGTGTTCCCTGGTTATGGACTCCATGAGTGGACAAGAGAGGGTACAATGTCACCGAGTAGCTGCAACTTGTGTGAAGGAGTCTTGTACCGCCTTGGTCACTTGTGCTTTACACTTAGCCATGTTGGCGTGAAAAGAATGAGCTTAGACGTGTCATAAAATTTGGCACTGGTGTTGGATTCTTGTTCTGTCATGGTCACATCAACGGTCAGTTTATTGTCTCATTTTTGGATTATTTTGTCCATTCTCATCCACTGTCCATTTTTGAATTATTTTGTCCACTGCCATCCATTGTCCAGTTTTGGATTATTTTGTCCATTCTCATCCATTGTCCAGTTTTGGATTACTTTGTCCATTGTCATCCATTGTCCAGTTTTGGATTATTTTTTCCGTTGTCATCCATTGTCCATTTTCGGATTACTTTGTCCGTTGTCATCCATTTTTGAATTATTTCTCTCAGGGAACTCATGATATCTTCTCATCAGAATCGCATTGAACAACTGCGAGAGAGCTTCAAGCAGAAACTCACCGATGCTGAAAAGTGGCCATCCAAGGTTTGTGATGGCAGTATCTGAACTTTTGAATGTAAGGAGATAGTTCGGTATTTCAAAAAAGCAAGGTCTTTTGGGAACAAAGTGCGCTCGTGAAGTGGCGTATGGGTACACTGATGGGGTAGACAGTTGCTCATGAGTGCTTCTATTCTTGAATGACCTCGAACCCGCTTCAGTTTTAAATCTCGCTTAAAAACACATTTATTTAAGGATTATTACTTATCTTGTACATGTTAGTTTTAATTTCTTCGTTTTATGATTATTTTAATTTAATGTTTATTTTTTTATTGCTTAATTTTTAATTAAATTTTATAACTTTTATAACTATACTTTGTTTTAATTATTTAAAGTTAATTTAATTTTTGCATTTTGTTGTACAGCGCTTTGAGATGTCATTGACATGGAAAGTGTTTTTTAAATAATTCATCATTATTATTATTATTATTTCAGTATGGACATGCGTTATTGGAATACTGAACTGATTCATTGTTTTGGTTTACTTGACGTGCAGATGGATGACACGTTGCAGAAGGAAAGAATGAGACATTCTCAAGAAATACAGGAGTTGGAAGCAAAGATGAAAGAAGCCTTCCAAATAGTAAGAATATATTATTGAAGATTCCTTGGCTTGGAATATAAACTCTGGAACACTTAATTTTCACTTTTCTTGGGAATGAAATCTTCTCCACACATCATTCACTGTAGTTATCTCTTGTTTTCGTTTGTATCGCTTTAAGGAGCTAGATATCGAGAAACAAAGGCATCAGGAACTGACAGAAAAATACAAAGCAGAACACCAGGAGAAAGAAAATAAGGTAGTGTGAAGTTTTTTCTTAATTCTTTGTGTTTTGCACAAACATGTTATTAGAAAAAAAAAACAATTCTAACTGTTCATCAATTTTTAATATCAAGAATTTTTCATTTTTAATGGAAAGGCCAAAAGTTAAGTGTGAACAGATGATATGAGACTGCTGAACACAAAGTTAGTATGTTGGTGTCAGTGACGGAACTGGGCAAAGGTTGATGCTAGGCTGTTCATGAGGTTTCTCCTGCCCTTTTTTGATCAGTTCAAGACTGAGTTACGCAGTCTTGGCTCAAGGCACAAAACTGAGATCAGCCAGCTTGAAAAGCAAGTGTCAGCCCTCAAGATCCAGGCATCGACTGGTGAAGAATCATTAAGGAGGGAGGTGGACGGTTTGAAATCGGTCATTGTGGATCTGGAGAACAGACTAAGTAAGTAATATGTTCTAGAGAACAGACTAAGTAAGTAATATGTTCTAGAGAACAGACTAAGTAAGTAATATGTTCTAGAGAACAGACTAAGTAAGTAATATGTTCTAGAGAACAGACTAAGTAAGTAACATGTTCTGGAGACCAGACTAAGCACAATGACGGGTGAAAACTCTAGGATGGGAGGGGACATTGCATTTAGGGGCAGTGTTTATAAGCTAAAGTCCAGAGTTTTCCGCTTTGCGGAAAATCCGCAAAATCATGGATTTGGGGGTAGAAAGCGGAAAATGCAATTCTCGTTGAAAAACAAATGAATAAATAAAATACATATACATATTTTTGATCGTTTTTGCACAATTAATCAAATAAATATGAACTCAAATTAGGAACGACAACTCATTTTCACTGTTTAACTCACTTTGAAAGTAACATTTGGTAGCGTTTCCCCTCCTGTTTTTCCTTTTTGATATCACAGAATTTGGTATTGATTTCCTCAGGCTCCGCACCGCGGAGATCACGCTGGTCCCTGTTCCCTACATAGTGCCCAGACGTCTCATGGCTTATCAATAAATCAATAGGGACGGGGACCAGTCACAGATCACATTGACATGGTGTGTGTTGGCCTTACGTGTATTATTATGCCAAAGATACCTGTAGATGTACGGTAAATGTAGGCCTACAGTACATACGTACAGTCACATACAGTTTTTGTACACAAAATTTAGAAAGCGGAAGAAAGCAGAATTTGACTTTCAGAAAGCAGAAAATTCCTGACTTTATTATAAGCCTTTTTTTACACAGACTACAGAATCTACCAAGAATTTATTCAAAAATAAATCGAAACTTGAATTGGGAGCCAATAAATGTGCTAAACTTAAAAACTGTCATTTTTCCGTGCCACTGTTTTTCTTGGAATACACATTAAAAGGAAAAAACAGCATTAGACTTCTATTTCTTTCTGTGGGTAAACAAGTTATTGATACCTTTGTATTCATGAATACTTCAGATTAACCCTAACACTCCTCAGGCCTCCAACAGGTGAAGGATTGAGGAGGGTTAGGGTTAATGCACTCTACCTCACTGTGTCAACGCTACGATAATGGATGCCATTTATTAAATATTTCGCTTTTGTTTCCTAGGCACGGCAGGATCTGAGAGTGATGAACTGGTCGCTAGTCTGAAAGCTGAACTGAGGGAAGCGGAACAGGACCTTCTGGCTAACAGAGAGGAGAGTGGAATGCTGAAGGAGAGATTGGCCCAGTCTAAAGAAGAGGTACAGTTATTCTTGCTGTAATTGTCAGGTCTTTGTTGCTGTCTTTATCCTTTGATCATAGACATTCATTTATTTACCTTTGCGTCAATCAACTTCAGCCCTGGATAGAGATAGATCACGGTGACATTGACTTTGAGAGCATGATTCGATAACTTTTGATTGACAGGCCAATAACTTCTGAGAAGCATATTGTCTGGAAGCATACTTGCTTTTATCTCAGGCTCTGACCGGCTCTGCAAAAAGGTGTATTATGCCACATTTTTTTTGAATTTGAGTTGAATGTATAATCAACTTGCTCACATCCTAAGCTTTCATTTGATACATAATTCATTCCATTGGCATTTTGCGTTTTGGAGTTATACATTTTTTTGCCATTTGCATATTCATATAATTTCATTGTATCATGCATGCTTTTTGAGATAATGCCATTTAAACACAACGAGCAGAAACATTCAACTTAAATTAGACACTCTGTTGGTTTTCCTTAGCAACAGAGGCTTTTTGGTCAAGCAGTTGGCCCAAAAATATTTCCAAATATTTTCACCCTTGGCACATGAAATGGGCCATGACAACTTTTTGCATTGCACAACTGAATACACATTTAGCAGAGTGGGTCACAAAATGCTGTTGGTTTGGTAGCATTGTGTGTTTTTTTGTACTTTGTAATCTAGTTTGAATCCTTCTGTTGATTCTCTTCCTGTGGGAAGTTTATTTTGAAGTGAATCGCATATCTCAGTCTGACGTGTGTATCTCCTCACCTTTTATTTTGTCAAATGACTTTGATCCATTTTCAGATACTCTTTCTGCAAGAAACTGTCCGTCAGGAATGCGAGGAGCGTTTTGAGCTCACTGAGGCCCTGAGTGAAGCCAGAGAACAGCTCTTAACTTATCAGCGTCATGGCAACCTCAGCAGTATCCCTCGACCTTCCTCGAACACCAAGTCGCACAAGTCGGACCCAAGTTTCAGTGTGACGCGCAAGTCCAGCACAGGGTCCATACAATCTGGGCAAGGTCAAAAACTTGTGCCTGGACAAAGTCCTGCAACCCCTAGTAAGATTGCGTCGAGCAGCATCAACATTGGGTTTGACTCGGGCCAGGCCAGACCACCGGCCGGTCGGCCAAAGGACGGTAGTATGTCTGACAGTAGGCAAAGGATTGCAGCTGCGGTTGGGAGGAGGTGATAGGAATCAGAGGCGCCAACGATTTTCAAAATGTGCAACGTGTTCAGAGAGAGATTTTGATAGGTCAGAATCAATGTAAAAGGATCAATTTGACGTGAACATGGCTGTGACTGGGTCGCCACAAATGGGAGCTGCTTGAGTATTTATTCTGTTCTTCTTAATCTTGCTATGCTGGGTGGATCTCAGTTAAACTATGGTTCCAGATTGGTACATAGTTATTCTTGGGAAATGAGTCCATGAGAAATTTCGTCCAATATAACAATCCATCTATTACGTGTACCTCAGTTATTGTAGTATTGAAGGTTTTCAAGCTTTTTTTTAATCCTCTGGCTTAACAAAAAGTGATTTAGGTGTTAGACAAGTAATTCCATCAAATGTGGAAACTCTTTAAAACCACCCATTTTCCATTGTTGTACATTACATTTTAATTTTAAAGAGGAAGGTCTTCTAAGACAGAAGGTGCTCACCAGCTTAATTAGCTGTCAAACTTGGAATAAACAATTTTTGTGTAAGCGAGTTTCTTGTACAAAAAAATCTTTTTTGTAAGAAATTCTTTTAAAAAAATTTTTTTTGGTAAGAAATTCTTTTTAAAAAATTTCAAATTCTAGACAGTGCCTCCTGATGAATGAAAAAAAATCAATTTCAGTGAAAAAGTCCATCCAGTTGACAGTTTTCAGTTGTATAATATACAGGTTTTTGGTTTAATCATGTAAATATTTTTTTAAGAGATGGGTAATATAAGTAAAGTACATATGGATATCTGATGTCTTCGTCCTTTTTGCAAGATTTCATTGATGTTACTTTTGAATAAAAAATTACTGGTAGCTTGAAGTCTTCATTTGTTCCCAATTCCTGTGCTTGCAAAGTGAAGAATCTGGCTGGGCGAAAGTACTCTTTTCTTTGCACGGTTGAAGTTTAGAGAGCAGTTATATCGACCGAATATGATAATCACACAAACGTGTTTCAGATAACACCTTGTACTGACCTTTTTACCCGCGTGACTAAATGTGAATAATACCACACATGGCATATATTCCTAAGGGCACATTCAAACGCGCGAACGCTGCATGCGTGACTAGTTTATCTTGAATAGGTAGATGACCATCACAACATTAACACTATGCATCTTTGCCATTACAACACATCATTGGTCCAGCACGATCGTGACATAACTGAAAAAGGTATACTTAATCTCAAAAACAAAACAAAAGCACGGCTTACTTGCTTGCAATAAAATGCTTATTTACTACTGCTAACCATGCTAATTCTATCGCGAAAAAGCACCAATTCATAATGCGATTTGACCAACCTTTCATACTCGCCTTAACTATCAAACTAATCTTTGCACACCGCTCTCATGCCGCCAGAACAGGAATTTTGTTCAGCGCAAGATTGAATATTGTGCAAAACTTCTTTAGGAAACACCATCCCTTCCTCTGCCAGAAAAAAAGCCTTATAGATTTTAAATACGTTTAAAGAGCATATTTTCTGTTGCACCAACACCCTAATTTGTGGTGTAGGTTCTACTAGACGTACTCCCCTGTTTTTTAAAATTTGGACATGCATACCCGTAAAACAGGCGATTGGTAGTGTTCAAGAGACCAGGTAAGCTGGTAAGTCGGTCCCCCACTTTGCTTCCGACAGCCAAAACTTGTTTTTCTCTCTAGACGTGCACAGAGGGAACCATCATTACATGTTCATCTGGGATAACAAACGAAACGCACTCACCTTTTTTAATGCTGCTTTGTGGAAGAGTTCCATCGACATGAAAATTCACCAGTCGTCAGAAGTCACACGGTAGACTTCGTTGCTTGACCATGTTGGCAATGCCGCCGGTCGAGCTGTTTCCCAATTCATTTGTGAGATCAACGCGTAAACAACGGCTGCTCTTGCTTAACATTCCAGTCTCACACTTTTGCAAGAGTTTCTTGTTGTCTATGTTGCGGTTAAACAGGGCCAGTAAATTCCTGCATATCTATTCGAAACGTACAGAAAAACTGAACTCTCCTTTGAACACATCCTCACTGTACCGCCACACAATACAATAGTTTCATTCACCGAAATCGTATCAGCGCTTTTACTTCCAACCAATCACAAAGCGCCAGGCGTGCGCGCAGGTGGAAACCCACCAATAGCCGTTACGATTGGAGAATTATGCAAACAAGACCAGCAGACGACATTTCAGGGATTCAACAGAATACACGCACGGGACATGTCCTTGAAAGTTTATTTAGTGAAGTATGTTATTTACAGTCATGCAAATGTGACCGGAACTACAGTACTATAATTTTTTGAAAATCTATAAAACATTATTTCGTAAACTTACAGTATTTTACGGAAGCTCTTCAATCTATCACTACAAATTTTACAGTATAAAATATATCTTGTATTTACAATAGGACGAATCAGTATAATTTTACCATCATCTTTTTATTAATGAATTCATGAGTTATTTCAATTACCATACACACATTTACCGTAAATTTACACTTACAAAACCAACAATTATCGAGAATTGGTGAATACTTAAAGACAGAAAATGGATTAACCCCAACTTGAGCAACAAAGGCACAGCGGTGCACATTTAACAAATAAAAAGTGTTTTTTCGCTTCCAACACTGGTGAGGATGCACTTTTCCTTTCCTTTACTAAAGCGGCCATTTCCATTTTTAAAACCCATACAAAAATCCTTAAGTTTTACCTTCTATAATCAGAATCACTTTGAAAACTGAATCAGTCTTCTGTATTAATAGCTAAGACCAATGTGATGTCAAGGGGTTGCCGAGAAGAGAATGTCAGTAAACAGCATTATGCTCCATGCGTCACATTTTGGATAGCAATATTTTGCTGTGCTGAGAAAACTATTGCATTCGTCAGCACTATAAAGTTGGCATTTGCATATGAGTTTCCAGAATTTATTAACTATAATGATAAATTACAGTATACTGCAGTATGCAGGATTGTAAGGTTTTTGAGCTAAAAGTTTAAATGCAAATGAAGCAAGCGGTAATGTCTTTAAAGTTTTGTAGTAAAGATTGATAACTAAATATTTAAATATAGCTTCTACTACAAAACTGTGTAACATCAAACTAGAGCAAAGAAATCAAAATAATATAAATAGCAGTTGAATTTATCAGTGACGGCTGAAAATTTGTTGAATTGATTCTGAATACTTATTAAAGTAAATTAAATGCAGCAGAGAAGCCTTTCAAACGCAAAGAACAAATACTGCACTAAAATTTATCCAAAATGAAACAGAAGTTTTAGTACAGTACTACATAACATAAGGATACAAATGAAGCATTCTAGATTAATAAAGCTATTTAAATACTTAAATTTAATATCATTATAATTCGACTATTCTAAATTGATTAGAAATCACTATTAATTAACTTTCTATTCGAAAACGCTATCTTTAATTGTCCACATTTCGAGTTGGACTTTCTCCTATGTACACGTCCAAATATCTGAAAAATGTATTATTCTCTTGACCAAAATGCAGGAGTTAAAGTTAACACTTGGTGGGATACATTGGTGATGCCAAGATGGAGTAGGTTGGCACTTGGTTTATTCTACACTCAGAGAATATTGTGGACCGGATGTAATAAGGAGCATTATTTTATTTAAGGGGCAAGGCAACTTTGACTGAAATCTGAAAGGGATACCAAGGCCCAGCCAGGCCCAGTTAGGGCGTATTGACGAGGGAGACTCTCCCTACAGTTTGTCAGAGTGCAGTTTGCATGAAGTTGTGATCACTGTAGGTGGTTGTAGAACTGCATCTGGTCAACACAATGTACTCTTTCTTTTAGTAGGATTTTGACACAACCTCTTCCCTTACATTCTCTTTTCAACAACAACTTACCCCTTGTAATTCACCTGTAGCTATTTCAAATTTCAATACGGTTCCCCCAGACTAACTCTCAAACCACTCGTCTTGTATGCCCTCTTCCAAGTCCTCATCCACTGGGATATCTTCAAACTCCAGCGATCGGACCGAGATGTCAGAGAGGTTGTCCCCCTGAGGGTCCATCATCCCTGATCCCTGCCCCTCCCGACGCCTCAGCTCTGCCTCAACCTCTCTCCTGATGAGATCCTCATCCCAAATCACTTCCTCGTCTTCCTCATCTTCCTCCTCATCAATCTCATCTTCCTCTTTGTACGTCTTAGACATATCTGACAGGTCCCACTGTTAAAAAGGACCGTAATCCACATATCAACAAAACTGCACATTACGGAAATGCAGCATCAATTTTCACAATGTAATATCAAACTGCACTGCTCCTTACGGTTAAACATAATACCATAGCAGAGACATATGTACTCCAATACTGTACTGCTAAAAAGGATAATTTTCTGTACCTATGGGATCAGATATTTTTCTATGGGTGTGCTGGGATGTAACAAGAGGGGATGAAAGGGTTGTTATTCCCAATGGGCTCTCAAGTAAACAGATGCAAAAATAAAAACCGGCTCCAAAAATAGGTAAGGAGGGGATTCTTACTTCTAGATCCTCCCCGAAGTTATCAATCGTCTTAGACACCTCCTTCTGTCTCCGCCCTCCTCGGGGATGCTGCGGAGGTGGGGGCAAGGCCTGAATGGGTGACCTCTGACCTGTACGCTCCACATCAATCTCCCCTTGCATCTCATCGTAACGACCTGCCCCTCTGCCTGAATGGTTCAAGTTGGCCTGGGTGCGTGGGGGCTGCTTTTTGAAAAGGAGAAGGGGAGTATGCGGTTGACGCAGAATAAGACTCTGTACAGATTAAGGCAAGCAGAAGCATGCACTTTGCTTTCAATATTGCAGGTGGCTTTAGAATTGAAACAGGTGTCTGAATTTAGAATTGAAACAGGTGTCTGAATTTAGAATTGAAACAGGTGTCTGTTTGAAGCTGTACTGTGTGAACCTGTTGATTTTATGGGAGAACTTCATGAGGGTAAGCTTAATTTTGTCAAATAAAATGAAAATGATGAGTTCTTGCATTTATAATTGGAGTTTTAGATGAGCAATCTAGAAAGATTATTCAAACAAACGTAAGGCATAAATAGCTTTTAAATTAATTTACTTCTTTGGGACAGAAGAGCTTAAGGTATGTTGTTCTATTCAGACATCTTTATTCCGTGCCTGTTGAAGCTGTACTACACCCAACCCAAGCTTTGCCATTAAAGGAACTTTTTTATTAATTTGAAGTATAAAACTGTTTTCAAATAAAAACAATGCGAGGCAAGAGGCAGAGCTACCCACTTCATCGCTTTCATCCTCTTCATCTTCATGTATAGCAGCCAGTCTTGGCTCCTGCTTGGGAACCCAGCCTTCATCGCCATCATCGTTCAACTCACTGCCATCTTCCCTTCCATCCTCGTATGCCCTCACGCTGGGGTCGCGACCTTCTTCCCAGCGCTGTGCTGCCTCTTCTCTGATTCTCTGGCGCTGCTGGCGAGCTATGAGGTACAAAACCTGGAGTTTGGTTCGCTTGGTTAAGGAGTGTACCCAGTATTTATTTTGAATCATTCCACTGGTCTGCTGCTATAGAGGATTTTCAGTCACATGATTTTTGATGGTCAGCATTCAATTTACACAAATATGCATGCAAATGCACATGCCTTTGAATTCTCTCAACATTTTGCCAATAGAAATACACAGACTCCAACATGCACATACCTCCAAGGACATGGAACACTTCCTGATATGCCTCTGCCCATCATGTTATGTCACATGAAAACCTTCTATTGCTGGTAGGATTATGTGTTGTAAAGCAGATGACGGTGGAAGGTATGGAGTGACTTTGATTATAAAAATACTACCAGTTTATGTTGATGATGGAGATAGAACCAAGGAAGCTGGAGACCATGAAAATGATAATGATAAGAATTCATGAGGATGATCTTCTCCATGACAGAGATATTCCAGTGTGACGAGAAGTGAACATAAAATGATAAAGGACTGCCAAAACGTTCTCATAAACTCCAAATTAGCAAAGGATACTATTACATCAAAAAGTGTGCACACCGTACTGGAAAAAAAAGGAAATATTTTTAGTAATTCATTACAAAAGGAACTAATGAATATGTAAGCAATATATCTAACTTCCATATTTTAACATCCTTCAAAACGTATCATCATTTAAAACTTGATTACCTGATTATACAGATAAGCAAAAAAATTGACTGGCGTGGGATTTGAACCTGCAATCTCCAGAATACCATACCAGTGCTCTACCAACTGAGCTAAATATCCAGCCCTATGTTTATGGCTCTTCCCATTTGTCAATATCTTTGTTTGGAGGAGCGCAAGCCAGAAGCCATTAAACCTGAAACAACAGGTAGCCGGGGATCACACCCTAGTAACACAATACAACCTGGGAAGTGGTGAACAGGGATCATTCTAAAAGGATGCGGCTTTTGAACATAAATCATGAAAGAAACAATAAAATTTGCTTCATGACTTTAAAAATTTGTTTCAGGACTTTAAAACGTGCATTTTTCATTGTAATGAGGTTAATAATGCTTCCGTGCTGACCAAAATGCTTATTCATGAATATGTATGGTCTTCAATTTACAAAAATTCAAGACAGATTGAATTAAAAACAGAAAATTGAAGTCAACTTACCAAATGAGTAACCATGGCAATGCATTGAGCAAGAAGTCAAGTCCCTGATCATATATTATGATTGAGAGTACATAGCAGATGTTGGCCAAAATGGCAAAATTGTTAACGTGGGCATGGCGCAGCAGGTAATCGCTTTGTCGGAACTGTAAAATGATCAAAATAAGTCTGCTTAATTTGAACAACTGGTCAATCAAATGACAGCAAATACAAACATAATTTCTACATTTACAGTCCTCTATTTGAATTCTTCCAGGTTTTGCTGTGAGTTGAATATTTCAAAATGGTAATTCAGGATAAACAAACACTTCTCAATTTGATATCTAAAACTGGAGGCAAAAATGAAACAAATTCCCTTTTGTGTTTGATGAAGTCCATAACAAATTATAATTTCAGTGGTTTTACAAAGATCTGTTGGTTTAGCAGTGGGAGAGATAACATAGGCAATGCAGCAACCTACACTAAGATTCTGAATCTATCTAGTACTGAGATACTCCCCAAAGGGGGAAGGGGCCATTGGGCATGGGCCCCTAGGTAAGCACCTGCCCCCCAACTTGCCATCCTCCCATAAGCAAAAACCATGAGCATCAAATGATCTATTGCTCACTGTGCTCCCACCCATGCAAAAACGCTGGCAACAGGGCTGTTTCAGAAGTGTTGAAGAGAAGATCCTAAGTCCTTTAACATTACATTCATACGATTCTAGATGGTAACATGCTTTTGATGTCCCAGAACCTGTTTTCTATAAAAGGCAGTTGCTTCCAGTTTTAAGGATTTCATTATCACTCTGTGCATCCCAACTAAATTTTTCACAAATTCTCTTCTGCTTCTCTACACTTACCCCATCTTTGACGACGGGAACCTTTGCCAGGCCATAAATTACAATGGCAAACACACCAAGAGTGAATCCAAAGTTGTCAAGACTGCTCTGTAACACGAAAAGACAGAATAAATGACTTCCTTGCACTTCAGCATACAAAGTCTCTCATGTAAGAGGAAGCAGTTTTAAACAATGCAGTAAAACAGTATAGTTTTACCTCGGAGACCATCATAAGCTTTCTACCAGGCCCAAATTTCTCCATCCTCCGTGGTTGCCACGGTGATGATGCTAGAGGCATGTAGATCATAGCTGGTAGCCATGCCAGGAGTAGGCACATGATACGGGTACGGTCACCATTCTGTTTGCCTCTTGCTCTGTCAGGACTCTTCCATTCACCTGTAGGGTTGTATATTGCTATGTACATGTAGTTGCAGGTGAACAATGATATCATCAGTAAATCAGTTTAGTATTTATCAATTAGTCAGAATATTTTACGAGATTTTAAACAAATCTGCAGAACTGTACAAGATAATGTAACAATTTCATTATGATAATTTTGTGTTAATAGGAAAACTGTTTACAAAATGAGTTTATAACTGTCTGAGCACAACTTCAAAGCTAAAGACTTGCTAAGTTTTCAGAATAAACTGATCGTAAAATCGTAAAATCTTGCACAATGTAGAACTATGACAGGCAACATTTTCATCTTGAAACTCACAGTACATAAAACAAATAAGCATATTGAACTTACTGTAAGGAATTCCATCTGATTGCTGAGGTTTAGTTATGCAGCGGATGAAGACGTAATGAATAAAGAAGACAAGGTCAGCTCCAACAAAATAGCCAGCAATCAACACCTGCACAGAATCCAAATTATCCCCATACAATAAGTAAGCTTGGGGAAATGGGCCATCAAAGCATCAAAAACTGTAAGAAGGACAACAATTAATCGTTAAATTCAAATAAGTAAATTTTGTTCAATTGAAGCAACGAAAAAAAAACAAACATTTTAATCAAATTTCAGCAATAACAAGAGAACTTGAGAAAACACTTATGGCAAATACATGCGGTCCTCTAAAGCTATACAATTGAAATGCACCAGTGCCAAAATGGTTGAAAACCTAGCTATGATTAAATTAAAGGTTTCATATCAGGAAAAATGTCTGTGAAACTCTAGAGTGGGTGAACAACTTCAGACGGGGATGCAGATTACCATCTGTTCCATTTTGAATCAAGTTCTATAAATGGACTCCATACCAACCTGTGTTCCTAGCTGTCCTGACAGGCGAGCACCGACCACATTGCACAGGTTGGCAGAGCAAATATGAACCAGTGTGAAGAACTGCCTTCGACTTGCATTACCCTGGAGGTGCCTGGCCCTCAACAAGCTGTAAAAGAGGGTAGGAAGTAATCAAGTGAATCATTTAAACAGAAAGTGGCTTTATCCAGCAAAGGCAAACAGATTTTTATCTCTTTCTAGTATTCAGAAATTAATGATAGACAAAAGAAGATGCTTCCACATACCTCGTGAAACATAACAACAAACAAAACAACAAAATGGCATGATTGTATGTCTTAAAATACAAATTAGTGACATAAGCCAATTTAAATGTAATCTAATTTCAAAATTCAAAACAAACAAGGAGCAGCACAAAATGGATAATGGATTTACGTGCAGTTTTCAAAACTGTGCAAACAAACTTGAACTATGGAAAATTTTTGTACATTGATGATCATGAATTATGATCTCATGGGTGTCACAGCTTCTTAACACTTAAAATGGCAAAGGTTGTATGATTGATTTGCGACAATTTGGGTCTTTCCCCAGGGTATAAATCACTTACAAAAGGTGTGAGATCAGCCAGAAACAGAGGGAAACTATTGCAAAGCAGAAGGCCACATATTGCAGGGGGCTCTTCAGACACATCCCAAGACTAGACCAGACGATCTGAGAACCCTCGCTGCAGTTCTCCATGGCAGTAACCATGGCATGGGTGGTCTGATTCTCAACCTCTATGGTGGTTGCTATGGTGACAGTGAAATTATTCATCTTCTCAGGATCTGTAGAGCTGGTCTCTTGACAGGGAAACTAGTCTCTGGCTGTTGGAGTGTACGGTCTGAAGCCTCACCTCTGCACTTGGTGCATACTTGAGGTGCTGATGGATGATAAAGGCAGTTCTGTCTCTTTTTCTTGTAGACTGGATATGGAAAATAAAAATATTCCACAAAATATAATTTAGTGTGCATGTCTGGTTTATGTTTTATTTTTCAGGGTGCTCATGAATCGTTGATAGACCTACTGTTGTAAACAAGTCCATTACAAGAGCTTAAGAGTAACCAAAGTCATTAAGTCTCAAACCAAGTGATTAACTGGCATCCTTAATCACTATTGTCGTCTGTGTCACATAACACATGGTGGGAAACACTTTGCTGGAAACATCTACGTTATTTGGTGTGTCCATTACTGCTAATGGCTTTCTGGAAACAAGAACTTATAAATGTCAACATTTACATTGGTCAGTATGCATTTAAATAACACAGCAAAAAATCAATCTTTCTTTTAACTAGAGCTTTCTCGTAGAACACCACCACATTATAGTGCCCAATATATTTCCATAAATTCCATAAATGCTTTTCACCTGTTTCCAGACGAGAACGAGATACACCTGCTGTATAAAAACACCACACGTACATATACACAGAATGATGTTACACCGTTAAATAATCAAAATGCTAATGGGCCTAACTGCAATAAAACAATTACCGCCTACAGCAGCCCGGACGCGTCGTGCAGTTTGTATTTCAGGTTTTGAACAGAAAAAACCTAAATGAACTGCGAAACCCATTTCATTAAAACAATTAAATGCAGGACAGATCGAAAAATAATTTGGACTTACCAAAATTTCAGTTCACAGATAAATCACTTGTGTCTTGCAGCGTTTATTTCTGCCGACCTAATCAATAAATAACACAGCCAGCATTTTCTTCTTTCCTTTTTGGCGGCTGACTTCAGTTAGCGGCCATGTTGGATTTTACGTTGATCAACTTGCGGCTGTGAAAAATACACAAGAAGTGGAACTGAACAACGGGTCTAAAGGTCGCCAGAAATGAGACGTTATCAGTTTTTATTCCGAATTTTGGCAGCCATTAATATATGCAGGAAGATTATGCACTCGCCCCACTGAACTCCCACTGAGACAAGTTAATGATTAACCTAGTCCAGCCGGTACAGCGCGCGAAAAACGTCTGCCGGGAGTGTTTCGCTGCAATCGACTCGAAGTTTTACTCTCCGCTTTTCACACACTTTGTATCACTGGCCTTTTTGCCTTCCGGGAACGCATTGCCAAAATTGGGCCAGCACTGCACTCTGTGGGTCTCGCGATAAATCATGCAGCGACCGTGAAACACAATAGCCATCGAATTGTTGGAATGCATCGAACGCAATGATCTATGCGAACTCAAAGTTTGGGGTCTTCCGTTCCTGTGATCCACTGAAGTTCTTTTGTAAAAAAAAAAAAAATAATACAAAAGACGAGAGGTTACAGATCTTTACCCCTGCCCTATAAAGACTGGTGACTTTTTTTCTGCGTGGACATCATTGGCGTTTTATATAATTTGGTCATTTTCTTCATTAAAAACCTCCCCGGGGTGTCTATCTGCCATGCAATTTCATTGAGGTTACTCTATTCCCCGTGTTGCCCCTGGCAGAGTATCCCCATGCTGATAGGCTGCAAGTTTATAGACAATATGTGACGTCATGGGCTTAACCTGCGCCTTCCAGCTAAATACGGGCGTTTCACAATGGCGCGCCTCCAAGAGTTTGTAACGCGTTCGCCAATCACAATGCGCGAAATCCGTCGACGCAACGCGCGTTTGGAAAGGGTTGACAGATTTCGGGTATTGTGATTGGTCAACGCGTTGCCAACTCTTGGAGGCGCGCTATTGTGAATCGCCCGTATTGACCGAACCTTTAGATACATCGTAATGACATGACTCGAAAGATGCATTCCTTTTATCAGTCATGTTACTGTTCTCATACAAAGTGCACGTATTCAATGCCAGGCTTTTCTTTCCTATCTCTCTGAGGAATTTATTTCAATCTTTCAATGGACTCTCTATACAGACATAAGTTAGGCGTTTCCAGAAAAAAGGTTACCAGAACTTTTTTTCAGATATATTAACAAAGCTTTGTTCTGTATTCAAATGTTATTTTTTTACGATTCCAGGAAGTAACTGTAGTAAACTCTACACAGTGATTGAAGTTATCAAATAAGATCGTCCCGAAAATCCACTTTTAATCCTTTTCCACGATTTTTACTTTCTAAATACAAAATTGGGTTAAATGCGTATATAATAGAATATTCAAGCAACTGCCAGAAAATTAATGGATGTCGATGGTACGGCCAAATCTGGTCATCTTTCCAGTAAATACAAACACCTATGTTAAGGAGAATCAAAGAGAACAGAAAGCTACCATTCACCATAATTTACTCATTTTATAATGAAAATTTCAGGCTTAAGTTGGTTAGGAACGAACTTCAAGCTATACATATGAAACAGACTGGTTCATAAACCAGGCAAGAAATGTAGTTATACGGGCGACAAATTGCCTCGCTGTGGAACAAACACATTCAAGATATCTGCATTTCGTCAAAGAGAAGCGAACAAGCTCCAAACTTCGACGGATTTCCCTTATATAGCCGGTGGAATTATTAAGAAATAAACAATAATTTAGGGGGTTACTTTGGGAATATTGAACAATTTATAAGGGCAAAAGTGATAATAATTTTCAAGATAAAAACTTGGTAGTATAAGTTTCATTATCATACATTTGACAAAATGTTGACTACAACTATTTATCTTTTTTTTCTTCAATTTCTGAAATTCAGAGAAAGCAGACTGCAACCGAAACGTCCATATTATGTCATTCCGCATTCAACCTACATTATCTCCTATAAAATCACCTCTAATAAATATAAATATATTCACATATGCAACTATTTAAACTTTTGCGCTTCCACATCAAAATGTTTTAAAATGAAATTCCAAGAATCAAATTACCACTCTGAACCATCTAGAAAAACTAGTCACATCACTTTCATTTGATCTGACGTTTATTACACATTACAGAAAAACATCAGAGCCATTTTTCCACCAATCATAACCAATAAATGTCAGTTATTTTAACCACATTAATCAAGCAAGACATGCGGAGAGGTTTCATGTAAAAGGGGCGTGTTCTCTCCAAAACCTGCTTCCCCACTGGACAGATTCGTATCCGACAGACGCATAAGCAATGTCCGAAAATATGAACATTGGGCAGAACGGCGAACTAAACGTAACTCAATAAAATTTAGACCTCATCGGCGAGAAGTGGCTCACTCGTTAAACAGATGCGACAAAATACGGTATGCTAATCTAAAAAGTAGTTACCCGTTTAAACCGTGTGCATTCGTCATTTCGCTAGTACCTAGCAACCGACGCCCAATCAAATGACCGAATGGAATAAAAACACAAGATTGAAGTACAAGGCCTGAAAATGGTTGCCCCTGCTGCTTTTTCATGTCAAGTTAAATTCACGACAGATACCACAAAGAGATTACAATAAAATCTAGCATTTTCTGTGACTCAGAAACGAATATTGGCAATACGTTGCTCTATCACTGTTATTGCCACGTTGAAAGTTTGGCGTACTGAAATCTGGGAAGAAATTGCTTACCGGTATAATTTTGAGGAGTTTCGTTATTCTGGGCAAATAAAACACAAGATCATTTTAAATTCTCCCCTCTCTCACTTCATGAAAGAGGTTACGTTGCAGCTTAAGAGATACAAACACATCAACCCCTTGAAAAATAACCTATTTCTTTTCTTTTGAATTTATTTTAAAACATCAGTATCCTGGCTACTTCATCAAGAAATACATATCAAATCGAATTACTTGAATTTTCTGAGACCCTTACTTCGTAGACAAAATAAAGTGGCGATCGGGATTACGGTTATAGTTCTTTACAGTTCAGCTGTTTACACCTAAATTCCAAGTTCCAAGAAAAGTTGGTCAAGGTGATAGTAAGTCAAGGGGGCACCTTGACTTACTATCACATTTTAAGGATTATAATGGGTTCCTCTCTTCCGCCAACATAGCACACTTTAAGCACCAATTACTTGGAAATCCTCAACTGCTCTGGATAAACCTGGTTTCTGACTATCAAACTTACTTGGAAATCCTCAACTGCTCTGGATAAACCTGGTTTCTGACTATCAAACTTTTTTTGTTTTACTTTCATTTAAAAATCATGGACGTAAAGTGAAACATGAATGGTATATTTTCAAATTCTTTCTTTGTACAGATCACAGTGTAGCAACAACCCACGTGGTGTCCATTCTACGCAGTGTAGTTCAGTTCCATGTTCACTTTAATGCGTCAACATAAAGTTACATTAGAAATTTTAGTTACACTGAGTGTAACTAATCAATATGTTCATGGAGCTGCTTATTTTATTCTTATCATCAATACGGCGCAATGAAAGTAAGTGTCCACGATGAGGTATGTTACTGTTCCAGGAATCTGTCTCGCTGATAATTTCTCCAGAGAGAGAAAGGCTCATTTTAGAATTAAGAGCAAAATACGGTCGATATTTAAATAAGAGCGATTGCAAACTCCCTTAAAAATTGGAACACAGTGCGCATTTGGTAATTAAACTCAACACTTTATAAGTATTAAATTTTATAGTTTCAAATAGCGACGATCTTCCATTATTTTATTTTGAATGGAGGTAAAATTTAAAAGGAAAATAAAGGATACAGAAACAGCGAAACACTAGGAGAATCGGCAGTGAAAAGCGAACCGCCAAGAAGGTAGTAAAATCGAAACGGACACGGTTGAAATCGGAATAAACTTAGGAGGGATTGTGAAGTGCATTCTGAACAGCTGTCCGGGGGCAAACAGACCACAGACTTGGTTGGTAAATTTGTGGGGAAAATGAACCATTTACATCTCTTTGATTGGTTCCTTATTAACAGTATTTACAACTTTTCACAAACTCTATGCACATCATACTTATAAATAAACTAAATTATTTGCTTTCTTGTTAAAAATTATTTCAACATTTGAAAAAATCACTTACCGCTCGAATGGCATTGATTTTTTTTCTTATTTTAAAATATAACAGGGTTTAGGCCTAGGCAGAGTTATAAACAAAAGCTCTGCTATGCTCTATAAAAAAAAGAACTAATCAAGTAACTCATCTGGAAGAAATGTTCATAAATTAAGAACAACTTTCATCACCACAAGCCTTTCTTTACAAATCACACTGTGCTAACAAAATAGTTTCCACGGCGGGACTTGACACCACTGCAATTACCATGGTGATTTGACTTTCAGCCATAGGAATCAAATAAGGTGGGAACTCAATAGGAGAGCCAAGAAAGTGTAAGATTTGTGACATTCCACTGGACTTGCCAAACGGATCGTAGTGGAATATCCAGTGGAATTCTCATGAGATTTTCTGTGGGAATTTTCCACAGGTTTGACAATACAGGCGATTCACAATAGTGCGCCTCCAAGCGTTTGCAATGCATTGACCAATCACAGTGTGAAACATCTGTTGACCCTTTCTAGACATGCACTGGGTCGACAGATTTCACACGCTGTGATTGGCCAACGCGTTGAAAACTCTTGGTGGTGCACTATTGTGAATCGCCCGTATACCAGCTCAGTAAATTTCTGCGGGGTCAAATGTGGTCATGGGCAGTTATATTCTATGCAAATGGTCATTATGCATTTAACCCATACTTCTCCGTCTGGTTCCTCATTATTCACCAACCTGTTCATTCTCGCATACCTAATTTCACTCTCAACCTTTCACAACATACATACACACTCATTGATGTATTGTTAGAATAAAGGCCGTATGCATTCTTTTCTTATTAGCATTTCCAAAGCTAGTTGCTGGTGGAGTCAGGTTTGCAAAAATGAAGTGTACACTGACACTTAATCTGCAGCACTCAGAACAAAAACGATCTCAGCCTGATAATTAACTTGAACTTTGAACAGTGTAAGTTTTCATTGTGGTTAGGGTATAACACATCACCCTTTCAAATTGGCCCGTGTTTTAAAAACCTTTGCAAAATCTCTAAATAGTTGGCTTTACAATCTCCCAAAGGTATTGGTATCTTTTGGAGGAATTGCAGAAACACAAAAGAGACGGGAATACATTAATTAAACACGAGGCTTTCCTGAGAAACTAAACCAATTTGTCTTGCAGCACAGTTATTTGTGGTGTGGCAAACTGAGGCTCTTTCCTTGAAACCAACGGGAAAGAGGATCATTCAGCCAAGTGAAAAATGGTAACATATATACACATCTCACATTTTCATCTGGATATTTTAACACTTTTATCTTGATCCAGGCTCCACAAGTTTTGTTTATTTGGGGGCCTTGGGTTTCAATGTGAAACTGAAAACATGATCAGTCTCCAGGCACAGATAATGAAGTCCAGTCTTTCAACAAGACACCGACAAAATTGCTTATTCTCCCCTGGGGTGACAACAGTGGAGTACTGATAACCATGGATCAAATTACATCCCAGGTACAGATTATAGAAAAAGATTATGATGACACTTAAATCAACTGCTGATTGTTAAGGTAAGAGTGGTTACAAGCATGATGGTCAGGGGTAACAATGACTCAATTAATCTTATCCCCCTATTTAATCTATTAGTACTTGCATTACATCCTACCTATACCTTGATCAATCTTTAAAACTAAGCAGTGAGAGGATGATTTGGGAAAGAATATGGAGTAACACACACGGCAGGCTGGGGGGGATTGAGGGACTGATGGGTGGAAAGCAAATGGGTGGATTATCAATGTAAACCCAGTTGGCCATGGAAATGAACAGTGTCAACTTTTTCAACAGCAACAGAATCTGTAGTTGTGTGCATCAGACACAAGACAGACCTCAGCCAAGTTCATCTCAGCATCTTTCAAATCCACCTGATTTCACCAAAATAATGACTTGTTTTTCAATGTGACTGGTGGTTTCCTTTGATTCCTGACTTCATAGTAATTTAATCTGTGATACAAATATTTGTTTAGAATTTGTGCTACACTGGTTTTATCTGAAATGTAAGAAACATAAAATGGAACCTGTAACCATTTTTTTTAGATTAGATTCTTTGTTTTTATATTTCAAAATCTACCAAAGCATCTTTAAATGACAAGGCCCAAGACTTTATCCGAGGGGGTTAAAAATGGAAGTAACTGCAAATCAATAGTAATTCATTGTAATTTGACAACTATGCATGAAATGAATTTGTAACTTAGCACACTTTCTTCTTTCTGCAGCATTGGCTAAACAGTGCCGTTGTTCTTCCAGCATGAGTGAGAGGATGAATTTCCATGCTGTTGGTTCCCCTGGGGTGAGATCAGTTGGTTTGCAAGGAAGAAATTTTACTCAATGCAGCTGAAAATCCACAGAACATTTTACACTTTGTTAATACAGCACCAAACAAGTGTGAAATAAATGGCAGTACTAAGTTGTCACTAAGGTTTCTGCTGGTGTTGGAACGGCCAAGATAGAGAATGGCAGTTAATTTGACATTAAGTTTGAAGTCTAAAACTGGCAGATGAAGTCATTTCCTTGTTCACATGAAAGTAGCTGCGTCAAAGTTTCAGTTTTAGCCACACGTACAGTGTTTCAAACTTTTGAGCTTTTAGGAAACAAAACGCAGCAATAGAATTGACAGCAGTGTACTCATCAGATACCAAGTAATGTCATACCGTAACAGGTACATCTGAGATGAACATACTCTCAGATGACAAGAAATGGTAGACCAAGAATGGAGCGGACCTAGTCAGTGGGGCTGACAGTTTAGGTCCATTTCAGAAACTTGTTCAGCACAGAGCACAGCTGCTCGGCAAAAGCTGGTTACCAGCTATAAAAAGTCATGGTGTGTATTGCTTTTGACTGGCGTTTTGCTATCTTTTTTTCTAGGCGCGTAAAATTGCTGAGCAAATGGTGTCTGTCATCTGACCTCAGCTGGTACCAATGGCAAATCTCACTGTTACATCATTTAGCACACACTGCATGAACACAAGTGGTGGCCTTGCACTGTGACTACACATCTCTCTCCATTTCTCACTGTCTCTCTCACCTTGTTTGTTACATTCCTTCACTCGCAGTTATCGGCTGCTCATAAATAAAACTCATACAAAGAGGATCAGCAAACTGACGCTGCTAGAAAGTCTCTGATGTATAATATATGTATATGTATAATTTACAAGTTAAATGGGAGTCAGTGTCATTTTGGGTTGCCTCTGACCTTGGATGACCCCCCGACCTTTGACATGGTGAGATTTGTTCGGACTACTTTTTTGTCAGTGGCATTGCTGAGCCCTGCAGAGGGGGTGTCACCGTTTAGCTTGCTGGCTGGTGTGGGGGTACCATTGGTGGCATTGATCTTGGGCGTCTCGCCGTTAGCTTGTCGCGTTGTCTTGTCGTTTTCAGACTTTTTCCGTTTCTCCTCCTCCATTGCCTTGGCCATCTCGGAGTAGTAGTTTAGAGCCTTCCGCACCGGCTCAATAATATGCTCCTGAAAGACAAAAACTGATTCTTACTGTATACCTCTTCAATCTCAATTTTCCAAACTTAAATCTTTGGCCCGTCAACTCAGCTGCTTCCTTACTGATGACAGTGACATGAATTCTCCTCATTAAATTTCTAACCAGAAAACAAGCTAAATTTTCTCTTGGCAAATTCTGAATGAAACCTGGGCTAGACTGATAACCATTCATCCACGGGTGTAAGTGGCCACTTAGAAAAAGCTGAAATGTAGGAAGTTCCCTTACGTTTATAAACAGCAGGTGTACAAAAAAGCTGAAATGGAGGGTCAACATCTTAACAAAAAAAACTGAATTCAGCTAAAAAGCTGAATTTTCACACCTGTGTTCATGGTTTCAAACTTCCACTTTTAAGAAAATACAACAACCTTACAATACGTTACACATATTGTGCACAGCCAGCTCCATTTGCAGTTTGACCCGTTTGTTTTTGATCCGAATGAAAATGTTGATGACGAATCTGATACACTGTCACCAATGAATCTGCCGATTCATAAATTTTGTAATCCACCAACAGTAACCCTAAGGCTATTCCATCAAACCAGTATGCTAAAAACACACCAAAAAAAAAAACAGGCTAAGTGTTACAAGACAGACAAAGTCCATCAGTAACCATGCCTGAAGAAACTGTCATTTATTACTCAACTGAAGAAAAGTGATAGCTTGAGAAAAGGTCATCCACAGGACACCTTTTGTTAGCTTTCTGAAAAACAGATGGAAGTTAAACAGAATGCTTGGTCAAAACTGAACTTCTTTGGGAGTGTCATAATGGACAAAAAATTGCGTCTAATCTTTGAGTTATGGAACTTACAGCCCCTTTTATCCTGTATCATCTGGTATCTTTTTAGAAACTGTCCTGAATCTATAAAAGCCATCACTGTGAAGTATCCCAACAACAGGTTTTTTTTGCTTCACACTGGGACATCAATCCTTATGCAAAGATATGGCACATGAGTAACCACAGTCCTGAAACCATCAAAATTTACCAAATCTGACTTGAACATATTTGTGGATTTATAAGTTTTTGATGGGTTTGGGATGACAGAGGTAACAATTAAATAGAAAACTGCAGATGGAATATGTTTCAAGGAGGGTAAGTTTTGAAGTATACCTTGTTGGAAGGATACATACAGAACTCTAATGCTTCATATTTGTCGGTTCCACCTACCTCCAATTTGGGAAGTAACACCCCAAGGGCTTCAAAGAGGGGAAGCAGCACAAATCGGATGAAACCGGTTTGTGACGAGGGCTTGGTCACCTTCTCTCGGTCCATGAAGGGTGCCACTGGTAAGCCTTCAAGCTTTTCAACATCGCTCTGTGGTGGTATGGAAGAAATGACAGGATATAAGCCAAGCCATGTTTGTGGATGGATGGTGTGTAGCATTTGGGGAGTCAGGTTGGTGTAGTGGTTCTTTCCTCGCCTTCCACCTCTGCAGTCAGCGTTCGATTCCCAGCTCAGTCCACATGTGGATTGGGTTTTCAGTCCTTACCTGATTCTATGGGTTTTATCCAGAATATTCTTCTGGGGTTTTCCTCCCACCTCTTTAAACTGCAACTACTTCTCACTCTCTCCTATTTACAGATGTAGGCTGTTTGGTGGCTTCCCGAGAGCCCTTGTAAGCTTGTAAGTTTACGTTGTAAATGTGAAGGCCTCCATGGAAAGCAGTGTCAACACTGATCAAAGCTTACCCTCATTTAAGATGACATAGTATTTACAGTGGAAATAGAAATTGTTTCATACTTGAACGGATATCGTTTCATAAAATCTAGAGGAATGATCTGATTAGTGTTTAGCGCCCTCTAGCTAATAAAACATGTCTACTCACCAACCAACCCAGCTGTCTTGCTCCCCCCTTAATTTCAGCAGTTTTTTTACCCCAAACATTGACTTCATCAATATTTCTCTGATGAGTCCTTTCTCAAGAGGATATGAAGAAAGTTAAGCCCTCCAAAATGCACAGTCTGGTATACAGACTAAAACTGATAATGAAAGGACTGCAGAAACAAAACTACAAGTCTCCGAGATATTTTACCGTTTTGTACCTGATTAAAGAACTCTTGAAGTAAGCAGTCGATCCAGGGATCAGATACATCCATGGGTCGGGCCTCATTGGAGATGTCAGCAACCTTAATACAGATCTGCATTAACTACAAGAAGGCGGTAAAATGGACAACATTGTTAAGTTGATGAAGGTTGGAGTAACTGTCAAGTAAAGCCACAACCAATTTCCAGAGTTAAATATTGGAATAGGGGTTGTGACCAAAGACATCTTTTATGAGTATGAAATTGGGCAAGTTGTGAAATGGCCGAGTGTTCACTCCTCCAGTAAGATTCAAGTTTCTCTGACTTTTAAACAACTTCCTTTTTAAACTGAACGAGCAAAGAAAAATCCACTGATTAGTTATTTAAAAAATTTGCATTTAATCAAATTTGGCTTTGTGATTCACAGTCATCGGCAACAAGCCCAGAGTAACAAAAACAGCTACACGCCTGTCTCAGAAGGAGCTTTCTAAAACCTCCAACAAATCTTGGAGAGTGGCTCGTCCCTTTAATGCAGCGCAATTAAAACCCCCTGACCCAAAGGTTCAAACAAAGACACAGCCGCTTGGTTTTTGGTTGTGCCAAGAGCCTCGGCCGACCACTTAGTAAATTGAACAGCTGAGGCCATCGTATCCAAACCATAAAGGTCCGCAGGAAATTAAATTGAGTAGGCACTCTCCGTTTGAGACGTGGCTGCTTTGGGTGTTTTGTTCTAAGTGTCCTTTGCAAATGTGTCTTCCAAAACCTCTCTTCATGTGTACGACCACGTCCAAATCATCTGGCTATTGCCATGAATAATGCACACACTTATGGAAAGTGGTTTCAGCCGCTACCCTGTGGCTCTCCATAGATTCAAATGTCATCTGAAGCCATAGCCACAACTTTTGAACATGGCCTATCACGTGAACCGAGACAAATGAGTGTTGACAGTTTAAATCATGAAATATATCCGAAATTAGCCCCAGGACTAGACGGCAATTTCTGTGATGAATCTGGAGAGGCCTGACAACCACCAAAATTGCAGATATCAATTTCAGAAGTAAGAGAAGTTTGAGGCAAAAGCTGTACAGAAAATGATCATGCAGTCACATTTTGAACTAGGTTAAAATCATCTGGGAACCAGTCATGCATGGCAAACACTACACAAGATCTAACTGGTAACCTTCTATCAGTAAAGTTCTGTGATTGACCAGTCCGCAATAAGCCCTGAATAGGGTTATGCATTGTTTAAACTTAATGAGGGCAATGTGCAATCAAAATATGGGGGCATGGACAGTACTTAGCTGAAATGAATTTGACAGAAACTGATTACATTATGTTGCATTAGAGCTTACCAGGTTCAAGTGTTCCTTATTGGAGTAATCAAACTCTGGCACCACGGCCTTAAACTTGTTGAGGATCTCATTATGTTTGGCCATGTCTGTGGCTAGGATGCAGCTGATCATGCCTTCTCGTACCCGTTTGTATCTCTCGTGGCCCATGTTCTTGAAGATGTTGCAATGAGGCTGCGAGAGAGAGAGGAGAAAGATGCGCTCATGTCGTTGTATAAAAAGAGACGGTAACCACAAATTTCTGAGGAGCACCGAGAACCACATATGGTCAGATATACTGCATTAAATCCCCCCCCCCAATACTTGATGCTTTATGGATTCATAAGCACTGCAGAGGCCACACCCCTACAAAGGAGGCTCTGGGGAGAGATGTGACCACTGCGGAGACCAAAACCCTCCTAAGATGAAGATACTGTACAGAGGCTGGATGCAGTGGTGGCAGTCCCCTCCCCCCGAAAGTAGAATGGCGTGGCCAGTGGAGACTACATCCCTACCAAGATGGCACTGTGAATGAGGATGGATCAGACTTTGTATGCCCAATCTTGAAAGTTTTCCAAGGCACGGCGTTGCACGCAAAATTTTCTTAAAAAAATCATATCCCTGCAAAATGTTCTCTTACAAGTTGCTAAACAGACTGGATGCTCTTCCCACAAATAACGTGTGGACGAGAAAGTACAATAATTAAAAATAACAGAAAGAAAATGATTCCTTTGAGGACTCACCTTTTCCAAAATTTGAAATGCTACTGAACAGTGGTGATTTTCAAGAGGAGAGATGTCATTATACCTGAGTGCGAGCTCTGTTCTTGCATTCACCTGGAACGATATAGGACAAGTTTTCTGTAAAAGGAAACTCCATCCAACACTTTGCCATCAGTATGTTAAAATGTTTAGGTTTTACAATGCCGTTTTGTGCTATAATTTTACCCGGCACATCTAATGTGTGTAACACAGCCATGTTTTCGCAAAGTTGTCCAACATCCATGGATTATGATGTGGTGTCTAAACCTTCACATGCTGCACACAATTGCCTGCTCAGTACCGTCAAGTGAACACAGCTTGGGTCCCTGACTTGCACCCTTGCTATTATATCTAAAATCAAAGAACCACCAATCGTGACCTGACTATTGTACATGCATGCCGCGTGGAAAGGCGTGAAAGGTTTCCGGAAAGTGAAAAAATGCCAACTTGTCATTTGGATGCTTCAATAAGCCAATCCCTGGAAACAATCAGAGTATTTTTGTAATTCCGGATCCAAAGAAATGCCCAGAGATTTGCAAGAAATTGCTTCACAACATTAGAAATACCCAATTCAACTTTAAATTATTCGAACTGAGCAAGGCGTTCATAGTCTGTGAAGACCACTTCAAGTGGGACTCCTTCCAAGAAAATCGGCAGGCAGACCTCCTGGGTTACACATCTAGAGTAAAGAAACTGAAACCTGACGTGGGGCCGACAATTTTTTCTTTCAGAAAACACATACAGCGTCGTTACGAAGGATTTTTTCTGAACACAGTAAGTACGTGAAAAAGTGAGTGTACACTGTGCGTAATCAGCTGATGTACATGTTTAGGCTGGTACCACAACAATAATGCATAACGCCATAGCAATCTTATGGGTACACGACCGCTACATTACATTGTGTGTTCTACAAGTGTTGATGTGACATTAAAAAATTCCAGATGTGGCACAAATTTTGAACAATATGGCTGAGCTCATGAGCATGTAAAAAGAGAACGCTTTGTTTTATTATGTAATTACTCGGCAGGGGGCTTAAGTATAAATCAGGAAATTTATATTCTCTGATAAATGCTCTTCATGACAGTTGAAAGAAAAATTCGGCCTGATATTCCCCTTTAATAGCATGGGAAAAGTGGCCATATTTCCACAGAAAGTTGATTGACTGGAGATTTTTTGACCATCTTCAAGCAATCTCTCAAATGTTACGTTTGGCAAGAAAGCCTCTTTCTTAATACTGGCTTAACTGTCAACCTCTGATTTTGACATGATAAATGTTCTTTGACAGAGGGTAATATATATGATAAATATGAACACTACACAGACATTCTCAATCATCAACTGGACAGTCCAACTCAGTCTAAGTATTCTGCAAACAGATCAGGAAGTGAGATGAAAAACTGTCTGAACAGCCAAGAGAGACCATTTTGAGTATTGTACTCCTATTCCTTTAAGTGAGGGCAGTAACCACTTTAATATTCCTTCTGCCTGGCAGTTTCAACTTGGCATATGGGAGACGGTTAACAAAAGATCGGACATAAAGATAAACACCGTCAGAGGCAAACGGCTAATCCAGACGAGAGAGAATGAACTGTGTGGCTCAGTAAGGTGGTTGATGCCAATCGTAGGGAATCTTGTGGTGATGAAAATCAATACTGTCTACATGCTTCTGAGTTCCTGGAAAAAGCTGTGGTTAGATTTTGACATGCTGGGGATTTCTCTCGTCAGATTGGCTTCGGGAATTCGATTTGGAGATGTCTATGACCGTCTCAAAAGAAACATTGCAAGCAAAGTGGTAATTTCTCGACAAAATCTTCTCAGATATCAATTCAACTCTGTCTCAACTGAACATTTTATTACTGAGATTAACTTCATGTTTTGCAGGCAATAAATGTCTCCTAAACAAGGTGTGTCTTAAGGTTTAAGGGGTGATATAAGTTCTACTACAAGGCCCAAAACAAGGGTATCATTGGATTAATTGGAGGTTTTCCTACATGTATTAGCCCTTAGTTGGAAAACATATCCCTCGATTCTGAAGACCCAAAACTGTACTTGACGAATCTAAGACTCCTATACAAGAAGTCAATGAATTCAGAAAAACCCTCCTTTTTCTCAGTGTTTGCAGTCGTAGAAGCCTGCCGGCCAGGAATAATAATAGATTGATTTCAAATTTCATTCAAAGTACCTGATGAACTTTGATCAACATTACCGACACTAACTTCCCAGACTGACGTCAATTTTTTGCACATGAGCAGGATGGAAAGACAAAAAGAAAACTTTCTGACAATAAATCGATCCAGTAAGCCTCGTCCACTGCACACGTGGGCACTTAGTACATGCTCTTCTCCAATGCCACACTTCAGGTTCCAGTCGCGCACGTCATACGTTCGCGTGCATGTCAGACTTAAGTGTCTCGAATCTGTGATTGGTCAGAAAACAATGGGGTGGGGCTTAATGGATTGGTCAATTTTTTTTACCTGATAAGCGTTATTGTATCCTGGATGGTCTAAATCGTGGCAGATTGCAGACGTCACCATGATAAGCACTTCAAGCTCTCCCACTAAATGACACAGGTCAGCGAGCCAGTTCATGCCATACATCTACAAACAGAGATAAAGACAAAAGCAGGCAGAGAGTTGTTCTGTTAGAATTAGAATTAATTGGCAGTACAAAATGCCGGGCAAGAATTGGTATGGGCCTCGAGCTGGACCAATAGAGGGCGCTATTTTCTTAGCAACAGAAGCTTCTTTGGTCGGAACTGAACTTTGCTGGTTCAAGAACAACTAGGAAATGCATGTGTTACGGTCGCGTGGCAGCAACAAAATTAATACTTCCAACCAACGTGACTCTTTTCAACCAATGAGGGGGTACTTTTGCTTGAGGCAGATTGCGGCCAGTTCAACGAGCTGCTTTGGCTGAAATTTGTTCAACGTTCATGAATCAGCAGCACTAATATTTGATCTGAGGTCACAATGCTGCATTCATCACAGGCACTGTGATGTCTACCATCAATGGAGGCCCCTTGTATGAGTGTGCAGTTATCTTGTACTGGAGTTCCCTCCTCTACAAGTCACTATAATGCACACATGTAGATTAAACCCCAAATATTCTGATTCATAAATGTCAATTTCACATACCTTCTACAAAGTTAAGAGGAAATTTTATTTGGGCCGATTTTCTGATTTTTCTTTCAGAAGTGCAAAATGAACCCCTAAAATATTGCACCCCCAAATATTTTTTTTTTCAATTTTTAGTTAGGTAAGTGAATTTATCAACTTTATAGAACTTCTGAAATTCATTGTGGAATTTTCCGAGATTTTTGATAACAATGTTTATACCATTTGCTCGTTACCCAGCATCTGATTCAGGGTGTTAGGTGAAGAGCAACTATGTACAAGGCCAGTTTACAACACGGAGTGAATTTTGAAAACTAAAGAAGTATACAAGTCTTACATGCATCCATCAGTTCCTGACAAACATGCAACTTGTACCATAACACATTATGATAGGCCTTTGTATAAAAATACGTGTTCACAGAGCCAAAAGTTCCACTTTAGGGTTTGACGAACCCCCCCCCCCAGTCTCTAGTCAGGCAATGGGCCTGTGAGCTTAGTATCGATCGGCAAAGACTCATTTTGAAACTGACCTCTCATTTCTCCCCCGTGAAATCGTCCTTTCAAGTTGATGAGTTCATTGAGGTGGACAAAAAGTTGGTTAAGCTGCTCCATCCCTTGATATTGAGGTTTTGCGACAGTGGCACAATATCTCCCACAACTGAAAGGGTGGGGGGACTGAGCACGGGCAGAAACCTAATCCAGGCTAATCTCCAAACACTGCGATATCTAACACCTTTTAGGCAAACAGCTCTGGCACATAATCAATGCTAACATGCCCATCTGTTCCCAGACCCCGTTTCTTGCTCCCATTTTGGTAATTACTTGCTGAAACTGACGGCAAACTTTAAAGAGACCTGGTACAGACAGTGATTAGTTTTGTTTTCCAAATTTTTTTTAATACGCTTCAAGCAATTCAGGTCTAGTTATTTGCTCCATTTTACAAACCAATATACAGGAAAGGGCAAGACGCACCTGACTACTTATGAAAGTCTCACTTTCATTTTGTCTGTTCAAATTTCTGATTCCTGTTTCTCCAAACTAATCAAGTCAGTGAATCAGACGAACAGAAAGAATCAACTGTTTATCAAAAACACCTCAATTGGAGAGAGTGAAGAAAAAAACAAAGAAGGGCAATTTTTTTTCCCCAACTTTTTCCAACTCTCTGTGGACATCAAAATGGCTTTGCTGGCTTTCCATTAGGATAGACTTCTGACATTTCAAAAGCGGACGGATAAAATGTACAATATTTGATTCCCTAAATGGTTTGCACCAACCACCTACTCACAAAAAAATCAGTAAAACAGATAAAAGCATTTGAGCACAAAAAAGATTGACACTTGCGAACTAACAATCAACAATGCTACGGTTAATCTTGATTTAAAAAAAAAATTATGGATTGAGGGGTCTGGTCTGTCATTTTCTCTACAATTGAGCCCACAAAAAACCAGGATTCCTATTCAAATACGACGCCAGAGACAAAGGATTTAAGCATTTCCGCATGTCGAGGCAACGCATTTTGTGAAACAAGAAAATGTCACAAATAGATTTTGCTTTTACACAAAGAACACCTGGTACTCTACGATACATCAGGTTTTGAGTTACATTGTAGATTCCAAGCAAAATGCTGAGGCAATCTGGACCACCTCAGCATGACAAATAATGCAATTTTGCTATATAATTGAATCACTAGTGACAAAACGTCCATTACATTGCCCACTTACACCAATAATTTACATTAATATCAGTTAATTAGGGACATAGATCTCCCAGACAAATACACCTGCTCCCAATGAATTGGAAGACAATAAAAAAATTGGCTAGTGATTGTTCATTCAGTTGCATATCATGCCCACTCAGTTCCTGACATCACTAAATATTTGCAACCCCATAAAGTGCTTCCCTACAACTGAAAATCAACCACTTTCCCCAGAATAACACCTACATCAATCTCATTCTGTTCTTGCATTGGACGGGAGAAAAAAAAAGCCAACAATGGAAGGCAAGGTGTATTGGTTTAATGGCTAGTCAAAGAGTGATTAACTTATGCATAAAAATCAACTTGGAATCAACTTGGAACTGTGCACAGAAAAACAAACTAAGCAGTACATATTCATCTCCTGCAAGAGTTTTTTTTCCAAAATAGAAGGAACTATTTACTCCCGTCACACAACAAGATGAAAAACTTATCTCCAAAGAATTGTTTTCCTTCGGCGATGTGGGAGAAAAATTACGAGGTAAAATAAGAGAGCAGAGAGGAGTGACTTTACGATGACATGTTGCTTTTATTGAAAGCAGATTCAAGATGATATGTGTGGTGACTCACATTTCACAGACTCAGACCTTAAGACAACACAGACTCAAAATCCTTGACTCAAACATTATTTGATTTTAAGATGCAGTTATCTTTTAAACTGGTGAAAGCTCCAACAATAATTAAATTTAGTCCTATTTCTCTATACATCATACATAATGGATACTTATTTTGTAAGTGCATCATCTCCATGGTTACAGCAAATGGGCCTGCTAGTATATCATGGGATTTGAAGACCATGATGCATTGAAGAGACAACTAATTTAACCTTGGAGGAGTTGATAGACGAGATGTCAATTGGTAAGGCTTAAATTAGGGACTGAAGTTGGGTCTAACTATTTAGGTCCTAGGGTTGGATGTTTGAAGGTCAAAGACATTTATGACCACAAACAAACTGGTAAGTACTTAATACACCACAGAAAATTATTCAAGCTGTCATAATCTGAAAAGTGGCGTGCAAAAATACCCTCAGAACTGCTGGAAATCACTCTCATTCCGGCAAAATGAAATAAAGAGAAAGTACTCTACCAGGAAAAACACCGTCACTCAAGAAAAAAAAAACTTTGAAAAAATGTGGTAGCTTCAAGACAGAGTATCAGGAACACGATACCCAGTCTTTAAGATTCCAGGATTCACTCACAGCTCATCAATAATTCCAGACTATGGAAGATGGAAAAACAAGATGCCTGCAAAATAGCCACATCCCCGGTGAAACTTAAGGAGCCGATCATGGTTCAGGCAAGTCCCTAGAGGTTCTAATAAATGTTGATGCTGAACGCTGAAGAACTAGCACCCAAACTGTCAGAATATCCAAGGGAAATATTTTTTTAAAAAACAAGGAAGGAAAGATAGCTTATGTTTCACAATTGACTTGATGATCAGACTCAATCCATTTTTCGATTGGGTGAAAAATAAGAAAAGGTTTGGGAATCTTCAGCCCTTTTGCTTTTCCTTTTGGATAGATAATTCTGTCTGTGCGTAGCTCAGAAGCCTCAGCTTTCAGACTTTTTTTTGATTTGCCAGTCCATTTCCATTTGATGCAACTGCTTTCAATTATGTTAAGCCATCCCTGAAAATTGATTCAATCTGTCTGGCATTGTGAACAAACATTCATGATCCCATGATGAATCTACTTTCTACCCCATTACTGTTGCTTATAAATTTTGTCCACACGGCACAAGGAAGATCCTAGAGGTTGGTTTCTAGCATGAGATTGAAAAGCAGTGAAATGAATCAATGCTGCACATAGAACATAACAAGATAAATCAAGATGAAAGCATCCTTTATATCTAAACTAGCTTTCTCAGGCAATATCAACACAAGGGATCTGATGACACTTTTGTATATATCTGGCTTTATTTCAAAATTATAATCTGGTATCCAGAGGCTAATTTCATAGAGCTGCTTAACCACAAAATTTTCTTAAGCGCAAGAAAACCTCAGCTTGCTTGATAAATCAGGTAACCAACCAAAACTCCATGTGATGTACATGTATATTGTTTTGGGACCGTATTTAGCTGTCTTTTGGTTAGCGTGACAATCAGATAGAGTTTGAGCTGGTAACCTTTGTTTTTTGAGCAGGGTTTTTTCATGCTTGAGCAAATTTTGTTCTTAACAAGCTCCATGAAACTGGCCCCAGGCCTAGATACATGTACATGTAGACCTTTTTATCATTACTAATAAATATTGACACTTTAATTAATACTTATTTTGATTAGCTGTTCATATAGCTACACGCGTATATTAATTACTTTTAAAATGTAATTACCATGCTAATTGTGGGAATGGAGGGAAGCCTTTTTAATTAGCATTGAAGAGGACGGTTGCCTTGTGGGTGACACAACAACCCAAGCAGGGAAAGAAAGAATCTAACAATTAGACATGACTCCGACTAGAACTGAGAATTGACGAAGGCTCAAGCTTGGCAGAATTCCAAGTCTTAAAGTCTGGTTAATCATATCCTAGGTGCAGGCGAAATGAGTCCAAGTGGAGAGTATAGTGTCCAGTGTGAAATCACCTACTATTGGCTTCTTATATTTTCTGCTTAACAGAGTATACTGAAATCACAGCACAAGCAACAAGACAGTGGATTGAAATGGCCACGGTGTTACATAAACGTGACGTGTGTATTATATCAATACTGTGACATTTTGTAAACTCTTTGACCTGTGACTCTGCAAATAAAAAGTTGCTCACAGATTTAAGTGAAATTTCACGCCAAATATACAATAATCCATTACGTTATAAAAGAATTCTTTTCACCACCGATCTGAATCAAGTTGTATAGACAAATCCAAGAAGACGCCATTCTTGCAGGGCCATCACACTCAAACACGGTTCTTAACTTGAGCATGCATGTGCATTTTACCAAGTGAAATTGGTCCAAGAGAAATGTAATGCAAAGGAACCACCTGCATGCACAACGGATCGGATGGCTCCACAGTAATGGCTTCTAATTAAAGTCGTCGGAATCGTCTACACTACAAAGCTAGGAATTACACATGATTCATTGTACATGTTGCAGGATATTTGGGGAATTCTTTCCCACAACTTGTATTGCATCAGCTGGCCTAATGACCCTGTCCTGCCTGACAGTGCATGATTTCATGGCAAAATATAGTGTCTCAAGCATGTTCCTGCCAATTTTGTAAAATTTCTTACACCTCTTTTTCCAGCTCATAATCCCCATGAGGGTCCTTTCAATAATTGTTACGCTGGGCCTTATGATACGTAGAATGGTCTGGTTCAAAGATCAACAGTTAGCAAGTCAAGAGGAGGGGCAGACAGCGCTTTGAAAATGGGAGGGAGGAGAGGTGGTTGCACTGCAAAGAATGCGTATGGATGGAGTGTCAATACGGCATGCATAAAGGGGTTCCCGGATACTTCTTGCTTATGTGACAGGGTTATCCACCCTCGGTGCTGATTAAACCCCCATTTCAGTTGAATTTCCCTGGGAAGGAGGAGACAGTCATGAGGATGCATGTTGATTCCTTGGTGGTCTGACTTGTCTCCAGGGCACGAATCTCCTCATTTTCAGCTTGTACACATCTACGTATGTAGGAGCAGGCATCTTCAAACCTACGTGTACATGTATGTTCTATGCAACTCTTTCAATAAGCGTAGGCAATGGAAAACAACTCAGATCAGGCAAAAGCACTCCAAAATGGCAAAATTATACAGCAAGGCTTGCTTTGTTAGCCCCCTCCATCCTGGCACTCTGGGGAGATGGGTTTAATGGACGGAGCTAGCTGGACTGGGGAACACGGCATGTTCTGTATAAAGTTGCCTCGCGGCTGAAGTTCCTAGTGAGGAGCTGTTGCCATGGCTACTGTGGAGAATACCCCCACTGATGACATCATGATGGGGGCGTTGCAACTTGGGTCCAGCATTCGGGAACGAGTTCACTGTATTGGATATGGAGTGGCATTTGAGTCTGACCCGGTGAAAATGATTTTGTAGTCAGCTAGATGATGGACGGTAAGGTACTTTGGAGACTGCAGAACAGTATCAGATGAATGTGTAGGTGGAGAAAGACACTGCTAGAACAAATGATATCCAGACAAGTAACATGGAAAAACATCCAAGTTCAACCAAAGACTGCTCCACATCTTGCCCGAGAGGATTTACGGATTTTAAGCAAGCTACATGTATCTACCGACTTATCAACTCAGCAACAATGTCTCACTTACACTTACCAACATATTCATGACAGAGGAATATCTGGGGTGGGAGAAACCACAAAACCGATAACAACGACCCCCTCCTCCAAATTGTTGCAGGTTATTTAAATTTGTCTATTCCTAACTCTCGTAAGCATCTCCTGTAAAATTTAATATATTGAAGTAGCGTAACTAAGGACAGTTTTGGTGCTAAAGACAAAATTACATGACATGTCCCATCTTGAGGTAAGGCTCTGCTTGTCCCTGATCATACAAATATCCTATGAAAACCTTCCTTCCCCAATTATAATCTTTAAACAATAGGTGGCAGGACAATCTTTCGAAATTAACATGAAAAAATTGAACACTTTTTCCATTTATGGCTGAAAAAATGTCAAAAAAATGGGCTTCCGCGAGTCCCTTTTTTGTGGAGTTTAGAAACACTCATTATGTATTAATGATTATGCCGGTGACCCCAAAAATGTCATATGAGAGATACGGTTATAAACAGTGTGCATCTTTCAGGCTAGTCTTATAGTAGAGGCATGCTCAAAATGCAATGTTCTTGCATGATGCTAGTCCACTATGTTGATTGGTCCATCCATCAAGTTTAAATGCATGATTTGTTCTGTTTTTGTCATAAAATAAACATACCCAGGTCTAGCGTAGTTTGTAGTTTCAGACAGGAATCTCGTCCACTGAGACTTGGTCTCAATGTTTCCGTGCAATAACGTGTTGAATCGATCATTTCCTGGACAGTGCATTAATGGTAGATTTTAAACATCTTTGGTTGTTGCAGACAAAAATAATATGCCAAGGATTTTTGAGGACTGCTTCAACAACATCCAGTGTCTGCAAAAGCACTCCGAAGTGAGAAATGTGATGCATAGGCCTTGCCGTCTGCTCGTGTTGTATCTGCCAGTGAGGGCGGTGCTGTGCTGCTGGACCACCGCCAGGTTTTGGACCGCCAAAGTATCCCCACAACACTGCCAGGCTGCTTGCCGTCATCCTCATTCATCGACGAGTAAATAATTACTTTCATAGGAATTGAATCCACTCACTTTCACGAGAAGAATCCTGTGTGTGTTTATCTCGTTTTCTTCGACACATTGAAAAGTGTAGACTCGGCAATAAAGACACCCGCATGGGGGTTGTTGTCTTTTTCTAGAAGCCTCACATGTGCGCACGTATTACAAGATAGCCCCTGATTCAGCCCAAGATTCAAGTCTGGATACTGACCCTATGCTGACCGTGTTATTCTATGAATAGTCTGTTACCAAACTGCATGTGAACACAAGTGCTCTCTCACAAGCACGCCACAAAAAATATGCTCCTCTTCACCTTCAGTGTCTCGTACTCCATTTCAGAACAAATCTCCCAATTCTTTTGACCAGCTAAGAATAAGATTTTAGGTTTTTACACCTTAAAGACTAATGTATATATACTGTGCATTTTCTACACATCATCAAAACTCCTTGTTTTGATGCATTTGGGCTGGAACAATGCCAGTTTATATGTACATGTATCTACATGCATGCTTTAAGCATGCCCGTTGTGCCTTTCTCCCCATGACGTCATCAACCCAACACAAACACACAATTTGACCTTGCGTGTTTCCGAAATTGGCCCAGTTGGTTGTGGATTGTTGATTGTTGATTTTCAGGAGATAAATCCATTGTATACTGGTTTCTGGGTGGCCAATCTACCTCCAAAACCCCAGATGTCGAAATGTTTGAAGCCTTTTCCTCAGCACTTTAACAACATGTAGACATGAGATTTCAGGTACATGTATTGTCAGAAAATGACTACACAGGAATCTGCAAATCTTCATGAATATTCTGAACAACAAGCAGGTGACTTTCTTCTCTCTACAGGCGATCAAATAGTAAGGAAGAACTCAGCACAAAGAGGGAACAGCGATGAGGATACAACAACATCTGACATTTTCACCAACCATTTCCAAGACCACTGGAACTCCAAACAGCATTATGTTTAATGTGAGTCTGGCAAACATTAATGGACCAGGATATATGACCTCCCGAAATATCATCGCAAATTGACAGAGCAATCAGAACTGAAACCCATTATCAAAAGACAGGATGAAACCATCCGACCTAGCTTGAAGGGATTCAAAACATTGTCGTTCCTTCTCAGAAAAGCCACCTGAAATGTCTGAAATCCCTCCCCAACAAGAATTGAACTTTGTCCATTTCACATAACCATCGATCTCCTCAGAGTACCTGAATTTTGACATGATGTACAAGCTGAAAAAAGGACAAAGCTATATAAAAATATATATAATGTCTGCGCATCCGTAACCTTTTTTTTTCCATGAGGAGGAAAATGAAATGATGCAGGCAAACAGCGGCATAGTTTAATAGCTGATAGAAGCATACAGTTTGCCTCGGATATTCCCCCCTAATACTTCATCTGTCAAGAGAGCTCTCCAGTGCCCATGATTTATGCATTTTTGCAGGGAATTTTTTCAGAGAACTGCACAAGACAGAGAACACTTGGTCCGACTCCTTCAAACACGTCCCCAGTCCCGGCCAAGAATAAATAATTGACCAATTGATGGCCATCTAATAGTTGCCTCGCATTTAAAAACACTTTTATCACTGTAGCATTTTGAGGACAAATGATGGAAATCTAAGAGTTCAGTACCAAAAGAAAAACCCACACAGAGGCTTTTCTGTTTATTTTACTCTTTTTTTTTCCCGAGACAAAATCCATTTTCCCACTGTTTATTCAGGATGTGGCTGGGAATGCAATTGATTATTAGGGCTCGTGAAAATTTCATTACTTGGGTTCACGTGGCGTTTGTGGACAGCTGTAGACGATTTCTACAGAAGCAATTTTCTTCTGACTCTACGGAGGGAAAAAAAATTGCAGTTGCTTTGAAGATCTTTCACAGGCATCTCAAACCACATCAGTCATTTTTTCGTATTTAGTAAAACAGTTCTTGCAAGTACAAGTGAAGATGTACATGTATATTAGGTTCTCATTGATTAGAATTAACTAGCTAATTTCTGTGTAAGTAATATGTATCTGCGTCTTCAGGTAAGTAAATTTGAGGAACTTCAATGAGAAATAGACCATGATTTTGCTTTTAAATTTTTGCTTGGTAAAAATTTGTATGCTAAACGTTACTAAGCCGCTAACCAATCACAGATGGCACTTTGTCTGGTAACCACATTATTTGACAAGCAAAAGGGTATCTTGCCGAGTTCAAAGCAACATAATGACTAGTCTTGTTCCAAGACTTCACACAACTAAGTATCAGATCTCAATCAAGTCCAACATAGACGAGGAAAGCGCAGATAGAATTGTTTAAAGTTTAAGGATGTTAAACTTCAATATTTAAAATTGAAAAGCAATCTTGAATGGGTACTGACAGGGTCAGGAAATGGTCTGGGTAGGATTTCACCAGGTAAATGTATATTTCATGTTGAATGTTTATTCAGAAATATGCCCATCACTATTCTTTGACCTAATAATTATACTGCACAGCGTCATTATTTGACTGATTACATCTCTCAGAATTATATACTGAATCAAAGCTGTTTTGAGTTCGAGGGAAGGAATGAATGAAGCCTTAGGGTTTCCACAGGAACAAGAAAAAAAAATGACCAAAAATAAGGTCTTGAAAAATCTGAAAATAGTCCTGACTATAACACTGGCCATGGCGGTGAGCAGGTGGACTAGGACAAGGTCACACCAGGATCCTCCAGAGGAGGTGTCGTTAAGAGGGGGCCGGGGTTCTCATTATCAAATCAAATCTGATTTAATCAAATCTTACCATTTGTGAGACACAGAAGCAGTGCTTGAAATTGTGGAATGGTACGTGGTTATAGTGTCTGAAGACCTCAAAGAGGAAGTTTTGTAATACTGGCATCTGAACAAAAGGGAAAAATGAGGGAGAAATGTGTTACTGGAGAAATATGGGAAAGGCTTTTCATTCAGTACATTTATGTACTCCAATTTTTGCTAAGAATGATGGTGGTTGATTGGAAGGGGGAATTACATAATTGAATAGGAGTTTCTGACTTGATCATGTAGGTTCTGCTAGCATAAAAATGAACGCAAAACTTGGCAATGCATGTCAGCTTTCAAAAAGGTTGATGTTTCTCTTTTTTTTAATCAAAATGGCAACTTCTCATAAAATAACACTTTCCACTTAGATGAAATACTTCTCCAGGAGCCTGAGGTTGCTGGAAACAGGCATTCTTGAAAGCACAGAGATAACGGAGTTTCAAATTGAAGACACTTCAACCGAAAGAATTCCCAGACGACAAGCAATCTTATTAAATGCGATTCTGATCTTTCACTGCGGGCAAAACTCCTTTTGCCTAAGTGACTCGCAAAAAGGAGGTTGTGCCAAAATTTGGGTTTGAAAAAAAAACCAGGCTGGGTTCAGCATCCAGCAGATATATATGTCAAGTGCTGATTTAGTTCCTAGGCCTCAGGCATTCCTAGAGCAAACCCCGGTAATTCACGTAGACACCCATTCCAGAGGTAGAAAGAAGCCAAAATTTTCTCTCCTTCTTTGTCTTTGTTTCATGACTCTGGGGCTGGACTTTCCAGGGACGAGAGCCTGAGTCACGGTCACAGGAGCAGTGCAGTCCACAGGAAATCATTGGAGTTGTTTTCACTCGCTGCTCCTGAGGCAGACATGCACAAACATCTGCTACTGAACGTCAATCCCTTCCCACTCTTTTTTTTTTTGAAATACAGTGAACTTATTCAGATGGAACTGTCAAATTAACTCTCTATCATGCATTTATTTTTTTCTCCCTGGGGTTCGCCAGCTTTCCACGCCCACCTCATGAGGTTCTGAGTAATGCCCCTTAGCTGTCTGCATGATCAGTTCTCCCTCTGAAGTCTGTGATAATGAAACTGTGCAGACTTCAAGACACAAGATCATCCACTTTAATTCTGAAATATCTATCCACTCGGCAAAGCTGGGCTTGTGGTTTTTTTTTCTTCGACCTAAATAGTCGTTATAGTCAAAGCTCATATTGAAATGTTGTCTGAAGATTCTTAGACTCATTCCATGTGCAGGACCACGTTTCCTTCAGCTGATATAAGGCCCTATGATGACATAACCACATTGCCAAGGCAAAAGAAGCAAAGAATGTGTCAGTGGAAGTGGAGCAGGGGTAAAAGTGGGGCACTTTCTCAACTTGGGAATGCCCCCTCCTCCACTTGTAATAGGTCCAAAATACTTCAACCTAGACCCTATGTCTGAGTAAACATAAAAACTTTAGTTCTCTCATCTGCTGTCCTCCAACGGGCTGACCCCATTTCAAAACCATTCCACCATTGTCCTATTCTGATTGGCCGATGGAGCTGCTGCTCGTATTGTGGAACCTGGAAGCATTATAGACAGTATGATCAGGGGATTACCGCAGGATACTATGCATGAGCAAAAAAAAAGGAAAGCCCTAGGGAGCCCCATACGCATGAGTAAAAAAAAAGGAGTGCCCTAGGGAGCCCCATTTGGACAGGACAAACAAGGATGGTTTGCACATACATACCTCAATATTGAATTTAGTAGTGAAGTCTAAATCTATGTACATTTGCTGCAGGAGTACCATCATCTCAGCATCCTCCCACTGCCAATTGTCAAAAGTAGGCTTCCGTAGATACTCCCTGACATCGTCTGTCAACTGCACATTCCTATGGGGGTTAAAACACCAATAATATCAGATCTTTGCAATTTCATATCTGTTCACAAGGTGTGTTTGTTTCCTCTTTTCAATAAATTCAGTTCTCCAATGACAACAAAAGTACACTGCAAACCACCCTGGCAGTGAACAAAATGGGGTAGAATGGAGTGGACCAAGTTTTCACTCTGTCCAACTATTGACACAATGTAAAGTGCACCAAAGTGCAGATTAGTATGATTCAGTTTGAAAATATAGCAATTTCTACTCAATATGTTGTCCCATTGTTGACTAAGGGCCTTATGTAAATTTCTTTACTGGTGGTGTAAATACTGGGTGACAGGTCATGTGAGGTCATGTGTACTGCCATCATAGGGCAATGTGGGAACTGATTATCTCCCAATCTAGCTTCAAGGGTTTATCCATATTCCAGTCAAGGTCACTTGTAACCATGGCTACCAGCTGCATGCCAGTTTTGCTTCCAGTCATTTCCAACTTTGCAGCAGGAAGTCAACAGCAGTGGAGTGACATGACACAGTCACCGCAGCATCACAGGTTTCCATTTTTTTCCAGGTGATTTCTTACTTGATTTTGTTGAATTTCTCCCACACTCTCCTCTGTTCTTCCTCTGTTTTCCTTAGTCTCTGCTTGTAGAATGGAAGCCTGCTTTGGGACTCAGCCACTACTTCTTTGAAAAGCCCCATCCAGCTTAAATGTTCTACACTCTGGTCCAAACAAAAATTGACACAAAATAAAAATAATTGCTAACACTCCAACTGAGACTGACTAGAGGGAAGAAATTGATGAGGTCAATGTTGGGGTTTTATCAAGCAAATTGCTGATTTTTGCCCACTTTCTTTTTTTCGCACTCTTTACCCTTCCCCGTTTTTTTCAAATTTTTTTTTTTCTGGAGACCCATTCTTAAAGGAGTTGGATTTATTGAGGGTGTATTCCATACTCTATGTCATTGAACTGTGTCACTGAACATCCAAAAACAGATCTTGTGACTTGCTTTGTGTACCCAACCATTTTCGTTTCTTTTTTTTCCTTTGGTTATGATATCTATGAAAGATTCCATTTAAAAACATCCTTAAGAATGGAAATTAGTCACCTTTTGGGACTGACAGGATTTATGTTACTTTTCTGTCCATCTGTTCTAGAAGCAAGTTTGATAGTTTTGCCATTTTCAACATTTTGTTACATGACATTCATCAGTGCCACCTTCATTATCAATTTTTTAAGACAACAATTCCACATGACACATCCAAATGCAGACAATATCTCTGTCGTAAGTCAGCTCATCAATGTAATAACTTGTTGCTTCCCAGGAGAGTGCATATATAAGGAGAATGCCCATTTTCTACTGACTTTACAATCCATTAGACCAGCACACAGACATTCAATTTCATGAATAATGCACGGTCCCCATACACGGCACCATCAGGCAAATTTACCCTTTTCAAATATGCACATTAATCTCTAAGTGGAATAAGTCATAACAATTCACGACAAAACAACAATGAACAGTCATGCACTTTCAAATACCTGGTGGTTTTTATTGTCTATTTATACATCTACTGAGTTTGCATGATCCAAAGAGAAAAAAGAGACTACAGTAAAACACCATTGTCTCTGACAAAATTAAGTGCAGCAAGTTACCAAAAATATATTAACCACAGCTGGCCTAGAGTTTGTAAATTACTGTCAACAACCACTTTGCACTAGAAACATCAAAAAAGAGAACATTTCTGCAGGGATTTAGGAAGGATTTGTCAAATACAAGGGGCAAAGAAGGAAAACCAAAACAATGATTAAAAGCCTACAGAAACTCTGATAACTTACTTCTAACTTTTCCTTAAAGTGTTCTACTTTGTGCTTGAGTTCGTAGACAACAGTTGGTGTCTCTCCGCTGTCCACGACAATTTTCTTCTCTAAGGTTTCTAATCTGTGAGGCATACAAAGTAAAGAATGGATGGAATTTTCATGTGCAAAGAACGGGTCAGGGGTCAGAGAAAAGACAAGGTTGGGGGTCAGATGACAGGAGTGAAGGAAAAGGTAGGAGATAGACATTCACCAGGACTTACATGTAGGTAGACTGGGCAAAGACAATGCAGATGGAACAAATTGTACACATCAACAAACCCAATACTCTTTCATTAGACCTGAACATTAAATGTTTTCTTTGACATGTTCAGTTGTTTTGGGTTTTATCACAATGAATTAAGAAAGAATTCAATTAAAATGGTGACAGGAAGCCAATAACGAAGGAACACTATTCATGGACACCCATAACCTTGCTACAGACTAGGATCCTCAAAGGATGATATTAATGATTCTTAAAAAAAAATTCCTCATGTAAAAACCATTCACACATATGTAGCCATGACCTAATAAGAAAGAATTCTTGCAAACATCCGGAGGCTCCCTAGGGCAAAATGGAAATATTTCTCAAAGACTAAAAATTCCTGATTCCTTAATGGCATGCAATATGGAGGCATCTTAGTAGGTCAATAGGCAAAAAAAAAGGAGAGCCAAGATAAGAAGGGAGTCAGAAGTGTAAACGAAGCAAGGAAGGTCCGATCACGAACACGGCATACTGAGAACCAATACAACTAGGATATTGATGAACGTAGTTTGCTAGGGATACCGTGTTTAACTCACTGCGGTGAAGGGGCTGCAGGCCCAATTAATTAAATTGTCCAGCAAGAGGCAGAATGCTGCATGTTTCCTTTTTCAATTTTTTTTTCCGGGAACAATCTTCAGGGGCTGGCATGTGGTTGAGTGGTGCGTGCCAACGTGAAACTGAATATTGTGCGCTACATGCACCTGCCTGTGTTTCAGCAATTCGCTTTGATTTTTTTTTCTTACTGTGCACGTAGACCTTTTTATTCATGTTCGGAATGCAGAGTGACTTTATTTAACTCACGTTCATGCAGGTTGACTGATTTTTAACAGCTGTTCAAAGAAAATAACACAGGGCACAAAATCTACCAGGTTTTATCAAACACATATGTGACCCACTCTGTGAAAATGAATCTTCAGTCGCCAAAGCCCCTTTGGAGAGTCCTTTAGAATAATTTGGCACAGTGTAAACCAATAGGAGCCCACAGCATCTGTCACCAAGGAGTATCCACTTACATCAGGATTCCAAATTGAGTGATACATCAAAACGAAAAACTCAATTTGCTCTTTCAAAAACGAACGAAAACTCAAACAGTGGCTCTGGCGACTCAAGACTCGTTTTCACAGAGTGGGCCACATATGTGAATGTACGTTTACCACTTTGGTAATGCAAAGTCCAACAATAACAAGACTCTGAATGTTAACCACCTGACTGACTCAAAGCACAATATAAATTGATTACTTGTTACAGGCACTTTGGATGTACGCAGAGGTACGCATAGAGCAAGAATGAGGACTGGGGGTTTGGAAGGAGCTGCAGAGGCGCTGATGTCAACACCCATAAAGACTGCCACACTAACTCTCAAGAGATGAACCGAGATTTGCAGTATCGCAACCCTAATTCAGGACAGGAAATATGGGACTTCATCCAGTACTCTGTCAATAATTAATATAGATCTGATGGAAATGGGGAAGGGATGGAATTATTTGGCCTGCCAGAAAAGCTAATAAAACTGTGAGAGGAATAAGGCTCCTCCCCTTGAGTGAAACTGCTCAGGAACACTGCAAGGTGTCAAGGCCCTCTCACTACCATCAGAGAGTCTCAAGTTTTTTCGCCAAGTCACTTGCATGCAAGTTTAGAGTAAACTGTAACACAATATCAGTGAATAAAGTGGTAAACATACTAGTCATGCCAGACGATATATGTACCTATAGATGTTTGAACATCACCAGATGTAATACTTGTTGACCAGTCTGAGACCACTCAGACCTTCTTAAGACCACACAGGACCAACATAAGACCCTTCCTTCCTCCTTCGGCCTCCTTCCGTCTCAAGAGAGGATGGCTGCACGCTGATGGGTCAATACCGGGTTCTGCATCATCTGCTGTGACTATGCAGGCTGATGCGGGAGTGACAGTCTTTGGAGCAGGCTGGGCAGACAAAGGCTGAGGCTGCTTGGTCTATGGAGTTTGACTTGCACTTTGCTCTCTTCTGCTACGGACAGCGGACTTCCAGGCTCTGCAGTCATCGGCGAGTCCCTCCCACATGTTGATATCAATGCCAGCGCCTCTCAGGTCACGCTTACATCTTCTTTAAAATGGAGGGCAGGGCGACCACAAGATCTAGCACCATCTGCAAGTTCACCGTAGAGCAGGTCCTTTGGGATGCGGCCATCGTCCATGCAGCGCACATATCCGAGCCACTGCAGGCAGCGCTGGGTCAGGAGAGCAAAGATGGATGGCAGCCCTGCCCGCTCGAGCACTTGGATGTTGGAAATCCGTTCTTGCCAGTAGATGCCAAGGATACGCTGAAGGCAGTGAAGGTGAAAGCTGTTCAGCCTCCTCTAATGAGCAGCATATGTTGTCCAGGCCTTGCTTGAGTAGAACAGGGTGCTGAGGACGCAGGCTCTGTATCTTGGTGTTGTCGGTCAGGTTGTTGTTAGACCACACCCTCTTTTGGAGCTTGGACATCCCCCCGCTGCCTTGGCGACTCTGGCGTTGGTCTCTGGCTCCAGCGATAAGTTGGAGGAAATCGTTGAGCCGAGGTACTGGAGCTGACTGACGGAGTTCAGGTCATAGTCCTCGATGTGGACAGATGGAAGGGAGTCAGTGCCCTGGGCCATCACCTCTGTCTTCTTGAGGCTGATGGTGAGGCCAAATTCCCTGCATGCGTATACCAGGCGGTCCACCAGTCGCTGCAGAGCTGGTTCGGTATGGGTCCTGAGGGCTGCGTTGTCAGCAAAAAGGGCCTCCCTGATGGTAACACACCTGACCTTGGTTTTCGCCTGGAGTCTGGCAAGGTTGAAAAGGCACCCGTCAGTCCTCGTGTGTAGATACAACCGTCACCGTTGTCGCGGAAGGGTAGGACAGGAGCGTGGAAAAAAAAGATCAGGAAGAGCGTAGGGGCGAGCACACAGCCCCGCTTAACTCCACATCTGATTGGGAACGGTTCCGAAGATACTCCGTTATAGCACACCCTGCTCTTCATGTCCAAGGGAAAGGACACAGGGATGGCGAACAGTTTTGGAGGGCAGCCAACCTTCTTCAGGATGCTGAACAGCCCGCTCCTGCTGACAAGGTCAAATGCCTTTGTTAGGTCAATGAAGGCGAGGTAGAGGAGCTAGCTCTGCTCGCGGCATTTCTCCTGCAGTTCTTGTAAGGAGAAAACCATATCGATGGTGGATCTGCCCGCCCTGAATCTGCACTGTGACTCTGGGTAGACACGCGCCACCAGGACCTGCAGCCGGGCCAAGACGACTCTTGCAAAGACTTTGCCTACAATGTTGAGTAGGGAGATACCCCTGTCACTGTTACAGTCACTGCGGTCACCCTTGTTTTTGTAGAGAGTCACAATCTTGGTGCCGCGCATGTCCCTTAGCACCAAGCCCTCCCTCTAGCCTGAATTCAAGTCACTGTGAACTATACAAATGAACTGCAACAAAAGCATTCCTTTATTATTGTTCATCCTGTTACTTGTGTCTGGTCTTGTGATGGTCTTGACTCCAACACCTCCTTTGACTGATGTTAAAAGTTTGACCAAAATCAATCATTCATGCATGACGAGCAAAATACTGCAACACAAATTCAGTCAGGTCAGTTCTCAAATAGGAACTAGCGGTGAAAGAGTAACATCACTTGCTCTGCAGAGCATGAGTTCTCCAGTCTGAGTCACAAAGTGACTCCATAGCAGACTCATCAGATGTTATGACTTGAGTCAATACTTGAGTCCTTCTCACCCTACCAGTGTGCTGGATATTTACTCTCACTTTCCCAGAGTCCCGAAAGTGATTAAGGTGATGGATGTATCCTCTCACTGAGATGGAATGCCAATCCTCATGCAGACATCTTCAAGGCTAAGCAATCTCCTAAGATGCTGCATCACTGGAACATCAGCTGGGTGCTACCCACAAGATGACTGAGGCCTTTGCAGTGACACCACTTCATGCCTCGCCATATCCATGAGCATGAATGTATCTACCAGCATGCAAGCTCTACATCGGTTTCTCCCTCTAGCTAATCACGAACATCTTAAAGACTGCTCTCGTAGAGGATTATGAATGATTTAATATTGCCATGTCAAATCTTCCACCACACAATTCCCTTGATGATAAATGTACCGCCTGTGGAGAACTTCCTGGACTGGTTGCATTTCTGCGTGCCTCCAAATTTTGCCAGTGGCACAAATAAAATTGACTTGGCAACACCATTCTGTTCTGTACCATCTGTGGTATTACCGGTCATCATTCAGCACTCACGGTACCAGGACATATACACAATGTACATGATGCACAGGGCTATAAATGGTGCAAACATGGGCTTTTCTCGTAAGGATGCACATACACATGTACATGAACAGACCAGAATGAAACATGAATATTTTCACTCTTTTATGTGTCTGAATCAAACCAAGGCCAATGCAGATTACATTTTCCTCATCCAAAAGACAACCAAAAGCCCTCTGTTCTGCTAATCATTTAAAACAAACTTTTAAAAATGGGCGTGGCATTTGGTGCATCGAAATTAAACATGAGACAAGTTTGAGTGACAACTTTTAGTCAATTCAACAGTTCAACTAAACTCCTCCAAATGTTGGCTGGTTGGACCATCTGGTCACCAGGCCAGGGGGCATGGTGACACTGCTGGTTATCAAGAGCCGATTTAATTTATCCATACACACAGAACCATTCATAAGAAAATAACTGTACAAGATGTTGTTGACTATGACTCCATGTACCTCCGACCAACAGCCAAAATTAATATGACAATGAGATTTTCCTGAAAAAAGGCTTGCAGTATAGTAACACCATGTGGAGAGATCTCTTTTTGGAAGAGGTATGGTTCTGATCTCCTGAGGACAACCAGAACACACCGGTTGAAACGTGGAGTTCACACTCACCAGTTCTTATCAGAACTACACCTCTTCCGATGGAGATCTATCCACATGGTGTTACTCTCTTCAGTCTACATGTATCTCCACCATGCAAACCTTCAAGTCTTATCAATGAGATTTTACACAACAGTTCAGTACATGTACATGTATGTAGCAACTGACTAGTGACCGAGCTATATTCAGTGCCCAACTTTGTCTGGACTGATCCCTGTGCTCAAGTGCACCCTCACTGATGACAAGAGAATCTGGGCTGACACTTGATGCTATCAGCGTGTGCAGCACTCTTGGTGCCCTCAAGAACATGCTGCAGGTCCACGCACATGTACATTCAAATCACGCATACTCTCTGTTATCACTTTAAGTATTTCTGCTAATGAAACCAAGGATTCCTCAAAAGCATCCCAGAGCTCATAAACCTGAAGAAACCATAAGAGATAGGGAGAAGCAGTTACAGTTTTAGAGGTGGGAGGAAAACCCCAGAAGAATGTTCAGGGTAAAACCCACAGAATCAGGTAAGGACTGATAACCAAATCCACATGTGGACCCCGTCAGGAATTGAACCCCGGCCACAGAGGTGAAAGGCCATGATAGAAGAACTAGGCCAACCTGAGTCCCATACGTGTAAGCGTGTCCAAATATAAGGAAACAAGTGTAAGGAGGTTGTCGCTAAGTAATACGTGTCAACTCCATGGGATGTCGTTGCAAGGTAACAAATTGCTAGCGTTCTTTCAAATATGGATTCCTCATGATAGTTAATGTGCATGTAAATCATCCAACTGTTGTCATGGAAACACAAGTTGATGTATTTCACACCACATGCATTCTCAAAAGAGTTCTTGAACTCAACTTCCTGTAATAAATACTGACAAACTGTCTCCGAGCCAAAAATGATACTAGTCCTTAGAAAGTGACTCCTTTTTCCAGCTATAGAAAAAGGTTTATACATGTAGGGCGATGGCATTTCTGTCAAGCTGGCAACTTAACATCTTTCAGCATGTGACGTTACCATGGCAACCCTGATCAAATTGCCATGCAACATGGCCGCAAGCGATCCCATTCCCCGACAGGAGAATTGATCACCAGTCGTGCTAAATGCAAACCTTGTCTTCAATCACCCACCCCCCCTTCCTGAACTGACCCACAGGATCAGGATAGGGACAATGAATCCCAGAACTGGCGTAATTTCATTTGCTGTGAATCATGGGGATCCCGCGGCAATCCATACCAATTAAAGAGATGGGCTCTGGGTAGAAATGCCAACCCTGAGATGGGTAAAATAAACACACTTATCTGTGGTGTCTCCAAAATGTGCATTAGAAAAGCACACAGTGTGCAGAATGTTAGGCTCAGCTTCATTTTTCACAGTTCCCTAGTCAGAAATTTAAGTGCCATAATCTTTATTCACATACCACACTAATCCAGTAAAGTGCAGATTTGCATCGAGTTATTCTATAAAGTTGGCGTCCAGTTTTTCCATGTCCCTTTAACCTCCAGCAAATGCTTAAAAAATGCTCACGGATGCTCTGCAAAAGACATGTGCAATCGAGAATGTACACACGGAAGATTGTGGCTTAGTCAAACCAGCTCCTTAAATTTCTTGCTCATGCGAAGCCTACCGATGCACATACATATACGCACATGTACGTGTACACTGTTATCTGGTTGCCATGCACTGTAGAAGCAGGAGACATCTAATCTTCGATCTATCTGGGGCTTAGAGAAAGACGGTGTTGAAACGACAATCTCCGGTTTCCAAGCATGACAAACACCGTTCCTCCTCTGGACACCGTTCCTGTCAATCTTCCCACACTTCTTATGATTTTCCATAGCTAATGCCAAGGAAACCTGGGTACAGAGGCTAAGTAAACGCATACAGTGAGTTGTCAGTTGTCAGAACAGTTTTTGAAAAGCAGGATGTGTCAATAACAATGTTTCACTCTCCTAACACCTGTACTCATCTGGATATCATCAGAGGGATACATCAAAAGAAGCAACTTTTCTTGTGTCATTTATTCAGTAAACAAAATATTTGTTCAGATTAAGGATTCTGATGTGTAACAAAGAGAGATCCATTCACACTTTTTCTTATCTCGTTATTTTTCCACTGGTATGAATCAACCCAAAGACAAGCTTTCTTTAAAACATTGGAAATGGAACTTACATTCCTTTTTCAAGTTATCCATGTATATCAACCACATCACCACTGGACATATAACTCACTGAATTAATTCTTTGTATGTTAATTTGAAAAGTGCTTCTTCCTTCTTTATTGACTCCATGGAAATAAACACTGATTAAATGTTACTGATACAAAAGTTCATTTAATCACACACCAAGATCAACAGGATCTGGGTTGTTTGCTCACTAGTTTTTGAGTTAGCATTCCTAAGTATGCAGCCTCACATAATCTGAGAGATCTTTGAATGGGACAGATGACACGTTCCTACAATCATCTCTCTTGATCCAATTACAGCCCCGGGTACAAATACATGGACATCAATTTGCACCAGACCCGACTGTCAGGAACACAGAGAGGCAACACTGAGAGCTCTCATCAAACACGGGAGCATTCACAAGTTCTTGTCATCGTCTGAAGACGTCTGGTTCCTGGCATTTCAACGGGAGGTCGGAGGGTCCTGGAGCGATTAGCAATTGCAACATAACGCGAGGAATACATGGCAATTTGGTCAGGTAACATGCTTGTGGAGTCAACTTTTTTGAAGTGAAGGGGTGGAAGGATAGAAAGACCGGAGCATTGAGGTAGCACATTTAAACACATGTCCTGGATGACGCTAGCAAAGATGTTTTCCTGGCTGAAATTTCTTTGGGGGGGGGATGTGATTAACCTTCATGATCAAACTGCACTCTGGAAGCAATTACAGAAAAAAGACAAGTTCTGGCCAATGGTCTTTAATACATGATGTATACCACTAACGTCAGACCTCCAACTTTTCTGATTTGTATCTTAGGTCACTGTAGCCAGCAAAGGGTTTGGAACAGGTTTTGTATTACGTAATATACCACAGCATCATATTGAGGCAAATTTCTACAAATGTTCCTTGGCACACTTGATTTGGACAGCATTCATTGGCAGTGTGTGCTAAAGGCATTCTGAGAGCCCCAGAGAAACCTCAGAAGAAAATAACCCCCTCAAAAAACAACTGAGGAGGAAAACAGAAAGAAAAAGAAGAAGTAATTGAAACAAAATATGTTGTCAAAGGCCAAAATGCTTCAATCTTATGGCGCATCCAAACTTTCAAAGTCAGCAATCTCAGTCACATTGGCCATTTTTTTACTTTTCTTTTAAAAAGCAAACTCAGTATCCACACCTAAGTATCATTTTACAGAAAAAATACCCCATTTTTGACACAATCGCAATCCTCCTTGCTAGTGCTTATTCACGTGTCCTACTCCTTTAGTCAAGCCCCTCCAGCACTGAAGTACAATGTATAAACTGGACTCATTTCAACAGCAAAAAAAAAACAGTGCGGCAACCCTAAACCCTACATAAACATTCCTCAGCTCCTCTTCAAGGTGCAAGCTACCTAGTCAACAGCCCTCATCTCCTATCACCATTGCATTCATATCCACTTGTGCTGGAGGTCTTTTTTTTTTTTCTTCAACCCCCCCCTCCACCACACAACATGCCAGCCAGCCAGCCCCTCTCGGCATCCACAGAGCATGAGCCAGTTGGGGGGGGTTATGAGAGTCAAGACCCACACAGGAGAGAATCTGGTCGCTCTGACCTTCACAGGGTCTGGGTTCAAGGGTGGCATCCTGTGGCTCTTTGGGGGGCCCCTGGGAGCGAGGATGAGGCAGAGCTGAAGACACAGAGCAGGGGGTCCATAATGTTCCTCTTTTACCAAATGGCATGACTTTTCCCGAGCTGTGTGGGCTTAGCATCTTCACCTACACAACCATTACATCTTCAACCAATCATTATTTGGTGCATGCACACCGAGAACTTGATTTGGTATGAAATGCACCAATCCCTTCTCAGCACTTTCTGGAGGTTAACTCAAATTTAAATCCACGATTTACGAGCAGTTCAGGACTTGCATCTTCATTTTACATGTGTATGGGATTTGAAGCTGCGATTTGAACACAGAACAAAGCAGTACTACCGTACTGGGAGTAACCTCAGTGCTATAAAGTCTCCATAGCCAGAGACAGTTGGCTCCACAGACAATTTAGGAGTCCAGTCAAACATAAAATATGGCATGCTGAAAACAATATAAAACACTAACATAAAAACCATCTGCAGCTCGGATATGTACATGTACATTTGTGTACAGAAATACACTGTTTCAATGGAGTAAAAGTAAGTTGATAACACACTGATGCAGGAAGTAAACGGTCCAATGCAGACACACAAAGCTTATGTTCAACATCAGTTCATTTTTAAGCCATCTGTATGATTGTAGGCAAACATTGATTCGCCCATTGCATTTCACTGTAGGCAATGAGTCAGCACTCCAGTAATATCTCTCAACCATGGCACTGCATTTTTCTTTTTCCTGGAATTTTAAATTGGACTATCTGTTTTAAGAGAGGGGCTGAAACTCTAAGGTACCTGAAGTACACCGTACACGTGTCTGTGTTCGTGTAGAAATTAGAAAATATTTTTTGATAGGAAACTGGTAAAAAAACTGGTAAAAAAAAAAAAGAAACAAGATGTATGCAATTGATGGCCAAGGTTTGAACTTGAAGGGCATGATTGCACTCATTCAATATGATTTTAATGGTAAATTTTTTCAAGGTTCTGCAAAACACAAATGGGCCAGTCTTCACTGTTAATCATGTTAGCACCTCAGCTAAATGTGATCTGGCGCATGTCCCCGTGGCAACCAGCATTGATCAAGGCCTGGGCAAACCCCCGACAGTGCATATACATGTACATGTACGCACACCTATGTATCACCTATAGGAAATCACCACTCAGAATTATTTGCTTAACTCCGTCTTAACTGACGCCGATAGGCTAATTAGTATGCCAGGGACCACGAAAATCAATTCCCACTGACAGTCGGTTGGACAGATAGCTTATATGAATGCAGAAGGGTCGATGTAGTGTTCCGCAGGCTACATGAAGGTACATTACTAGCCATCCATGGTTGCTACATATTCCTAGGAGCTACATATTCCTAGGAGCGTCCGGGTGTTATCGTACTGATTGGGGAAATTTATTCAGCAAAAGAAAAATGGACTGAACCTAGCTTTTTGCAATAAATTTCGGTTAGCTCGTCATTTCTTCTGATTAACATAACTTGCCTACTTTTTAGTAAGCAAGCAATTATTAGACAAGCCAAGCAATTATCAAGCAAAAATCCAATACTTTTATGAGCAACAAAGTATTGTTTTAAATCTTCCAAATAATTGAAGGCATGGATAGAAAAAAACAAAAACACATTTGATTTTACAAACTCACACAAATCAACAAGGTGCACAGTTTGAACCAAAAAATGTGAAAGACAGCTCCAAGAAGCACACAAAAAACTCCTCCAGGATACCCTCAACACACCCTTCACAAGATTCGGCACGGGAAGTAGCCAAGAACAAGCAAACAGAACAGAAAGAATCATGAATCAATCTGAGAACATGTCAATGTCATGGCTTGTCTCATGCCCCTTTAATGCATAATCTCGGCCAGGGAATTTACAATGAATGAGAGATAACACCCTGGCAAGAAATTAAGTTATCATGTGACTTTTCTGTTTTGCCAGGGCCTGATCAATTGAATTACAGAAAAAACAAGATTACTGGGAGGCGTGCATTGCTGAGGACTCATAATTGAAGACAGTGAAATTCAGTTTATCCAATGGTAAATACTTTCTTAAACCCAATCCATCTCCAAATATGCAACTTCATGTAACGGACAGGGGCAGATATCCTTCGACCCTTGGACATATACTTTATAAAATGAAATACATAATACTGTTCGTTCACTTGAGAAAGAAAGATAAATTTTGATAAACTCGGCACCTTCAAAGTGAAACTTGTATATTATGCATGTGTATGTCTCACTGTGCCTCAAAAGCTAATTAACATCTCTCATTCCAAAACAAAAACAAAACTAAACAAAAAAGAAAAAAGAGAAGAAATTAAGTTTGAAAAAAACAGCCCAATGACAGAATGCCCCTGTCCAGATTAGATTTAAATCCAGATCATTAATTAGTCAACCGGAATCTCCGTGCAAGGATTCAGAACCCTTCCTTATTAGAGGACTATACGGTGCATGTACGTACACGTAATTGGTTGCACAACCACTGATCACAGCTCCTCGTAAAATACATGTAATTGATGGGGAAAGCTGATGTAAACACCACTTTGGGATCCTTCAGAGTTTAGCTTGGAGGCTTTCATGGGCACTGCAAATAATCTCACTGACGCAGTAATGTCATAAAAGCTTCCTGTTCCTGACATTACATGCCACTCGTCATTTATACATGGACTACATGGTACATGTAGATCAGGACACAGCTCAGTTGTGGTCTTTTTTAAAAAATTGGGAAAAAGCCTGGCATGGTTTTTTTTCAGAAAGTACATGTACATGTAGGTCCCTAATCAGTTACAAAGGCTATGCTTTACTTCATAAATAATTTCTGTCACTTGTGAAAATAGAGAAAAATGGACAGACTGTAGCTTCATATGAGAAAAGTGAAATTCTGCCTTGACAAGTTCTCAAGCCCAGCAGTTACTACTCCGGTGCTGCGTCAAGCATGCACAAATATCCACTTAGATAGAGCAAGTGCACTATGCTGAAGAACAAGTCGGAATATCCAGTCTCTCACTGTCATGGATCCAAATATTGTTAAGATAATAGTACAAACATCGTACAGTGCATTACAGCTTGAGAACATGCCTGTACTAACTGATCACCAAAGTCAAAATAAAGGTTTGCAATAGGGAATACTGCAGAACCAAGACTGATAATCAATGCGTTCATGTCTTGGTTGGGTCAGGCAAGACTGAAAACATCAGTGACAACTACAGGAGTTCTCTCCGAGGGCCGAAACAGCTTGGTTTAATCGAAAACATTCTAACAACCAAATTGGCACGTTTGGCAGGTCAGCACAACGTGTGGTGTCGAGGGGCTAGTCGGAGAAGAAGAACACATGTCCAGCACAGAACATCTGTCGGTCATTTTATTAGTACCTAACGCAGCGTGAGCGGCAGATATCTGGCAACTTAAGCTGAGGGTAATTTGTCTAACAACATCACAACATCACCAGGAGACAACAGCAAGATCACAGGCCACTTGGAGCTGTTTATGTTGCAGTGCACCATTTAGTGGTTGAAAATGGCCAATTTTCAATGTCATGGTCAACTTTCGACAAAATTTTATCCAAGAGAATAATCACTCCATTACTGATCATTTGCCTATGGTATCATGGGTGTCGCCAGGATTTTGTTTTTAGGTGGGAGGCCACTTTTTTCCAAATATTTTCTGAGGGAAGGGGTACGGTACTCATCAGCTACAAACTGAAAACCATTCACAGTGGGAGGGGGCCAATAAGCCTTTCGTGTGTTAAATGTGAATAAAATCTGGTACACTGAGTTCTTTAAATTCATGTGAGCATAACAATTAGAATTCTCCATACCAAAACCAATGTTATATCTCCTGATTCTGGACAAGCGTTTGTTTATATGTAGTTACATAAGAGACACCTTGCAACAATCCACTGTTCTCAATGGATAAGAAGGGCACAAAGGAACCAGCCCAGAGATGGTGGTCACTATGCAAAAGTTTGCCCCGAATCACAAGGTATAGCAACACTGTCTTTAGTCTGGGGAATTCAAATTATTATGTTTATGTGCAATCAGATAGCTCAGTGTACCAGATTTTATTCAAAGTTAACTCACAAATGGCTTATTGTCAGGTTTTTTTCCGGTACAGAGGTGATTTTCATCCTGCATCTCTTCTTTTCATTTCTTTCACTTTTCTCCTTTGACTTCTCAATCTCAAATTGTTGCAGGAGGAGAGGACTTGGGGAGTGAGCAGGTGATGCCAAGGAATGGTAGCACAAGAACAGGAAAACATTTTGAATCCTCACAAACAGAATAAGACAAAGGGGATGTAATTGTGGCACAATATTACGCATAAAAAACTAGTGGAGTTCTTGATGTTTGTGAAAAATGAATACTCATTGGGAATGTCTTCTGCAGAGGAGGACATTTTGTGAACCAGGCTTTGTACAACCAGTGACAAATGTTTTATACTGTGGTTGTTATCAAAGACAAAATACACTCACACACTCAAACTTCACTTGTCTTCATTCCAAATTTTAAGACAAATAACATTTTCTTAAAATTTGGATGGCATATATTATACACTGTACGTATGGAAGTAAAAAAACCTGAGCTACTCACCTATTTTCGACGTCTTGGATGTCAAAGCCTAATTGTTCAGCTAAAGTTCCTGCAAGAAAAATAAGAACTTTTTGTATAAAACACGAGATATGACATGGCACATACCCAAGGGGTGGGTGTGCTTAAAATCAGTGCAGGATCACAAATTTACTGAGCTTTATTCGGTGACTTAATTCACACTGTACACGTTGGTAACCTGCTGTCTCTACAGGGAGAAATTCAACACCTGAAATGTGGAGCCAAGGCCCTCAAACCAATAACTATTTGGGCCAGTGAACTCTCAGGTCAGTGAACTTTGTACAACAGCGCACACCCCAACAGATTTTCAAAGTGGGGGGGGGGGTCATTTATTAGACCATCAAACATCAGCCATTACAAGACCTTCCAAAAGTGGGGGGATAGCATTACCCTTAGGTCAAAAAAGTGGGGGGGGGAGGGACCTGTCGCCCCCCTGGCACCCCAGCTTCTGCCACCAGTGCTGTAGTGATTCCCTTTCTGATCAGCATCCTGATTTTTAGATCTCACTTTGAGTTCTGACTGATGGCATTTGATTTCTGAGATGTCTGACGGGAACCAGTTTCACAGTGATATTTCATGCTTTTCTTAAAAAAGAAAAGAAAAGCATCAATTTTTAAATGACACTCTGGCTTACAAGATATTTTCATCCAATACCAAAATCCTGCAAGCAATATCCATGTCAAAGAATTAACCTTCAATCCATTTCCATCATGTCCTTCAATAAACAAATGTACACAAAAGAATCAGGAAAAAAGTTACCAGCAAAAGTATTAAATCCACATCTGCTTCAAACTCTAATTTATTCAACTACTTGAAAGCACTTGACAACCAAGTAACTGAGGAACCAGTTAGAATAGCCTTGGCATTGTTGTCGTCAACAGACATCAGCACATATTGGGCAATATTCCACAGTTCAATATTAAATTCAACAGAGCGTTTCTTAATATCAGGATGAATACTGGGGTATGCTGCATGCATAGATGAAGCATAAGTTTGGGTACGTTGGTGTAGGTACTCTACAAGTGCATGTACAACACTGTACATGTTCATTGTGTAATTATTTTTTTAAATAAATCTTCTTGAAACTGAGCCATATCTAACCTAGAACATAGGAAGAAATTAGGGTTCCATTTTTTCATGTTTCTGTTACATCTGACACATGAATTTGTAACCTCAGAAGACATTTTGTAATTTGCAAGAGTAAAGAATTAATGCAAATAACTAAGGTCAGATGTAACAGGGACACGAAAATGTCACACTTTAGGACCCCTAATTTCGGGAATTACCCGGACAGAATCAGAACAGGAAGATTAGAATCTGCTGCAAAGTATTTAAGTTTGATCTGACAAAAATTGCTCATTTCAATATATTCATTTTGTTATTCTATAAATTTGCGGATTAGCTCAACAAGTGATTTAGTCCACCAAAGTGAACACATTGATCCTCATCCAGTGATTTGTGGATGAGGTTTCAGGGAACCAATAGTGAGCTGAATAATTCATCAACGGAGTTGAACACCAACTGAAAATTTGTTCAAGTATCAAGCAGCAACATGTTAACTACTAGCCTACATGTATGTGCAAAAATTGAGGCCTAGCCACATCGCCAGTATTCTCAAAGAAATTATCTTGCTGATTTGCGGATAAGAATTCAAGGAGCATGTTGATATCTACTGCAGGGTACATTTATATGTAAATTCCAAATGACTGTGTCAAGTGGAAATTATCACGCTTAATTAATCCCCAAACTTCTTCCTCCGGAAAAAAATGTATGTAGATTCTATTCAAGTAGATTGAACTTACATCAGTGGGTGAGCAATAGTGGATCAGCATGTTGAATCCCCAATCAACATGCTAAAGCAAACCGTGAATTAACAACAAAAGTGCTGATGAAAAGTCAAATCCTTGAATCTCTTGTGTGTGACATCTGTAGTGAGGCCTCGCTTTGACCGGCGACAGATGCTGTGAAGTACCTGCCAACTGGTTTGAAATGTGTCTGCCCTGCAAGTTCGATTTCCCACTCCATAAATCAAGGATGACAGGGGCACAAACTTGGGTTTAAGGTTCCAAATAGCCTCTGATTGAAAGCTTTCAAGGGCCAGGCCAGTCCAACCAGAGACTCAAAAACAAGGAAGGGGAAATGTTTTTGTCAGAAGAATGAAAGAAGCATCTAACCCCACTGTTACACCAGCATAAATGTACAGGTACCGTGAATCTTCAATGTTTGTCCAGCATGGCTCTTGACAATTCCAGTCATCACCCACAAAAAACAAAAACAAAACCCAAGAGAGATCCTCATTAGTCTGTCAGTAGACAGTTAAATGTAATGACAGAGTGGATACAGTAGGAAGATTTTTTTATCTCCTTTCCCCCTAGGTGGCCCAGGTTTGAATCCAACACAAGCTGGCATTCGACACGGTGGTTTTCCCGCCACCTCTACACAAAATGTTTCTTGATCTTTGGTAGTAACACTTTGTACAGCACTTTCTAGCTCTGGTCAAAACGAGAATGATTAAATTCTACAGGCAGATCTAAATACCAATATGAAGACTTGCTGACTTGATTAAACCCTCCTTCATATGCTGACCCTCTGGGCACATTTCTCTCTACCGATGTTTGCCAAGCACTCCAGCTGACCAGTAATTTTGTCAAAAACGGACGTGTCAAAGATGAGGGGAGAGCAAACACAGAGCAACTGTACATGCCAAACACTGTCAAAATTCAATCTAGACTTGATGGCACTGTATTTAGATAATCATGCAAAAAGGGCAGCGATCAAGGTACAGGGCGTTAATTTTTGTAAAATGGTACATTCAGGGATGACACAAATGCATCCATAGCTGACTCCCCCTAAGCCTATACCTTGCCCCTCCCAAAAGGTAGCAGCTAACAAAAAAAATAAATAAATTGGCAAAGACAATGAATTAAATTAAATAAAATACCAGATGGGTGTGTAAATAGGGTGAAAATGCTCCATGATATCACAGCGAATTATATAAATAGAGTAGATGATGTCACTGCCAATATGAACAAGTGTGATCACAATAAGAGGTCTAGTCATACATGTATGACAACCATATGTCTTTGAGGTTTTCCCCACTGTAATCTTAATCAGGATAGGTGGTATATTAAGGGTTCTATGAAATAAGCCAATTTAAATGGAATTAATGTTGTGCTGTACGGGTTAGCTTAACTGTTTTCTATCTACAGTCTAGAGGCAAAGGGTTTAACCTGTATCCAGCATATTTGTATATGAGAACCTACTGAGGTCAAATGGAATGCATTTGATGAGCAAATCTGATATTCACAATGGAGAGCATCCAAGAAACTGTAGCCCTGTTCAGGCTTTTATTTCATCGGTTTGAAATTTTAGAGAGCTGTGTCCCTACACTGATCAACCTCTGAGAAAACTACAGAAATAATTAACAATCAAAAATTAGTCTACAAAATGGGGAATTTTGGGATTTAGTAACAAAAAAAACTAGGTTTGGGTAATGGCTGGTTTCAATATTACATGTACTTATGAGTGTATTATTGTTCATTAAAAGTTAAAATGTTCTATGAGTCTACAAGTAGGCCCTAGTTTGGCAATTTTTGTCTTAATAAGCCAACAGTTTAATGATTTTTCTACTCAATAAAGAACATTTTGTTAAGCACTACATGGCCGTTTCCAATACTCAACTTTGGCTCCGTCTCAGGCTTCAACTGTTTTTTTTTTACTAGCTGACTTTGAAGCTGTAAGCGCACTAATTAGTCTAATAGTGCCACAGAGCATCAAAGAAGATGCAAGAGAGCAAAAACTTACAGTAATCCAATTTGATTTAAATGCTTCAGGCCCACAATCAGGGGATTGGTTTCGGAGACAAAGCCCAAGTTGAGTATTGGAAAACGGCCTATGTGAGAGGCCATTTTATCCCATAAAGAAGGCTCTTCTTAAGCCCTTCTTTCCCCATAAAACCAGACCAGTGATCTGAAATTCTCAATTTGCTTGTTAGCATGGCAAAGTTCCCTGCAAATTTACTACTCATCCACAACACACAATAGCAGAAAAGGTTATGGTTCCACATGCTTTCTTTACGTTTACTTTCAATTTTATTGGCTTATAAAGTAAAGGGTAACATCTTACCCACTCTCCCTTATGAGTCATTTCAATCAAAAGATAACTGCACTTGACTTGTAGTGGTCGTGGCATCAATGTTTCAGTGATGGTTGTTTGATAAGAGGAGGGACCTTCCTCTGTCACACCCTGTTAACATCCTTTCAATGGCATTTTAAAATGAGTACAGATTTTGTACCTACAATGTACGTACAAATGCACATGTCCTAAAAAAAAAATCAACGTCATTGGCACAGGTTTCTGCCAAGTCTTTCTGGCCCACTTGGCCAGGATTCCACCTATTCTGGTTTGTCAGAGTTGGCATAAATTGAATATCTGTCAGCTAGGATCAGAAACTTGGCTGATCAAGTGGTTATATCTGCCAACTAGGCACAGGCAGCGGATGACAACTTGTTGGCTATACAGCTTCTTGAGAACAAATTACAGAATAGAGATGCTTTCATAAAACATCTTGTAAAAATTTTGCGCAGTCCTCAAACACTTAAATGGCACGTGATAGTCACAAATCCTATCCTGTTCTTGGATGACTGTTAGAAACTTCACAATTCACTTCGTTGTATTTTGTTATTAAAAAAGGTGGGTCAGATTATACGGACATGTTTTTGGAATATCTTTTAACTTTGTGAAATTTGAACAAACTTTCACTACAAATTATCATTAATAAGAAAAGATTTGAGATATTTAACGAAATAATGTAACAAAAAAGAATCAGCCGCAAATGACAAATTCAGAATTGTTCAAAAGATCTAGTTAAGATGTCACAGAATACATTTTCCAGTGAGATTTGTATGCATCATACTTGATGTTATTTCATGCAAGGTTACTGACTTTCTTCCAATACATGTATATGGTGGTATGTAAATATATTCCTCAAGAAAGTTAAGGACCACTTCTGGACTTGTAATTTTTTTCCAAGCAATGAGTGGGGTCTAGTTCTTTAATTTTTTTTTTTTTGGTCTAGACGGTATTCTCATTGGAATAAAAAATTTTAACAATTCAGGACAGTTGTATTGGGGTATTTTCAGCACTAAAATATCTCATATAAAAGAAGTATACACAAAATAAAAAGTGGTCCTTAACTTTTTTGAGTAGCGTAATTAACACTGGTTTCAAAGGAAGGGCGACATGACTCATCCCAACCCATGCCTCCTACATCAATTCTAACAACATCTTCAAAATAAAACTGCTAGATCATGTCCACATGCGAGCGAGTTTGCCGTACATTACCACTATTCAGTATGTAGAGGCCTACATACAGTGTACACCTTTAATTCCTACTTTGGTAATTCATCATGTTACTGACAACCTTCCACCCAACACTCACTCCCCCTGGATGAAGCAAAGGGAGAAACAGGGTGTTGGGTCTCACAACTTCCAAGAGAAGAGGTGTCAGCCGTCCACTCCCTGTCAGAGACTCAGGATGATGTCTCTCTTTTATGAATCTCAGGGGAGATGAGTTTCTCTCTCTCCCTCACTTTGTCAGTTTGACCATGGGGGTGTTGTACACGTAGGCTACATGGCTCAGTATTACCTGAGAGGTGACAAACCGCATCCACCAACGGATAATATCTGTTGAAAAGCTGGGTTCAATGGAGCATGCTCAAATGATAAACACGGGACACTGGGGAGTTCCTTAAGAGAGAATAATTTCGTCCAATACTCCCCGACATCCACGCCTCCCAAAAAAAAAAAAAAACTTTGACAAACACATTTTTCTTCCCTGCGGGTAACGGAAGTGAAGAGATGCATGATTTACGACATGTTTGCATGCTGTGATTGTGAAGGAACAGAAGCCATTTTCTTGCAATCCGTTGTTGGCACGTCCCCAGGGAATTTCCTGACAAGACTGTTAATTGGTTGAAGGCGCGTCATGCCAAGAAACCCGTCTACTCTTCTGAACTTGAGAAAGTGACCATGATACGGTCGAGGCTAGTAAAAAAATCCACTGTCTCTAAACCTTGGGAGAGAGTCTCGAATCCACAGTGAATTTTGTAAACTCTCAACATTGCTCCAAATTCCGACTTATTATTTTTAGCATATCATTTCAAAGTACGGAGTTCCTCTATTCCATCTGGATCTCCTAAATTTGCCCTTTGGAAAAACCAATCGCAAACCGTCGGCCATGATTGTGTTGCCAGAAAGCCTTTACTGAAACCCATCTGAGTAATTCATTCGCTGGAGATACATGTACATGAATGGAAATAAAGGTCGTGAGTTAAATTCACATGCCTTGTTATGAATTTCTTTTTCCCTGCAAATTTTTTGGTCTCATGTCCTCTCAGGTTGTAAGGAAAACTCTGGCATTCAACAAAAAATCCAGATCGGAGGGTCCATGTACTGGCATCAGGGAAATGAATAACAAAACCAGAGCCGACTTTTCACTAAGCCATTTGCTAGTTAACTTTGACCCAAATCTGGTACACTTACTTCTTTAAATTCACATGAACATACATGTAACAATTTGAATTCTCCATACTAAAACCACTGTTGCTATACCTCATGATTTGGGGCAAGCTTTTGCTTAGTCACATACGAGACGCCTTGCACCTGTGCACTGTTTTCAATGGATAAGAAGGTAACAAAGGAACCAGTCCATTCCAGAGATGGTGGTCGCTATGCGAAAGCTTGCCCCGAATCACAAGGTATAGCAACAGTTTATTTAGTCTGGGGAATTCAAATCGTTATGTTTATGTGTCAGTGCACCATATGTTATTCAAATTTAACTAGCAAATGGCTTATTACAAAAACACAGCAAATGAGATCAGTGCCTGGAACTTGACACACCCATGGATTGGAGTCCACTTTTTTGACTTACCGGTGCAGTCACAAATGATTAAAGCATTCACGAAGATGTCAATATTTTCATAATTCACGGATACACGGTTACAATTCCTCAATCTATAGAAGGTTCCATCCTTGCTTTACAAATACAATGAAACAAATTTCCAAGGGAGTAATACATTGTAACTAATCCTACACAAGCTTCACGGACTAAAAATGACAATACTGCATATATAATCTATTTTCGGAGGTATATAGCCCGTGTCTGAATGTACATGTACAGTGTATAGCATTGACCTCAACCTAAATGTACGAGCACAGTGTGAATGGATCCAGATTTATACAGTAGTGTACGGCAAAGCCATGCAGAAATGTCAAGTATGGGTGTACGCGTGTACACGTACATGAACACGTACTGAAATGAACTTAAATTGCCAATGGAAGGAAGGGGGGATAAACGAACATGAGGCTAAAACCGATATTCACCTTTGGAATAGATGCGCAGGGGATCATACAATAAATCAACATGCCAGGTTTTCATTGCAGCAGTAACAGACATATTCATTCTCATAACAGGAAGGAACTGATAGATCTGGAGATATCTGAAGTCCATATGGTAAGGTTCTTGAGGGGTCAAACTAGCCAGATGGGCCTCATTTCATCTCGTATTGCTGAACGGAAGAAAACCTTGCTTGGTAAAACTCAAGGAATGCTAAGCTTTGTTGTGACAGACAGAAATTAGTAAACTGCAACGGGATGAAGCAAACTCTTCATCTTGCACCTACTCTTCTGTCACAACTTATTCATTTTTTTGGAAAATAAAACGTTGGTTTTATTTCAGAAACCCTTTTGATTACAAGCAAAAACACGCAGCAGCTGGGAGTTTTCTAGATTTTGATTCCTTTCACGTTAAAGATAAACTGACCTTTTTCTCAGTACAGGCTACATCAACACTGAAGACTGTTATACAAGGACCAGAGAGAGAAAGAGGGAAATGCAGAGAGAGAAACAGAGTTGAGACATGAGATGGATGTGTACGTATACATGATGCACATAGAGTGGCAGTCACAGATGGCAAATTGGCACAAGATAGACAAAAACTGGACAACTGTTTGATATATGAATATATATCCAATATGCCCATTAGGGTACATGGGGTATGCACGCATATAAGGGACTTGGGAACCAAAGAGGTTTCTCAACTTCGGAGAGCACCCTTTAAAAAACTCTCCAAATCACATCTTCCTAATCATTGTCCTATATAGCTCACTCACAGTCCATTCTTAAAATCCCTTAAGCAAATCCAAGCCAATACGCTGGAACATTTGGAGTGCCCAAGCAGACCTTTCCCTGATTTGTATTTATTGGATTACTAGCACGGCTGGTGAGACAGGGAATCCAAGCACCCACAAGATGAAATAATAAATAAATGCCAGTCACAATAAATGTCACTACCAGACACTTGGACTATAACATGAAGATCTTGTTTCCCCGCTGCCGAATGACAAAGAGGTCTAATTAATATCTTCTCTTCCTTTCATAGATAACAAAACGGAAGCTGATGTTATGGAAAGAAAAGAAAAAGCAGACATGTTACAAGTGGTCCATTTATTTCTGTCAGTTGACCAATTTGAAGTTCATCAATTGATCTAGACAGGGTATTAAAGGCAGTCGACTTTTTTTTGATAAATTGACCTATTTTTCCTTCAGTTGCTCAATGAGTAGTTACAATTTTGTAGGTCGTTACTCTCCTTGCCATCTTGTGGAACAAGTGCTGGCATGATTGATGGGGACAAATTGAGCTAAGCTGCACAGATGGCTGGGTGTTCAAGGGTGTGGTTGGACACAGTGGGTGGACTAGGGTGAGCTACATGTATGGTACGAGGGTGGTAGGATAGCGGACAGAGAGTTTGCATGGCTGCCATCTTTTAGGCCAGTGCTTTTGTTCCACAGTGTACCCATAAAGGAGGTTTCCCTGTAGAAGAAAAGAACTGCCCGGTAAGATGGCTACCACGCAAAGCCTCTATTGTGCACTGAATGCTGGGATAGGGTGAGTGGGTTGGATGGGAAGGGTTGGTAAGGTGAAGGAGGTTGTGACAGGAGGGGATGAGAAGCCTCAACAACCCTCATCCCCACCCTGAGAGCAGGCTCCCCCCTCCCACCGCAATCCAAACTGTGTAGCTTGTGCTGAAACATCTTACCCGTGAATTGCGAAGCGACAACCTCTAGTTTGTAGGGTGTGTCGGGGGTGTTCTCATCCAACTTCTGGGATATATTGACTATGTTACCCTTGGTGTTGTAGAGTTTGAGGATGTCATGCGGTCCAGCCTCTGCTGCAGCTCGAAAACAGTCTGAGGGCAAAAATCAAAGAAAACAGAACAATCTAACAGTTAAGCTGTCAACATTGTCATGTTTAAATAACCCCCCCCCAAAAAAAATAAATTACAAACACTCTGTTGATGCTTTGTAAGGAATCCATCTTGCACGGCTCTTCTTCTGTTCCAGAGAGAAAATTCCTTAGGGCATACATGTATAGTTGTATACTGTGGAACACAAGCACTGACCTGCAAGATGGCAGGCATGCAAACCCTCTATACTCAGACCAAGTTTAGAGAAGATACCTTGAAATAAACATAACCTTCCTTTTTGCCAGAATCAATACCTGGCACCTGACATGCAAACAAATCAATTGAAGGTAAATTTGGTCAAGTTTTATAATGCCATATTTTATGACAGGAGAAAATAATCAATATTTCATAAACTAAGCCTTTTCTGAGATAACTATGGAAACATTCCCGCAGTGATTAGAATAAAACTTTTGGCCAGAAAAGTGTAGGGCTACATGTACATATGTGCACATGTGTACATCATTCACATGCATAGCTGACATTCTTTACATGACAGATAATAAGTGAAACCGTTTTTACAACAATGTGTAAAGGTTTGATAAAATTTGGAACAAAATTAATTGAAACAGGATGCAAACTGAAAATGGAATTTACTAGCTCTGCAGTTGCTAAGAGAGTTTTCCTTCCTCCATGATGCAACACACCAGGGATTTTTTTTTCAACTGCTGCAGCATGTGGGCAAGAGGATTTTGGTGTCATTTGAACCCTGCACTCCCACATGACTCTCAGAACTCTTCAGTAAAACAGGCACAAAAAGAACAAAATAAGCGACTATCTTGTGTATAGCTCTCTGGGTCAAGTTCGAGGGAATTGCAACATCGCTCTGGCCATGCGGCAATAAGTCACTTCCTAGTAGAGACTAGGCTGTCTGTTAACACTTTTGGACTTCATATCCCAGTTGAACCTGAAGGGTTTCCAATCATGCTGATAAAGACCAAAGATTACATGTATATAGCGCCGCAAAGCGGCGCAAGATGGGTAATTCAGCCATAAAGGTGTTATCACCATAGGCGCCATTCGAGTGTGAACGTTCATGTGTGTGCGTACCTGTCGCGGCGCCTGCGCCTGTGCATTAACATGCACTGCGCAGTCGTAGTCCACCCAGAATGGCGCCCATATGATAACAACATTTTACGCGTATTCGTGGTGAAGTTCCCCACCTCGCGCCGCTATGCGGCGCTATACGATCTTTGATAAAGACGCTCTTATGAGACGTGAAGTGGAAATTTTCTGCCTAAAACAGTACAAAATTATAGTCTGTGCTTACAGGCAACAAAAGCAGCTTAGCATCAGATTTCATGGGATGTAATAAAATTTTCCCTGAGCAGAAAAGTAAATCTGAGCCCGGGTTAAAGACGTGTACAGTTTGCTGAGCAGTGCTTAACATACTTTCAAACTCCAAAGTCATGTCAGCATGTCTATTCCGTGATGTGGAGGGAGACGTGACGCCTTTTGTTTATGAATATGTTTGACATGACACTACTCTGTTTACCAGTCGGACTGAAATAGTGGTAAATACGGTGGACATTGACGTCATTGGCTGATTGGCGCGACAGACACTCTGCCCACGGGATGGCTGATAATCGGCCAAAGATGCACATGGATTAATCTACAGATGCGCATTAAATACATGAGCTTAGCGACACGTTCACTTGCTGCTATCAACCCTCATCAAAAGTGCCAGTGGGCGTTATTTGTGGGTAACAGCAGGAAAGCTTTACTTTTCCCAAGTGAATTTTGTGCAGTTTTCCAATAAAGCAGCAAATGAGAGAGATCTGTTAGTGCTGGGTCACTGACAGAGATAACAAAAATCATCTTGGATTTCATTTGTACAGCTAGCACAGCCTCGTGCTTAGGTAAAGTGTTGAAGCAGTAGGCCTATGTTGGTTTGCTGTATAACACTGAGCAAAGATCATCACTGAAACATGTGAATTGGTATCATTAAGTGTAAACTACCTTGCCCATGGACAGACTGGTACATGTTGGCTGAAGCAGCAAGACCAGCGGAATTTGAAAACACTTTAACTGAACCATCAGAGTCTAGTCTTTTTTGATATATCTCAAGAGTAAACTATCTTGCCTAAGGACATGAGCTGAATCACCGTGATCTTGAGGCAGACATGCAACTAAGAAATCAGCTGATCCAGAGATGTTCTGCACCCCTGTGGGGAGATTCAACCGTAAAGTCAGAAAGCTTTTTTTATTGATACTTCATTTGTTCATTTGTTTGTGGCGTTTGTCAATCGAGAGCACTGTTCAAGAAGCACGTTATCTAGAAATTTCGGCTCACACTTTGGGAGTCGCCATATTTGGTTTCACTGCATGTTATCACAAAGTCTTAAGTGGAATCCATTCAATGCATTATTTAATTTTCCTTTATTTGGTTCTTATGGGTTTTCTGTGGGTATTTGGGGATATGTTTAAGCATGTAATGTGGTAGAAAATATAACAGAAACAGCGACAATTTACCACGTTATGGCTGTGCGCACGTCAAGGTACAGGGTTTATTGCATATAATGGGGCATCATGCACCTGTACAACTTCATGTATACACAAGGTTATTATCATCGATCCAGTTAATTGTTTATTTGTGATCAGTTAATATGATTGCTTAAATTTAATTAGATAAACAAATTGCCGGTATTGATTCATGTTGTTTTTAACTGTTTAAAGTCAATTTCTGTACATTTGTGTACTTTTGTGGACAGATTAAACCGTGTTCACCAGTTTACATATTCATGTAGGCCTGCGCTTGCATGTACATCCGTCACTCTGTAACACAAACCACTATCCAACACAGTTAAGTAAATTTACCACAATCGGTTTGGCCAGAATTAAATTAATTCCCCAGGTTTTTTAATTGTCAAAGACTCTGGCATACAAACCACGTAACATTCGAACATCATTCAAAGCTGTTGTCCTCAGAGAAATCAGGCTGGGCCTCCAAGGTTGATTGAGAATATAACACATCAGGTCAGCGACATAACCAACAATCCAATTCCCTAGGCCCCTCTGGTTACAACAAAGAGTTATGTACACATGAAAAAAGGGCTTGTCATCATCTTCACTGAAAAAAAAAAAAATACCAACAAACAGATGGCAATTACCATTATCTTATATTTTCGCTCTTTAGCAGCCTTGGATCTCTGCTTTTTTGGACGGGATAGTTGGTTTTTTTTTTTCCTGCCGGGTAGCAGGCAATTACCGCAAGAACACTCGGTGCCAGGATATTAATTTCAGAGTAATCAGTCATCTGTCTAGGATGACGCAGCCATTGTCCTCCAAGGCTACAGAATATAAAAATGATTTGGTGTTTCTTACGGTCTGCCTATTGTTTCCTCTTTTTCATATCATCTTAAAAAGATTCCCTCTTTATTTGTTTTGAAGAATTTGCCCAACCTCCAATACAAAGGTCACCTCTGGATTAAAACTGCTTTTTCTAAGGCTCAATTGAATTTCCAGTTTTATTGCTTCATTTCTCGACTGACGTGTATTTTTTAAATTTTTTTTATTTCTTTTTAATACATCTTGCTATGAGCCAGAGGCCAAGATCCATATGTCAATGCTTTAATCTTTATCACGGTTTGTTCCTAGACATAAACATTCACAATGAAGCCAGAACGGCCGAGTTATCAATGGACAACAGTCAGAGAAATGTCTGTTGCAGAGAGAGAAAGGAACTACATGCACACTGTACAGTAGATCAATTCCTTCTGAGGAAACGTAAACATCTATGAATGAGCAAGGAGCTGACTGACCAATCCGGTGGGATCTGAACCACATGTACAAGTACCATTCCTGTATAGAAACTATCCTGACAACTTCCCAATCTACCACTTGGCAAGACTCCTATCAGTCAATCTTGTACTTCACCTTTCAAGTGGAATCAAGCCCTCTGTCAAATAATGGCTAGGTGCTTCCTTCCTCAATTCTACAAAATCTTTAAAAACATTCTCACTGGATTGTTAGGGGGTCTTTGACTGTTACTGTTGAGGTGGAAGAAAAAGCCTTGCTTATCTCCCATGTAGTGTCCAATTACTGTATCACAGTACACATTTCCTTAAACATTTACGGTAAGTTTGCAAATCTGACAGTTTTGTATTTCATCAAAAAGAATCCCAAACATGTTCACAAGTATTTTTGGTCATAACCAAGATTTGATCGGAATTTGAGGACAGGGATTTTGTAAAGAATTCTGGATGGCCAGTGGAGCTACTTTTTAATCACGTCACATTCAACCTGTTTACACGGTAACGGGATACTACCTACTAATATTTGCATAAGAGATTCTCATCTCTCTGCCTGGGTGCCTTCGTGGCATGCTTGGCTTACGGCATGTCCACAGCAGAAAAGAAACACGGCATGACCTGGTTCAGTTTCAGAGGCCAGCCTGCCTCCCGGCATGCTAGAACTGCAATCAATACGCTGAAAATTTCAATTAGCTAACGGGCAAGAAATGGTGCGACAGTGACACAGGCTTGGACATGTATGCTGCAAGTAGCTCACATAATGCCACAAAAGTACTACAGGGAGTGAGTCTGTGGATACATGCTTGCTAGATTTGTACTCACTTATGTTTCAGGACCTATATGTACAAAGAAATGATATATGGAAGTCTCAACACAATTGTAGACATGCATGTAAGACATGAGGTCAATTGGAACTGAGATGGAGGAAAGTTCAGGTGCCAAAGAAACCTCCAAGAGAAAGAATCCAAAACGTAAGTTTCCATATCCTTGATGGTGCTCACGGAAAGCAGCGCAAGTGATTCATGGAAAGAAGAAAAACCAGCAGCAGTTGTCCTCACAGAATTGGGGGAAATAACAAAATCTTTCTGCGGCTATTCATTTCAATCTGAGCGACAAATTCAACTCAGCCCGTCTCTGCAGTTTGAAATTTGTTGGTTTCCCACTTTTCAAGATCCATGATCTACGGTTACAGATTAGTCTTGAGGCTTCAAATGCATTCGTGTGGTACTCCATTCCTATCAGTGCATGAGTAAACAAGGAATGATTGAAGATTAAATGCAACAAAACTGTAGGGGGGGTGACTGACAGTTTTTTGAAGTTGCCTCTTTGAGGCATACACTAAATGAAACACCATGTCCAGCATCACTCCTATTGTGGTAAACAGTCTTGCTTGCGGACACAGACATCGTGAGCTCCAAATAACAGGTCGCATCCTTAAACCTGCACTGCCTGTGGGCCTGTGCACAGAATGATGCTGCCAAGAAATAAAGCAGTCACGACATCCATCAGCTGCCGTATGCATGTATGTACGCAAGTACAATGTGTCTGTCTTATAGTTGACTCACTGACGAATTCTTACAGAACGGCCTTCTGTACATAACGTCCATTTGGGTAGTTGTCACAGTACGTGTACAGTACATCTATTCATCTTTGTAGTGACTTAAAAAGCACTCATTAAGGGCATGTGAGGACCATGTACAGTACGTGTAACTCAAAAAACCTGATCCATTTTCCAATAATTTCCAATGAGATCTGTAAAGCAGTGCCATTTGTGTCACTCTCAAGTGCTTCTACAACTTCACACAAGGAACGTCGCCAGCCCACTTCACAACTTCCACAAGATCCTTGTGTTTGTTTCTCAAACGTTCTCCTCCGCCACTCGAGGAGTGTTTACCGTCATTAAATGAGGTTTCTCATTTGGCATACTATCGTTATTTAAATAGCATGGGTTGGATCAACAGAAAATTTGTTTTATTGCCAAGCTGGGAAGGCTGGTGAACAAATACTACGAGTGCCGCTTCAGAATTGGCCAGTCAGGCGAGGGCTAAGTGGACTTTATTACACGACACGAGCAAACTGCCAATGGCACGCAATACGCACGTGTGCTCTGATGCGAGGCAACGTAGTAATTTAATATGCATGTGAGATAATAAACGCAGGGAAAGGTAAATTGGATGAGGCAGACAATGCAATGATGGAGCCATCTACCTGGGACTAACGGGCCACACACCGGCTTTAAAAGGCAATGATGACTACACATGTCTTTGTAATTCATTTTGCGATACAAAACACTGTCAGCCAATGTATTTTTGACCTCATTAGGTGACCAGCAACAACATACATACATGTACATGTAAATGTACACCACTTTTCACCTGTTCTCCCATTTCGCTTCGCCATTGCTTTGATTCGTGTGACTGCAATTGATACAAAATTTAATGTAATGAATCTACCTTTGATTGGATTTAATTTCAGTCACTGACAACATCGTTGCTTTTAATTCTCAGAGACTTCTAAACTGGCAGATAAAAAAATCTAGGACTTTTTAATGAAAGTGCTCAAGAAATCTAAAAGCACCAATTCTGAAGTTAAACATGGGCACAATGGTCCCACAAACATACTGTAGTTTCAGACTGACGATGCAAATGAACAGCACACACACTGATAGTACCTGTAAGTACTACGGGGTCAATCAATTACAGCATTCCTCTGGTCTAAATAGAATCAATTTCAAAAAGATGGGCAAGCCTACAGGTACATATACAATTGTACAGTGTACCTTCTTTTGGAACAGTGGAAGAAATACAAAACCAAAATACAAACATATACACAAATCCAATTCAAAATAAATAAAATGTGAAGTTTTACTGTCATTACAAGTAATGTACATGTATGTGCATTAATATCTCAATAAAGTGTACTTGAGACAGAAATCACTCACTTAGTCATAAAAATAATATTGAGGTATTTCACAACAAATGCAAAATCTCTCATGCTGTTCACAAGAACCTGAGGCCAACATCAAAACTCAGAAACATGCAAGCTAACGATGCAAATAATGGGGAAAAAACAGGGAACAATTTGTTTTCATAAACAAATATAAGCAATCCTATCAAAGTAAAAGTCATTTTTTGTCACTTTTCAATTTTTTTCTTATGATGTGGTCACACCACTGCTTACTTTTGACGATAATAACACACAACACGAACATTATCTAGCACTGTAATACAACTTTTTCACAAAGAATTTTCCTTTTTTTTTGGAAACTCGAGTCTTATTAACTTTCACTTGAGGTGGGTCTTCTGATGAGGGACTTGAGTTGATTGAGTCATTTACTCATCAGGACTCGAGTCATTGCTACGAGTACTAGTCCATGTGCATGAGTATTTGACTAACACCCAAGTCTAAGGTAAGCATATGCACTAATAACCTGAATACGTGCCTTTCCGTTAGACGCAATAATAAAACTGCCCCTTACAAAATCTGTCCTGAAAATCAAAAAATCTTTGACTTTACAGGAGAGAAAAAAGGGGAAAAAAAAAACCAAATCCGAAGTGGTAAACAAGACTGGCGTAATGTAACCTGATACAAGCATTGGGTTCTCCCCCCCCCCTGCGGGTAGAGCTGTGCTAGAGATCTGCGTGTCAAGAGGGGTAACTGACAGGCTGCTTCTGGTTGGAACACTGCGGGGGAACATGTACAAGGGAATGGATATGCGGGTATGTGAGCGTGAAATCTGCATTTCTTTTGGGTCAAAAGCACTTTGAAAATCGGTGGTCGTTTGTTGCGGAATGAGACAAGCAATTAACACAAGCTGATTCATCGATGTTCATGGATCAAGGATCCAAAAAGGGCTCACTGTTTTTTAAGACATCACACACTTTGGTCTGGGATAGATTTTGCTTTTAAGCGACGCACAAGTGTACATGGATCATGACTGGGAAACAAACGACTGTTAGGCTTTAGGCTTTCAGCATTCCAAGCACAAAATAAGAGTTTGCGCTGAGAGTGAGGAACGTATCAATGCAATTCATTAACTGTATAGATATCTGTCAATCAGCAAAATGAAACACTTTTCTCCATTTCTTCAAAAATGCAGAAGATTAGAAAAGATATTTTCCTTCAGATCTGTGGGCTTCTCTTCTTCACAAAACAGAGATGAGCATTCAACAGACTGATGGCACACAGGACAGTGCTATACTTGAGCACTTTTTCCGAGTACAGAGTACCGCCGAGTACTTACATTTCCGAGTACCTGAAAGTCTGAGTACTTTACCAGCCGAGTACAAGAACTTATTTTCAAGTACTAGTACCTGTTCCTCCGAGTACGAGTACTTCTAATTATGAGTACAAGTCGGAGTACTTTAAGTCTGGGAAGTGGTCAATTTGTGTGTCAAAATATTGAAGTGGATATGAACAACGGACTTGCTTGCAACTGATTGTTTTTATTAACACCTGCCATAGCATTCCCAAATCAGTATTTAGGTCAAGTTGCAGATTATAATTAGTCCCCAAACTGTATTTTAGGCTCCTTGGCAAAACATAGAAGTACAACATTTATATGGCAAGAGAAAGATCATCAAAATTTCTCTGAGTCTTAGAATAAGCATTTGTAACTGTCACCCACAGATCATGTCAACATAAGATGCAGAAGTTAATGTACAAAGTGTAACAAAGAGCAGAGAATAAATGATCCAAAGATCAACCTGGACAGAGATCTTCCACCGCCTAATTTCTGTGATGCATGTACTTTACATAATGTACACAAAGACCTAAGGTATACAAACAATGCCATGCAGGAGGGCTTTTAAAACACTGATATACTTATGCCCATCCTCCTCACAGCGTTGAGCAAACAAGTTTTAATAAACACCACTGTCGTCGCTGATGTCCCACCTTTTATGATACATTTCCATGTGAGAAATGATTTACACATGAGTGACTCGCACCAGCAATGCGGTTCGTGTGAAACGCTGGCGTTGTTGAGCAAACAGAAAAGCCCCCAACTTAAGTGCCTTGGCGTTATCGGGTCCGCTATGAGTAAATTAAAGCCCCGAATCTCAGCACTGCTGCACAGTATCTCACACTGCATCTCCAGGAAGCATCAACTGCTTGAGGTGTGTGAAGAGGCGAAACCTACATCAGTGACCATGGAGGAAAATGAAAGGAAGAAAAACACAGACGAGGGGGGGTCTTTTATTTCATGTTAATCTGTACTTCGCTTGTCACTGTTGAATTCAGACACAACAAAGGAAGAAATCAAAGAGTACACATGCACACACTGGTACATGGGGTTAAAGAAATTAGGACACTGTGTCACAGAGGACAAGTCAGTTATTCTTCCATTTGAGAAAACGGCTACAAGTTCATGGAGATACTTTGCTGAAAATGTTGCTTAACAACAATCACCAGTTTACACTGGTTAGCATTTTTTCCTGGCAAAGAGTTTTAGGTTCCATCAAATTTCTGCACTTGGCAGGTGTGAGCTATTTGGTCCAAGTCCTTAATTTTCTGCCGAACTATGGAGGTGTGTCAGAAATGTCCATCTCCCTCCTCTGGTCTTAACCCAGAATCGGAGAAAAAATAGCATACACACACATGTACACAGCACCTGGGCACCTGCATACCCATTCACACACTAATAAAGACCTGATAACTGGAATCATTCTGATCAAGATGGTGCTGAACAAACTTTTCAGCTGGCATCGTAATGACTGGGAGTTATGAGATGGGTCCTTGAATAGAGAACTGAGTAGTCACCTGCTGCTGATCAATTGCACAAAGGGGGTCCAGGGAGAGAGGACTCAGGGGAAATTGTAGCTGCCGGCTGGGCCTTTGGGATGGGCTGATGTGGTCAGGAATGCAACACAGCCCAGAAAAGCTGCTCCCAAGTTTTCTTTTACAGGACAACATTCTGGGGGAAGGAGACGCATTCAAGCCCTGGGATATGTACATGTCCATAGGGGAGGGGGGGCAAGGAACTTTCCTGACATTGATTTAGCTACACGCATCGGATAAAATTGTAGCAATTCAGCTACATCACCATCAAAAATTGTACAGATTCTGTACAAAATTGGTGGCCTCATGAATTACGTGTACATACCAAGCTTTGGTTTCAACCAAGCCACACTTGTAAAATGATGTTGGTATTTTTCAAACATCTAAGTGATGACAATGAACAGGGTCAACTCAGCGATACCTCAGTTTGAAATTTAAAATCACTGGTTTAAATCTGTCTCAGAAATCAAGCTGAATTTGATGAATTGTTTTAATGGAATTTGTCAGTATTCTACAAAGCATGCACTTTACCTTCAATTCAAAGAACGTCTCATATTTTGGTCCTCACGCAGGTATGCGGGATATCTTTAAACTTCAAACTTCCTATAATTTCTGCTTACAAGAATCAAGACAATCCCTTTAGTAAAAATGAATTATCTTTTTTTTTTACCCCAATTTCCTCCTAGCTTCTTGCCAATCTAACAAATACACCTGCACAGTTTATTCCCTCTTCCATACATTATTCCTTAATCAGGCTCATTACCCATGCCAAACTTATTCATATATTCGTCCAGACCAAGGACAATATTGGCAGAATGGTTGACAGCCAAGCTGGCGTAATTCAAGGCATCGATCCGTGCTGCAACATGGTTGCCTTATTGATTGTGCTTCATTCCCCAACAGCTACTAGGCCCCACAGATAGAGTAAGGGGAGAGAGTGAGAGACATCTAGTGTCAGACACAATCTCTGTAGGATATGACCCATGTCTGCATGGGGGGAGGGGGGGTCAGGTACAACGTGGACGGGGCTAAAAAGGACAGGCAATCAACTTCAGGCTTGGAGTTCTGATCAGATGTTTGGGTGGACTGAGGAAAAGAAACCAACCGGATGCACTGTGGATGGCACCATTGAGAACGCTGACTTGCAGATGCAACTCACTGTCTTGCTTCAAAAATGCTGAGAAAAACCCCACCAGCTTTAAGTCACTTCATTTAGGTGTTTCACTTGTGTACACAAACAAGGAGATTTACATGTAGCAGTTCAGAGAATGAAACCCCCTACATGGAGCAAGTTTAGTTTCTGTTTGGTAGTTAAAAAAGTAAACTGAATTGGTAATTGGCTCAAACTTTTAAGGAATGCTGCCAACTTTTGTGCAATGAGAAAATGCCAGCGGAAACCTGAACCATCACGCATGATAAGTGAGTCCCTTTAACTTCCAGAAGAGTGTGAACAGTTTCAAGATATCAGGAATATTTCCATTCTTGATCACAGCCTCAAGGCAGTTGGTTGGGGGTTGTGTTCAGGAAATGTCTCATTTTCGCCCAGGGTTTCACGTCAGTGGAGGACATTCCAGCACATCTCCTGTCCTCACAGCCTCTTGAAGTCTATCACCTTCATCTTCTGTGTCCTCTCCATCTTATTCTAGCAATGCTTCCATTGCCTCCCTCCTCAGCTGCTCAAGAATCCACGTCCAGACCAGAAATCCATACTCCGATGGCCTTGTCTCCATCGATCCATCTCCACGGTGATCCCCTTCTGACAATAGTAACCGCATCTTAAATATCCAGGGCTCATCTTCTTTTTTCTTTTAATCTTCCTCGAAGCTGTCCTTGTGCCCGTTTCATGGCCCATCTCAGCTAACAAGAGGTCGGGTCTATTTGGGCCTGTCAAATTGTACTTGCTCTTTTCTTATCTGGCGCGGTAGGTTCATTTTCACCGTCTGCACAAAGCAAAGTCAACGGTCGAAGATGACGATATTTTCTCAGTGCAAACGGGAGAGAAAAGAAAGGGTAACAGATACTTAGAATTGGGAGGATCAAGAGAGTGCATTTCATGCCGCTGACACTTACAAATGGATCACATGACTTCCGTAAGTTGCAGCAACATCAGTGGAGATAAGTGCAAATGGAATGTTATCAAGCCAAATGGTGCACATGCAGTAACTCCCGCTTCTCATCAAACAATTCAATATGGTTTCAGGGTACAATTTAAGATGCCTCGTAATAAACTATCAAAACCAAAATCCTTGCTGAATAAAAACACTACAAAATTGAAACAACCCCAAGCACAATCACTACACTTCAAACATCATATACCTTTTATGTATTTATCTCAACAGTGCACTTGTCACGTACCATCAAATATAGGTACACAAATACTGTGTACAGTTCTGTACTATTGTGTACACAGGCTCTGCAAACTGACTGTATTCACTGAACTTCCTGAACCTTGTGCAGGTACGCTGACCCTGTGTTGACCTTGCCATTCAACTTACAACCCAATAAGAACCCTCTGAATGAGTGGGGAATATGTGGTATCGGGGCCTGTTTGTTTACTAATAAAGTACACAAGGAGATCAGGCATTTTAAGAGACTTGTGAGGAAGAGGGTTGTAATAATACGCACCTGAAACTGTCCTGGATTGATGTAAAGTATGTACTTGACGTGTACCATGTAATGACACTGAGTTGTTATTAAAATGTGGAAAAGCATCTTATATTAAGTAAAGTTTTGACCGCAGAAGGCTTGGGAAACTATGGACAATTCAATGATTTCACAAACCATAATCCATCCCGAGCTGAAGTGCACCCCTAAATACAGGTGGTTACAAGCGGGTTCTTGCAGCGTTCTGCATGTACACAAAGACCATACCTGCTGGAATAAATTAGTTATGCATACTCAGCATGCTCTGCCTCAAACGCGCCTATACTTGCGCGCCACGAGGTGCGCTTATGTGGTGAGTACCCAAAAAAACCCCCCCAAAACACCCTGTTTTGTTCTGCTTGGAGCGGATAATAAAGTTAGAGAATTTGCAATTGCCATGTGTGAGGATCAGGTCAACTGTAATGATCCTTCCAAGTTTAATATACAAAATGATACACAAGACATGACTTCTGGAATGATTAATGTTGGGTGGATTATATCTACTGGAGAAATGTGTCATGCATGCACACGTACAGTACGGTATATCATGCATATTTAATGTTCAAAATTATAAGCCTGCCGGTAAAAAACACATAACAATCATTGTCTGCATGAATGCTTTGTGCACTATTAAAGTGGAGTCTGAATCACTTTAGAAAAGTGTGATAAAAGAAGGTATACTTGAGCCTGGAAGTTGGAAAAGGTGCACAGTTTAATCAATATTTAATTTTGCAGAGGCTAATTGCAATCTTAACCCTGATGGAGGAACATACAAGTACATGTCCATGTGAATGCGAGCAATATAACTCAGCAGAGCGGGATGGATCCGTTAATTTTTAACATGGTGTGACACATTACAAAATAAGGGTGAAGAGTCACACTAGGGAAAACATCTCCCTCCTTCTATCAATCAACAACAGTTCCTCTTCGACAGCGAAAGGAAATGAGCAGGGACTGCAGAACTTCACATCTTCCTTTGGAGGAGGAATTTAATCACCGCAATGCAAACGTGAAATTCTTACAAACGGTCCCGAATCAATTTTTATGAGCGCAACCTGAATGCAACGCCAAATCAAAATGTCGTGTGTGTCACACCAAAACATGCAGCTTTGCTGGCACACCGTAGTATTTCAAATGAAGTCTGCAGACAGTGAAGATGACAAAGAAAATATGCGTCCTCACATCACTGCTGTGTGCTGGCTGTAATGACCAGTTCAGTTTTCATACATGTATGCAGAGTATGCCAGACAAATGATATCTTTGATGATGGAATTTACACAGGCTTACAGTATGTACGCCTGAAAAGAACACCGCTAAAGCATAACACAATCACTCCAATATTTCAAGCGATAGATATGACACTGGGTTTCCTTTTCTCCCTGACAAGTGGGTCAGTGTGCCTTGCGTTGAAATAGGAAACCAATCCCAGCATACTTCTAGTCGAGTGCATAGGCTCATTTTTTTTCCAACCCTATGTATTTACATGTATCGCCACTTGTAAAAATAAAAAGGTTAGTCCTCATACTCTTTCCACCAATGTTTATTTCAAAGTCTGTGATATACATAGTTAAAATGATAACACCACTTTGGTGAATGGAAAAGATGAAGACTAAAATAATCCTCCCCAGCCGAAAAAGAAGTGATAACAATCTCTTCCCTTTCCCCAGCAACTTTATTATCCAACCTCTTCTTCCCTTCAAATTACAAATATCTTATTACCCAACTGTAAAACAAGCTTCCATTTTATTGGAAATTTCATCAGATGGTGATTATAATAACAACTGAGAATCATGGACAAAGGTACATGTACAAGTCTCCGATCCTCGATCCTACGCATTTGGTTTGATCTCGAGGCAAAAACTAGGTCAATGTATTCATTCTCATTCCAAATGTTCTACCAGTGGGCTACGCTGTAGTGTCCTTCAATTCTCATTGGATGGAGAATTCCCGGTTCGCTCATCATCCATGATGTGAATATCTGACTCTTAGATGGATCCAAAGAGTGTACATTTTTGGAAGCATCTGCTGGAGTGATTCATACCCATTATTGCGTGGCAGACTGGAATCATTTCAGCTGCTCGTTATTCTCTGTACGTGAATTCAGGCATTTGTAAAAAGAAAACAGCACACCAATTAATAATATTGGGACAAAACATCTTGTGGCGAAGCTCCCAATGCCTTTCATCCAATGAACTGAACAAAATCTCCTCTTGGTAGGCTCCACATGTAGGTCTACAATGTATGGCCTTATCCGCTCCGAGCGCAACAAAAGAGGGCGTTTTTTTTCGGTACATGTACTCACCGCATAAGCGTGCATTTATAATGGCACGTTTGAAGCAGAGCACGCTGAGTATACGTAATGAATTTATTCCTTAATGTGTGGTCTTTGCGTACACGCAGAATGCGTGCAAGAACCCGCTTGAAAAATTACTACCACCTGTCTTTCTTTTGCCACTTGAGGGTGCACTTCAGCTCGGGGCGGATTAGTAGTACGTGTACTTCATGAAATGTAATACAATAACTTCACTTAATTTTAGAAACATAATTTAATTAATTTAAAAAGACAACAGATTAATTTATAACTGGCACCTAATAATTTCTTCTCTAGAATTGGTACTGGTCATATTTTTCCCAGCATGAAATGATTTTCCGACATTGAACTATGAGCATGTAAACCAGAGAGATAATAAACTCTGACAGATTTCTAACAGATCAAGGGAGCAGATTAATAGATTGGCAGAAGCAAACGCAAATACTGAGAGGCTTCATATTTCAAATTGTGGAGAGTTCACTGACAGGGATTTATTACACAGGACATTTGACTCGTTTGAATTACAGGAAGCAAGCAGACCAATGAAACAGGACCCTGAGGAACAGGTAGGTGAACTGTAATGCAATCTGAGCACAGCGGAACAATCAAATGATTCGCATAACATGCATTTTTGACATTTACAAGCTCTTACAGTAACCATACACAGGTAACATTCAGGAAGAATTCTGCCTTCATGCATACCCATGATGAACCAAAGCTTTACTATATCAGGCCTATTATAAAGTTACCTCACTGTCTCACTCTCCCCCCCAAAAAGAAACACCACCGAACAATCAAGAAATCCTAAAATGAGGTACTTTCCCCTATCCCCAAGTTTTCATGGCAAATGATGATTTCTGGGAACTTCTCAATAGTTAAAGATCTGTCAAAAGTCGGACAAAGAGCTGGTCTGGTAAGTGATTAAGTCTTCTCTTCAAATTTACTGTTACGCCACATACTCCTTTGACCAAACAAGACGAACAGTCACTATATGCACAGTGTTTTCTTTAAATGAGGCTGGTGAAACCAGTTGGGGCACAGAAAGCCAAGCAATCATGGGCACACTACGATTCTAAATTAGTGCGCTAACCTTACATACCTAGTGCGGACTTGTGAACAAAAGATGTCCACACGATGCAGGAAGGGAAGACATTCTGTGGACTTACACATGTCCACAGGACATTTCCCCCTTCTCTGGAAAAGAAGTTTAGAGGCATTTAGGGGTAGGGGTCATCGTCGTAAAAGGAAGAGGAATAGTCAAAGGAAACCTTGTACAAAAAGCCAGCTGAAAATCCTGTTCCCAAATCAAGAAAAACGAGTATCTTCACTGAGTTTTCTTAACTGTACGAAAAGAAAGGAATGTCTACACAAGGTATGTAAGATAAATGTAGGTGTTCTGCTGATATGGCTGCTCCACACGGTAAACAGCGAGTACAAATGGTGTATCTGTCTGCTCCATAGGATGCCACTGCTGGGCAAAAAAGCGCCCTCTACATTAAATCTGCTCGGTAACACTATCCGATATTTTGTGTTTTTTTTGCTGTGAAGAACTTTTTCTAACCTTTGGCAATGTTATCATAGAGGTACACTGTGTGCAGTTACATGTAGCTTTATGAAAGCCTCCAAGACGTGAGTTCAACACACTCACCTACCCATTACCCAAGCAGCTAGGAATTTCACAACTCGGCACTTCACTGCACTCGGACCTGACCAAGCGTTTGATTGGACGGCATATTGGACGCTCCCCTTGACACTTATCAACTGAGAACTTCACATCTCAGGCATTCGCTGGGGCTGCGTCCCCTTGTCTCTTGTCAGTAAGATGAGACACTCCATCAACTCTCCTATTCACGCTCTGCTCATCTCGTAAACCAAAGGGAGTTGTCAACTCCTCTCACGAAATAAATTGCCCTCTTGTCTGACCCCCACTCACTTGGCTTTGAGATGAATGACCACACACACACATGCTCAATGAGGCAGAATACACAGTTATAAGGGCCAAGGTTAGACAGCTAGGAATAACTCTACTTTTAATAAGCTCTTCAACTCCATCTTTGAAACACTTAGTGGAAATCCAATCCCCATACACAATGTATACCAGGAACCTGAACCCTTAACTATGCAAATGATTCCCTGCAATATGTGATGATGCATCTACTGTACCAGCCGGCGGCAACTCACGCCGTGCAGATTATGAAACCCGGTGCATGAACATTTACTGTAAACATTAACCACAGGAGTCATACATTCACCATACCCACATGCCAGCTCTGAAATATTTGCAGGATTCAGTACTACAAAGGCTGTATGATTTCACGAATCTGACTTGAGCTGGATGCAACAGGTACAAGGACGGTACGGGGTAGGGGTTTTCCAGTAAAATTTGCAGGAGGTTTGAGGATTATTAATGCCGTTCAATGGCCGAAAACTTTCATGTGGTGAAATACAAGTGTTTCATAACAGTGCGCCTCCAAGAGATTGCAACGCGTTGGCCAATCACAATGCGAGAAATCTGTCAACCCAATGCGTGTTTGGAAAGGGTCCACAGATTTTGAGCGTTGTGATTGGCCAATGCGTTGCAAACTCTCGGAGGTGCACTACTATGAATCGCCCGTATTGTTTGATATGAAAAAATCGGTCTTTATAACATTCTATAATAACCAGGAATATCATCTGAGAGGACTACTGTAAAGTCTTACATGTATAATTCTCCTCCCCTGCTTTAAATAGCCCCTCCCCTCTTATGGATCCCCAACATGCATGGCACACAAACTATTAAATGCATTCAAGCCCACTGATCAGCTACTGTGTCTTGTAAGTGAACTGGAATGACGGGCGAGGCCAGTAGCAAGCCAACTGCCATTCTGGGGCTTTCACGCTTGGTGAGTCTCCATTGAGCCTCGGGAGTAACTTGGGTATTCAGGTCTCTCTCCGTCCTCCCCAATGGCCTGAGATCGGCAGCAACTGACAGTCTACAGATGGTTTTCCTCCCCCCTTAGTCTCAGCAATCATCCTGCCTCGCCTGAGTTGTCGGTACCCCTAGAGTACATCCTTTTCACATCACAAGTATTTGGGATGTGCCGAGGCTGACGTGCAGCCAAATCACGCGCAGGTGCTGGACAGGCTAATAAAAATTGATTTTTTTTCGGGATCGCTTTCAGGGGTAACTGTGCAAAAAGCAGTGAACTCACCTCTCCCGTGAGTGCAACATTAAACATTGGTTTTATTATGCCGCATGAAGAACTTGTATAATCTGAAGATATATAAATGGATCCAAAGACCAGAAGCAAAAACAAACAAGCAAATGGCAACCAATCAGATCCCATCTGATTTATCATCTTAGAGGAAAGTAAATAAAAAGAAAGGAAAAGAAAAACAAACTAAGTTCTATCAATCATTCATCTTCAGTGTGTCCTACACTATACCAACATGGAACAGAGAAGCTACAAGTCATCTTATTCAACATATATGAGAGGAGGAACTCCTGGCTTATCCAAAATTAAGACATCTTAAGGGTCATCTTCATCAAGTTACTGCATCATTGCCGATGAACTGTGCAATTAGAAAAAGTTCTGACGACTGTATTGCTTCTAATGTATTTCACTGCTTTGCACGTACCGCACATATCGTGACTGTCAAATAGAGAAAAACACACCACAAAGAAATCAGTCTGCAATTGTAATCTTGATGGTTTTCTTGTTTGGATCCCAAATCAGCCCACAATTGTGGACTTTCATCGTTGACCCACGCACTTCAATTCCAATCAATCATTCATCAACAGTGGCATGGCTGTACATGCCCACGTATCATATGATGCATGTGAACATGTCGACATCAGAAAACAACAGGGTGTTTCATTATAAATCTGCCACAAATTTGCCCAAGCTGCCGACAGTACCTGTATGATTAACCAGCGGGAGCACATTTGATTAATTTCACTTCAAGAATGATCTCATTTAATTCACAATACAATTAAGGTATGCTTTTTTCACAGCATGGATTTTTATGCAGTGACATGGATGGAATAAATTGAAGCATACTTAGATACTGGGTGAATCATATTCACTCTAGTAATTGCTCTATGTATTGTTGAATCTAAAACGAAATTCAACCCTGCGTAGATCAACAGTGCATGAAATTAGGTCAACTGTGGTTGGACAAGATGTAGTAATAGAACATGGCACGTTCTCCATAAAATGGACCACAATGCAACTCCATAGGTCATTTTTCAAAACTTCTTAAAACTGACTCTGGTCATTTAAAACACATATTAGCGCCTTCAGATTTATAAAAGTGATCATTTGGCGATAAATAGGCATACTGTGTACATTTGGTTGGATACCAGAGCAAATAAAATGGCGTTGACCTCATTTAAAGTTTTCTTCAAAATGTTTGCACTAAATGGCTTGATTTCAAAACTTCTCTCAACAAGGAGAATTCAGTATATTTTCAACTGATGTATTTTACAGCCCCTGAGAAATAACTTTAAAGAAATATGGGCCATGAAAAAAACACAAAATTTACGGAAAATGATGAGAAAGGTTTAGCTCTCTTCCACTTAACTAGCATATCTGCCAGGTCTCATACCTTTTAACCACCAAAGATAATCGTTAAGTTTGGTTGCACAAAAATGTATAACAAGTACAATACAAATGTCATATTGGACAGAATTTGGATGACGTTCAAGACTTTTGAAGGAAAATGCATGACATTTGACAAGACCGAAAATGCTGTCACTTGTAGTGCTTGAAAATTCCATGCTGGATGTTCATTTTGCTGCTAATTTGGGAGATATCCGCACTCAAAATTAAATCAAAATTACGAACTCAGAGCATTAGATTTTTATCATGAATCGTATTTTATGTCTTGCACATCATTTTTTTGCAAACGTCATTCAGATTGACAGATTTTCTTTTGAAGAACCTTAGTGCGGAGAGAAAAATCCCACAGCATCGCCATTCTGTGGAGTGGCTCATGAATATTGAATGAAAAAGAGGGCATGCTATCTGGGAGAGATGTCAAAGGTCAAACAGCCCACAATGCAGCTAAATGTTTCTGCAATGCCATTGTGAGATATTGACAGATGCCCCAAAATCACCACCAATTGTATTTTGGACAGTGATTTTCGGAAACTTACTTGAAGAAAATGTGATCATTCCAGTCATTTGGGGTACTTGTTTGCACTTTTATTAAAGCTTGTGTTGTACATTGAGCTTAATTTTACTCGCTGGTTTTGTTGCAGTCAATTTTGTGACAGAATCAAATGACATTCGTGAATGCCGACTTTGGGACCCGATTATTTGTTAGAGATGTTTTTAGATATTTTTTAATTTTGTGATTATGGTTTTAATATATATAAATATTACCACCGTTCACCACATACAAATTTGTGCAAAATAACCAAAGGAATTATTACTTCCTGATAATTTTAATTTGGCTACGATTTCAAAAGGCTGTCAACTCCCGTCAAAAATGCTGATGTTTGAGACTTTAATTAATCAACTCTAATTAAGTTAACAGGTGGGCACGGTCATCAGTGTTCCAGGTATCAGCCATGACTTCCCTCATTTCAGAAGACATAGGGAAATAATTCACTGCGGTTCATTTCAGGAAAAATGAACCCCCAAAGATGAACATTATCTAATGGTCCATGCTTAGAACCCACCACATGTACTATTAATTTCATTCTGCCATTATCAGCTTGTGACCTGCATACATGTATCAGGGTCACATAAGAGAACACACTATCCTACAGGTGGTTTAAATGTGTCTTCACATGCACAAAAACCAGGGTAACAACGCTGATTGCTTTGGGGACTTTTACCTCAACATTTCCTTTGGGCATTTTGTCTGACAAATACCAAAAGTGGATGAAAAATGGCTGATGTCAGACCATAATTTCATGCTGTGAATCGCTCTATCTGATCAGCTGACAGTGGTGTCTAGTTAAGGAAACTCCAACATCTTGGCAACAGGGTGGGGGGAAGATGTCATGCCCCCTTTCTGTACTCTAGATCTGCACTATCTATCAGATTAGCAAAGTGCAATACTAATAAGAGGCCATGAAGCAAACTTCCGCAGATGTTTATTGGAAGTTCAGGCACGAGTGCACACTGTACATGTACATGTAAAACATTGAGCTGTTCATAGTAAGTCAGAGTCCTTATCGTTAAAGAATTCAGCATGCTATAAAGTACGAGATAATGCACCCATCATGCAATGCTTTGACTGATTGCTGAGACCAGCACCAAAATAATTTGTCTTGTCAAAGGGTGAAAAAAAATGTTGCAGGACGCACTATCCATTCATAAACTTGTACAAGAAGAAAAGACAACCACTGAGATCCAGGGGTATACATGTACTAGTATTTTTAAGGCAAATTTCAAAGTACATACATCTATTCTGGATGTAGACCTTTGTATTTATCAGCCCAGACATTCTTCATCTCAAATAACCAGAGATTCTGATTTTTTTTACAAACCAAATTTTTGACAAAAAGTATTATTCTATGCAGAACATACGTGTACAAATGAACAAATTAAATGTAACAGCAACATCTGAGGAATTAAAAAAAGTAATCTCAGTCACACAAGTACTTGACCCATAACTTCATTTAGAAAAATCCACTCCAACCCACCTTCCTCAAGCAGTTGGTGTGTTCACACATACATTGCACACTCTACCCCAAATGACCAATAAAAAAGCAGGCAACTTGAGTGTCTGCAAATGGTGAGCGTGCCCAGAATTTAGAAGGCCCATTTTATCCTCATGCCCTGCATATACATGTACACTGTAGCAAGTTCAAATTGCAAGGCAAATGATTAAGGTTGCAAGCTGATGGACTGAGGATGAAGCCGATACCTGGCAAGGTCGGACATGTTTAGAAAAGTGATTGGGGACTTCTGCATCAATTGAGGGCTGAGATTAATGTGTGTTGCATGCACTTGGCTCACTCTAGTCATGTCTTTACTGTATATGCGCATAGTCTACAGTACATTTATCCACTCCAATGCAGGCACACACAGTCCCTTCAAGATTGGTATTTTATGACCCATTTTATTGCTATGGGTTAGTTTGAACTGTCCACAAGCCCATAATGGCTGCCTGTGATGATTGAACTGTACACTGGGAGGTGTGAATTCTAGTGACAGGTTTTTAACTATTACCAGATTTCCCGCTGGACAGCTAGTGAGAGAATGATTAAAGTTTGCCAAGGTGATGAGATCCACCTGCTTGTGCAGCATGGAATGTCCTTCATGCAAACTTAAATGCTTGATTCTGATTGGTTGTCCATCAGCAAAAGACCACCCTAAATACGCACGTACATGTATACATACACATATACCCACAGGCCATATTGCAGTGCATGTTCATGATTATGCATGTTCATGATTATGCATGTTACATAATTATGTGGTACACAGACACATCACATCATTGCATGTTCCTACGTATTAACAATAAAGAACACCTGTGTTTAAGCTATGCAAAACACTGCATCCCTTTCGACAGGATAACATACATGAATCATGCTTAGGTCCATTAGGTCCAGAAACAGCTCTAACAGCCGCACTCTTCTCCTAATCAATGAAACCTCCATACCATGTTGACGTGAAATCACTCACTAGCTCCCATTACATAAATGAAACACTGATGCTAGGGCAGACTATAGGCTGCCTATCTGTATACTTCACTGATTATTTACATCCATGCAGCATGAATGCACTCATCAATCTTTCTCAAGTTAAATGCCACTCATTTTTATGACTTTTAGGATCCCTTTGGGTGCAAAGGCGTGGCTTGAGTATCCCTTTACCAAAACAGTGTTACACTAAAGTCTAAACTATGACCCAGGAGCTTTTCTGTAACAGTGTCGCTACCTTAATGCTTGGGGTAATTTGTGCAGTTATGACTCATCTACACAATGAACACATACAAGGGGTAGATCAAGAACACATCTCCCACAATACATTGTACTTCCAGGTTGGAATTGACAAAGCCGTGCTTTAATGGGAAGGGTGGTTGATATTCTTTTGTAAATAATAAATCAAGGGAGTGTAGTTAAAATGTTAAGGTTCTTTGCTGGCAATTTTTGTAAACTGGGCAAGATGTTGCCTGATTATTGGAGAATTTCAAGTCTTTCAAATAGCAGATGCACGGGAGGGTATGCCCCCAACTACATGTAGCTTTGATGATTCTCCCAGAAAGTACCAGTACAGTGATCTTCAATGATCTACAAAGATTATCCTTCCACTGTCCCATGGTGAAGAGATCCAAAGACTGTATCCTATCGTTCGCTGCTCATTGGCGCGACCGGTGTCTCTCTTCAATTCAAGTTTCAAACAACTTGAAATCACTTAAGGCCATGTTTGTGCTGTGTATGTACATTGCCTCATGTGCAACCGTGGCCTGGGATGGCCAAACAATTTTGTATAATGAAAGACCTAACCCAACTCTGGCTCTCTGCTGGTCTCTCTGTTTTCCTACACTGCTGTCGTCACTTGATTTAATTCCCCCGATGCAGCCAAAATGCAAACACATGCTGCACTGGGATAGCTTACTGTGACCAGCTGATAAACAACCTATTGAGATCTTATGAATCTGTGGAGCACCCTAATAATTTACACCGGTGTCCTGATTGATGCAGCGTGCATGCGATTACCACCTTTGAGGGAAGAGGAATGCACTTTGCAATCAATACACTTCAATGAGCACAGAATCTGCTGATATCGCTTGGGCGTGTCATCTGCCGGTATGTGAACGGAGAAACATTGGTGAACCATGGGTAGGGGGTGTGGCTTGATAAGGGGAACAGGAGGGATAGAATGCATTTTATATCAGAGAAAAAAAATCCAAAAATGTGGAAAAAGTTTTGGGGACCTCAAGTTTGATTATCTAGATATTTTCATGTCCCAACAATCGCTTGCTATTTTAAAGTACGCTGCATACAATGTATATCTTAAGCTGCTGGAGAAAATCGAAAACTACAGGTGCAGACACCTGAGCTGTGGGTCCTTGCTCTACGGTTGTACACACTGCCATCGTTAACAAGGCTATGCCCCAACATCATTGTAGTTCTTCCCTTTTGGGCTCCTAAGCAATCAAAACAAACAAGGACAGCCCAGCCCAAGTCAGTTTGGGTCAAGCCAGAACAGCAAAGACTCTCCCCAGGAGGTTGAATTTAATAATGGTGCGCACAATCTGATCTCAGCCTCTCTACTGGCAGGAACAAAAAAAATAACTTGCTTGTTTGTTTGTAGCTTTAGCTTGTCCAGTGATGGCTCACTCTATTACATGTTGCTGTTAGGTTAGCTATTTTGTTCCTAGACAAGTACATGCCACACCTGAGTATCTTGGATTAACCATCAGCAAATCTTGATTCTTGATAACAGCATCCTCATTTCTGTTTTCTGTCCAGGTTTTGACGGTCTTAGATTACAGGGAAAAACCAAAAAAAAAAGTGACTGCCAGATTCAGCTGGATTACCTTTGATCGAGGTCTGTCTGATTCGCGTAGGTGATATGAGAGTGTTGACATAGGGGAAGGCAATTCCTCCCAACTCAATCTAAAAAACGAAGATTTCTTGTAAAAATGTCTCCATAATTCTTGTCACAGATTGACTGGAAAAGCAATTTACTTCTTTGCACAGCCTAACAACTGTTTAGTTTACCTGTTTTTTTACCTGGTCATGAGGGGTTTTACATCCATTCTGCTAGAGAGACTTTGAGTGTCCAGTAACAGTTACATGCAAATTGTTTTGATCAAGATACAATGTAACCAGTCAAGCATAACACCATCTTGTGGCAGCCTGAAGGCCTATCTGTGCATCATACTTGGCGCTACATAAGGAAGCTGTATTGATCCTTGAGCAGTCATCCATGTCATTGCATATTAGGAGGTTTAAAGCGCATTTTCATCTATAAAAGTGGCCATCCCAGGAATGTTTATGGCTCCTTTGTGGTCTGGATCAGACTTGGGGGAAAGAGACTTTTTGCAATCAATGAGCTCAGCCAAAAGAAAGCTTTAATCATCTCCTTATATGGGTTCAGGTCTTTATGGGAGTTGTTTTTTGTGAAGGCAAATACATGTAGGATGAAACATGGGCAACTTCCAAACAGCAAAAGATGTTGCAGGGTACAGTAATGATGAATACGGTACCTCCACTTCAAAAGATTACACAAAATTGAATACATGTTTCTCAGTCAGGTGTTCCAGACACACATCCAATTAAAACTCATTTCCCCATCTGTCATTTTCCTTTCAATATTTTGTGCTTGGCAGCAAAAGAAGAATTCTAATCAAATCACTCTGATCAAGTAATACCAAACTGAATTTTGTCAATTCATGGTAATATTCAACTGCACCAGAATTGCTCTTCTCAAACCAATGAGTGTCAATCGACCTTCTCATGTATCTAATGAGCATCTTCACTCAATTGTTGAAGCAGATCTTAAGAACTTGGTACACTGGGACATTCCAGGTGGTAAAGTTAATTACAAGGAACCATGATGACTTTGCGGCATTCCTGGAGTACAGAGGCTGACCTAATGAAGTCTGAAGGGCATACATCCCTCATCAGCTCTGCCGGATACCTATCACTGAATCAGGTGTGTAGTAGGTTGTCTTGCTTAATCTGACCACAGCTCTATGATTTGACTTGTATCTAGAGAATGCTGTACTGTAGACCTTAGCCATGGCACATGCTACCACTGGATCAACTCAATAACCCTCTGCTCCAGTTTTCTTTCTTGTGAGGTGAATGCCAAGAACGATCTTATCAAGTAGATACATTAGGATACAAGAGAAAATACATAATTACACTTCACTGGTCCTTAGCCATATACAGCCGTACATTACATAATTATACCCCCAAAGTAATGTGAAATCAGTTGCCATGGAATATTATCTACTTGGTATTGTGAAAGAAACTTGAACTCCTTCCTCATTATTGTATCAGGAAACCGCCATCTGGTAGAATTCGGTGGAACCACAATTCCAGTCAATTTGCTCTCATGTTCAGGATCACGCCAAAACCTTGGCTGATAGTTACAGGTATAGCCATTGTTAATTACTCCAAGTCAAATGTAAATGCTGATTCTTCAAACATGTCCTTGCTCTAAGGTTCCAAACGGCAACCACAGCCCCTTTTTTGGTGACCCATCCCGTTGTGAATTTGTTAGGAGGTCACAAGAAAAAAAAAGAAATGTCAGAAAACTAAACATCTTACCAGTCGCGTAACTACCGCACAACTGAATAAATAAAGCAATGTGCCCTCGCAATATAGCGGTTAGCACTAAATGCCTAAGAATTGGGAAGGAATATGGGTCATCAATAAATTTCTGGATTGATACCTGCCCAAAGTGAAACAGACTGTAGGTTGAATGAACTACACAGTTCCATGGTCTATGGTTCCATTTTGTAGGCACAACACTTGCATGGTTCGCATGAACGTGAACAAAGCATCAATTAAAAACTGAATGTGGCAAATTTCCTCCTCCTAGCTCAAAGCAATGGAAGGCTTATCCTTCCAAATGATCAACATGATAATAGGCAAGTGGCACAGATTTAGTACATGTACATGTCATTACCAAGTAACTGTCAGGAGACCTAGAGACTCCAATAACAAACAGATTACTTGTCTCTCCTCCATGTTTTTCACAGGAGCAGTCAGAGGAACCCAGAGCAGTTAATCCCTCTCATCAACTCCACAGGAGAATTGTCCTTAATCCTAGGGTCCTTACATGGATCCCCTTTAAATCCTTGGCTATGGCTCCTGATTAGGGACATTGTGTGGATGATATTACCAAGATGCTGACTTTTAGTTTCTTTGGATTCTCAGCAGTGTTTTTCAGGATTTTTTTGAAGGAGGGGGGGTACTTTTGGACAGCATATTTCTAGTTATTTACTCTCTCATCAGGGTTTCCAGACACACCTGGGGGACATCGATGACAGAATGAGTTGACTAAACACAAAGTGACAACACAGCAACTTGACTTCAGTCTCATAGGGAGTCTCATGACTTTATCTTGCTTGTGATGAACGCTAAATCAGGTGTTGATTTATGACTCCTCAATTCGATTTGTTGACTCAAACTGGCAGGACATGTGACTTATACAGTTTAATCATTTTGAGAATTTGCATGACTCTAATACTAACACATGTGCAGCACTGATTGAAACTTTGGACGAAGATTCTTTTCTTTTTTTTTTCTTTCCTTTCTTGGCAAATCACAGATATTCCACAGATATTCCACAGACCCTCCACAGACCTTCCACATGGCATGTTCAATAAATCTTTGCAAATGGAAGATCTCAGCTTTTGTTTAAAGACATCGAAAAAATGCCTTTAGAGGCCAAGCAAATTTAAGGCTCAAGCATTTCTGCAAATACACTTGCAAAAAAAAAAAATGCTTGAAAAGAACTTCTACGTTCTAGCTTGACACAGAAACCAAATATAGGTTTCAATTTTTTCAACAAGCGTGGACACAACCCACTCTGTTTCACCTCTGTGAACACACAATGAAATGGACCCGCATGACATTTCACCCGCCAAAACTGCCTGACCCCTTCTTATTTTCCCTGAGCTTTTCAGGCAACAAGCAGCGTGGATGGGATGCATTTAATTTGAGTTGAATATTTTTCTAGGTCAATGATTGTATTACTGGGCAGTGATACCAGTATTTATTTCTTTGGCTGTCGGCAGGGAAGGTAAAGGCTGGTCGTAATTTCCTGCAGGAATGCTGAGGTACATGTAGATGAATGATTTCAGTCAGTGAAGGCTCTACTGGCGCATGTTTCGCCAGCACGTGATCTGAGTCCAGGCTTAGAATTCAACAAAAGAAACCAACATCCAAGCAAAGACAATTTGAGGGACAAATTTCAAACAAGCTTCTTGTTTTTAAGAGCTGGCAAAAGTGTCCACCTGCCTTGAAAGTGACTGAACATGTTCTGCGGACATCTGTCACATACAATGTGCCCATGCGCACCTGTTGCCTGTACCTGCGCTACCAGTGTACTGTAGATGCAGCTGAAAGTTTTAATTTAAACATTTATGTGGCAGCATTAGATCCTGTTATGAGTTCTTTACATCTGAAATGCAGGCCTGATGAGTTCGACTGCATGGCATACTGCACTCATGAATTATGCAAGAATCTAGATGCTCATTAAAAATTGTTACATGTAATTGATCCACAAAAAGACGTTTGGGCCTGCTGCATTAATTATGCATAATTTACAAAGTAAGACCACCAATTTTCATTTGAAGTACAACGTACCTTCCACCCTAAGACTCCACAAGACAAGGACATTTCTTCATTTTAATCATCGTTGGCCTTGGAAGCGTACATTACTACAATGTACCTGTGCACATGTATGGTATATTGTGTAGTGTACATGTACATGTACGTGTCGGTATTGTGTACATGGGTGTACATGTACGTGTCGGTATTGTGTACATGGGTGTACATGTACGTGTACAATGCTTAACTACAGCACATCTTCTTTCAGAGAAGCACAGGTATACTTGGGTGAGACATTTGTACTTGTGCTTAATCCTTTATTCTGGCGTGCCATTTAAACTGGTCTTCCAGCCTGTATAAAATAAACGAAAGTGACAGCGACAATGTGTGTTCATTTACATGCGTTCCCACTGGCTATAAAACACGGTTTCCTCCATGCATTAAATGTCAAAAGCAAAACCATCAGTGTCATCGACATGTAGACTGTACATGTAAATTTGCTGGTCGGTCTTTGCCGCAAATCCATTTGCATCACATTCCAGCCTGGAGGAGAGTTGACAACATACCGTCACATTACTTCGTTCATTCGTCCAAATAGGTCTACACATTGGATACAGTGCCTCTGCCACTCAGTGGCAACACGCCACACGACATATAAATATCGCCGGAACACATTCTGCAAATTCCAATGCTAGGACGAGCAAAACACCACGTTTGATGCACGCTGGTTGGCGTGTGCATGACACGTACCTGTGTGTCCTCCCTTGGAACACATCTTTCTGGGAGTTCTGGCTGTTTGCCACAAGAACTTCTTCAAAAATAAACGCAGGCAAATACATGTAAAAGGATATCAAATTGGTTAAGCCAGATTGTTTACAAAATTGCATCGTCAGAGTCCTGTGAAAACATTTCTGACATCAGATCTGTGACTGTTGATTCTACTTGTTTCCAAAATGGGGCCTCTTAAGAAACACATTTTGCTGTTTAAGAATCAACCTATAGATATGTATGGATCCTAATCTATCCCAACATGGCAAATTTAATAGGCCCATATATTACAAGTGCATGCAGTCACAAACAACCCAAGCAATATCCCATTTGACTGTGCCACATCCAGGGCTTTGCTAATTCAATGATGATTTATCAAAGTCATTTAAGTCCCTGTGAATTGCGAATCAGCATTAAGCAAAAATCCTGCGTTGTTTAAAATGAAACCACTGTGGTCCATTTTACAGTTGCTAAGAAATAGAGAACAGATTCAAAACCAAACACTATATCTACCCCATATGATTAATTCCATTAAAAGATTACGCCATTAATGGGCAAATTTAAACAGAGGGGAAGAGGAAATCAACAAAATTGTGGTAAGTACACAAACTCATTGGAGCCAAGAGTGATACATGTATCTCTAATGAGCTAGTTTATCAACAATAACATGGACTAACCAACACACTTCCCAGCAACCTTTGGCCTGTCATTGCCTGGTAACTGCAACAACACAGCGACCGTTTCTGCCAACAATCTACTGTAGTCATGTGTATTCCACACTAATAACGACCTGCCATTCAGCACGCAACAAACCACAATCAGCCTGATAGCAAATCAGTTCCGCATCAGTTGTAAATATGCTGACTGAAGTGCAGTGCAAAGTTTGGAACCTTTGGTGTCTAAGGACATCTCCAATGTCATGAAATCCTCTCTTTCTGTTTGACAAAGTGACTCTGTTTTATTTCAATGAAGTCTCTAACACTTGTGACTCATTGACTCAAATTCGCTTGATTTTTTTTCTCAGAGAAAACTGACATCTTTTTTGCTACAATATACTCTATGTGTATTATGTCATTCTCAGCTCTCCTGTTGCTTGCTGGGAGGTAGGGTGAGGCAAAATTCTCTGGTAAGCCTATTTCACAATGACCAGCTCACAGAAAGTCATCTTTCCTTAAAATGGAGGAGCGAGATGGGGTTTGCATTTTTTATCAATTTGAATGGCCTTGATGTTAAAAATTCAAAGAGTGCTTGAGTTTTACTAGTCAGAGTGGGACCTGTTGAGGCAATGCTTAACGATGCGGATCAATACCAAGTACACTCCTGATGCCTGGCCCAGCCACGACCAGCCAATGGAACTGCTTATAATACAGGGGATGCTGGATGGATTGCCTGCCCCTTAATAAGACCTTTCCTGGGGCAGTTAATTCATCAGTGTTTGTAAGTAACGCTGGGAGTACCATTACACTAACCTGAGACCTCCCCCCCCCTTTCAAGAACCTGGGAGCTAGAGAGAGATTGACCTATGATGACTTTGAGAAAGAGAGAGACAAACAGGACAGCACATGACTGACGGCAAGGTAAGGCAGTCCACTCTTGAATTATTCGGTGTCGGACAGTCTGCGGCAGAAGGTGTCAAGATGGAATGAAGAAGAGCCACTTGGGCTGTTTGTACTGCTTGGTAGAAATATCTCCCCCCCCCCCCAGCTCTAACGATAGAGGACACGAGCTGCAATGAATCCAGACCAAGCAGACCTTTTCTCTTCTTCCTCCTGGCCTCGGATGGCCTTGAGTGACAATAAGTGTGAGATAACACTGTACACTTCCACCGCTTCCAAGCTTCATTTCAGCCATTCTGCAGTTTCAATGTTTTCAAACAAGCTGGAGGTATCATTCTTTTGTTTGTTTGATGCACTGACAATCACACTGACTCCACCTTCTTATTATATTCTGCGTACCGCAGAGTTTTTCTTTATACGCACACCCCAATGTACCGGTGTAGTATTCCACAGGATACCAAGCAAATGTCGATGGGATACCAGCACATGAAAATGGCTCATCAATCCCTCTTGCCTTGAATCTCACACAAAACAAGAAGTCATTTGGAGTCCAAGATTCTGTGGTCCACTCACCTTGCCTCTGCACAGAGATGGACAGTGTCATTCTGCCATGTTACCAAGGCTGAGTCCTCGGCTTACAGCAGGCAGACATTTTTGACAGCATTTCAGGCAGTTTGAAAGCGAGAGAGAGAAGAAGAATCCCTAGAGCAGAGGGGTGAAATATTTTATCACCAACATCCTGGAAAAAGACGCTGAAAATACCTCACTTGCCCAAACACAGTCTAAGTACACACCCCGCTCCTTTTCCCCTTTTTTTTGGGGGGGGGGGAGGTAATCTTTGCCCTGCTGTTACTTTGTTGGAGGAACCTACAATATTCTAGCCAAATCTTCAGCTCAGGGAGACAAGTTGGGAGAGTGTCTGCCGTTGACGAATTCAAAAATTCTCCACACACACAGACAGGCAATACTGATGCTGTAATGCCGTTCTGATATAGTCTTGCATGTCCAGATACCACTATTGGCTATGTAAGCCACTTAAGGCAACCCACTTCCTTGACCTCTCTACTCTGACTTTGACCCCGCAATCTAAGGTCAAACAACTCAGTGGCTTCCTGGCACTGAATGTTGCCGACTCCATAGTGCTGTGCACATGCATGCGTGCAAGTGCATCATCTCCAACATGAATGCAAAAGATGGCACAGTTTAAAAAAGGCCAGTCGTTGAAGATGTGCTCACCGTGGCACCAGTTTAAGAGTGGAAGGCATAAATTTAAAGCTCTTTGCCCATTAGCTGATTAATGTTACTTGTGAGACAGCCCAAACAATTTCAGCTGAGAAATAGACACATATTTTTATTGGTTGGGGGGGAGCAGTCACTACCAGTGAAATCCACCCTTGTGAATGTCTTTTGCCAATATCTATTGTAATCATGCCGAATGCCTTGCCACATCATTTGTATGTTGCTTACACACTCTGCACAGTGATGGACCCTGCCACCCTGCACATTTTCCTAGCAACACATATCTTCATATCTTCTACTGCTTGATTGATTGCAATTGTAAGCCAATCCACGCTGCTTTCCATGAAACAGCACAATGTTGCATCGTGCTGTTGCCTTGTGAAACAATTTCTCTGTCAGGGAAAAATAAAATATTGATTCTGCTGCCTAACGTGCGCTCATGCCATGATGCGAACTTAAACCTCCTTTCACTGTAACTCCTGACATTTTCAACCAAACAAAAAACAGCATGCGAGCTTCAAAGAGAACATCCAGCCAAACGAATTAAAAAACCTCAAGACTCCCTACAGCTAAATCCAAGCCACCTGCTAGGATGATTGCAACAGGTCCTTCGCAATCACACAATCCATCAGGCTGACCAATCTTGGCTATGAATTTCATCCCCAGTAATTAGTCCAATATGTTATTAAACTGGCACCTTATACGGCACCTGTACAGGTACTATATGGTACATGTATGTTCCTCACAATGCATCCATTTGAAGCATGCTTGTCTGCATCTTTTTATCTTCACTGTTTTACAAATGATTGGAGTGGAGCAGGGAGAGCCTAAGTACATGTACATGTACGTGGGCAGGTACATGTACCTACATGTACATGTATATAGCAAACACTGCCAGTGTTCAAGACAGAGGACTACTACAATAGATCCCAACATTTCAAATGGTTGCAAGTTCCTTATTTAATAAATGCCTTTTTGTTAGAATCCCAAGAATTGCTCAGTCCTTTCAGTGATCCTCCTGTTTGACACTGTTTACAATAAATGCCAGGATAAATTTAACATTTGTGAAATTTGTTTCACATTTTTGTCTCCTGATCGGAATACAGACCCTCATTATCAAACAATGGAAAAGCCCAACACAAGGTTGTCCAAAACTTCCTTTCACATGTACATGATGTGTTAATTTGAGTCACGTGTCATTGGCAATTTGCATGGTCCCAAATGGCACATTACCAGTACATTTCAAAATGGATTTTCCTGACCCATTTCAATTCAATGTGTAAATCTAAGAAGACGTAAATCTGAGAAGACTATGACAATATCACTAGCAATTTGCTTGGTCCCACATGGTACATGTACATTACCGGTACATTTCAAAAATGGCATTTCCTGACGCTTTTGAATTCATTTCACGGAAGGAACGTGGTATATGGAGGCCTCCACTTCCTTGGTGGCGCCTTAATGGCAGCAAACAGTAACCTGATCCAGCCGGGCCAGCTCAGCCTGCCCGTTGGCCACAGTACCAGCGGCCAGCCAGGAACGGTGAAGGCAATGCAAGTTGACAGCAACACGGCAGACTCTTCCCGTTTCATCCCAATAATGAATTACTGACAGTCCAGAATGGTGCATGTAGTTTACAGAATAATCAACAGAAATGCTGAGTGCATGATGCGCGTAAAAAATGCTGGCTTAAAAATGTACATAATCTCACTACATCAAAACAACCAAATGCCGGCAACATTTCTATTTACGGACTTGATAAACTTGTCTAGCCATAATCTGGGTGAAGTACCCATACTTGTGAGGGGCAAGTGCTCATGACCCACTTACATCAAACTCAAAAGAGTAAAGTGAGTTGGTATGGGAAAGATGGTTGCATTATTTTAAGTACTATACTGCTCTAGGGACTACATGCGTTTAATATTACACAAAATATGAAAGGTTTTGTACATGTATTCATTTAACATCTGGGCAAACAGTTTAAAAATTTAAAAAACACCGCAATGTTCCAGTCCTGTAAAAATTGCTCAGAGTACTGTTACTGAGCTTAACAAACAATGTGAAATAATAAAAAAGTGCTTGTATTGCTTCAACAGCATACCCACAAATTGCAAAGATGGGCCTTTTTTACTCTGAAAAATATCAACACAAGTTTTCATGTGTGCAGTGTTTTAGAGGGTGAGTACTGCTCAAGTTAGCGGGATAGGGTAAATTAGATTTCCAGTCTTTGGAGTTCAGCCCTACTTACCCTGCAACCCTGCTTTTGATTCTCTGAGATTCTGAAGCTAGTAAGCAAATGTAAGTGTACATGTAGGTACACAAAGCACACATGACAAATGGTGGGAGCAAATGACAATTATGACACGCAATGTCACGCAGGTACAGGTGCATATATGTATATTGCACGTTGTCAACCGCAGTCGGCCAAAAACATTTTGATCGTGACAGACACAACGTTCGTTCTGACAGATCTCCCATCAATTCAGATGAGCCTCTGTCTTATCTTATTTTTTATACAAATACAGAAAATCTTGTCCATTTGAGAGATGAAAAGCCAGCAATCTCACATTCAGCGCTTTACATCAGCCTCATGTAAACAGTCAACTGGAGCCGTGAGAGATGTTGGTAAATTTCAGCGAGGGAAGACAGGGGCGGCTCTATCAGTGGAAACACTGCAGTAATAAAACGACATGCACCTCAAATACATGCCCAGGTCTTCCCAGGTAAACATTCGATAATTCACGTTTAGGAGCCTGTGACAGAATTTATGAATGTCACTGTAAACAGAAAATCTGTGTTTTTGTTAAAGCATTGACCGGTATATGGTGATGCATAATGCAAGTTGGTTCATCCATGCTGAAGTAATCAGTCACAAGAAACACGGCAACTTACTGTGAAGGCAGCTTACTTGTACAAATGTGTTTACAATGAGTGTATTGAACAATGCTGATTAAAAACCGCAGATGCTTTCAATTCAATCAACGGGATTTGCATTCAATGAACTTTCAGAGAAGAACCTGTGTAGCTTGGTTTACTTGGTAGAGAAGCAATTCTGGGTCGTCTTAGGTTCAGGCTGATACTTTTATTCATTTTCTTAAGGAATATTTCAAGCTGAAAATACTGTACATGTGCATCCTTTCATATTATTTCAAGATTTTGTAATTTTGTAATGTATGCAATTTGCATATTTTTGTATGCCCTTTTATCTGGCAAATAAATGAAATGAATATTCAATCATTGTCCACATTCTGGGGATTGTTGGCTCATGTTTCCAGATGTGTTACAGTTACACACACAAAGTCTGCAAAACGTACATGTGAACATCATGAGTATTTTCAACATGATCAGAGAAGCATTTAGCTTCTACGCCATGCCGACCACATCAGTCTTGCAGACGTGCAGTGTTAGGTACACCTGTCTACCCCTGTAAACATTGTATTTTTTGATCAATGTATCCTGGCCGACACAAAAACAACACAGTAAAGGGACACACGGTTGTACACAAATCTTGCCTTTTCCCTCTCCATTTTGCACTTCTGTGGCGGCAAAATGATCAAACAGCTTGAACACAGCTGGTGCAGGGTTCAGAGGGTGTTTAAATATATGGCTAACCGGATGCAGTATGCAACATTACAAATCTGGTCTTTGAGTGTCGGCAAGAGAGAACAAAAGCTTCACAGGCCTTTTCTCATAGGAGGTGATTTTGCAACTTCAGTCTTGCTGATGCAGATGTTTTAATAACTCAACTACCATGATACTGGGGACATTGACCCTGTCCTCTAGGAGGAGTAACAGGAGAGAGAAGGTGGAATTGCTTGTCAAACGGGGAGCAGTTTTTAAGGAATGGTGAACAACTTCAAGGACAAGGATTGTCAAATTCTGGCAAATATTTCAATTATCAGAACTACTGCACACTGTACACTGAAAAAGGACTTGGAAAGAGCTCCAAATACGGACAAGACTAATTTGCCCTAAAAATGTTATAACAGCCCTGTGAAAGCGGTAACATGTCCTAAAAAAATGAAATTTAGCTAAGAAAATTCCAAAGCATTTACTTAGAAAACAATATTTTTTCTTATACAGTAGGTTTGTGCATAGGTGTTGTCCCTATATGCAACTCTTTCCAAGGTTTTGGGTGGAGCCACTGATGGGGGCAGCCTACATGTACCTAACTAATCCGTGGGCGAACCACACAGTGCCTGCCCCATTCATGTCAAATTTACTGGCAGGTGCAGCAGACGATAACAGGTGTTGAATTTATGCATTTACCCAATGGGATCATTTGTTTGCAAGTCTGCTTCAACCATGAATACATGTCGGCATGGTGAAACTTTCATTCTCGTTTACAGCTTACCTGTGAACTGAAAGTCTGAAACCGGTCATGTTGAACTGAATATTATTTGTCCAGATGTGTGTTAACAAATCCTCAAATTTGGGACAGCCGAGGACAGGTTCTGAGTCTAACTACTCTCTTTAGTCGTGCCAACAACCACTCAACTGGCTGTCGATGTTTGAACTATCTTCACATGCGTAAACTGTAAGCTATAATCGGGTTAAGCCTACAGGTGCTAGGATACAATCAAAACATGGCAGGGAAAAAAATCTGTCACGTGTTCCATTTTATATGAACGGACCAGAACACAGCAAATAGCAAAGCACATCACTTGCAAGGTGAACATGCGGCTACATGTACGTGTAACTTTGAAACTCTGGGAAAAAAGGATCTTTAGTTTCAAAGAATACGATTTAGAAAAACAGAGCCGATCAATGGTTGTAAGTTACGCTGATTTCTTGCCCAGGAATAAATCCAATAATTTCAACTACTGTTTTCTGACATTAAAGTCCCTGAGAACGGAGGTACATGTAATCATGTGAATCAACATTTCTGAAGCCAGACTTGCATAAGCAGCATAACTTACCATGCTAACATTTAGCCTGTTTTTATTTTGCCTAAAGTGCTCTATGTAAACGAACTTTTCAAAACTCAGATATAAGTATTCATTCACCTTTTTAAAGAAATAATATTCACATAAGTATAAGTACATATGTACATGTATACGTACATGCACAAGTGTAACTTCTACTCTGACCCAAATTGAGAACAGTGACTAGTAAGAAATGATTTATGTGTGTAAAGAATTTCCTGAAGTCAGTGTTGCAAACTGCTTGTTCAGTACATGTAAGCCTGGCCCCTCCAGCTAGGCGTTTCCACGCAGGTTACATTTCTGAAGGTTCTGAAGACTGCAGTAACACAAGTACAAAATTCAGGCAAGTTGGCGTCTGATGCCACTCAGAGTTTGTGCACAGCAGGGTGTCAAGTAATGTCCAGATAACGGAAGTTTTTCCTAATTCTACGGTTAATTCATTTTATTTTTAATCAATTTTTATTCTATTTTCCGATTCTACTGTTGGTATGAAAGAAAAATCCTATACCCCACGGGGAGAAGGAATAACAGCGATTCAATAACGGCAGTTTTGTTGCGATTCTTATTCAGCTGGAAAGCCGCGATGATAACGACGCGAGAAACAAACACGGGGTGCCTAACGCTCCTAAACAACACGCCGGTCGTACACACACGGCACGGTAAACAACCACTGTCGACACTCACCTTTGATATCATCCGCTGGAAAATCGGAACGAAATTCAGCTTGTTCAGGCCTGTCATCTACCAGAAAATAGATCACTTTGGTCGACATGATACCTGGGCTATCTTGCTGGGTTCCGCCACCCCCAGCTCGGCCGTAAAATCCACGAAATACAGGCCAGAATTGTCGGTTTTTGGACAGCCAAAAAGTTGACGTTCTGGTCTCCCGGCACACTAGCAGAGTTAATGGTTTCAGTCGTAAGTAAGCGCCCAAAACAAGCCCAATGATACGCAGGGAAGTAGGACAAATCTTCGCCATTAGGAGCCCACTCGGGCGCATTACACAACTCCGGCGTTAAGTTTTGTATCTATTCAGGTGATGAAAAAACAGGTTGATAATTGATTGGTCATCACGATTCGTTTTCTGCGTTCAGGCAGAAAATGTCGCGCATGCTGATTTCATAACGAACTCAGGTAATTGGCTTGAAATGGTGTGGTTAATAGTTGGCTAAAAAGACCAAGAAAAATGATGGCACATTGGTGGAAAGATTTTTCGAAGGTTGGGGAGGGATAGGGGTGATTTGGGGACGGGAGGGCCAGGGGGCTGGATTGCCAGCTCTCGGATGGCAGGTGCACACTGACACCATGGAAGAAGGAACACCCATCTATGTCCTTGAGAGATGAATCGATAAAGGTAGATTTTCTTACATGGTGATGATGCTGGTTTTTTTGTGGATGCTTGTGTGTGATCGCTACATTTTTACGCTCAGCAAAAGGCCGAGTTAGCATCTGTACAAATTGCATGTGGCTGAGTGCATTTTGAAACTACAATTTTCATAACTGAATATCTTCCACGCAAGAAATGTTAAGGATGTGTCCTTGGAGGGGATTTCCTTTTTCTGCACCAACTTTGTTTCCTGACTCTAGAAATCAAACAAACACACATCCATGTTCATCCCGAAATGGATCTGGAGAAATTTTAAGTCATTTTAAGCCTGTGTGCCCATACCCCACCACGACAGATTATTGCCGATGGAGAAATCGATTCTCTGAGGTGTGTCATTCAATTGGTCACTTTACAGGACAACAATGCGGCCTTGAGATGCTGAAAGGATGCCACAAAAGAATGGTTATGCAGTTATCACCAATCCCATGAAGTCCTTGCAAAAAACTGCAATCAATTTACATGAACCTTTTGTTAAAGCTGCTCTCAGTAACACTTTGGAAACAAATTGCACGATCTTGTTACTGATCTGATGAAAAAACTTTGCCCAAAAGAAAAATCGATTGATGGTTTCCACAACGTCCACAAGGGGGCGCTAGGACGTCGTGGTCTTGGGCAATAATGCAATCTTAGTAGAAACTTGAAGCTCTTTAATTCGAGGCTTATTGCCGGCAGTGTATTTGTTGACGAGGGTTCCTTACCCGAGTGCATCAACAATACATGCATTTAAAAAAATAATAAGATACGTGGTTGGTGCATGTGCATCTTCCGTGGACAAATAAAGTCTCGTTAGATACTTGAACCAGGCATCAGAGTGAACATATAAATAATGAATAGTCAATAGTCTCGAAAATACTGTGGAACATACAATTGAAATAACAACAACAGCATATTCCACGAATGTTTGATGAAAATAATTTTATTTCCGAGAAAAAAAAATACATACAAAGAATACAAAAGAGGAATAACATAGCATTCACACTACAAAGGGAAACATTTCTCAATTTCTGATTCATTTGAGAGTGTGCCCATTTATAGTCTTGAACCAATCTTGGGAAATATATACAAGATAAGCTATCTGAAAAGAAATGTGCATTATACTTCTCAATAATGCTTCTGAGAAATTGCAACAGCTTCTTATCACCATTTCAGAACTCCAATTGCTTGGGTTTCCTTCATCACCTCTGCATCTTCAACATTCTAACATCAACAAACAACTGACTGGTCTATGCGCAAGATAACACTTGATACAAAACTAGATACACTGTGATTTAAGCAAATGAGCGTTCAGATTCTCCAGAACTCTCTTTTACTGATTAATTTGCTTAACCTGATAAACATGAGTCACTTTTGTGCTACTTTGGTTCCTTCACTGTACAAAGAACTCCAAATAACAAGCAGAAGTAAACATTCCGGCCTTTTCAAGAAACAAGCTTCGTGAGAAATAAAGGTTTACAGAAATCAGGCAGATACAAAATGAACATGTCCAAATCAGTTGAGAATGCCAAATCAAATCCCCCCCCAAAAACCCAACTTTCCAGAATTAAATCAGCCGCCGTCCCATATTTACAAAGATCCAAACCTTCAATTCATAGAAACTGACCAGTGTTTCTCAACTAAGTCAAGTGAAAGATTGAGATTAATGTTGCTAGATTACTTAGATGAAAGCAAGAAAAAAAAAGACCTCTGGAAGAAACGTCAAAAGTTCTTCAAACTCTGATCACTTCTGTAACATAAGTATATTTCCTGTAAAATAGTAAAACACATTTCCTAGAGAGATTATATTGCCCTGTGAATATTTAATATACAAATAAGTTTCTGTATCTACAGATATATAAGTATTACTGGCAATTTCAAGATGCATTTTTCTAAAAAACTGAATGCTTTACAAATTCTAATTAAAAAATAAAAGACACCACGGAAGCGATACGAAAGAGGAAATATTCAGTGCAAAATGTTTTTGTTCAGCAAGGTTTGCATTAGTGGGAACAACTTCATTGTCCATATTCCGTTGTTTCAGCCTGACTTTAACAATACAAGAGCATGATTAAAATTTGACAGGAACTTTTTTAGCACTGAAGTAGTTTGTACTGTTGCTGTCGACTCAGACCAGCTGGGAACTCCATTTATCACCTCAGTTTTGAAAGACAATTTTACATGGCATTAGAACTGACACACAGCAATGCGTATTCACTGTCGAAGCATTTAATTTAAATAAATGTGCCCAATTACTGTATGTGACACATATACTGTTACAAAATATGCCAAATTCGTGAAAGGACTTCAAATCTTGTACTTGCAATCTAATACAACTTCCTCTTTGTGCATGATGCTTCAGAAAACAAAAACTGGAAAATCAAAAACCAATTATTTGCAATTAATTGTAATTAATTCCACCACCTTTTGAGGACTTTCGAAGACTGAAAAATGACATTTAATGCCATTTTGCAGAATACAGTTGTTTGGGATCATGGACTTGAAGAATCTCCCATCACAGAATGTAAGCATGGGTTACATATCAATATCAAAATCAGTAACATGAAAGTGATTATAACACACCTCTTGCAGGTTCTTTAATCCTGATTGGCTGAAAAATGGTCACATGGGGTTAGCTAGTATAGGCTAGTGCATGAACTTTGCATCAGTGTGAATTGGACGTGTGCCAAGGCATCAAGCATGTGTACTATCCACAGAACACCGCCTGATTGGGCACGGTTTACAGCGCCCTCAAGTGACGAGAACGGTAAACAGCAGCCTGAACACAGGGAAACTACAAACATGTTGAATAGCTTATAAATCAAGCTAACAGCTGAATGGAAACAGTTTGGCGATCAAAACCTGAACAGTTTCTCCTGTAACTTTTTTGGGCAGAGGTGTGTCATAAAACACAACTGGACTGCCATATTTGGTCACTTGCACACATTCATATCCGGCCTGTGAGCACCAAAAAGCATGTCCAGTTTCCCTTGACCTTTGACCCTCGTCTCGTCACCTACAGTCCCTTAGGCCACACAGACATGCACAAGTGACCTCCTCGCCAATCCACAGGTGTGTATCCCTATATATATTCTTCCACCTGTACCGTTGGGTTATATTTCATGTAAAAAAAACCGGGAAAACACTCTGCGTATTTGGTGAATTGATGAAACTTTCATTTTGGATAACTGGAAAAATGTACAGGGGAGGACGGACGCTTGTTACTTTTTCTTGAGTTTGGAGAAAATGCTGCTTCTTTTTCCCTTATCCTTTGAGTCCTTACGCCTTGTTCCTGGGACGGGGTTGAAGGCATCGTCACCATCTGTAAAATGAAGCGAAAATAACAGGTGCATTCAATCATAAGAGTTTGAAGATGCCATGCTGTTACTTCTGTGCGACCAACGATGGGGGGTTCTGCTTGGGTTGTCTGAACAGCACAGTAAGGGCAGGGTTTAAGCATACGCTGGATTGTGGACATGTTGCGGCTGTGGCTAGAAATAATATGTAAGCCTATGGACGTCACAGGTTAATGGCTGTAGCCGCTTCACCATAGATTTCCATGTGGCTACATTTGAAAGTTGCAGCTGTGGCTGCATATTCAATTCAACAGGCACTTATAGAAATCACTAGCTAGAGGCTGTAACCACTTCCCATAGACATGGGTGCTACCCTCAGCCTCAGCCAGTTGATTTGGACACGGCTAAAGTTGTAAATAAAGGTGCACATGTACCACAGTTGAGTCTTACATGCCAAAAAGCACTCAGCAGGTACTAGCGACTTTCAACAAAATGCGCACAAATCTGTCACTTGTGTACACGAAAATGTACCAGAGGGTGGTGGCATAGCAAATGCCTCTGGGGTGTCGTTAACTACATGTATTTCTATGGCTTTCCCAGAAACTGGGTTCCAGAGCTGCATACCTGGGGGTGGAGATGGCTCTTCGGTAATTGATTTCTTCTTGATCAGGACCACATTACCAGGATCTGGCTTACTGAAGGTTGGATCAATGCTGGCTATGATGTTACCCTCCATCCCTGACTGGCCACTCCCGCTGGTACGCCGTTGCTGAGCAACCTCCTACAATCACAGAAAGACGAGACGCCTGCATTACCACCTGTCTATTGTTAGTATGATTTCCGTCATATAGGATGAAGATCTGACTGCAACAAACTGAGGTTAGTTTGAGAAGAGCATTCTCTGTTACAGCAAAGAGCAACTCAAACAAAATTTGTGTTCTCTATCATCTGCCTTACCGCAGCTGTGTAATCAGTCAGCTGCACTCCCCTTGCATTCTTGGCATCCGCAGGAACTGCTGTTTTGTTCTGGCGACTGACATGGACCATGGGCTAGCAGAACAGAAACCGAAAAATAATTAAAACCGGAGGTATAAGCAAAAGATTTAGCTCAACTCAGCCCAACCAAACTCTGCCCAAACAAGTCCAGGACAAACAAATCCAGCAATACAAACTCAGCCAAGCCCAATGCAGCCTAGCCCAACTTGACCCAACCCAGCCAAGCAAGCAAAGCCCAGCCTAAGCCAATCTAACAAAACCTAACCCAACCTGACCTACTACAACCCAATGCAATCCAGCCCAGCCAAGCCCAACTCAACTCCAACCAGCCCAACCCTCCCCAACCCAACTCAACCCAACCTAACCCAGCCCATTCAAACCCAAAATCTGCCCAATCAAACCCAACACAGCCAAGTCTAATGTAATCAAACAGAATCAGATGACAGAGCAGAAGTACTCACATCAGGGTCTGCAATCTCATCCTTGACTTTCCCCATGTAGTTATCATACGTGGACTTCTTGGAAAACATCACTTCTTCATGCTGCATCTTGATGGCAATTTTCTGTCAACATTTAATCAGAGACTCGGAATACAAGCCAGAAAGTACAGATTTTCATACATAAAGAAAGGAAAGACCGTAACAAAATATTCACGTAATCTCTACTCCATGGAGGACAAATGAATAGTCTGTACCTGATCATGCATGAGTTGTTTCCGTTGTTGTTCAGAGAGTTGAGCCGGGGCTCTAGACTTCTGTATCTCTTCTCTCTGTAGCCTCCTTGCAAGTTCCTGTGAAGAGGAGTGAGACTGAGTATGAGTCTGAGGAAAGATGACTGAGCGTGGCAAGTCAGACGCAATTAACTTTGACTGGGACTATGATATGACCAGCTGTTGGAAAGTTGCAGTTCCTTGTCAGCAGCTGCAGTTCCTTGCCAACAGCTGCAATTCCTTGTCAACAGCAGCCATTCCTTGCCAACAGCTGCAATTCCTTGTCAACAGCAGCCATTCCTTGCCAACAGCTGCAATTCCTTGTCAGCAGCTGCAATTCCTTGCCAACAGCTGCAATTCCTTGCCAACAGCTGCAATTCCTTGTCAACAGCAGCCATTCCTTGTCAACAGCAGCCATTCCTTGCCAACAGCTGCAATTCCTTGTCAGCAGCTGCAATTCCTTGCCAACAGCTGCAGTTCCTTGTCAACAGGTGCAATTCCTTGCCAACAGCAGCAATTCAATGTCAACAGCTGCACTTAATTTTTTTGGATAGCTCCCAAACATACTGTCTGCTGGACTTGAACACACGGAAGCTGGTATTCTGTTGTTGCAGATGTCTCCACAGTATGGAGGATATACATGTATGACCGTTGAATATGGTGAGCAGGTCTTCATAACAGCAATTGGGATGTGGGAAAATGTAGGGATGCTGGCATATTTTCCATGACAGGGCAAAAAGCAGTGCTCAAGTGTACTGAAAATGTCTTTCTAGGCCAAATTATGCAAGGGCTTAAGTTCAGAAAAACAGACTGAAGACAAAACTATGAAAAACCTCCAACCTGAAAGAGAAGCATTGCCATGCAATGGATAATTTAGATTCAGTAACAAGTAAAAAACACAAATTCTCAGGGTACAACGATAAGCACCGAGGAAGAATCATGCAAGAACAACTTCCCTGAACCACCAGCCAAGTTTACATTGTAATGAATATATTACCTTTTGTTTTCCACTTTTTGTTGTGCATGTACTATGATGCTACATATCCAAAGAAATTATCAAGGAACCAAGATGTTTCATTCGTCACTGATTGAAACAGTTCATTTGCATAGATTGTCAGATCTTTGGAGGAATCTTCAGGGAATTGAGGGACAAAAAATATCACCAGAGAACCTAGTGGTTTAGCATCCAAGGAATGAACAGCGAGTCTTCACAGATGAATTCATACAAAGATCATAATTGTAAAAAAATGATAAATATATCCAAAAAGCAGCAATGTGGCCATAGTTACTCTGAACAAATTACAAAAAACATGTCAACATATTATAGTCATTACAAAAATAACTACTTCAATGTCTTTATCAAGCTTGCAAAATGATTTCTACTAAATTGACATCATTTTTAGAGAAGGGTATGATTGAAATGCCTGAGGTAAGCTGTTGGTGGTTGTGTGCTTTTTAATTCCTCATAACCATCCATAACATCTGACCTTCAACCATACAAAACCCTACAATAAAACACAAATCTACACAGCTAAAGAAATGTTTCAAAACCTTTCACATGAGACAATCTGAAGTGTTTTACCATTCTTCAAATTCTAAGTACTGCTTTCATTAGACACATGTACACAAAGCCGGAGAGTGAAAAAGTTCCTTTCCCCTACCTCGTCATCTTGGATTTTAGCGATGACATCTGTCTCCTCATCACTGTCGCTTTGTCCACGTCCACTATAGACTGGTGCGCTCTGCTGCCGCGGCAGCTGACGTGGTTTATGCTTCTTGGGTAGGTCTGCCAATGGTTCATCGTCCACTGCTACCGTGAGCCCAGCAACATTTGGCATGAGGTAGTCTGCAGAGTGGAATCATAACATGACGGAGAAGCTCCAGCTACACAATGGATTTCACAATGTGCATTCTGTGTTTGTGACTATTTATCAACATCTGTTAACACATTACCAAACATTCAAAACAAACAAATTTCTGACTTTTAAAGTTCTATTAAAAACACAAGAAGTCAGTCATAGTTATCTCTCATTTGTTAGTTGACACAACATTCTATTCACCAAAGTTGGGTGTTAGAGTTGCGACACCACCAAACCTGCTCCAGCTAGCATGCAAAGTTAGTAGCTTCTTTGAGGAAAAGCATTCATATAATAAAAAGTAGAATGTGTTAGAGAGTTTGAAGATCAGACAGTGGTCTTTCTAAGATGGTTGGTAAACGTGTACCTTTCTTCCCATGCTTATCTTTAGGCTCACTGTGCTCTGGTCGTCTGTGCTTCTTTCTACGTTCAGGAGGTTCCAGCGGCTCTTGCTGGTCACCATGTTGCTCTGTCTCTGCTGGCCTTTGAACGTCTCGCACATCTCCATGCTTTAATGATCTAGATTTGTCTGGGTATTCCAAACTGTTGACTGCTCTTGGTTTGTCGGGATGTTCTCTTGACTCTAGGGACCTATGTTTCCTCCTACGTTCTGGGGGTTCCAAAGGCATCTGTCCATCTCTAGCCTCCTCGGGCTCGGCCTGCCTTTGCCTTTGCCTTTGCTCCGTCTGTCTCAATTTGTCTTGGTACTCCCAAGGGTCAGCCGGTGGTCTCGGCTTATCAGTATGCCTCTTGGATTCCTGAGGCCAGTCTCTCAGTGGTGACTCAGCTGATCTGTGCTTGTGCCCATGATCCCTAGGATAAGTTTGCTCTGGACCTTCTCTATGAGCCCTTGACTCCGATTGCTTGTTGGGCTTGCTTCGATGGCGGCGCGCTTGGTTTAGTTAGGAAGCGGTTAGTGGATGAGGTAAATCCATGCAATGCCACAAGACAAAAGTAAACCCAAACAGCTTGGGTTAGTAGCTTCAAACAGGAAAGGTAACAATCCCTCTACCAAGCTTAACATCCAAGCTTGAACAGTTGGAGATGAAGAAATTATTAAAAAAGAACCTGCTTTCAATTTTATTAATTGGTGGTGTAAAAATAAAACGGCCAACTTTTAAGGAAAAAGGCCAAACAGAAAGGGCTATTTTGGCAAATCAAGGTTCATAACACTAAACAAAGTTCTGGTGTAAGGTCATGAGGCTCAACCATGGATGCACGGCTCTGTGGGGCTAATTTTGCAACTGAATATGCACATGAAGATAGAAGCATGCATAAGCATGCACATGCAGAATAACAGGCCCTGTGAACCTTACTTAGAGTTTTGCATTCTGAATTCCAGTTTCTGGTTTTTCGATTTTTGGTTCCAGCTTTTGGCTGAGTGCATAGTTAGGCTTGGAGATTATATCAACTGATAAGATTAGTAGATGCCAAGCAAAAAAATTGTTCACCTCAACTACCTTACAGGCCATTCTATAAATCTGAGGTCCAAGTTTTCCAAGTCCCCATTTAGAATGCATTTTTAATGTTCCAGAGTGATAAAGTAATGCAAATTAACTGCCACACGAATACAAATAGTTGGAAGTCACTTTCAGTGATGCCAAAGGCATCAAATTTGTGGACCCCAAATTTAAAGAGTGACTCTTCTACTCTCATTCACTTTACTCTGAATACTGAAAGATTTGGCTCATTTTGGCCACTTACTGCTGTCATCTCTGGGGTTGTACTGAGCTCGCTGCTGCTGCTGCTGAATTTTCAATTTCTCTTCCCGAGCAAGATGACGGGCAAGGCGTTCGTCCTCCGTCTCTTGGTTCAAAGAGCGCTGCTTCTGTCTCAAGATTTGCCGTTTCCTCTCCTCATGAGCTTGGAGGCGAGCTGCAAGCTCCTGCAGAAAAAAAAAAAATCATTCTCCATCAGAAATGTCTTGTGAAAGAGTCTGCAGAGTTTGTCAGGACACTGCGGTCTCTACAGAATGTGTTTCTCCTCCTGCAGAACACTAACCAGACACAAAGACAAGTCACAAGACTAGACACAAAGACAAGTCACAAGACCAGACACAAAGACAAGTCACAAGACTAGACACAAAGACAAGTCACAAGACCAGACACAAAGACAAGGCACAAGACTGGACACAAAGACAAGTCACAAGACTAGACACAAAGACAAGTCACAAGACTAAACACAAAGACAAGTCACAAGACCAGACACAAAGACAAGGCACAAGACTGGACACAAAGACAAGTCACAAGACTAGACACAAAGACAAGTCACAAGACTAGACACAAAGACAAGTCACAAGACTAGACACAAAGACAAGTCACAAGACTAGACACAAAGACAAGTCACAAGACTAGACACAAAGACAAGTCACAAGACTAGACACAAAGACAAGTCACAAGACTAGACACAAAGACAAGGCACAAGACTAGACACAAAGACAAGTCACAAGACTAGACACAGGACAAGTCACAAGACCAGACACAAAGACAAGTCACAAGACCAGACACAAAGACAAGTCACAAGACCAGACACAAAGACAAGTCACAAGACTAAACACAAAGACAAGTCACAAGACCAGACACAAAGACAAGTCACAAGACTAGACACAGGACAAGTCACAAGACTAGACACAAAGACAAGTCACAAGACTAGACACAGGACAAGTCACAAGACTAGACACAAAGACAAGTCACAAGACTAGACACAAAGACAAGTCACAAGACTAGACACAGGACAAGTCACAAGACTAGACACAGGACAAGTCACAAGACTAGACACAAAGACAAGTCACAAGACCAGACACAGGACAAGTCACAAGACTAGACACAAAGACAAGTCACAAGACTAGACACAAAGACAAGTCACAAGACTAGACACAGGACAAGTCACAAGACTAGACACAAAGACAAGTCACAAGACCAGACACAGGACAAGTCACAAGACTAGACACAAAGACAAGTCACAAGACCAGACACAAAGACAAGTCACAAGACTAGACACAGGACAAGTCACAAGACTAGACACAAAGACAAGTCACAAGACTAGACACAGGACAAGTCACAAGACTAGACACAAAGACAAGTCACAAGACTAGACACAAAGACAAGTCACAAGACTAGACACAAAGACAATTCACAAGACTAGACACAGGACAAGTCACAAGACTAGACACAAAGACAAGTCACAAGACTAGACACAAAGACATGTCACAAGACTAAACACAAAGACAAGTCACAAGACTAGACACAGGACAAGTCACAAGACTAGACACAGGACAAGTCACAAGACTAAACACAAAGACAAGTCACAAGACTAGACACAGGACAAGTCACAAGACTAAACACAAAGACAAGTCACAAGACTAAACACAAAGACAAGTCACAAGACTAAACACAAAGACAAGTCACAAGACTAAACACAAAGACAAGTCACAAGACTAAACACAAAGACAAGTCACAAGACTAAACACAAAGACAAGTCACAAGACTAGACACAGGACAAGTCACAAGACTAGACACAGGACAAGTCACAAAACTGGACACAAAGACAAGTCACAAGACTAGACACAAAGACAAGTCACAAGACTAGACACAAAGACAAGTCACAAGACTAGACACAGGACAAGTCACAAGACTAGACACAAAGACAAGTCACAAGACTAGACACAAAGACAAGTCACAAGACTAGACACAGGACAAGTCACAAGACTAGACACAAAGACAAGTCACAAGACTAGACACAAAGACAAGGCACAAGACTAGACACAAAGACAAGTCACAAGACTGGACACAAAGACAAGTCACAAGACTAGACACAAAGACAAGGCACAAGACTAGACACAAAGACAAGTCACAAGACTAGACACAAAGACAAGGCACAAGACTAGACACAAAGACAAGTCACAAGACCAGACACAGGACAAGTCACAAGACTAGACACAAAGACAAGTCACAAGACTAGACACAAAGACAAGTCACAAGACTAGACACAAAGACAAGTCACAAGACTAGACACAAAGACAAGTCACAAGACCAGACACAAAGACAAGTCACAAGACTAGACACAAAGACAAGTCACAAGACTAGACACAAAGACAAGTCACAAGACCAGACACAAAGACAAGTCACAAGACCAGACACAAAGACAAGGCACAAGACTAGACACAAAGACAAGGCACAAGACTAAACACAAAGACAAGTCACAAGACTAGACCAGTCATAAGACCTGTCACAAGTACCAGTCATAAGTACCAGCCACAAGTATGAACACGGTGAACAATGACAAAGGAATGCTTTTGTTGCAGACTTGAATAGCTTGTGACTTGACAGACTGGAGGTCTTGTGATGGTCATAAGAGGTGTTGACTACAACGCTGCCCTTTAGTAAAGAAGTTGTTCTGTAGAATTTCTGCAGAGAGGCAGTAGTTAAAGCCTCTTAACCACTTCGTATTGGGGTGCCCGGTACCGGAGACGTTAGCTTTATATCCGCACAGCTGGGGTGCCCGAAATCAGACAAAGGAGCTGGGCCTTGTAACAAAAGGCCGTACTCAGAACAAAAGACCGGGCTGCTGGGAATTACCAACATTTTCTCAGTTGTCTATAGCATAGGTAATCCGTCATTGTTTTGAAAGAGTATACCACTGTTTGCAGCATTCAGCGTGAGCCCATTACAACCTGGGACAAAAGCACTCCAGAGCTCGAGCAATGAGCAATACAATACCGCTGCATGCTAATCTGGTCTGCATTTGAAAAGACGCCAGCAACACACTGGGCCAGTTTCGGAAGCAAAAGAAAATTACATAACACCGCACAATCTGGGCTCTCTTTACAAGGCAGCAGGCCTGGCTGAAATACTCGGATTACAGATTCTTCTACGGCCCAAATCAGCAGAACTCTGGAACAGTGTGAAATGACAGGTTACTCTGCTAAGCCATTGCACACAATCTGACGGTGTTCTCTGCAGACCCCACAGACTTGTCAACCATCAATCTTACCTCATCTGTCTCTTCATACTGCCTCTGTTGCTTCATCTGTCGTCTTTCTTCCTCCATCATTTGTCGGTACAGCTCCTTGGCAGCCTCCTGGTCCCTCTCCTCACTGAGCAAAGTCAAAGGTCACAACTGATCAATGCTCACCCGAGGTCAAGGTTCATCTTCAGACACAGTATGTATAAGTATTGAAGCACAAAATATGCATGCAAATAAAGACACGTGGAAGAAACATTAAGGGCAATTCTCGACCACATATTTTAGATAATAGTCTCAGTGGCAGGTGCATGCTACGAACGACCCAGCAAAGCTCTTAGGAACACGAGTCCGTGTGCATGATGAGTGACTTTCTTGCTTGTCTGGTAGGAACAGAGATACCTAGAGATTCCCCTCTCGCAAGTTTCATATCACACAGAGAACGGACAAATTTACTTCTCTCGTTGACGTTGCTCTCTCATCTTCTGCTTCTCTTCCTCCATCATTTCTTGGAGGATTTTTTTGGCTGTCTGGGCATCTTCCATCTCACTGCAAAGGTTGGGGAAGAAAATTGACAAAAAGAGATCAAAGAATGAGGAAAAACTTCTACATGGTTCATTCGGAGTTCAAATACCACCAGCTGTTTTTTTTTGTCACAAAAGTTTAAATTGCACAATATTTTCCAATACTGATACAAGGGAATTCCATCATTGAACTAGACCTTAGTTTACTTGTTGATTTGGAATTTTATCTCAGCCCCGATGCATTAGCAGAATGGCTTTATACTCCAGTGTTAGACTTCCATATAGAAGAACCCACATCAGGAGTATGCCTATGAACATCAATGTACAAAGGGAACGGGGGACCAAAACCACCCAGTAGAAAAAAAGTCAAGAGCTAAAATATTGCAGCTTCACAGAACCAATGGTCTGGGGGACTGCAGGTGCGTGGACCTATGGATGTATGGAATCATACACTGTTGGCAGGGTTGTAGCTATGCCGGGTGGCGGCGGGCGGGGCCGCCCAGCTCTCGTAATCTCCGCCCGGTATTTGAGGTAATTTTGAGCCTGACCACCTGGCACATATTTCATTCCCGGAGTCGGTAATATTTCTTTAAAAATCTAAACATTTCTCATGGATGTTCCTATATGCAGCACTGCACCAGGGGCTCTTAAAGGGTCCCTCAACCCCTGGCCATGACCTGCGAGAGTTCACTTGCTGCGCTTCGCCAAATCATTACCCAGCACTAAATTTGGGCTGGTGACAACCCTGACTGTAGGTGTACATATGTACATGTATGGAAAAATAGCTTCATGCAGTGACCTACATGTACATGTATGGAACTGGCAGACCTTGAAATCATAGGCACAAGAAACAGAGGTGTATGGAACTGCAGGTGTATGGAAATATAGCTTCATATAGTGACCTACATGTACATGTATGGAACTGGCAGATCTTGAAATCATAGGCACAAGAACCAGAGGTGTGTGGAACTGCAGGTGTATGGAAATATAGCTTCATATAGTGACCTACATGTACATGTATGGAACTGGCAGATCTTGAAATCATAGGCACAAGAACCAGAGGTGTGTGGAACTGCAGGTGTATGGAAAAAAAGTTTCATACAGAGGCCTACATGTACGGAAGTGGAAGACCTTGAAATCATAGGCACAAGACTCAGAGGTGTATTGAACAGGGGCACAAGTATGAATATGTAGGTGCACAAAACTATGGAACTTCAGGTGCTACTAAATAATTTGGTGGTCTTACATCTGGCGGTTTCTCTCAACTTTTTCATGTTCCTCTTTGAATGCCTGCAGTGCTTCTTCGTCGGCTGCTGTTTTAGCCACCTTGATGTCTGACCTGACTGTCCGCCGTCTGTTAATGTTGCCCGAATAGTGTGTGACATCTGCAACGGACAAAAACAGCAGTTACCTCTGAAGTATCCTTACTTTCCATGCACATCAGTGGGTCAAAAGCAATGTTCAATTTGTGTCAGTTAAGAAAACTATACTTGCTTGCTTAGCTTTGCTCCAGTTCCAAGTTACTATTGAACAGGTATTGCACTACACAGAAAATCTCATTGCAAAAGCTTCGCACAGACATACTGTATGTGCATCACACTGTGTGGCATTTACGCTGGTTAGTACAATAGATCTTCAGTGTGCTCAACCTAAACAGCTTTGGCCTCTGCCTTGCCATTTCCTCATTTACAATAAGGTTTCCCTACGATACCCACAAAGCTGTTTTTCCCCCATGTCTGGCAATTTGGGAATTCTTCCTTGAATGGGTGCTGTACCTACGTGTGCATTCTTTTGAAAGAATTTCTGCTAAGCGGCATGACATCAAAGCTTGCATTTCAGAACCTCAAATGACTTAACAATACTGACACATTCAGCTAGCCAGAGAATCTAAACATCTTTCAAAAGGATATGTGAATAACTCAGAACCCCAAATTATGTACTGTTTCTAAATGAGATTGAAGAGATTACAATCACTTTACATGTGGCTTGGCGTCATACGGGCACTTTGAAGACAGAAAGGTCACAATATGTCATTAATCCAGCACAAACTAAAGTTGGGCAAAGATCAGACTCAGTTTAAAGTGAAGGTAGCCTGAGGGATTTCAGACTAAAGAAAAGGAAGCAAAATGAAAGCTGCAATTCTTCTTACGGTATGTATATTGAATTAGCTAATAGACTTTGGATGACTCATGCTGTCAAGCAAATGCCACTGTGAATACACTCACAGCGGATGAACAATGTACAACTCATGATCTACCGATCTATAATTTCTAGATTTCCTGATTTCGAGCGAGAAACATTTTCCAACCCTCACTTCCCCAAAACCTGATGCAACATCGCCACATTGTGGAGCTAAACTCAGTATGTTTGACACACGCCCATGTCAGTTTCAACAAAAATCTCCCCCCCCCCGACTGTTTCCTGCATCAGAACCACTTCTATTTATCGAGTCCCGTCATTCATGCCTCAATAGTTTCCCAACAAAAGCAGGGCCGTCCTGTTGGACATTATGACAGAAATGTGCAGCCGTGTACATCCATGTACGGGTAAGCTGCTGCACTCATTCAATGTAAAAGAGTGGAAAACACCACTCATTATGAATACGGCTCTTAAAAAAATGAAGTTTGGGTTTCAAGTACTTCACACCTACAGAGTGGTTTTCATTCTGGTCAAGGGTGAAAAACCACTCAAAAAAGATGCCAACTTCATTTTGAAGAGTTGACAACCGTTCCCCTTATAAGACTCTTTGAAGAATGTTTTTTTTAAAGAGTTCCATATAGGGATGCCACTTGACATCCTGTGCACCAACCCTATGAGACTAGTCTGAATATTCTCAGTGTTTTTCCCCTCCAAAATTAAACTTTGCTGGACAAGTGTCTAATAAGTTACTGTAGGGAATAATTACTGGCGTCCATATGGAACTCTTCTCATTTTTTTTTTACTTTTCTACATTTAGAGAGTACATATAGGAGCAGAACAGGTGAAACGCATCCAAACCACCATTTGAACTGGTTTGTGTCTGATAGACAAGTTGTATGTAATTTGCTACCTGTATTTGAGCAGGTCACTGCATAAAAGCCCTTTGCAAGCAGGGAGTCCGTCAATGCCGAGTATAGATGTGAACATCAGTAAATCATGTTCATGTAACTACAAGCAGTTATGGGATTTCAAACACTGGTACAATTTTTCTGCGCCCATTCTGGAATACATAAAAACAGTACCTAACATTGGGTTAAATGGGGGTGCTGAAAAAAGTTGAAAGAAAGAAGTCCAAATGATGCTGGCCAATGATAAGAGATAACGTACACTGTACAACAGGTGCCATTTGGGTTTATTGAATGGAGCAAGTGGATATTGTGCACCTGCACATGTAAGGGACAGATGTCAGAAGATACGACTAGCATGTATTTTTCAAAAATGGTTGATTTCACGTTTCATACATTCCTTTTCTCCCTTTCCTAAGCCACCTGTCACAGCCCAAACCAATCAACACTTACTCTCTTCCTCCTGGAGTTTGTAAGCTAGAGCACCATCTTCGAAGACGGACCATTCTTTCTGGACTGAAACATAACAGAAAACATACAGATTATCAAAAGTGAACAAGCACGTACGGTGTATGCCGGCCCAGAAAGGAAAACCAACATTTGAAGTCAAAGTCCGCTGAAATATAAAGAAAATGTAGTGTCTAAAAGTTTGACCCCTTTGGAGCAAAATGCATGAATTGACCTAGTTTGTTTATTTGGCAACATACCTAGATGCAAGTACAGTACATCATAGCGATAAACATACAAAATGAAACCATGTTTAATACTTTCAAAGCAAATGGCAACACGACATCAAGAATGAGAATGGACCTGTGTGAACAGGCACACCTTCATGAACGACTTTAAGTCAAACCTCGTTGATAAGAATAATGTCAATATAAGATTCTGCCAACAAAAATACACAAAAATTGTCAGTTCCCAATCATTTCTTGATAATACCAGGTTCCTGTACATATAAACTGGTAATTTGCCAACACAGAAAAACCACTTCAGTTAAGGAATTTGAAATGTACATGTACATTAATGTACACATATGTACACCTACATGTGCATGTGCACTGTAAGTGTATCATGAACAACTTTGGGAACGTAAACATGTACATGTACAGTGTATACATGTGCCAGGGGCAAGATTGGAGGAAAATTAAAAATCCACGAAATAACCACCAGATGTTTTGAGGGTCTAGGGGCAGTGTACATGTAAGGTCTATGGAACATGTATGAGGTTGTGTTTACCGAAAGGCAACCCTTCAAATACCCATTTCTTACGTTCTATAATAAATTCTTACATGCATACGTAAAAAGTGTATAGCGGAAAACTTGGAAAAAAACCTGAAGTCAGGAAAATCTTGATGAAAAAATCCTGAAATCGGGAAAAATTCTGACAAACCACACCCCTGATGTTCACCCATACATCTCCACATACACGGGCACACATAAACTTGTGTAGGTTTAACATGTCAACTACATGTACATGGATGTGCACGTACAAGTATACCAATGTACATGTACATGTATATCCGTACATGTACCAACCCAGTACATGTACATTTGAACATGTACACCAACACAATTCTATACCCAACAGCCAAACACAATACCATACCCAAGGTTGTTTTTTTCAGTTCCAAGCTTTTTTTTCAGTGACCTTGTTCAGATATCACAAAGCACCATCACACGTACATCAAGGGAGAATTTTAAAGGTAAAAACTGGTGTGACCATTCTGCCCACCTTATGATGAAGACAAGATCAACCATTAAAATTGCCCAATTCAGAAATTTTTACACTTAAAAACTCCCAAGTCTGCAATATTTAAAACATGTCACTCTCTGGAAACACTGAATGATTTCATTCCAAAAATTTCACCTTTTTCCTGTTTCAACATAATTTTCCACGAACAAACGCATCCACTTTCTACTTTCATTGATACCATTGGGCACATAACAGGACGGTTTACCTACAAGTATTTGTGTATCTAAAATGAGATATTTTCACCTGTATGTAAAATTCCTGCATTTATTCCGCGCACTAGCTCACTGTTCCAACAGTCGACAATCAATAATATCAACAACAATGATATTATCCCACTGCATAAACCTCGGCAATGTACAATTCTACACAAGCGTGTAAACACCAGGTCTCTCTAGGTGTACATGTAGATATTAATTTGCTTGCAAATGCGAGCAACATGTGGCAAAAACGTGCACAAGAGAGATGCGTGTGATGGTGAGCTTCCGTGTCCAAACATGCAATGCTACTCATATAGTACAGTCAGCTGCCATAATTTTGATCCCTGCATATTTTGACAAAAATTTCACTCTGATCACTTTCAACGGCGTGAAAATAATGTATTGGGAAAAAAACAAATAACGCATGCCAGGTAGTCGGTTGCAAGTGACTTCAATTTACGTGTTCAAATACATGAACATGCAATATGTAATATGCATCAGTCCATTTTTAATTTTTATGCAGTTCTGGGCACACTGCGTTAGATACAGATAAGCCTACAATTAAATTGGAGACTGCACACACATGTAGAAAGAGCAGTTATCTTTGCTGCCATTGTCGCTGCATAGCAATGGGACTGGGAAGGAGCTCGACTGATATACCTGAGATAACCATGGTAACAGGTAGAAATTGTTACATGTAGATATTGACAGCTGTTTGGTGAGTATGAAAAATCATGTTTCAGTGGCCGTGTAATATTCAGTGCTCATCAAACAAAAATATTACCAAAAAAAAAAAAAAAATGAAAGGTCTATGTTCCTGAATACATGCAAGTTTGATAACATTTTCTGAGATGCCCGAAGCTAAATCAGCATTTTTGCCGTGACCCATAACAGCCATCAGTTTTTGATGATCGGTAAAGAGTTCCATATACATGTATCCATGGACCCCAGGAATTATTCCTGTAGAGTGACCCGTTAGCCATCAGAAAGCAAAAACATGTCCAAGAAAGCTCAAGGAAAGAGTTCTGGGCAACACTTGAACCTGTGCACAAACCTATGAGAGTGAGACTTGTCTGAAAAAACCTGTTTTCTAAGTGGGGCCTACATGTAAATGCTTAAATAAAATTTTCTCAGAAAGAGTTCCATTTATGGATACCACTTGGCCCCTTGTGCACAAACCCTACGAGACTTGTCTTAAAATTCTAAGTGTTTTCTAAGTAAATGCCTTGGTTTTTTTTTTCCTCAACTGAACTTATCTGGACATGTTTTTGCTTACTGACCGCTGATACATGTACATATAGGTCCCTGTAAGATAAAATTACTGGGATCTGTCTATGAAACTCCTTCCATTTTCTCAGCGGAATTTCACTTTTTAGGACACGTTATCACTTTTCTTATGGCTATGGTTAATTTATGGAAATTTAATGTTGTTCATATATGGAACTCTTTCCAAGTTTAGTTTAGGCAGGAAAATACCAAGTCATTACTTAGAAAACACATAGTATCATGTGGTGTCCGCATATGGAACTCTTTCTAATGATTGTTTCATAGGCCCTAATTACATAAAATAGTCTGGGACCCAAAGCAACGGAAGGAGAATAGGCGTAGTTTTATACAGTGTACATGGACGTGAATAATTTTCCCTTGCCGTAGCGTAGTTTTAAGTGACAACATTTCCTTAAAAAGGCAATTTTAGCAGTGCAAACGTTGAAGCATATTCTTAGAAAACACTGCGAATTTTTCAGACCAGTCTCATGGGGTTTGTACACCGGATGTCAAGGGATGTCCGTATATAAAAGGATATAAAAGGGCCCTCCATGGCCCATGGCATGCCATCTTGCATTGCAAAAACTGAGACTGTGACAAGATGGACAATCCGACATGTCCGATGACAACACGGACTTACTCTCTTTCACTTTTCCTTTTGGCTCTGTCACCTCTCCATTTTCGTCCACTCCCGATCTTACGACACTTGCCGCCATCTTCTTCTCAGAGTACAGCACTTTCCGTTTTGAGATGCTTCAAAAGTGAGCAAAAATTAACACCGAGGAGCTATTGCGTTGACCGGGGCCGGGCGCGTAGGACCATATCGGTCACCCGTACACGAACAATGTCATGTAGATGTACAGTCTAGTCGCACCATATTCAACGCATTAGTCATACAACTACATTTTTGATCGAGTAGTTCAATCCGTACAGAGTTGATAGACAGCGCCCTCCATTGAAGGGAATAGTTTTTAAACGCTACTGAGTGAAGATTGTTGTCTCCACCTCAAACTGATTGTTCAAAGACAAAGTAGGCTTTGATTATTGTTGAATTATCAACGGTAAAATTTAGAATTTCATAAATACTGCCCTCTTTCTATAACTCGGCTCAGCTGTGCCACATAACTGGGCTAAAAGCTATTTGCAGCTGGTCATAAAAAAATGCTAGAGCCGTGACTATTTTTTAGAAAAACATGTTGCCATATGCCTCATTATTATGCGAGAGGCTTTTAAAAACTGAATGAGGACTGCACTAGTCAATAATAATGACACGAGCAAGGGTTGTTGTAACTTCTTAGTGTATCGTGGTGGTCGAGCCCATGGAGCAAAAAACAACATATTAAAATCAACCAATTTTAAAAACAAAACCAAACCAGACAAAACAATGCAAACAAGTGAAGTGACGCATAACCAGCAAACATTGCTGGTATTATTAAACAGCGAGCTAGCTGACAATTGTTTTACCCTCTCGGCGGTGGCGACGGCTTGTTTACACGTATTAAATAAATGATTTAGAATGTTAATTTTAAAACACTCTCCTGTTTAGGTATTCAGGGGGTATTTGAACAGTTTTTTCAGTAGTTACATTTTTAGTGTGTAAATATATCGTGGATAGTGGCACGGCCGCGTTACATATGCCCCTTCGACCAATAGGGTGTCGTGATTTGCCAAATGCACGCGCGCGTCAAGCTGAAGAATGTGCGATGCCGCCACATTTATGGCGTCCAATCGGGTTATCCGGTTAGTAAGTGACTTCGTCACAAAGGCAGACGCGCCATGATTTGCAGGCTCCCATTGCACGATTGCTGAAGTTGCGCGTTAACTTCTGGTTCCATGATTCCACGTAAACGGCAATCAGTGCATGCATGTTACGCTATGCGCAGTGCACGTTTGCAGTAGGCGTGGTTTAAACTGAAGTGACGTCACACTTACGAACCGGATAGGCCTACAGTAAAAGTAGGTGTGGTCTAAACACGACAACTTACCCGGGGCCGTACTACTACTCAGCTGTGCCACATACCTCCCCAACCTGCTGACGACGCTCGTGATCGTCAAAGAGGGTGTACGGGCGGGGCTTATCCTGCGTCCTTAAAGTTCGTTGGTTAGCTTTATTATATATTTTTCAGGAATATTCTGAATAAAAAAATTGCTTTTGTGCTCACGGTTGTCAGCAACTCGATTAAAACCAAAATGCTTGAAAAAATAATAAAATATTTGCCACTGTCTTTTTGGTGCTGTTTGTCATGCATGATTGTGCAATCATGGAGAGTGAATCATGACATCTACTATCACCTTTCTTAGGCTCTGTTATGACATCTACCATCACCTTGCTGAGGCTCTGTTATGACACCTACCATCACCTTGCTTAGGCTCTGTTATGACACCTACCATCACCTTGCTTAGGCTCTGTTATGACATCTACCATCACCTTGCTTAGGATCTGTTATGACACCTACCACCACCTTGCTTAGGTTCTGTTATGACACCTACCATCACCTTGCTTAGGCTCTGTTATGACACCTACCATCACCTTGCTTAGGCTCTGTTATGACACCTACCACCACCTTGCTTAGGTTCTGTTATGACACCTACCATCACCTTGCTTAGGCTCTGTTATGACACCTACCACCACCTTGCTTAGGTTCTGTTATGACACCTACCATCACCTTGCTTAGGCTCTGTCGTGACACCCACAATCACCTTGCTTAGGCCCTATTTCAACAAATATTTTGTTACAGTTAAAACTCTACCAGAAAATGCGAACTTTTTTCCTTGTGATGAAAAATAACTGTAAAGCAATATTTTAACTGATTTTTTGTAATGAAAAGCTAACGATAAAGCACACGATTTATCGTTGTTTGCTTTTCCGTTCGCTTTCCATTTAATACATCAGGCACAACCCTTCATTTTATTTCGCAACAGGCCAAGTGAAATTGAGGCAAAGTGTGGGTTCACAAAAATCTTGCTTATCAAGTCATAGTTTGGAGTCTATTAGAAATGTTCAAGTTGTGGAAATTACTTGCGCCCACTTAGTGCTTGACACACTACACACACTTTTGTTTGTTTTTTCTTCAAACCAATACCCGTATCTGGCTGGACTATTCCATTTTACAGAGAGGGAAAAGGTAAACAGTTTTCTTTTTTATTTTCTTGTTCCTTGTGAGGTGATACGTGACAAATCCAGTAAGCAATTCCAGCGTATTGAACTGAGGGCATTCAATATGCAAATTGACTGAGAATGTTCAGCCTATAAAAAAACCATCCGCAGTCAACCGACCACAGCCAGACGACATTGACAAAGCTACTGCTGCTATACACGTTGCATAAGCGTAGACAACTTAGCGATCTGACAGTCAGGCTTTCCAAGTTCATCAAGCTGAAGATGTTCCGATTTGCAGCCATATTGTTGGTCCTTGGCATGGTGGCCATCCAGGCTTCTCACGCATGGCCGAAGACCCGTCGATATGAAACGAATCTCAAGGTATGGAAACACTCCGTATAAGCTGAGATGAAGGCTTGCGTGTACACCGTGGAATCAATCTCTTTTGGAAGAGGTGTGGTTCTCAAAAAAGCGGTGAGTATTAACTCGACGTTTTACACTTTCCTGAGGAGGGCCAGAGATTGATTCCACGGTGTAGGCCTCCCTGCAAGCCTGGATCTCATAAGTGACTTCCACCCTGCAAAGCTTCCAATCTTACTTATCTCCGTATAAGTAGCTATTTAATTTTTTTTCTGCGTGCTTTCAAGTTCATGCACAAGTTGCAGTAAGTCCGCCAGCTTTGCTCTCGTCTTGGTATTCACAGCGAGGAGTGAAAATCGTGTTAACTTTTCAGAACGACTGTCGTTTGTTGCTTCTCTGTTTATCCAACATGTCTCTGAGGGTATTGTTGAAGCTTTTGTTGAGATGATATAAGAATAAAAGCATAGGTAGGGTACAACATTCTTTCCCAAACTGATAAATCACCATCTGTGGAATAGATCAACAAGTAAACTGGTGTTTTTAATTCCCTTTCATTTTTTATTTTACCACTTTCTTTCATTGTTTGTTTTTCTGTTTCTTTTGGTTTTCCGGGAAGAGGCGGGAAGCATCAGCCTTTTTTCCGGGAAGAGGCGGGAAGCATCAGCCTTTTCCCCATTGTGACCTATTAGCCTTCAGAAAGCAAAACCATGTCCAGAAAAGTTCAATATATGAGGGAAAAACAAGACGTTAACTTGGAAAATCTTTTTACACTAGTCTCATAGTGTTTGTGCATGGGGTGTCAAATGCCGTCCATGTAGCGGAACTCTTTCCCCTAGCCTATAGTGGCAGCGTGCGAAGAGCGAATTGAGCAGTGCGGCCGCTCCCTCGCCCCCAAGTTGAAGCTTGGTATGAGGAATACAATGACTAACGCTGTACACAGAAAAAAAAGATTCAACAATCCAAACATAATGTAATCTGAAGGTATGGAGTCTGTTGTGCGTTCACATTCCTTTGTCGTTTACAAGGACAGCTTTGTTGAATGTGTTGTGTTGTAACAGAGTAAAGGTGCACTCGAACCAAAATAAAACTTGGTCTAACATAAACCTTTATATGCACGCTTTCGTGACGTCACTATACCGGTACTAAGATGTTACGAGTCGTATTCTTGGCAACTTAGAAGATTGTTGACTTCATAAAATAAACGGGCGCCTTCTTGTGGCACAGGACAGTTATTTTTTCACATCTCCAATTTTGTTTGCCATATTTTAACAAAAAAAGACAAAACCACTTGTTAGACACAAACAAATTATTTTGTGATGTTTCAAAATAATGACGTCGTTATCCCGGGGGTTATTGAAGGGCCCAATCTTGATATTAAAGTCTCCTCCTTATTCGACTTCCTGAATATGCATGTGCCCTTTGACATGTCATCCTGCGCAAACAATGAGATCAATTACATTTCAATAGCAAGCTGCTCAAGTTATAAATACCAGCTGACCGAAATGTAACACCAGCCCAGCGAATTTAGCCAACATTTGTTGCCATCTCTCTGGCAGGATTCGCTCAAACGACGCGAGGATTTGGATCTGGTGAACCAGTTGCTCGAACGCCTTCTGGCTTCGGAAGAAAAACGCGAGGTGCAAAAAGGTGAGTACATGTATACATATATCATGAGGAATTTTCCTTTGGGTTAATAACATGGATAGAGTTGAAGATGGAGGTGATGAGAAACGTCCCCGCCATAACTGTGTTGTACTGAGTCGCTCAGTGGTCAAGTGGTTCAGACATTTGCCAAAAGTAACCAGGAAGTCATGGGTTCGAGTCCCACCAGACTACGCTTATGATTGCTTTTATTCGTGACCCATAAAAAATCCAAACTCTATTACCACAGTGTAACATTTAAATGTTGCTTCTTTTTTCAGATTGTCCCGAAGCGACCATCTGCAGCATAGGAGAATGCTATTATGTGACAGATACACCCCCTGGATGTAAGATACTTGCCACAGTATTTTATGAAAGTAAAGTTTTATAAAACCGTTCAAATGTCTGTTGAACCAAAGAATCAACCGACAAATTTTGGCCTAATATACCGATTAGTATAAGGGAAAAGCCATTTGAGAGTTGTACTTTTTCAAGACCAATTCATTAGCCTTTTCAAAACTTGCTCGGATGACACAACATGAGGGCGCTATTTGAAGTGGCAGGCAAAATTTGGGGGCAAACACACAAAAAATTACCCAATTCAAATAGCGCCCTCCTGCTTTGTCCGCCACACCTCAACTAAACCTTCCTCCATGACTAAACTAACGCTGTAGAAGTTGCATCAAAGCTTTTAACTTTTAATGTGATTGTATTGCCAACAGTTGGATCAAAAGAATCCGAAGCTCAGTTTCAACTCCAAAACAAACAAACGAACTGTTTTGCGTATTGGAAGCATTTAAACTCTCTCAACAATGATAAAACTTCTCTCCTAGAGTATAATTTCACCTCAATTTACAGATGGACTTGTATTGTACAATCGGAACAGCGACAAGTTACTCTTTCAGTTCGACGAGGACATACTTCGCAGGCTTGATGACAAAAAGACAAACGGTGAGCTTCTTTCAATGGTTCACGTGGTCATGTTTAACTTCCCTTATTTTAAACTGACAATGCAACTCCAGAGATGTAAAGATTTACGGCACTCAACCTTTCGACCCAAGCCTCGAAAAACAAATTAAAGGTGTTTTAATAGCGGCACTCAGATTCATTGAGACTGAGGTTAGGCCGAAATTCTTAAAGTCAGGTGCAACCGTAGTTCAGGAAGTCGTCTTCAATCACGCTTCAATGAAGCCAGATAAGGCGGGGAAAACTTTTTATGCCCTAGTCCAATTTCACAACTCTTCCAAGGAAATTCCCCACTTAGAATGCTAAGTAGACCTGTGGGATTGGGTGGGTGTAAAAACCCACCAAATCTTTTGCTCAAACTATTCCTTTAGAGTTTCCTGAATAAAAACCATGCATCGTTTAATGAATTCACTGTTACTATTTGCTACTTGTTACATAAATTAAGGGGCCAATTATATAGGGCTAAGCATAAACTCGCTTTGCATTGTAAAAGGCCTTGCACGTGTATGCACAGGTATGGGTGCGCTGGGACATTTTAAAGTTTGAGAAGGGAATTAAATCCTGCAAGCCGGGGAACTGGGCTTGACAGTCAGTAATCGTAAGTCAGTAATCGCAAGTGGATCGTGGATTATAATGAATGTGAATTCACCAGAACCTTCACCTGACACCAGAATGCTTCGTCCAGTGCTGTATCCATTGGGGAAGGAGCACCGCTCAATGACAATCATTTTGGGTGTTTTTCTCTCAAATTCAGGATTGAAAAATTTCAGAATTTTAAAACGGTACCGGTTCTGTAAACCTTAGTTGGGGTGAAGATTCTTACGGGTGGATGAATTGGCTAGTTGTGTCCGGGGAAAGAATCCATGCGCCGTAAGACTTTAATACGACACTAGCTTTTTCGTAGTATTTTCAAAGCTATTTACACCCTTGCAAGGGCATTCTTAACGAGGGGAACTCGAAGCCATACTGCAACCTCGCAATGAATTTATTGCACACCCCTAAAAGGCGTTATTTCCCCAATATTTTCACAGTTACTGTGGCTCTGCTGAGCACATACTTTCCTTACACCTCGGAGGACTTCGAAGTCGACGGGGAGACTTACAATGTTAAGGTGGACAATGTCACTGTCGACGATGAGGGCAATATCACTGTCGATGGCTTCTGCCTTGTCTTAAAGGAAGAATGGTCCAGGCAGGTGAATTGGATTCGAGGGTTATTTGGCTTTAAAAATTAAAGTTGGACTGACACTTTTGAGGTTAAGATCACGTAGAAGATATAAACTCTGCGTGGAATGTCCCATTCTTTTTTAGCCTCTCGCCACCTGATTGAAGAAAAGAAATTGCATTGCATTATAGCGTCGGTGAGACCACAATGTTGCTTCAGGACTGACTTTACTTATTTTCTGCAGGTTTAATTGGCTTTTGCTAAGATGGAGGGATAAGGTCTTGAACTACCTATCGTAGGAATTGGGCTTTTATTTAATTAATGAAAATTTCAATGTATAAGTTCACTGAATGGACAGTCAGTAGGCAGAAGGCGAAGAGCTTTTTGACGCTGAGTCGGCAAAGCCTTAGTGACACTGGTTCGGAACCAATCAGGACAAACGAATAGATTAATGTGAACATTGGGTTAAGAAAAAGACTGCTAGGTTTACCTTCTCGCAGACTACATTTATACATTTATGTCCTATCTTTTGGGGGGAAAAATCTGTAGTTTTAACTGACCAAAAGGCCACCTTAGTGTTGCATTCAAAGATTCCTTTCTCTCTCTCTCATTATAGAGACAACTCGCAAGGAGGTTTTATTGAGGGCGCTCTTTGTTTAGCAATAGTTTGATAATTATGGTCGAGTTCGGGCGGCTTGTTCCAGATCGTGTGTTTACGAACAGTTATCGCTCGTAGTAGTACTACACGTACAAGCAAAATGGCAGCGTCCGAATTCTTTCTATTTAAAAAGGAACATTCATTTCTGTGTGATGGAAAATTATTACTAAGTTAAGTTGCAAAACTTCCCATTGTCTCCGACTTTGTAAGCCATCTTGCTATTTTTGCGGCTGATCAACAATCAAATCTCACGAGTTTTTCTGTGTGTTCCCGTAAAACCCTGACAAGGAGGTGGTGCGCGATCCTGTTCCGAGAACAGTTTTCTTGGGTCGTGTTCCCGCCATTCGAGCGCGAGAACAAGAAACCCGTATCAAGAACTGGCCGCCCGAGCTCGACCATCACTTCAAAAGCATACAGCTCTTTACATAAATGTATTGTTCACTGTCATTATTTGAAGTCTGGTAATACGGACGATTCACAACAGAGCGCCTGCAAACGTTTTTAACGCGTTAGCCAATCACAACGTGCGAAATCTGTCGGCCCTGCTGCTCAGCATTAACTGCCTATGTGTGAATTGAAGTGACCGCGCGGCCATATACAGATATTCAATACAATGGCCTCCAACTTCAGTCTCAAGTTCACTTAGTGTATTCATGCACAGCGCTAAAGCCAGTGACTTGGAAAATACCATTGTATCGAAAAGCCTAAGATGGCCTTGCAGGCACTTCAATTCGGAGAGCAGAGCTGCCTATCTAGTGTTTAAAGATCAGTGGTCGACCCTTACCAAACGCGTCGACAGATTTCGCGCATTGTAATTTGCCAATACGTTGCCAACTCTTGGAGGCGCACTATTGTGAAACGTATTTGTTCATCACTTTGCTTAAATCGAGAAATAATTTTTCCATTACTGCGGGTCGTAGAGGTATTGGTAGTGTTTTACTGACGGTGTTCGGGCTTGTTTACATGTTTGCGCAATTAAAAATTGACAACTGCTTGCATATGCATTTGTGTCAAGAATTTCTTGTCATGTTTGAGATTTGTTGAATGCTGAATATGCGTATTCATTACCTTCCTAATCTGTCCTTGTAACCATAAAATCACGGGCCCGACTATTGTTCCTAATGTGATGGAATTTGTTTGGCTACGGAGACCAGTGTTGTAGTCGAAACCGGACAATCCGAGACCAAGACAGAGGCCTGAAGTTCCGAGACGTGGACCAACCCCTTCAAAGTGGACCGAGACGGATGTGGTCCAAGACCGAGGAAAAAACAAGACTAGAAATAAATAAACGAGACACAAAATTGCAGTTGTAAGTGGTCACCTTTTATTCAGGATGATCGTAGACAAAATGACTAGTAGCCGTGTTGACAATTGACATATACACGTGACATGTCACTTGAGCAAAAAGTGGTCACGCTTCAGGAATATCAGTTTTGATCTGCGCCCAGTATTGCCCGATGTGGTTCATGATGATTCTTCCATGTCGGAAGTAAAACGTTGAAGGTAGATGTGTCATCTGTTATAAGAACTTGGATTCTAAACTTCGCAGTCACCCCTTGATTTCAGCTATGACTGCAAAGGTATATCTATGAGGTGATGCAATTTCAGGTTTTATTGGTCTCTCTTTTTCTTTAACAAAAAGAGGACTTAATTTCTTTCAAAATATTTAAATACTTTTTATAACGGTTGTGGAAGTTGGAATTGGCCTGTATAGAATTGCACATGTAGACGTAAAAGTTGAAGATGGTAGCCAGATTTTCATCTTTTCTGACCAAGATTTTGATTTTTGAGGAATAATGAGGTACTTTATATCAGCAGCCAGAAAATGGAGTCTCATCATACACTCTAATGGCAAAAGTCAGTGGTAGGGCCTAGCTGGAAAGACTGTGAATTCGGAAAGATTTCCATATAAGACTTGCACTTATTTTCCTCTTTAGTAACTAATCAGTCCCTAGAATCAATTACATGCCATTAAAGTCAATGTTAGCAGTGAGAAAAATACGATCATTTTCAATAAAGACGCTTCAAATTTTCCACACCAGTGTCTTAGGGTTTGTACACAAGGTGTCAAGTGCAAGTCTTATGAGTTATATGGAAATCTTTCCGTGAATTCATTGCGGGAAAATCAGGTGGGGAAATTTCCCTTTTCTCCAAAATACTGTCCCAAATTAAAACGAAGATTGTGTGGGGTCAAAAATATCGCCAACTTGGAGAACCTCATTAATTTTAAGAACACATACATGACAAAAATACAAGTGAATACGACGAAGGGGTGGGCTACGCTAGACAAATCCCCGAAAGGATCGTGTGCATGTGCTGTATCTAATATTTGTTGTGTTATTTATAAATTGTTTGTGTGTTGTTGTCTTTGTGGAACTTTGTTTATTCGTATAAACTGGGGACCCCCACTCGAGGCACTGCCTCTTGGAATCCCCATCCATCTATACACACTTTATGAAACTGTTTCCATAGACTAATTTTAAGTGGAAAATTATGGAACACGGGCCTTGTTTGCATACATTTTGCCTACTTGCTTTATGTACCCGACTCAAATGTCGAGTAAAATGCACAATTTGTTCCACATCGTTTGGATATTCGCGTTCATCCCGTGACAGAATATGCACACACAGTGTTGTCCATTCCTTCTATACTCTTTGTGGTCTCTGCACCCGAACTTTATCACAGCAGATTTGCTAGACATGATTGCAGTTTTGCGATTCACAGATGTGCATTTACATGTCATGTCGCGCTTACAGCTCGCGGCTGCATGTAGTTCACGTTGATAACCTCATGAGTCGTAACTTTTTTTTCTGGTGCAAACTGCACGTTGCAAAGAATCACCAACGCGCCTGAACTGGATACGCGTCTTTTCTCTGCATGACTGGTATTACGGCGTCTTTACATGTACTTTCCAAAATGCAGTCCAAACGAACCACGACATATACATGTAACAATTCATTAGCAAGGTTGACTGGATCAGCGGGCTAACAAATGTTTGAACTATCAACTATATCGAAAAAAGCGAATAAAATTAACACCTTTTATCTACGGTACTGAAGAAAATACAAACATGACAGATTAAAGTAAAGTAATCAATCGTCAAATGTTACATATTGCCGGTCTCGACTCGAGACCATAGGGAACGAGACCGAGACCACAGCTCCCGAGACCAGCAAAAAGTGGTTTCAAGACCAGTCTCGCGACCTCCATCACTGACGGAGACTTGGGAGTAATCTGACTACATGATTTTATAAATTCAACATTTACACTTTCACACTATACGAGTCACACAGTCGATTTTTAATATTTGTCATGCATGTAAAGACACTCCTAATCATTACGAGTGTGTAGTTCATGGCTACTTGCGTACCAGTACGCGTGCATTGAACACTACAGTGGATAAAGCATAATTTTGGGGCTGGCCCGTCTCGGAAAAATACAGCTTTCCTGAGAACAGTATGTTCCATGTTTGCAAAAATGGTGTCAAAATGACAGCAAAGACTTACTTTCAAAGTCCTCAAAAATTCACTAGGGCAATATCGGAAAATGTCGGGGGCGCATTCAGCCCCTGGCTTTTTTAACAACCAATTGTATCAACTTATACTGTCACATTTAAAACAACACTAATTAATGTAACATACCGTCTCAATGAAAGCTTAGTTCGATTTGAACTGTCGGTGTCATAATCTACGTAGGTCTACGTACAGGTGAAAGGTATAAGGTAAAACGAACAACGATGTGCAACAGGGTACCCACGTTTCATTTTTAAAAGCATCCAATCACGTTGAATTTTTCCTCACTATAGTTTGCTTTTAGTAAGGCCATCGTAGGTGTTGCTGACCTTTCAATCCTTTTAAGGACTGGTAGGAATACAAACGCGCTGAAATGAACACAAAAGTGAAGTAGTTTAACGATTCGGGATTACGTGTGTTTGGTAGATTTTCATCATCGTCAACACGCTCTTTAACACGCTACTCACATAGGTTTTACAGTGACCTAAGTGATATAGGCATTGTACAAGTTCACAACAAAAGGTATCCAAGTCAATGTAGTACCCTAACGACCCACACAGAACGAAAAGACCAGCAGTGCTCGAAACTCTTGCTTCAACTTCGTTCTTAGAAGGATCTTTTTATAAGTTAAGTTCAGCTACCATCGACGACTTCAGAATTGAGTTTTAATGCTAGAAATCTTTACTTGGGCAAACCGCTGTCCTCTACAGCTCTCGCGATCGAATACGGAAGTTGCACCTCCCTCAAAGGTAGCGGCTGGGGGCTGGTGTTCGCGGTGCCCGGCTGTTGGTCATCTGCCATGTTTCGACGACATTGGCACCGCCAGGAGCGAAGCGCCAGCCACTGCTGCCGCCACAGCGCCCTCACGTTTTCCTTCAGCAGGAACGTTACGCCGATGAAGACGCCCTGTAGGGAATTGACGAAGACGGCCAGATACCAGACAATGACGGCGTCAATCAAGTTGGCCGCGAGGAAGAGGAACCAGGTCACGCCAGTCACAACCATCAGCTGTGGAAGAGGATGTTCATAAAATCGAAGAATAATAATATCAAGGATTGGACCTACATTTATTTTTACGTGCAATGGGGCAGGTTCGAGGTGCCGGTCATTTTGTCAACCACTGGTCGATTTTGACCCGGAACAAGGACAAAATATCAGCTGTGCACGGTTTATCAGGGAAAATCGACGAGCTATCAGCAAAAGGTAATTGCTGAAACTAGTGAAACAAAGCACCAAGAAAGAGCAAGATCAGACTTTTAGGAACCAAGCAGAAATGTGCAAGTGGGGCGTTGGAATTCCTCTTTTTCGGTTTTAGACGGGACCGGTCACACTAACCGGGGACTGATCCCGTCCAAAATCGAAAAAGAGGAATATCAACGCTCTACTATGTCCATGCATAGCTCGTCACGTTCGAGTAGCCGTTCACTTGTCACAAAGGCAGCGCCCCAAATTATGGCTACGGCTTGATATCACACGTGCACCTTTGATAGCCACTGGATATAACAACTGCAACCACTTTCCCTGAGTACAGGCCTACGTGCGTCGATACCGGTTGAAGTCACAGCCTGCATGTCCTCTAATTCGACATGATCCTTTGGTCTAGGAACCAGACTTAAATGCGTAGAAAGTGCACTATTGGTATGAAAAATGACACAGACGTGGACTAAAGTGCCCAAAGTGAGGTTTTTTTACTCGTAACTCATTCATTGTTGGATATGAATACTGTTACCGACATGTTGTGCAATGATAATTGTCAAACTCGCGATACTTACGCCGTCAACTTTTTCTTAGTTCTCAAGCAGGGCCTACGACTAGAGTGCATAAATAAGGTATAGGCTCTAATTTACGAGGATCCTGTTTCAGACAGACAATAGTTATTTTTTTCAAGAATAGTAATAAATTACTTGTTAAATAACAGGCGAAGTTGTACACTGAAACTATCTGCAGGTTCCAGTAAAGTGGAAAAGATAGAGTTGCCTTTGTCCTCACTCCTTGTGATGGAGGCAAACATGTGCCTTTCTTTTATCGGACACCTGATATATGAACGAGTTTTCTTACCTTGATACAGAGTACGACATGGGCTTTTCCATCCGTCGCTACTCTGGCAGAAACCAGCCTTCTCTGATTTCCAGTCACCGTGTAGATCATGACGACTTGAAAGAAACAGTTGATGAGAAGAAGAACAGACAGCGGGATACCAAACACGAACAAGGCATGAGTAGGGTCGACAATCCAACATTGCTTCCCACCATACGAGAGACGGAAAAAACCCAACCGCGACCCTGAGAAACAGACAGCCACAAATAAAGCGGGAAAACTCCACCCCATAAAACAGAGCCTAATGACTTTGTGCCAACTGTGGCCCATCTGTAGGGCCGGAGGCCTCGCTGAACGAATTCTATATGCCAAATTTCCCGCCAATATACTCATCCACATGAAGACGGCCAGCCAGGCAAAGTGTAACATAACACCTCGTGTCACACACAACCAGCGAATTGAGGTATTGCCAGCCACTAAAACAACCTGAGCCAAAATTAAAGCAACAACGAGATTCGTGACGATGTAACCGGGTAGGTTTCTCAAAACTGTGAACCGCAAATAGGTTATCAACGTAGCGAGTAGGGCAACCAGTGATATAACAGTGCCGGCAAAACTCACATCCGAGAGTGTTGTGAGCCAAGTTGGATAAGCAACTGTGTGTGAACCAGAAAGAAAATTGCATACTTTAAGGCTGTCGTCTGGTAGCTGCCAAACATCACTTTCATTGAAGGAGCTACCGGAAGCCTTATGAGTAAAGATGACTTGTGTGCCGACTCTAGACACGACAAATTCACTCCGGTTGAAAGCGAGAACTGGGCAGCCCTTCCCAATGAAAGGGTCGCATAAAATCAAGAACGTATTCCCCGAGAGTGTCCCATTGATGATCTCATATTTTGAAACGTGAATAAACTCAGTCTGCGTGTATACGTAGCCACTGATGTTGACGTAGAAAGCATCATCAGCGAAACCAAGCTGGCTGATGTCCACGTCAGGCTTGGTGAATCCGTCACAAACCAACCCCCGACTAGATACATTGCCACCAGCCCAGGAAGCTACTAGAAGCAAAGACGTTGTTTCACTGCACGAGAGGGTCAGGTTCCTGGAGATTCGGTCTAACGCGCCTTGGGCGTGTGTCTCTGCGGACAAATCAACGAAGATTCTGGCCTGGCCGAATAGATCTTCTTCAAAGTAGCTTGAAACATTTTCAAGTTCGAATGACGACAGCAGTTGAAGCAAGCAGTCACTCGATGACTTGTTGGTTATTCGGGCTTTCGACTCCACACATTGACCCATCTGCAACACGCTATCAATGGGGCAGGTCAAGTTCCTGCATATGCCAGTAAACGGGTCGTATTGCTGCCAAGATCGGCACTCGCCAACCGTCTCGGGGAGGCTGGAGCCAAACAAAGCGTGCGTCTTCAGGCTCTGCACCGAATTCCTGGTAAAATCGAATAGGAGTGTGAATGAAACCACTGGGTTTAAATGTCTTTCTTCGGGGGCTATGCATGTGAAGTGAGTTACGTCTGTAAGTTTCTGTAAAGACACGCCGTTGCAAAATGCACAGTGCTGATTTTGGTATGTTGCACCCAACTCACCATTGTAAATGTTGAAAAGAAGAGACGTATAGTTGCCACAAAACGTGGCCTGCGTTTGCGTTACATTTGAGGTTTCAGGACAACTGTTGATGAAATTTCCGTAGCAGCGGTGTGGTTTCGTCAGCATTGAAAAGGGGGTTAATGTCTTTATGCCTCGGCAGGTGTCGTAATTGGGCTCGCCACCATTATTGACTTGCGCGGTTTCACCTGCTGCTGGCTCACAGTTCCACAGCAAGATATTCCACGGTGCGGGATCGGTGATGTGATGACAGAGGGCGCAGTACACGTTCTTGAAGACAAGATCCTTCGGTCCGTTTACAGGGAGTGTCAGGAATCTTTGAGCAAGCGCTAACGTCTCGTTTTCGCAGTTTTGTCTGACTTCATCCATGGGCCACTCTGGCGGGCAGCGTCCAACAGCAAGATACTTGATGGCGTTGCCTGGGTCATAAGGTGAAACGCAAACCACACGAGGCGAGAGATTGTAGAGGTTCGTTGAGAGGTTTGCGGCGTTGGTACAGCGGTTTAAATAATCGATGCAGCAGTCACCGTACAGGACACAGTTATTGTCACAATAACAATTTCTCCTTTCTTCATATACCCCAAGGTTGTTAAGAAAGTAATCACCACAATTCGATGCGCAATGAGTCTGTTCATAAAGCGGGCAAAGATCTTCTATGGCATGCATGGGAACTGACCCCACTGAAAATAAAATACATGAGGTTAAAGAAGTATTAGAGATGTGTGACCACGCATAATGTTACTTGATTGTTAGCTGCCTTAGGACCAGACATGATCATTGTAGAAAAATTTTCTATTTTGCTCCTTGCCAAAATTAATCAAAGTAAATTATTTTCCTGGTGGAATCTGTGATAGCTCTAAAACAACGCAGTTTAAACTGTGAAGAAAACAACTTTTAAGCAGTGAAGAAATAATATAATTATAACCGGAAAAATTTAACAATCGCACTAGATGCTTGACAGCCGGCATTATCAGCTCCGAGTGGGAACAAAAGAGGGCGTGTTTTGAATGAAATTGACCTTGACAGTCCTTTGGTACGAAACATTTATCTCCATTATAAAGGCATAATGGCGATCAATAGTGCGAATTCACCGCATAGGCGGGCAAGTTTCTGCGCATTTTACGCTGTGCACGCTGAATACGCGCAACGATTTTACTCTGGAATGTGTCTGGATATACAGGCTTCGGGCGCGTGCTGAACGCATGCAGAAAACTTCGTACCAGTCTGTCTTTCTTCACCCGGTGAGGGTGCACCTCAACTCAGGGCGGATTGTAAACTATTGACTTTGGATTTGTAATGTTATTTTATTATAAGAACTGTAATTAACAATAGTCCTTCCATGGTCTTTCATGGTTCATTTTATAACAAGACAGACGAAAAGAAATATACTTTGTTCGTGTTTCTTTAAAACTACATGAAAAGTTCTAAACCGACACTTGTCATCAAATATCGACTTTCTGTATGATTTTAACAACTATAATCTTTTCGTGCAGTACCTTTGTATTGCTGACATGGTATGTTTCAGCCAGCTGTCTTGGGCGCACCAAAACTAAACAGGATTCCAACAAGTAACGAGATAGGTTTGCGGTAGCACCGTGGATATATCTCCAGTCTTCAAGACTGGTTTTGAACACCCCACATGAGTGCTCAAAAGAGATATCCATGGTGTTACCGCAAACCTCTATTTACTACCTGCACCATGAAAACTTAGCTTCAAATCTCATCTGGGAGTCCAACAATCACGATCCTGGTAAGGCTTAGGGCTGTTTATACTTCAGTCGAAGGCGCATGCGAAGCGAATTTTGTCAGGGAAACGGCACACCTCAAAATCGAACTGCAGTGTCATGAAATTCTCTTCGCATTCACTTCCGCGTGAAGTTTGAACCAGGCTTTAGGTGGAAAGTGAATTTGGTATTCGGCTTGAGATCACTGGCGGCGGAACGGGGGGTGGGGGCAGTGGCCCTCTACTTTTTTGACTGAGGGCATGCCCTCCCCCAGGCCTTGCAGGCTATAATGGGCTGAGGTCTCATCACTTGCCCCCGTTGCAGTTCCACCGCCGTTGCTGTTGTCTTTGAAATCAGAAAAAAAACAAAGCCTTACCGGGTTTCACAAAACAGCACAGGATAGGAATCAAAGCAGACATCAACCCTGACTGCAACCCTGTATGTAGATCTGCAGAACTTCGTCGTACCATGTTTGAACAAAATTTTACGAAGAGTCCGCTGTATAACAGAAAGCTACACCAGCCGTACTCTAAAGCTCTGCTGCGTCTTGAGATTGGTGTGTTCTGCTAGAGCTCGCTCAAGATCATGACGGTTTTGTTCCAAAGCGACACAGGCCGCACCGTACATGTAATGAGTGGCAATTATTTCGCTATAACCCTTGAGGCCTGCATGTTTAGGGACTGAGAGATGCAGTTAATTGGTAATTAGAGAGGGTGACCTCCCCTCTACAGATCATGACAAACGTAACGAGTGACTTTAGGACACCATTAAGAGCACTCGGTGTTATTATCCTGCTTAAAAACAAGACAACCTTTCAACTTGTAGGTCCTTAAGTCTCTGTATTTTTTCCAGGACACGAGGTTACCGTAAAAACAAGCAATTTTAAGGTCCCAACGACCTTATTCATAACAGTGTGCGGCTTTAGTGTCACTCCCAGTTTTATTAGACCCCCAGGGAGCATAGTTAACAAACACCAATTAGCTCACAAACGGCCCTAATGATGGACCTCACGCGAGGATTTTGAACACAAAAATGATTTTGATGGACCCCTTGTAATCTTAAGATTTCCATGTGTGTAAAAAACCCAAAATCTCATTTCCATTTCTTAAACATATATTTTGAAACCTTTGGTTTGAAATGCCACGTCCTGAATCCTTTTTCCCTTTTACCGAACGGGGCAACATTTTGGTTTTGCTTCTATTCGTGGAAATTCAGTAAAAAAAAAGGGGAGGGGGAGATGCATAGGCCAGTTTTAATTATGTTTTTTTCTGAATTTATGTGTACATATTTGGAGAGAAGCCAGGAAAATTCCTGTCATTTATTTCATGCTACAAAAGGGCTACACCTGGCCACATTTCGTCTGAAAGACGGAACTGGCCACACCTCATCGGCAGTTGGTGCTGTGCCAAGCGCTGTGAATAGGGCCAGCGGAACACTTTGTTGTAGGCCTAGGCCGATGGTACATATACATACATGTATACCCTTTAAAAAGGATAAAAGTACACTTCTACCTTCAACACTATATTTATTTGATTTTGGGTGAATATTTAGGTGACTACATTTTTCCAAAGGCTCCCAAAATCCCTGTTACTGCGCTATCGTTCACAGCGCCCTCTGTTGCCAGAGGAACATCTGGCGGTCCAACCGGCGCCATATTTGAAGTCACCGTCATATTTGATTGCGTCACGAATGCCGTACATCATTAGGCCTACCATGGGCCTACATATATGTATGTACATGTAAGTCATGTAAGTGGGCCTACAATTCTTTTTGTCAGTACATCCGGTTCATTTCTTAATGAACTTTCGTAATGAATTATGAGTGATGAGTTGTGTTTTCTGATATCAGAAAATAAACCCTTTCGACGTTCGCAATGCATTGTGGGTTTGGATGACATACAAGCAATGCATTTTGCGCACAACCCTACGGGAGAAGTGTACCTTCAAAACGTTAATCTGTTTCCATTTTATTTCATACTCCAATTCAAGCCATCCTCTTCTGACAGAGTGTTGCATTATTGATTTGGGACGAAGATATTCACAAACTTCGAAGTTTCATGATTGTTTGAGTAAATTTTCCTCCCAAATTAGTTTACCTCGTGAAAAGGTGTTTCTACAGAGAATAATACTTACTAGTACTTATTACTAGAATAGGTCTATTGACTATTGTGTAGTTATTATTTTTTTTACAACCAATCATGCAAGGCATAGGCCTAGATTATGAAAATAAAATTTTTCATGTTGGAACTCTTTTGAAAACTGCTTCATTTCCAGATCTGGATGTCTGTTAATCAGCCTTTCGACTCTTGATTGAAGAAGAGCCACGGAATTGGCTCCCATCTGAATGATTGGCAAAGATGATAAACGCTTGTTGTATTATTTGCCATGATCATTTCGAAGGGGGAGTGGTGGTGTCAGCTTGTCCTTGTGGTCACACTTTCCACGAGGAATGGTAAGTTGAGTCAAAGACGTTTGTCAAACAGCAATGTAACTTAAGTGAAAGCCACATCAGCTTAAGATAATGGTTGCTAGGCTGAGGTGCTGAAATGCTCCCACGAATCTCCAAAATATTTCCAACAGTTCTGTTAGGCATGATATCGAGATCATTAGTAGGCTAGTGCCTGTTTTTTTGCAATTCCATCAACATATTGGTTCGATTTTTCATGACATCTCAATAGCGTATAGCACACTATCATGACTACTTCCATGAGTTCTTCTGACGCAGTATGTCTCACATGCCTACAGACGGCATTCGGCCTTGAGTGGGTCTTTATTGTTGAATTCATGCCACCAGGCTCAGGTGGATTTTAGTGTTAAAGTTGTGCCTTGTGACAGTTCCTTTGATTATCTCATTTTGAAGTATACAGAAATGGTTATCCAGCTCTAAAACATGCCCTCAGTGTCGACACACGGCTTCAGGAAGGACACTCATACGGCTGTTTTTTGAGGCTGGATCCGACAGTAGTGATGTTGACCCCAGCAAGCTAAAGGTCAGTTTAATCAGTGGGGTCGTCCAAGTTCACAAAACTACACCAGGGCAGGAATTTCATTGTTGAAGGGGGCAAGCAATTTCTCTTTCACAAAGAGCATTTGAATATTAGGAACATTCCAGTGGGCATCAAGGCATCAGGGGATGCCTTTGTAAAGTTCCTACCCTGATTACATAATATATGTATCTATCTTGACTTCAATTTTCCACAGCTGTTGAGAAAAGAAACATGCGGCAGACACTTTGTACTTCTGTCTGGTTTTCAATTCATACTTTGCCCAACACATAATTTGATGAAGCAGTAGATTTTTCTTTTCCTTCGTAGAATGAACTGAGTTCCTTACAGGCTGAACTGAAGAAACGTGATTCCACAAAGCAGGCTCTCACTGAGGAAAATGAACGTCACTCCAGTACCATTCGAGGACTGAACAAGAAAGTCAAAGACCTCTTACACAATCTTCAAGCTGAACAGACTACATCAGACGCTCTGAAGGTAAGGAAGTCAGTCATTGTAATGTCTTGTCCGATCAGCCAGACATGTTAGTTTCTTCTTATGTGACTAGATCCTACAAAATGAATCTTTAAGCCTTTTTTGGTAAGTACTTTCATTTTACTTTACACTAGACAGTAAACTGAGCTCTTGTTTCAATGTATCACTGAATTGGCATCCTACTGAAATGGACTTTGGTGTTGTTAGTGTCAGTGAAAAAAGTGAGGTTGTGATATGCGTCACAGAAGATTCTTTGGAAGGCCTTTTTTGCTCAGATGTAGCTCTGGCGATCTTATGACTTGCTTAGCTAAGTTGGATCAAATACGGAGTGCACTGAAGGATGCAAAACCCAGGTCAGCTGATTCCACTTGGAGCAAATTGTAAGATGCACCACATGATAGCAGCATGATATCTGTTGTTATCTTTGCATTTTAAAGGAACAAGTTGAGTTGAATATCCACTGTATGTTTCCTGTTAAAACTTAAACTCATTTGCACTGTTTTCCAGTATTCCAAAGATACTGAGGCTGATTGTAGCAAAATTGTCATTTTTAACACAACAAGGTCGTTGTATATTCCAGTCTGTTGCAATGCAGAGGTCAGCCCCTGGTTTTTTTCTTGTAAAGATTAACAAGAGTTTTATCTCTTTGAATTTTGACAATACAGAAGCAGTTGTCGCTTCTCTCCTACCAGATAGATGAGGCAAAGCAGGCGAAGAAGGAAAGCAAGAGGCTCCGAGAAAAACTTCAGCTTCTTGAAAGGTTTGAGACTTGTAGAAATAAACCAAGCTTTTGTGCCTTTATACTGTCTTAAGCCCTATTCAGGGGGGCTTTGTTTATCATCTGATTGTGCTAGATTTGACAAGAATTTGAGTGCCAAACAGAGATGTTGAAAAGTTCTGAATTTATCTCGCCAAACCAAAGCTCCATGTTTTGGTTTAACATTTCTTAGCTTTAGAATGGGGAGTTCCACTCTTGGTTCTAGTCTTTGCCGGTTTTTGACTGATCTGATCCTTTGTTGTCAAGACTCTCTCCAAGAAGTGTCTCTCACATTTCACAGAGTTCCTCACATCTTTAGATCTATTGACGATTTTCCCCAGGCCATAATTTGTACTCTTCTTGATATTCCTATCACAGACTTCAGCGTGTTCTTACCGACAATGCCGAGGCAACTGAATCCCTAATCAGCGAGTACGGAGATGGACCCAGGGCAGCCAAGGAGCTGGCAACATACTGTGTAACGCTCAAGAGGTACGAAGCCCATTCTTTAGCACTTCATGGTTGACACGGAGGGAGATGTTTGAGATTTGTGCCCCGAGGAATAGGCCTCTAATCCCACCATTAGGCACCGCCGATATGGTGTTTTGGCCGATGCCGATATATCGGTTTTTTATATCAATATTTTGGATATTTCCCCCAAATCTGATATTTTCAATATATATCAATATTACCTAATATCTAACATCAGCGAGGTGCTTACCCACCATTGATTTTTGTTTGCTGTCTTGCAGGGAGTTTGAAAACAACAAATTGAAAAGGAGTCAGTTGAAGGAGGAACTAGACGAAATGAAGAGGAAGTTATCAGTGTGCACAAAGAACGTAGGTTCTAAATGGACGAAAGCTCCACCATAGGTCCAGCTTGAGCAGTTTAATATATTTTTCTAAAACTCTATTGAGGAGATAACTTGCCACATGCTGCCTCTTGTGAGTTGAGCTCCAAGTTTGTTTGAAGTCAAAGTAAACAAAGCAAAGCACCCCCAAAATTGGTTATTTTTCTGCAGCTCATGAAGACGAGCCAAGAGTTGGAACATGCCCACAGCGCGCTGAGGGGTGTAGAAGAGGATCTGCAGTGTGCCGTGAAGGAGAAGCAGACGCTAAAGAACAGACTGGCCAACTTGCAGCCATCAGTGGATTCTCCCGGTGGAGCCAGCAAGAGCGCCCTCACCAGGCTCATCATGGAGAGGTGAGAACCTTTCAAGGAGACATCTCAAAACAGTGGTCTTGCACGAATCTGGCCCTCTTCAAATACAAGCATTTTTAAATATGCATGTACCAGGTACCACTGCACTGGAACACAGGTTGCTTCTAAACAGCATGTGATAGTGAGATACACACCTTCTGTTTGTCTACAAACAGGCATTGAGCATTGACCTACATGCAAGCATGGCACCTGCCTTAGTAATGGATTGGAAGTCATGTTTGAAAAGGGCTACCAGAGCTATGGCTATGTCTATTGTAAGAATGTATCTATGTGTTTGCAACCAGCCACGTCCTAGACCTAGCCCTTGCCATAAGATTCAGACACAGCCTAGTTTCAGCTTGCTGGATTTAGTTAGTTTGTAACAGTGACATTCATCTAGGAATCCCCTT